>NC_082381.1:58044004-58719004 GCF_027477595.1 Haemorhous mexicanus
CCTTCTCACACTTACCTTCACTATCAACTCAGTGGAGCACTCCCTACTGGAAACTGTCTTCAGCCAAAACAGAACCAATTCTTTATTTCTCCTTCTACCTGGTATCTGAAACCAAATCTAACTTCCACTTAATTCTTGAAAGCAGTACAAGAGTTAATGCTTGCTCTAGTTCCAGCATCCCAAGCCAGCAGATAATCTTCCCAAACAGAAAAGTAAGTGAGAATACTAGTGTGTTTTCTTCCTCTGAATGAAATCTGGATGCAAAGAGAAAATTCTCATCTGGTACAAATTTGATATACCTTCTCTGGCCCTTTGGCTATGTCAAACTGAATAAAGATTGTATTTTATTGTTCTTATTATTGCTGCTTTCCAAGATAAAACTGATCAAGTTTTATCTCACCACAACCATGGCATCAAAATACGCCCATATACTTATCCACTGTATTTATATCACTCAAAAATGCTCATCCTCATGCCTCTATTCCATAAAAATGGTTACGATGGTTTACATACCCAAACAAAAAAAATGTGCATTTTAAGTTTGATTCTGTCTTCCTACAAATCATTATATTTTATTTGCTTTCAGTCTCAGAAAAGCTGAACAAATGCTTCAGTGAGCTCTTTCCTGAGAATATTTTGCTGTAAGAGTATCTCTGTTTTACTGACTATCCAAAAACATCCCACAAAAATTGTGGTTGTGTAGCAAGTTTAGTGGAAATTCTCCACACTGCATGTCCTCCCTTGCGTGTTAATAGCAGCGCAGTTTAAACGCTGGTTTGATTTCAAGCTATGAATTAATGAAGTGCAAGTCCCAGCCGAGACAAGCCTCTACTGAAAGGCATGCCGACATCTCCCTCTGCTGCCGGCAGGGCGGTGCAGCGGCTGGGCGATCCTGGAGGGATTATTTGGGAGCTCGTCCCGGCGCCCTCTGAGCGCAGCCGGCACGTAGTCTGTGGGAGCAAACCCATTAAATGCAAGAGATTCCCTTTGGCGTCTTTCACATCAGCCTTTTTGCTCGAGCTGTGCATTGCTAAACACGCCATGCACGTGGTAAAGAGCTCTTTGAAGTGCTTTTCCCTCGGCTAGAAAAAAATCAACTTGGAGGCTCTTCCTTACACAGTGCAGATCTGGAAGGTGTCTTGTACCAGATTTCTTCTCCTCACTTGAACAGGAAATCAAATCTCCATTGAAAAGCCTCTGAGAAACTTGTACAAGACTGTTTGAACACTATAAAATCAAGATATAGAATTATAAACTCAACTTCTGCACGCAAAATCAGAGGAAAAATATTCTTGAAAATTAGGAACAGGGTCCAGTTTGTGGCTGGCTTTTGAACAAATGTGCAAGCAAGATGTGCAAAGTGTCTCTGCCACACAGACATTTTCTCATTAGGAGAATCTGTGACAGCATTAGTGCACTGGGGAGGAGGTGGCTATGGGGTCACAGTTCCCCCTTCCAGCCAAGGAGAATGACCTGCAGAGCAAGCGATGCCAGCTTTCTCCTGCACAGAGTTCTTCATTGCAGGAGTGCAAGAGCACCTCCAGAAGGGCCCTCACCTCTGACATTTCAATTTTTTTGAGTATGGGATGAGACTCAATTTAGTTTTCAAAGGATATGACTCTTCTATTGGAATCATTGTTTTTTGTTTCTGTCTCTGCTATTAAGTTTCCCTTTATCTACATCCATGCAAACCTGTCAACCCCATCACCCATCTCTGCGTAGAATTGCTATCCTTTGAGCACCTGAAATAACATATGACAGACCTATCCAGTCTCACTCATTTGAAGTGAGCTGTCTCCTTTTGCTTTTGGCTTCATTTTCATGGAGCCGTAAAGATTCACGGCATATATCAATGGAAAATGTAACATAACACTCAGAAGTTTTCAAATCTCACTCATTCAAATGAGTGTGACTTGACAAGTCTGATGTGATAAAATAATGCAAAGGGGTTTAAAGATTTCACTTAAATGCACAATGAAATGAAACCCTTTTTCCTTCTTTTTTTTTTTCCAGCATTTTTTAAAACTTTAAGAATGAATTCTAAAAGGCTGCATCAAGCTGATAGAAAAGAGGAAGACTCTTAATGTAAAGTGTGTCATTTTTCACCTGCAAACACGAGTGTTTTGCCATCACCCTCATTTGCACTGGAAAAGTTTTAAAAGAGGAGATGGAGAATGGTATTGATGTAGGCAATTGCAGACATGAAAAACTAAGGGATTGTATACAATGGAGTAGTGTATTTACCAGGATAAACTTGCAAAGAAAGAACTATGAATTAACTAAGAATTTTGCTGTACCTCACCTTAGCTTCCACACTGTAAGAAGAGGGAAGAAGAGAAACAGCGAAACCAGAATGAACGCTGGTATAAAACAGATGACCCATCTACATCTAGAGGAGTGCTCTACCTGGTATTAGATAGTTGGCTGATTAGATGTTAGGGTAGGGAAAAATGGAAAAATATCTATACACATATCAAAAAAAAAAGAGGGTTTACAGGTACTGGTGAGTTTGAGTCATGGCAGGTATTGAAGACATAAAAAATAATGGCTAATTTGGGTGGCTGAGCATAGGCCTCTCTATTTCTTTTTAATACATAAATAGATGTGGATGAGTCTTTGAAAGAGCTGAAATCACACACATTCTGCTGAGGCTGGCTGGACCAGAAAGCTCACGTCTTATTTGAAAGTTTTCTTATTTCTGAAGACATGCTTAATTTTATGGACATTGTTTTGAAGACCAGCTTTAAATGTTCTACATGTAGTGGGATCTAATGAAGGACACTGCACTTAAGACTTATATCTCCATGGTGAAGTGAGGCTTGATTGGAAAATCATGTATGTACACATTCTGTTTACTTTAGTTGGAGCTCCACATGCAGTAGATAAAAAAAAAAAATCTCTCCTTGGTTACGCTTTTTTCAGCTTCCTCTAAAGCACATATTACTCCCTGCTCTCAAAAAAAACCAAATTAGTCTAAACAGACCACTGTTCTGATCCATCATGTGTCAATCCTTGTCTTCCTAGGATTCATCTCAGCACTAGTGCTTGTCTTATTGCTGAACAACATAAGGAGAAGGTGGAAGAAAATGATGACAGACAAAGCAAAGGAGGCAAAGACAAGAATCGTGAGACTGCTGGGCACAGCAGTCCAGCCGTCTCACAATTCCAACAGATAGTGCAACACTATGTCAAACTTTTTACTGAAGTCCAAGTAGATGACATCTACAGCGCTTCTCTCATCTAACAAGTGAATCACTCTGCCATAGAAGGAGATTGCCTTGGTCAAGCAGGACCTGCTTTTCACAGTCATGGTGGCTGGACCTGGTTGTCTGGTTGTTCTACATCTATCTACCACTTGATGACACTCTGGATAATCAGTTTCATGACTTCCTGCAGCACCAAGGACAGGCATGTAGCTCCCTGGATCCTCTTTCTGGTCTTTCTCATAGATGGACATCATATTGGCTAATCTCCAGTAAAGTGGGGCCTTCCCAGTTATTCAGGGACACTGAGAAATGACTGAAAGTGGCTCAGTGAGCATTTCTGGCAGCTGCTTCAGCACCCTTGGGTTATCCCATCCAGCTCTGTAGACTTGTATGTGTAACAGGACACTGACCATTTCTCCTGGGGTTATGGGGGCTCCATTCTGCTCCCTATATCTTCCAGCTCTGTGAGCTGGAGAGAACAGTTGCTCTTACCATAAAAGACTGAGGAAAAGAAGGCATTCAGTACCTCAGCCTTTTCCTAATCCCTTGTCACTGTTTCCTAACACAACCAAATAAGGGATAGAGATTCTCGACTTTTCTTTTACTGTGAATTTATGTACAGAAACATTTTTTATTGCCTTTTACCACAATAGCCAAACTAGGTTGAGAATTAATGTTCATGCACTGCTGGTAGCAGTCTTCCTGGGGGCTCTGGCAGAGCAGACATGGGATGTTGTTTCCATGAAGGCCAAGGAAATGAATACAGAATATCTCAGCCTTTGATGTGACCACTGTCACTAATTCTAGCGCTTCATTTTACCTCATGATGACAAGATTATTTTTTATTCTTTATATACGCTTGTGCAAGGAGGTTTGTCTTTCTGCCTTTGGTGTCCTTTGGCAATTTCAGTCTTAGCTGAACTCAGCTTTTCTACAATATTCTGCATGCCTAGAAAATGTTTCCATGGTCCTCCCTTACTGCTTTTCCTTGTTTCCACCTACTCTGGGCATAGAACATCTGCACTGCGGCTCAGCCATGTGTTCCCATTTATTCAAGATGGTCTTGTGATAGGTTGACTCTCTTCCTGAAAATCTGGATGACTTGGAGTTTAGAGAAGATTGCCTCTATAGACTTTCCAGTTTTCTTTATTTCAGCTGCAGTAGTTCCCCAATGGTTTCATCATTCATACAAAGTCTTGCCTTGAATCAGCGGCAGTTGTCACAGTCATCTGGCATTTGAGATGTTCTTCATATGTTATTTATTGCTGCACAACAAATGCATAATACTTGCAATATTAGAATATATCAGACTTTCATTTCTGTGTGACTAGCCCTTGAGTTGCATACCTTTCTTTGCACGTCCTTCAGGATTTGGTTGGGTGTTGCTCTGACATTGCTCTAGGGGTCTGTGCTATGTCCCAGTTTTAATGCTGTGCTCCTCAGGGGAGATCCCTGAGCAGTGGTATTTGTCCCTCGGTAATGGTGTAATTCTAGTAGATCTAAAACACACCTACATGTCTCCACCCTGTTCTATGTGGGAATAACTGTTAACAGAGAAGACTTATCTGAAAGGAACTCTTGAAGACTCTCTCACAAATGGGAACTTGTGAACTTGCCACAGTTGCAAGTCCACAACTTGGCTAAGAGAAGGAGGACTTTCCCCTGTGTGATAATTATGAACACGTATGGGAGAATAAAACCTCTTACAAACTGGCTCCGAGCCAATCAGAGCACACTTGTGTGAGTAAAGGTCCATCTGGAAGGAGAGGAAGTAATACAGCCCCATGTGAGTAAATGAAATTGTTAATCTAATTCTAATCCAGCCTCTGTGTGAAGAATACACAAGCTATCACACTTGATCAGCAATCTGTGTTGGAACACCCTAGGAGACATCCACGCAGTTTGAAGATTGAGCTGATATACTCAGTGAAGGATGACTTTTCGTGTGTGTGTATATTTGTAGGTGTGTTTCAAGGAATTTGTACTCATAAGGTACTTTTTGCAATATCAGGTTTCATTCTTAAGGATTTTTATTTTACTTTAATTTAAACTAAAAACTGCAGAGAACAGGTATGATTTGTTTTGGTTTTTTCCTCTCCTGAAGTTTGCACAATTGTCACACTGTCATTTTTTGATGTTTTCTGACGTTGTTTGTGAATTGAAAGAGGGCACACTCTTATGACTGCTAGATATTTTTCTTGTTTAGTGTAACATATCCTTCCTTTCGTAGCATATGCTCTTGATTTCCTTTTTTCCTTTAGCACCATTACCTGACATTTTTTTTTACCATGATGAATAAACTGCCTAACAGCTCCCATTCCTCACCTATCTACATCAAGTGAATTTTTATTGCTCCTTTGTATTTACTACATTACTGCTTCTTTCCATTAAGCTGAAATTTTGCCATATTTCTACAAGTTCTTTCCTTAAGGTTAGTGCTACAAAATCTCTAACTCCTCCTACCTCTCCTTCTAGGCTCTTTTCAGATGTATGTCTTTTCTGAAGATCTGCAAGCAGTTCATAAGTGCAGGGTACCTTTGATATGAAAGCAAATTCCTCTCACACACTCCAAATACTACACATATGCATACTACATACATATACTAGAAATTAATCTTTTCTGACTTCCTTCCCAGAATCTTTATTGCTCCTGAGAATACCTCTTTCATCACTGGTAACCCCTTTCTTCTACTACTTAAAGCTTTTGCATGTTGTGCATAATCTATCATTTAGTAGCGTGGATTCCTGATTTTTAAGGCAATGGAGAATGAATCCTATTTTTTTTTTCTTTTTTGAACAGTTCCTCAAGCACCATCCATCTTTGATTTTTGAAGTATATTCAATTGTAATGGGTAAAAACAGTGTGCACTAAGGTTTGCAGTTTGCCTTCAAACTGAAATGAACAAATGTTTTTACACCAATGAGGGAAGGACAAACAGAGTCATGGAGAAATGCTGAAACTGAGTGTATGGAATAAAACTCAATATAATGTAAAGCAAAGAACAATGATCATAATTATTAATTGCATAATTATTATTGGTTTAGTTGGTGTAAGTCTATTTCCAACCACTGAAATCATAAGATGTGGGTCACAATTTTCACTATAGCACAAAGAATACGCTCAATCAATATATGGCTCTGACTGGAGATCCATTGCTGCTAAATAAAATCAGAACTTCCTGATGGCTACAGGCAGACAAACAAGCATGCCATTGGCAAAGACAGACTTAGGCTTAACTAAGTAGCCTTCTGCTGTTCTGTGACCACAAGCTGTAGGACTTTCTGCTGAGCAGAATGGTGAACTGAGACTACCCCTTCAAGCCCAAGGACATTAAATCAACTTTGTATCGATTCCCACTAAGCTTTATTTGATATGTTCCTCATGCTTGCCCTGCAGAGGTGTAGCTCAAAAGCTAAGCAGCAATATTTTACAATGTCAAGTAACCTGTCAAAGCTTCCCAAGGTTACTCAGGCACTTTAAAATCAGCAGGTGTTAAGAAGCTTGTTTGCTGTTTGGTTGGTGATGCCAACACCATTGCTCATTCTGTGAAGAATCTCACTTGCCAGTGCAAATCTGGTCATTTTGTTCCTCCTCAGAGTCCCCCTTTCTCTGTCTTCACCCACCCCATCTTCTCCTCAGTATCTTTCTCCACTTTTTTTGGTGATGACACTGGGCTGGACTGGTTAATTAGTCCTTGTCACCCCTACATAAACCTTGATCAACATGATCCATTGCGGAATTTTGTAAAGTTATAGTAAATGTGAACTATTCATGTCTCATGTCTCTTCTTTTTTTTCCTTTTTTTTTTTTCACATTTAATTCTTCAAGCTTCAGTAAAAATTTAGCGTCAGGAAAAAATGCAAATAATTTTTTGTTCCCCAGCAACAGGAAAGACGTCACCTCCCAGGTTGTGTCTCTCACTACTCTCTTCCTTCAGTCTGCAATTACAATCTCCTCTTTCTGCTGAACACATATTAACTACAGCATTTAGAAGAAACCATTTCTGCAATCATTCTATGACTGCCACACAGAATTATTTGGGAAAGGCCACAGTTTTTCATCAGATTGAAAAGATTGATTTAGAAGCACCCCCCCAAAGCTCACACATTCATTTGACAGGACTTCTTCCCAAGAAGATTCTATATGCTTGCAGGGTGCTCCAGAGCTCACAGTGTTTGTTCAGTCTAGGCATTCACACCTCAAGCTAAAATAGATCAAAGACTGTTTTTAAAATTAGTGTACAATTCATAAAATATAGCACTTGCTTCTTATGCCATGGCAACTCTATTGCTTGCACTTGTGATTTATTTCAGCTGCTAAACTCAGGAATAGCTCAGTTTGCGGTGTATTATGTGCCACACATAGGTTGTCATCTGCCCTAGGAGGTAGTGGGCTGCTAAACATTTGTTGTTTGCTCTTATATTTATCCTTTTACTGATTTTTTTTCCTTACTCTTTCTTTCCCAGCTTTTTCACTAAGATGCAGTCCTCAGAGTCTGACAATATGTCAAGAACTTCCTGAAGTACTCATGGTGAGGGTGGGGTAGAAAACTTTTCCAAGTTCATGATTATTTTTTCTTGGCATTATTGTCTGTGTTCTTCCCATCCACTTCAAAGCAATTTTAAAATTTGTTAGCTAAAACACTGTGTACAACACCATGGCTAAAATAATTCTTCCAATAAATATCTTGGCAAAATGAACACTCCACGTTCAGCAGATGCTTTGTTTGAGACAGTTTATTTTGCATTAGAATTCCTGCCTCTTACTTAATACCCTTACTTTCTCTGTTGCAGGTTTGCATGTGTGCATGTTCTCTCTGTGATGTAGGTGAACGCCTTCTTTAAAGATAAGGCTGTTTCTTTTTCTTTTCCTCTTCTTAACAATAAACTCTGAAATCCTGAATATTATGTCCAGCTTTGAAACTAATGATGTCAGGCAAAGTTCAAATTGAGCAATATGTGTGACCATGAGTTACTTTTAAGGATGACTTGCCAAGTCATGACCATCAAATCATTATGTTTTAGAGACTTAACACTGAAATCTTGCCAAGGAAAACAACTTCATGAGCTTTTATTACTATCTGCTCCTAAAGGAAGAATTATGATTCCATGGATCTTACCTCTAAGCTCTTCTAATCATCTTTACTTTACTCGTTGCTGCCACAGGCCTTCACTATGAAAACAGATGAAGCAGAGGTGGCATCTGCTTTTCAGATACAGAGCAGATCAGACTAATCCATTCTCTTTCAAAGAAGGATTCTTTCTATAATGCAGAAGTCTGGTACATGGAACAGCTCTGGTGATTCATTAGCTACTTTTTTTTTTACACTACACTACAATATGCAACACTTTTTCTGAACAGTGTGAAGAAAACAGGCATATTCCTGTCCTGCTCCCAGATAGCAACAGAAACCTGCATTATTTATGAGCCTCATTCCCACCCTGCCTACATTACTCTTATACATTTCAGAATTCACAGAACTGTATAGAATTCAGTTATTTAAACATGTGGTGGTTACATGAAAATGAACAAAATCTGATCACAAGAGAAGACACAATTTTATACACCTTCTTCCCACCATTATCACAACTTAATACATGCATTTTTAGTGAAAATGAGCACCTGTCAAAATGTCTGAAATGCGAGGAGCTTCTAAGAAAAGGCAATGAGGTGAAGAGTCCGGGCACTTCGTTCTGTGGCTGTCTTGTTGTAAGGCAGAAGCCTCGACACTGGGACCCCTGTGAAACCTACCTGTTGTAGGTAGGTTCCACAGGGGTTCCTTCAGTCACTGAGGGCCTCCTTGGTCCCTCTGAGGGGTCCTGGGTATGCAGCTCTTCTCTCAGGGTGAAAGAGTAGAGGATGCCATGGCTGAACCAAGGAGTTTATAGCTCAGTCTGACATCACTGCTTTCTTCCAGAACAAAATGTGCAATTTTTTCAAAATTGCTCTTCTGCCTAGATGTTTTCCTTCACAGACCATTCCAAATTTTCTCCTCTGTGCTCCAAAGCATAGTGTTTTTCCAGGGTGTTGAAGTTTTAGAATGGAAAATAAGATTTTGGAATAGTGATGCGTTAACTACTGCTGTTGTAATGGTTTTGGCAGGAAATCCAGGGAGTGAAGATACCTAGATCAAGTCTGAGGGGCAAAGAAAAAGCAAGGAAGATAAGAAATTAATGGTATTGGTGTTGTGCAAGCCTGTGAATACATGCACTGTTTATTCTTTTGGTCTATCAAATCAACAACATCCTTGTATAATTAGCTGAACTCAACTTTATGCCCACTCTTCTTCTGAAAACATATAGGAACTGCACAAAATGTGAAAACTCAGTGCTAGTCCTAAAATAAGACAGTTCAAAGCCAACAACAAGGGGACTACAAATACACAAGGAATTACAGCTACATTCCATAGTGTAGTTTTCAGGTAGGTGTGTGATGACTCTGCCCAGTTTGAGTAGCCCAGGCTCAAGCAGCCTCCCATGTCAGAGACACATTGCTGAGCCCTGACACTGAGCCGCATCCCTCACCCTTCCTCTCTGATTTTACAAGGCTGATGCTGGTCCCCGGATTTCCAATCACATTGTAGAGCTGTGAGCCTTGTGGCCTGTCTTCACATCCTCCCCTTTCTCATGAGTGTATTCTGCAAAAGAACCTGCCATTCTTCCTGCTGAAGAGATACTCATTGCTCTGTGCTTTATTTTCTCCTTCTAGAAACCTCCATTATCTGCAATGCAGTCCATTCTGCTGGAACCAGCTGCTCCTTGCAAACGGATGAGGCAAAGATTTATTATCATCAGAACACATGGAAATTAGAAAATGGACTAATGGAAACCATTAATGTCCTCCTCTCAACAATCAGATGAATGGTAGATCAATGCAGTATATTAATATATTGGAAATGATTTAAGATGATAAAAACATTAAGCCTCAGATATTTGATGGGAAGAAAGCAAGCAAGACAAGGACAACACTCTTACACTCTGCTGTACCTATGGAAAAAAACCCACCATAATTTAAGACATATTTCCTGTCTGGGATTTTGATATCTTAAAGAGATAATATTGAAAAACTGCTCTGTATCCTTCCATTATATCATCTAACTTTGATATTAAACAGTTTGTCTCCTTAGAAAGCAGATCTTATTGCCTGTAACATGAATACATGATTAAATTCTTTGTATTCTATGGGTAAAATAATAATACTCAGAGTTTGCAGACAATAATTGTTACTTTTTAAGAATCAATGACTCTTTTGTTTGCAGCTTGTGTATAACATTGTAAAAAGAAATTACTAAATATGATTGTTATAACAGTTGCAGCACCCACACACATTCTACATAAAACTCAAAGGAAATCCTCAAAGAAGGGAAGAAGAAAACTATAAAGGAAAATAACTGCACAAGTATTTTATATTGACCTGGCATCATGCATAAAAATAATATAATGTCTGAAGTGAATGATTCTTAAGCATTAGGGAATAACTGAATTTTTTATGTGGTCACATTTCTTGGAAAATATCAGAAGCCTTAGGATTCAAGAAATTTTTCTTCTCAGCTAAAATTTTGCAAAGGTCAATCCATTCCCATTTTCAGGACTTAATCAAAATTCCTCAATAAATTCCTGTTGAATTGCTTTGTGTTGTTACTTGTGGGAGCATTTATGAAGGCCTGATGATGATTTGAACTACCAGAAATCCCATAAATGTGAGGTCAGAAAGGTTACACCATGGCACTTCAGTGAAGAAATGAAAACAAACCATAAATTATCTCCACCAGAAGGACAGCATGTTCAGCCAGATGTCACAGGCTTTGTCTTTCAATTGCTCACTGCTCTCCAACACTCTATCGTGTTGCTTGGTTTTAATCATGTGCACTGTGGTCAGGAGAGCTCAAGACTCACATGTCCTTGACATGCCAAGCTATAGCTGAGTAACTGGGGGAATTATAATAGGTTGGATACAGTAAAATATGTTGCTGACTTTATTTTTTTTCAAGCAACTAGTAGAGAAAAATGTAGAAAAATATCTATGGTGCACTTAATTTGGAATGAGGTTATTGACAAAGAGGGGCCAGAAAAATCTTGTCTGCTAGTGTACTTAGTGCATTCAGAAAAAAAAAAATTGAAGTTAGCAAATTTTAGAAGCTGTTTCTTATTATTTTTATTATTTCTGGAATTTATAAAAAAACACAGTGGGGAGGACCCCGTCTAAAGGAGTCAATGTCATACCATTATGACAGCTACTAATTTGTTTCATAATAAGGCTGGATGCTATAAGTGCCTTCATTGCTGTTAAATCATACTTCAGTATAGCTAAGCCTGCCATTAAAATAATGTATTACTGACAGAGACAATATTTATTTAATTTAATATTATGGCACATATTTCAAGCAGGACAAGAAGAAATACAGTCAGACCTTCCACATGGCCAGGAAGTTTATTAGCATTGTCAAAGAGAGTCAGAATCAAACTGTACCCATTAACGCCAAACCCACTAGTTTTATAGGATGTTTTATACTAAGAGAGAGTAGAAAAGAACAGAAAAGACATGGAACTCTTCTGGTCCGTGGAAAGCATAGTGATACCAAGAGAGAGAGTTCCAAAGGTGCAGTAGAGTCTGGAATATGTGGGTCATATTCTAGAGGAATTCGTGTTCAATTGAGGAGCCTAATTCTGGTTCAAGGAAGATGAATAAAAATTTTGAAGAAAAAACCTGAAATATTTAAGAAAATATGTAGTGAGAAGGAGACCTGATAAGGTGCACTAAATGTTTCGAGGCTAAAACATTGCCTTTCATCTCCAGGTCTTTGGTTCAAATTCAAACTAAGGCAATTGTGACAAAAACATATATTGCCATCAGATGCTGGCTTCTACAAATCAGGAATGTGGCCCATGTCAAGATGCTGTCAGAGAGGTACTGCTGCAGCCACCATTAACCAGTCTATGCTTGCATGCTGCCTTAAAAAGGAATGCAAGACCTGAATGATTTGAGCAAAGAAAGAGCTTTTAGAGCTGAGAGTGGTTTCTCTTGTGGACTTGGGGTATCCTATTTGAACAGGATTGGGAAAATTTGCAGTGATGCCTGCACTTGTTACTCCCTGAACTGATGATTTTCAAGGCTGTCAAAATGCCAGCTTCTGCAATAGTTAAGAAAAGACAAATCAAAGTCTGAATCAATAACAGAGGATACAATAACAGAGGAATGGTGGGATGAAGTTACATTGGAAATGAAATGAGCACAGCAAGACCAAACTAGGGAATCACCTGTGTGTTGCTTTGACAACAAGGAAAGAAAAGGCACTGGACTGCTCATACATGCTGGAGAACATGCAGAATGTGAAACTGTGCTCTGTAAGATGGATCTGTGACAGTTACATGTGATCATAAGGCAACACTGACTTCTTGCTCTCAGATCCAGATGTCTGAGTATTTTATGTACATTTGCTCCCTTTTTAAAAAATGTCACTGGTGGTTAATTTCAAAATATAAAGCAAGATTATCCAGTCCTGATTGTAGGCAAAAATATGAGAGGAAGGATTATTACTGAGGGGAATGAGATCCAGAAGGAAAAACTATGGACCAGTGCCAGTAACTCTCATAGAAGAACCAATTTAAAATGTGGAGGTTAAAAAGTAGCAGCCTACTAGCAATTCAGTCAGGTTTAAAGTTACAGTTATGCAAGTTCTGGGCTTTAACTGTCAAAAAAAGACTTGTTGATACAGGTTAGAGGAAATGAAATGAGTGTTGATTGTGTTTCACATCTTTTCTTAGACATGTGAGGACAGATTCGTAAAGGTATGTACCTGAGGAATAAGATAAGGGCCTCCTCTCTGAAAAGACACAAGGGCCAAACCCACAGAAATAAATTAGATACTGACACTCAATTAAGATTTTTTAATTTTACTAGAGACAGGTAAATACTAAATGTTTCCAATGATCAGGGGCTACATGTCTATCAGCATCTGTGGCCACCTAAGCATCTTGTAAAACCTGGCCTCCACTGGATAATTTCTACTTGTGCATGCCAATTACTGAGCAGACTCAGTTCTTGCTCATATCTCTGGAATTTGCTTTGTGGGAGCAAAGAGCTCCACATGACTCTCTTCTCCATTTTCATAGTACTGGATCTTATTTCCCTCTCTGAATTATTTCTCTATCTGCTCTCCCTCTTCTCTGTGTTCACCTCTGTACAGTCCATGGGGATGTGAGAGGAGCAGAGGACGGTGCTGGTGGCTGGCAGTGTCTTGCCCACAAGAGAGGGCAGGGCCTGTTCCTATACCCCAAACTGCATCATGCCCTCAGCATCAGCAGGGTGCTGCTGAAGAAAAATATCTTGGGAGAAGTGGCAGGAGGGTCCTTGGCAGAGCTTGCCTCTCGCCTGGGCTGGTCACCAGAAACTTTGTGCTGGAAAGAGACAGAAGAGGTGAGTTTATGTCCACTTCTTCAGATGCTTCCTTGATAAAGGAGAACCTGCATCCTAGCATTAAATACCTGAGTACCTTTTCCCTAAAATTTCCCTAAAATTAAACTAGACATCACCAAACAAGACAAAGCAATGTGAGGCACTTAATCCAGATGAATAGCACAGTCTCACCAGTTACAGCTTCGGGTGACTTAGCACAAAAAAGGGGGGTTTTATGTTAATAGAATAAAGGATCTTTTCAGTCATATTTCTGTGATTTACGCTATCAAAATACCAACAAAATTGTTTCTGTTGTTCCTTTGATGTTTCTGGTACTGTGTTTTTGAGGTTTACCATGCTCATTAAAAACAAGAAAAAGAAAACCAAATTAAACTCATTATTAGCTCCACATTCTTTCTTATAGATGTTTTTCTGTGTGTTTAGGAATATAAAACTGCATGCTTATGTCATGTGTATGTCTTTTACATACTAGCAGGAAAAACTGTAATTCACCAAGTGCTGCTGAGGTAAGTTATTTGCCTTCTAGAAATGACCAGCTGGGGAAAAACCTATCTTACTAGCTTACTAGCTATGAAGTCAGGCCTTCTGAAAATGCTGTAGATGGAGAACCATAACATCTTCATGCTTATGCTCAGTCTTTACATCAAGAAGTGATGTCAGCTCCTTCTGGCTTCTGCAAGCTAACACCTTTGGGTAAACTGAATGATCCATTTGCCCATAGTTCCATCAGACACTGCAGAAGACCAGTCTAACATACTCTGAATATTTCATGTCCCTCTCTGTGTATCTTATACTTTGAAAGCTGATGCTAAGCCTTCTGATGCTCCAGGCAAATCATCAAATATCTGTTCTCCCCACAGGCACCCAGACAAAAATAGTCATGGACTGCTTTGTTGATCCTGCTGTTTGGCTGCCTTGGAGATAAAACAATTTTTACAGATTCAGGAGTCATTTTGTTCTAAGCTGTGTTTAAACATAAGAGGGTTTTGTTTTGTTTTGCTTTGTTTTTGTTTGAGAATAACAATCAAAAAAGGAGTTAGAATAAAAATTAAGATAGTTTGAAAATCATGATGTCAACCTATTTAGTGACACAATGCTTTAGGGAGTTGAGACAAGCACCTTGAGGAACCACTTGCCCAAGCTGCTTGCTTTAAATCAAGGACACTTTCACTTTTTGCATTACCTTGGAAGTCTCTAGGAAGTTTCTTCCGTATAAAAATTCAGCCTGCCTCACCAGGCTGAATACAGCTGCAGCTTTATTTTGCAGTTTTTTCTCTGCCACTGGACAGGCCCTGTAAAGTGCTCATTCACTGAGATATTTCTGCTCTGTTGTATTAGACCACTTACTAGGCCAGTTGGCTTATGATGCTTGCCAATTGTGAAGTTTTCCACTAACTATTGAAAAGACTATCAGAAAAAAAAATTGAGTCCTGCATTTTTGCCCTATCCCTTTGTCATAGCTCCCACCAGGCATTAAAAACACCCTAAAATCAAACAGCTCCTAATCTAGCTGAGGCCCTTGAGCACTAATTTGTTTGAAAATGATGTTTTTAAAACTCTTGTCTATATCAGCTACCATTGAATCAGGTTGAAAGGAAAGTAGGCAGACAGTAATTTACACAGAAATCATAATTTCTTCCAATATATGAAAGAGATGCTCACTGAGATATTGTCCAGCTTACTTCTTACCTGGCAAATATAATATAGGAATAGATTTTTAAGGAATTCCTATTCTATAGGAATAGATTTTTAAGTGCAGCATGGATGCAGAACCTGAGCTTTATTAAGTTGAACAACGGAGCTCACTTTGTAGGTCTATGGAAAGCCCGATTCCTCTAATTATGAATCTGCTCATCAGGAGGCAGTTGTCAGCTTTATCTTACCTGCAAGTCTCAAAATGTGTGAGTTTTTTGGTGCATGCTAGTTCAGTACAGCTGACACACAACAGATGGCATGAGGGAGTCCCTACTCAGAGGGTGCATATGTGCGCATCCCCAAAGTAAAATCCGTTTTGTTATAAACCAGGGAGTTGCCAGGCAGAGCCTATGAACATGTCTGCAAGGTGCCAAGAGAAACTAGATTACAGCTACTAACTTTGCCTTTTTTCCCATGGCCTAAGGGATGCTGTAGTTTAACCAGCTGCGCTGACTCATTAGAGGTTTGCTTTCAATTCTGCCATTGTTCACTGCAACTAAAAGTATCAAAAACTAGGTACTGAGGGACAGCACAGCAGGCAGCTTTTAGCTCTTGGCTATTTTACAACATCTAGGAGCAAACCTCTGCAGGAAGCTGAAGGGTGAGAATTAAATTTGGAACATACCTTGCAGAAAAGGTAATTTGACTTGTTTGCAAAGAAGTACCTAAACAGAGGCATTTCCCGTTCAAAAAGAGCCAAAGACATTCGAAACTTAAAATTTACACAGAAATCCAGGTGACTGCATGTAACCAGGAAGCAGGTGCTAGTTTTAAGCAAACCTCAGGGCTTGTTTAATTGAAGCACATCTGGTCTTTAAAAGTCAGCCCAGGTGTTTGCATTTTAATTGCACAAATCTATCCTGCTGCCCCATGTTATACCCCGGAAAAGTCAGAAGTCACTCCGAGATAGCTGTGCTATTAATACAGGTGTTGCTAGTTGCTCACGTGTTGGTCATGAAATAACAAGTTCAGAACTATGCCATTGTCTCTACTTACTCTTGTGGTTCTTTGTCATATTTAATTTCAGAAAGATACTTTTGTTAATTAATTTTCTACAGTTTTGAGTTCCCTTGACTTTATAGTGTAGCAGTATCTGCTGTAATCATAATTTCATTCTATGGACTGGCAAAATGGGTGTCATTGATTTTTAGGCAGTTTGTGAAAATTCTTTGGCTATTTTTGGATCACTTTGTGGACTAAGCTGGAAAATATGAGAGAAGTAGAAAAACATCTTTAAATGCAAAATTTTTTGATAGCATGTTGGGAAATCAGAGAAGTGAAGAGTCAGTGAGGTGAGGTGAAGTGAAGATTTATTTGATGAAGACTATTAAATAGTCCTAAAAATAATGAAAGATAGATGCATTAAATAAAATTCAGTGATAAGCAGTGAAACTGACAATGGAACTAAAATTCCTTGGATTAAGATAAAAATATTCACTAAACCTATTTGAACCATTACTAGGTATTTGGGAAGGAAAAGTGTCTGTCTAGAGAATCATCTGGACAAGAACAAAGCAGGTATTTGTAGGGAACACAGGAACCCAAAAAATTGAAGGCTGGAAGTAAATAGCTGCTTTAGTCAGAAGGATACTTGCATGCTGCCAAAGACTCTAATCTAAGAACCTAGAATAATATTTAAAAAAAAAATCCCAGCTAGTTTATGGATCAAAAAAGCCCACAACAGTGAGGTATGGATTTTCTGTGGATGCTTTAGTGAGGTGACTAGAGAGTGTGGATTTTTAAATTATCTAGAAAGTTAGGATATCAATGTTAGGCTACACTTTGTATGTTTGAAATGGGGTTTTCTTGCTTTCAAGGTTTGGTTTGTCAGGGCCAGGGGAATTGTAGGATATTTTTTTCTTTAAGTTTCAGCTCCTGAGCTGGCCTTCTGATTGCAACATATTTCTCGTAGTATCCTGTGCAGGTGGCATACTTGGAATTGAGCCGATTTAATAACTGAGGGATTTAAATCAGATTTAGAGATAAAAATAAGGATAAATTAAGTTAGGTATATTTCCTTCCTGCCTTTATCTATGTAACACTTCACTATAGAAAAAAATTATGGAGGAACGAGACATTTTCAGATGAGAGTAAAGCATCCAAGTGATATAACCATAAGTGAGGAGGGAATATATGTTTTAAAAAATATACCTTTAAAAAATGTATTCCCTTTTCAAACCTGTCCTCTGCTGAGAAGGAAAGCCAGGTGAAGAAAAGGTTTCCTGTGGAATTTAGAGATGGCAGAATCATCCTGAACAATAAAAAATGCTTCTCACAGGAGTGTAAATCAATAAATGCATGAAACTAAGAGAGAGTCTGACAAAATCAGATGATGTTTGAAGACAAATAAATACAATTTACGGCTGAGAGAAGACAGGGGTAAGATGAGGAGCTATGCTTATATGAGAAGTTTCATGAATCTGGAGAATGCCTGACAGGGGCTGTGCAAAAAAAGGACTGTTTTAGCCATGGGGACCTCATTGTGAGGCTTTGACAGCACAGCAGGCTTTTTGAAAAGGATAAAAACTGAAGTCAGAACCAAATTTAAAACCAGATTTAGGTTATTCAGCACAGTTATCATCCCAGTGACAAATGTGAGAACCAAGCAAGCACAAATACAATGGAAGGTATTTAAATTTGGATGGGTCTGAAAACAAAAGCTTGATGAGGTTCATAAATGTCAAATGAACAGATGGAGCTGAGAATGAAATCAGCAGGGAGATAAGGCAGAGATTGCTGTGTGCAGGGGTGGAAAACAGGAAACTCCAGTCAGTGGGTTACAGTGTGAGGATGAGGGACGAGGGACTGCCAAGATAAGAGCTGAGACAAAGGCAGTGCTCAGGCTGCAAGGAAGAGCAGAGGTCAGAGAAGTCAGTTATGGGAAGAAAGACCCCTGTGCGCAAATGCTGGGACCAGACAGGCTGGTCAGGAGTGGGATGTGTGGGGGATCCAGCTCAAGCCAGGGGGCAGGTGAGTTTCCCTGCAGATCCCTTTGGCGGTTTGTGTGTGGGACCATTGCATCCCCAGGTTTCATCACCAGCCCATATGTCCCTGACAGGATGCTCCTGCCTTACACACAACTGTTGCTGAGGGGTAGATTTATAAATGACTGTGCTGCCAGAGCTCCTGGAAAGTAAGAGCACTTGGTGGGCTGTGCTTGCATTCAGGGTCTTGTGCAACACAGCTGTGTCCTGCTCCCCAGGGCCACCTTGTGCCAGAAGCTGGATAATAAACAAACCTACATATTTTTGTCCTGGTGAGATGAGGCCTTTTTGGGGGGGGAAAGGGGAGAGGGGTTGTTTTTTGTTTGTTTGTTTGGGGGTTTTGTTTGATTTTGGTTTTGTTTTTTAAGAGGAAAAAGGAAAAAAGGAAAAAAGAAGTATCAGCTTCGTTTCTTTTCTGGCCATGTGCTCCCCAACACCATGTTCTTTATGAGGAACTCTTCATCTCTTGAGATTCACCTTTAGTTTTGTGCTGTCTACCATGAAAATTTAGCCTAATGAGTGCATATGCAATGCAATGAGCTGCTGGTATAGAATCCTCCCAGGGAAATGACATCTTCCCTGTAAAGCTGAGCTACCTCATAATCATCATGAGCAGTCTGGTCTACCTTGATGATGCTTTCCAGTAACTCCTGTACAACAGAAGTGTGCTACTGGCACAGATGACTATGGGGGGTGGACACCTGTAATTTTCCTTCATGTGGATTGTAGCAGGTTTCAATGGGATGTTCACTGGCTCTGAAAACTAGGCCGAGTGCACAAGTATACATTGCTTTCTCTCACAGCATCAAACAGCAAGGTTGTGTCTATGTGTTTATTTACTTTACAAGCAGACATACAATTTATAGATTCCATTTATTATTAGGTTGCTTGATTTACTTGTACAATCCGATTGACCACAGCACAAAAAAAAATAGACAAGGGTACTGTTCCAAACCTTCACTTTTAGAAGAGCCCTGCAAAATTTAAACTAATTCTTCATATTAATTTTTTTTTTACTTTATTCTTTTTTTTACTTTATTCTTACTGTGTTACAACCACATTGCTTGAAAATAATGTGATCAAAGAATAAGATGTTCCTTTATGTCTCTATACTGTTTAACCAAGTTACCAAGTTAAAGTACATTGACTATGATCATAGTTGTTTGCTGTCTTTGGACACTGTCTAGGAAAGACTACTTAATTCTCAAGCAGCTTGTAAACTGTACTGCTCTGCCTTCTGTGTCTTGGAGCATCAGATATGATTTTACATGCCTCAAAACTAAGCAGGTAAGAAATTAGGATACCACACTGATGAATGCTGCTCCTTCACACAATAGTAAGGCATAGTACTCAAAGCAGTTTATTTTATTTTCTTTTCCTTCTTATTTAAAAATGAAATTGCAATTCTGACAAAGTGCCTGTCTTTTAAATCACACACACAAAGTACAGGAAAGTAAGACAGAAATAAAAATTGTGCTTAATAACTCCAAACACTTTTGTGTTTAACTGCTTCTGAAACAGGCATGTTTCTTTTAAAAAGTAGTGTATTAAGGATTCTGTAACATTCTAGAATAATCACTGTATATTGTGAAGAAAAATGAAGTTAAAAAAAAAAGTTCTATAAAGAGTAAATGTTTTTTGCATCCAGATAAAAGCATGTGCAGATGAAGGCTGCCCCGGAGTTTCTATTTCACTATAAATTGTTCTAGTCCAATATTTCACACTCCTTACACTCATTTCAAACTGAATTAAAATTCAAATTAGGATTAACCACCCACTGAGTCTGGCACGACAATAGAAGTAGTAACTAACTTTTTTCCTGCACGTTATTAGCAGAAGGAATTTAGGTTAAAGAGGTTTACTTAGGTTACAAAAATATGATTTTTAGTCCTTGACTACCTGCTTTTTATCTCTTTCTTATCAATGACTGAAGTTTTCACACACTGCTGTGGCCCAGGGTGATCTTTATTCAATAAATATTTTAAATAGTGTGTAACTGACATACTGATGAACAAATGGAGAAGTGACACAGCAGGACAAATAGATTAGTTTGATTTGCTGAACTGAAATCTAGTGCAGGGAGAGAAAAAGAAGCAATTTCTCATCTATTAATCTTTCACCTTTAATCATTTAGTCAAAACTGTTAAAAAGGCAACAAATATTCACAGATGTTTACAATGTTTGTCTTCACATTTAAGAGAACCTTTTCTTTCTTTTTTTTTTTGAATGATATTTTGAATGGCTGTAGCAAAGAAATAAAGAAAAGATTGAAGTCTGAATTATCAAACACAGAATTTAACGGACTGAATTGTGGGGTTTTGTCCAGCCAAAGTTTCAGATGTTAATGTGTCAATGGATGGCTGAAACTTGCATGTTTCAGTCAACATTAAACACAACTACAACATTAAATACAACTACATAAAATTGCTGTTATTATTAAGCTTCAGAAGGAATTTGTCCAGGTTAATCAGTCTTCATGCATGGGTATCTGCCCATACAATATTAATAATGAGATTATAAATGTAATTTCTCATATATACAAATATCTTCAGTAGAGTTTGCAGCTACAGTAGTGCTGTAGCTGCAAAATATTTTGACATAGCCTGAAAATGTTATGAAGTCGTCTGTCAAACTGTTTTATTTAAGTGATATTCAATTTATATTCAATAAAATCCCAACTGTTTTTAATAAAGATTAATTTTACCTATGAGACGAGTGCAGTATATTATTTCCTCCAAATTGCAAGGAAACTGTGGCACTACTCTGTGTTAGTGAATGAACTTTTTATCTTAATCTTCTTATCTTAAGAAGAAAGCCCTGAAGAGGGCATTGGCCTCTTGAAATATGATTGAAGACCTCATCAGAGACTGCATGTATGTGTAAGTATTGGCCGAGCAGTAACTCAACATTAGGACAAGATGGAGATAATGGAATGATTAAAACAGAAGTTTGACAAAGATTTACAATTCTTATTTTTATTCTATTACCCATGACTTTCAACAGAACTGTGCTGTCATATTACATAATTTCTTACCTAGGTGTAAAAAGGTGAACTTCTTTTGAGTTTTAAGCACAACTGAAATCCCTAGCTAGGAGCTTGGTCAATTAACAAGGAGTTTCTTCCCTTTGCAGTAATACGGCTGCATTTCTAAACCTGTTTCCTCCTTTCTCATATATAATGTAGATAGAGAAGATACGAGTATAAATTGTATAAGCTGTGACTGGCATCGTGGAAACTGTGCAGATGGAGTGAGACTGTTTTTGCAGAAGTAGAGCTATAAGTTACTGGGCATTCTCAAGGGAAGATTTTGTGACCACATCCTCCTTTCCTTCTTTTTCACGGTACAAGAAAAATAAAATCACATCTCATTGGGAAAACCAGTTTTAGAAAATAATTCCTTCAATAGCTAACATCCTATTAAATTATGAACCACTCATGTTTAAAGTTACCCATTGCGCCAACTTGAAATTTTTTTCTCAATGCTCTTTTTGCTGAGATAATGTTCATAGAATCCTGGAATCGCAAACAGTCCTCTGATGTAAAACTAAACAAAACAAATACCCCACCAAAACTGATTTCCCTAATTTCTCTTCACAAGACTGCTACATTTCGATAGAATTACATCCAGTCCAGAGAACAAACTATGCAGAAGCACTTTTTTCCATGCATTCATAGCTTCTGTTCTCTTTGGATAAAATTTTCTCTTGTGCAATGAGCCTGTTTGGGACCTTACATAACCTTACATTGTATGTAATATTTCTGGGGTGAGTGGTCAAACAGAACAACAGTCTTCAGCAGCATTCTGCTAATTTTCAAATTGTCCTAAAAGAGATCTTGCTCACACATGGAAAAGAAGCTTCAATATTCATCATTTGAGAAGTGAGAGCTTTAACTCCGGCTTCAAGAATGACTGGTGTGTCGACACGAGGGATAAGGCCAATATTTCTCTCCAGTACCCATGGGCATTACACATAAATTTGTTCTCAACTTTACCTTGCTTGCCGTTTGCACTCCTTGTTCATTTTTTGCCTCGGATTACTGCTGGAAGCTACACATTTTAAGTGAGTATCTCCAGGTAACCAAAACAACTGAACTTGCAAATGTGAAATCTTTCCTGTGATGGTTGTACACAGATGGACTTAACATATTCATCAGTGATCATGTGGAGTAATATGAAGGCTGTAGATGCAAGAATAAACAGTAGATATGACTTTTAAAATATGTAACTCTTCCTCCATCAAAGTGCAAGAACTGGTTTGAGCCATATCACAGTATCATAGAATAGTTAGTGTTGGAAGAGACCTCTGGAGATCATCTAGTTCAACCCCACTGCTACAGGAGATTCAGCTAAGGCAGTGATGTTTGATGGCTACTCTCAGGGGTACTGACTGCCAGGTGAGATGTTCCTTTCCGTTATCCATCCGCAGCCAAGCTAGACATTAGCACAATTACTGCATGAATTGCAAGGCAGCTGAAAGTGGGTCGTGGCCATTGCACTGTGAATAGGATCTGTGGTCTTGCTAGAAACCATCCAAACACACGGACTCAAGACTGTGATACCTTGCTAGCCTTAGTCTTCCACCATCCAGCAATATGTTTAAATGGAGAATTTGAAGGATGAGTTGAGCTAGCTAATATTCCTCAGTGTAATTCCTGTACATCTGACAAAACCTGAACAGGACAATTTGAATTTCACATTGCTAAAGTTATAGAGTCCAACTACTTTCTGTCAGGTGAAGTGCAAAGAATTACACAAGGGAATAATTTGGGAAAACTTTCCCAGAACTTTCCCATATGATTACAGGACTTTTATGAATGGCTGAAGTAAGAAATTTGCCAAATGAATATTTTTCTACAAAGTATTTGCTTGTTTCTATTTAGTCTTATAAAGCTGGTTAGTCCACTTGCCTTCCAAGCTCACATTTTATTGTGGACCTATAAACAGACTGAAAATGGCTAGCTAGTTAGAGACAGATGGAATACAGGGATTTTTTTGTTCCTTTTTTTTTTTTAAATTGAGAAAACGGGTATCCAAATTAAGTGTTCAAATTACCATGACCAACTCATGTATGGTATTTGCATGACTTGCTAAGGCTTTTGCAGGTTTCAGGAAATTCATTTGCCTTTCGAAATGGAGACTTCAGTGTTCAAATAGAGCACTTACCCTTCAACTCAGTAGGTGCCTGATGGAGCTGAACAGCTGCACCAGCTTGAAAAGAGTTACTATTGTGCATTGAACATTATGGTCCTGAAAGCAAGAACTGACTGCTGCCAACCCACATGGCTCTTCACATTCACTGCTGGTAAGTACCCTCCAGTTGAGAAAGCGATGCTGCCGAGCGTTTTTCTCTGGCTTGCTTTTCCCCATGGTTATATACCTCTATGGACAAAGCTTTTCTCCTGCAGTTACCATCCTGGAGCTAGGAGGACTGCAAAGGATGCTCTTATGGGTGATACATGTGGAAGACAAAATGCTGACCTCTGACACATTGTCATTTACTCCCTGCTTTTACTGCGGCTGTAGTCCCTTGATGACACCAGGCTTAGGTAGCATTAAATACTCACTATTTAGTCCACGCAGTCCATCCAAGGACATTGTACTGCAACGGCTGACTCGTTTTGAGTGCCAAGAGCAAGAGCGCTCGTCACAAAAAAATAATGCTGTATTCAAGGGCACTCCATGTAGTCTTCTACATGCTCTTTAAAGCATTGTATTCTAACTAGGCAGGAGGCTCCTATCTGATGATGACCAAAGCTGGCTCCTGGCTCTGTCGGCTGGCAGGTGCGGGTAGTCCTGTGGAGGCAGCACAATCAACCCCTGTGGAGGAAAGAGTCCTTCACACCACTCAATGGCAATCTCTCCTGCCAATTAAGGGGATTTGTGGATGAAGTCCAAGGGGAATTGCAACCCATTTGCCTTGGCTGGGCGAATGAAGGCTCTGGTCTGTGCAGGCAGGGCAATAGACAGGGATAAAAGGAAAGGGTTGTTTGCAAACAGCTCTCTTTTGGGAGACAGATGAACTGGAGGCTATTTTAAGCTTAAAAACAAAGCAGAACTTTTGAAAGGACAAGGAGAAATTTTTAACCCTTCATGTCTTTCTACACTAGCAGGCACTTGGAGCAGAGTACAGCATAGTATTTTTAAATACTCAAGTCTCCATTACAGTATATAAATGAAACTTCACTGAGAATTTGTGCACTGTTCATTTGCTTTTGGTCATAATGACATGGTTTTGACATTCATGTCATGAACACAAGTCTGGAACAAAATACAGCATCAAGGCAGATGGATAAACAGCAAAATTATTGTCTTCTCTGGGTGTAGGAAGTAGAGGGGAGCCCCAAAAAACTTAAGTTTCCCACCATCAGTCAGAGCAAAGTGAAATATCGTGTAGTGATTTTAACTGTATGGATGGAATATATCTGGAAAATGCACCAATATTTGACACTTACCCCAAAAAAGGTAGGATTTGTATTTTTTGGAGGTTATGTCTTTACACTAGCTCATCTGCTGTTCAGCATCAGAGGAGTTGGGCTGCGCTTCTTCTAAGGTAGCATCTGGGGTTAAGTGAAAACCAAGCAGAGAGGGAATTAAGGCTATCTCTGCCTAAAATCAGAAATGCTATCCCTCCTTCTCATTTTCAGAGCTTGGCTTAGTCAAACCAGTGAGGCTGTTTTGTAGCGCTGCTCTCTGATAGATAAATAATCATTACTACCATATGTTTTACAGAATGTGAGTTTTGAGATGTCTAACTCAAAAAAAGCCTTACAAAAGCAGGAATGGGTACGACAGTTTCTGCATGAACTGATTTTGTTCACTTTAAAATACTGCAGGTAAGTCTCACTTGTCATGAATCATTGAACCCATGCTTTCTCTTATGCAGTCCTGCCATCAAACCACTCTCTCTCTCATATCTAGCAAAAATTAGTGAAAGTAATTTTTCTAAAGTCAAATGATCCTTAATCAACGCCAAGATGTTCTGTCACTCAGTGGCAACATTTCTGTCTGTATGAATGAAGGAGTAGAGGATATAACCTGCTAGCTGTTCTGCATATTTAATTCCTGTTCGCTAAAAAGGCTTGTCTCATTATATTGAATTTTAAAGTTGAAGAAAGTATACATCTTAGAAGCCGTAATGCACAGAGGATGAATAGAGTATCCATTACACACTTACAAAAAAAATTGTAATGGTTTTGCAATTTTGTGTCTTCCAGACAGGAATTCTGCATTGCCATCCCTACAAAAGGGATCTCCCCTTATTGTGATCTCCATCATTTTGGCTATTGAGATCTCAGAAATCCTTTTCTATTCATGGTGAGGGGTGGCAGCATAAAAATAATGTTTTAAAGAGTTAATCATAATTTTATATCGCTATCAGACTTGTATATCTCTGTTGGCACCAGGTACTAGTAGCATTAGGTCCAGTGTTACATTCTACAGTAGAATATCTTGGTTTCTAAGAGAAATACAGCTTGTATATCTGCTGTTAAGAAACAGGATGTCCTGACACAGGACCTCTAGAAGGTATCTGGACCGCTCGAGGATATGCTTGTGCGCAGCAAAACTGTTTTGTGAACATGGCATGGAATCAGCTCCTCAGAAATTCCTAATAGTGATCTTCAAATTATCTTTGCTGCCCTCTTCCTATACACATCCATCATCAAGAATGAGATGACTAGATTTTTTTTTTTCCCTATTGAAGCGCACTGTTAATTACAGGATTATCCTGACCACTCCAGGACATGTAGGCAGCTGGTCTCACTGCTGTGTGTGGGCAATAAACACTATGCACATTTCCTGTTTCCTGATCTCACACTGAGTATATTTATAAGTATGTAGATTTAATGGTTGATTTCAACGTTTATCATTGTTTCCCAGATCATTTCCGTCTTTCCTTCTCCCCAAAGAACATTCCTTCCTGAATTGTGTCAAAGCAAAGTACATTTCTGGGTGGTGAGCATTTGTTTCCGGACAGGTAACACCCAGCAGAAGCAGATAACTCCATAGAGTTGATGTTTTCAGCATGCAGATATTTTTGCAGAGCCACTAAATCCCAACACAGCTCCTGCACATCCTACTAATGTTGGCATAAAACCAACTTTTTGCCAGCTGATATGGATCAAACTTTTTTACTGTTCGTTTTACTTTGAGCTACATATCATATGGCAGTTAGTGGTGTGCTTAAATGTAAAGAAAGAAAAGAGATTGATCCAGACAGTGAAGTTCCATCTAATCCTTCATCTTTGCCTATGCGCTATATTTCCAGAGATTCAGCTAGTTTTTCATGTCTGGCATAAATGTTGTGGTTCTTCATTCCACATTGGATAATGCGTACGGCACTAACAGATGCACAGAAGTTTTATTTTATTGGAAGCTTCATTGTTATAAGCTCTGCATATTATATTTTTTTCTTTTTTGGGATAGGTTTATCATACTCTTCAAGCTTGGGGCACTTATTTTTTATCTTGTCTTAGGCAAGTTTTTATATTTAAAAGACAATTATTTTTTCAAAATAAGACCTTGTTTCTGTAGAAAAAAATCTTAGTATTGGCAGAAGATGAAATTTTGATGGCAGTATCCACTGTCTTCTTGTTCCCAAGTGAGCTCTTCCTGCATGGATGGGAACCAGATCAACACATATCTACGACTCTGTATTGACCTACTCCTGGAGGTACAGCTTTCAAAAAGAATTTTTTACTTGCAGAGTCTTGCTTAAATACAACTTGGATATTTAAAAGTTTTTTACTTATCTTGGATATCTGAGAAAAGTCCATTTCATAAAGAGCAGTGATGCAAATTTGTTCAATACTGCATTCTGATTTCATTGATTTAAATGTTTACCTCCACATGAAGGACTTTTTAAGCTATTGGTTTTCTCAAAAGTTTTAACATTCAGCCAACCTGTCTCTTCCTGCTTGTCCCAAAAAATAGTTTTCTTAACTTTTCTGTCCAAAAATTGCAAAAGTAGTATTACTAAGTTTTAGTGTCATTTTTTCAAGTAGTGATGCAGGGGTGTTGTGTCTAGGGGATTATTAAAATTACTGACCCATTTGACCAAATCCCTTCTGAAAAATATTTTAAAGTTTAAGCAACAGTCAGTTTAAACCAACAAACATGAATCTAGAGCAAAGAAAAGTTACTCTTGCTGGAGGGGGATCTGGCTGGGTTATATTTAAGTGAATTGGGCATACACAGATTCTGGGACCTCACAAAATGTATCTGACAGGGCTGGCCCAGGTCACTGTGAAATGACTCTTGGTTGTCTCTGCAAGGTCATGGTGATCAGGAAAGATCCCTTATGACAGGAAGAAATTAAATATCACCCCTGTATTCAAGAAGGGCAAGAAGAAGTACCTGGAGAAACACTACTCAGTCTCACCTTAATCCTGGAGAAGATTGTGTACTAAAAATTCTGAAAATTATTTCAAAGCGTATTGAGGACAAGCAGGGTATCTGAAGAAATCCATTTGGATATATAAAGTGAGATCACCATTCTCGTAGTCATCTACAATGATAAAAAGTCTTTATGGATGAGGGCCAGTGGGGGGAGGTAGGGGGAGCAAGAAGTAGGTGTTATTAAGCTTGATTTAACAAGGGTTTTGCCACTATCACAGAAAATGCTGACAAAGCTGAGGAGGTATGGGCTAGATAAATGCACAGTGAAGTGGATTGAAAGCTGTCAAAATCTCTTTACAAAGAGATGTAAAAGCAGCAGGAACTCCAGCCGGAGGATAATCACTACAGGTTTCCTACAGGAGTCACTTGTTGATCCAACAGTGTTTAATAACTGTTTTAATGACCTTAATGATGGCCCATAGTGCACACTCAGCATATTTGCTGAAGACACAAAACCAGAAAGAGTTGCTAGTTACATCAGCTGTCCTTGCTGCCGTGCAGAAGGACCTGGAAACTTCGCTGCAGAAGTGGGATTCAAGGAACTCCATGAATTTAAATGAGTGGAAAGCAAAGTCTGTATCTGGTAAGAAATAATTCCATTTGGCAATAAAGCCTGGGAGCCAACCAGCTGGAAAGTAGCTTTACAGAAGCTACTTTACAGGAGGTCCTGGTAGACAATACTCTGACCATGAGTCAGCAGCGTGCCCTTCCCGTGTGGAAATCTGACAGTGTCTGGAACTCCATTAGAAAAAATGTTACAAACAGACCAAGTGATGTGATCCTTTTTCTCCACTCAGCAATGTGAGATCCTCTCTGGAATGCTGGGTCCAGTGCTGGGCTTTCCTGTACAAGAAAGAAATAGACATACTATGGAAATCACAGTCACTAAAGGTCACTAAAAATTTGCAAGTACTGATGCATCTGTCATATGAAAACAGGTTGAGACTTCTGAAACTGTTTACCCTAAGGAAGACTCAGGAGGCACTAATCTACGTGTATAACATGTGTGATGGGGCACTCAAGAATATGGAGACAGATTCTTGTCAGTTTTGCTCAGTGACAGAATGAGAAGTGATGGTTACAAATTGAACTGAAATGCAGTAAATACTGCTTAAATGTGAGTTTTAAAAAAAACTTTTTTTTTTTTTTTTTTTTTGGTATGGCAATCACAGCTGAACACAGATGAAGGTCCCACAAAGGCTGCGGAGTCTCTGTCTTTGGAGATAATCAAACCCTACTGAACATACCCCTGGGCAACATGCTGCACCTGTCTCTGCTCTAGGCTCTCTGCTCTGCCTCTAATAAGGAGAGGTGGGACTGGGCTCTCTCTAGGGGTGCTGGCTAGCCTCAGCCACAATTAGATTCTATGATCCTTCTACTGGAAGATGCCTCTGACCACAGTACAGACGTTGGGCCTAGGGGACCTTTATGGTCCCTTCTAACCCAAAGCATTCTGTGATCGTATGATTCCGTGACTGATACTATTAAATACATTATTTATGTTTCTTGTAAATAAAAGAAAATGGAGTTTGGGAGCTGGTGTAACTATGTGGAAAAAAATATTACACCAGAGATGGAATTCTTTTTGGAAGTCATTTCTGACCATGATAATTCCAGTGAGAGAGGCAGCAGTGAGTGAACTGTAAATTCAACTCCAAGTGCTGTCTCTGTATTATAATTGTGAAAAAATACTTCCTTGATTGAAAAGTCTTTCTTAAGACTTTGACATTTTACATTTGAGACCAAAGATAATAAACTACATGCAAAACAGAAGAGATACTGTGTGTCTTTTTAGTGACTCTTCCCAAAATACTCATTGAATGTGTTTAAGAACAAGATCGTGTAATTCTGATATATTACTTCTGGGTTAATGCCAGCAAATTGCACAGTCCGAGAAGGTGAAATTCTCCCCAAACTACAGTGAAATTATCGCTGCCAAAACTGGGTTGAATGCTTTCCAAGTGTATTTCCAAATAAAACTCCTCCATTGCTTACTTGGATGTCAATTAGTGGGTCAAATTTAAACTTTGGAGCCTTAAATGAAGTGAGCTGATTTGCTACATTTTCGTGACTAGAAAGATTTTTTTTTTTCTATTGTGTTTTAGCTATTAAAGGACATTTTCTACACTAAGAAAAAAGTTGCTTGTTCTGGCTTTCCTGAAGTTATCAAACTTTAGGTGATCTTACATCCAAAGAAAAGAAATGGAAAAAAATGTCTAAGATTAATTGATTAATTGCCTTTTCAATTAAATTGGTGGAAGAAAAGGGTCATAATTTTGATCTATACTATTGTAACTGAAGAGATGATGCATTTTTCATTTGGAAATTTATTGTGAGTGCCTAGAAATCTAGTTAGCCTTTCAACCTTTTTTTTTTTTTTTAAATAGTGAAAGTTGGTTTAGTGATTAAATGTTTAAGTAAATTGACTCAAGACACTCCCTGTATCAAATACAACTTGTCTGGCATTGTGCGTAAAACTTTGTGAGTAGAAGATTCTACTGAGTAAATGTAACAGTAAAAAATAATAATATAAATTCAAATTATATAATTAGGAAAAAATAGTAACCAGTTATGCAAGGATTTTTTTTTTCTTAAACTCTCATTGTACTTCACAAATTTAGATCTCTTATGGGTCTTTGATGTCTACCAGAATACTCTCTGCCAGATTTTTCTTTTGTGCTACTTCAGTGACTCTTACGAAACTAGTCCGGGATATATTTGGTCCCCTAGGAGACACCTTTCAAAGTGGAGAGGGCAGTTGACTTTATACAGTCATGCACATTTAGCTGTGAAATTTTTAAATATGGAACACTAAATCACATTATACATGTCATGTGTTTATTTAGCTAGTATGTATGGGTGTTTATGGATCTGCTGAAGACCAAATGGCATCTTAATGACAGATCCATACCCAGCGAATGACTGTAATTTTCAGTCTGTGTAGACACATTGTTTTCAATAATGGCAATCTCTATAAAGGCTGGAGATTTCAAATTTAGTGAGACTTTGAGGACAAAAAAATGAAAGGTTGAAGAAGAGAGATCAAACTAATCCCCTCTCAAAAATGGAATTGAAATGGGGAAAAGGTCTTCACAGAAAAGAAGAATTCTGAAAAATCTCAAAACACTTTGAAGAAAAGACTAACAAAAGGCTGAGAAAAATGATTCAACACTATTTAAGAGGGGAAAAAGCAAAATAGAATAAAAAAACCTGCCAGATGTTTGGAACATCTGAAAAAGTAGGATGAAGCAGAATGTCCTTAATAAAATTAACTATAAACACAAATTGAAAAAAAAAACATAACAAAGAGATAGATAAAGGAAAGACAAGGAGGGGAGGGAGGGAGCAGGGGGCGGAATTCAGGTATTAAGTTTTTATACCATACATACAGTCTGCCCTTGATTTACAGAATGACCACACAGAAAAACCTCTTTTCTTTGGATTCCCACAGTGCAGTGAACCTGCTAGACATCTGAGATCCACATCTGTTCTGTGATCTTAAACATAGCAAGATTTTATAAAATTTTCCATCTATCCATCTTATGTGGTGTGGATGAACTGGGATTTTAGCTACAGTTGGACAAGGGCAAAAAAATTCTTGATCTATCCCTGCTCTTTCTTGACCCTTATCCTTAGAAAATGCTAGCACAGCTTTTTGAAGGGCTGAAGTGAATTCTTATAAGGAAGTTTGCTGACGCTAACTTTGTTATGAAAGAAAACTGTTTGGTAGAATGAGGGGGAAGAAGGATAAGGAGACAAAACTGTGAAGACACATATTTCATGTGTGTGTGAAGCATGTGGGAGAAGTTTTTGGGGTCTGAAGCAGAGTCAGCAGAGAGCATTTCCCAACAGTATCACACCCACTATATGGAGTTAGCTGCCACATCTCTGCACCCATGCCTACTTCAGCACGTGTCTGCTCTCTTTTCTGCTCCCCAGGCTCTGATCCATAAATCCTCATCCTGATAATAGAGAAGGATCAATATTCTCTGTTCCTGGCCTAGCTCCCACCACTTGCTTTCTCCAAAACTCATATGGAAGCCTTCCCCTTGCTGCCCAGCTGGCATTTTCAAAAGGATATCAAGTTCCCAGTCATTTGTAAGAATCCTGATGCCAGCAACACTATAAAGTATTCATGAAAGCATCTGGAGGGCAAAGGATCATGGCTGTAGGAGGAAGAAATGGGAGAGGGGTCAGGAGGAAAATGCGTGCAGGGCAGGCAGGGTATGGGAGTTATGGTTAGCCATGGGAAGAGGACCAGGGAGAGGAGTTTTGTACCCTTGAGTGCCTTGCTTTACTAAGTTCAGTGCTGTGATTTGTCATAAGTATTTTCTTATCTGTTTGTTGTGACAATTTTCTGCTGCTTTATATGTGTGCTTTGATTATAGCTGATGGGACACATACCAGTGTGCTAGGATCCCTGTGGGCTAACTCATTTGTTGTTTACAGCTGGCTATGGATTCACAAGTAAATACAGAGCAGAAATGAAAGTTCTTTTTCTTTTCAGTATCTTCTCCACATAACTGAAGCAGACTGCACAAACTCTTCTCCACATAACTGAACCTGATATTTAAAAATATAACAGTGGACTGAATTACTTTTCACATAAAGATTTTTCTGACTTTCCTATCAGTGATATTGTTCCTGTCGGCTGTGTCTAAATGTTCACCCCTGTCAATGTTAATGGCATTGTATATAATTTGTGCTTATGGAGGTCTCTGTAATATGGAAGTAGCATCTCAGACCTTTCTTTATCATCTATTCTGCTTTGTGAATTTCTTTTCACAGGCCCAGGCCAAGAGAGTTAAAAACAAACTCCAAAAAGTGTGTCTGTCCCTGCAATGATCATGTAAAAACTGAAGAGATTAATCTGAAATAAAATTATTTTTTATCATTATTGCTGTCACAGAGAAATTCTAACTATATTACAGCTTTATGGAAAGATCATTCGGCTATGCCATAAATGTCCACATACAGACAAGCACTGAAAACAGAAAGCCAAGATATAAAAAGATCTACCCTTGCAAACCTTTTGTTTAGCTCTAGCATCTGTTCTAGGCATGCCTGCCATTGGGGACCTCTAGAGGCTACTCATGGCTTCATCCTCCTGTGCGTTGGCATCCATCATACAGGAGATGCATCTAAATACTGCACCATCTGTGGGACAGCCATTTGCTCCCATGGCGCATACATGAAAGTCCCACAGCTTTCCCATTCTGGACCATATGCTGCTCTCATTTATATCCCATGGATTTGGAACTGAGGCATAATGTAAATGGGAAAGCTTAGTTATCAGGATCTGCTGTTTAATTTATGCAAAACCGGGACATTGTTATTCTGTAAATCATATGGTACGCATTTTAGGAATTCATCATTTACATAAAGATGGGGGTTCCCTCAAAAGTAGTATGTGTGTGAAAACACATATCAGAATCCCAGAATTCACACCCAGGTTTCTATTACTACCTTACCTCCAGGCTCTGTGATGTTCTTTTCTCACTTTTGAGTTACATCGTTACAGACACAAAGACAAAATTTGCATCTGGGCTAGGTTTCCAAATGCCTTCAATATTTGGTTGTATCTGTACTTACCAGTCAGTAACTCTCTACTTAAAAAATCCTTTCCATCAAAATTATAAGAAGACTCTACTTTCTATCTTTTAAAACTATGTTTTATTCATGTTTTTGTGAATTAAAATACTGAACTGGCTTTACCATCGACATGAACTATATAATCTATGTTTCAAGTCAGACGATGTGCATTTTTTTCTTTTTATGTATTTGCCTAATGGGTCTGGCCTACATGAGCAGTCAAACTCATCTCATTGCTTCCATCAATGCACACTCATATGCAATTCTATTACTTTCATGGTGCATATTTTCAGTATGTATAATTCTAAGTATTTTAAAGTGTTTATATGTTGCCCTGATTTTTTAAGATTTTCTAAGTCTTCTGATGTTTACATTCTTGTAACAAACTTTCTCACACGCTTTCTGTAAAAAACTTATTGTTTTTCATTCTTTTAAGGAGGAGGAGAAATTTGATGGACTGCTGGTTTGTCCAGTGTCATTGGAGAGGTGGCACTTTCACCCTCCAATCCATGGTCACTTTTGGAAAACTTCCCTTTTTTCACTTTGAGAACAGTGGTGTGTGTGCGTCACGTCCTATAGTGACATTTATATCTTTGGTTGATGCCAAGCTGTTGGGACCATAGCACTGCAGTCCTGAGGGTGCCACTAGGCAGAATGGGAGGAACTGAATTTTGACCAAGCTAAACTTGCTCGCTCTTGTATGTTCCCATCTTTATTAGTTTGGCATCTGGTACTGGCTAGAAAAGAAACAAAAACAGGAGGCTGCACAGGACTTGTTCCTCATTGTATTTACTACAAATTTGTTTTGTCCTTATGCTTTTGTCAGAGGACGTGGCTTTTCTTCTGTTGCCCTGAATGAAGGCTAGTGCTTAATTCTCCAAACTGTTAGGAAAACAGAATCATAAATTATCCTGAGTTGGAAGGGACTTAAAGATTGTCAAAGTCCGACTACTGGCCCTGCACAGGACAACCATAAGAATCTCACTGTGAGTCTGAAAATGATGTCCAAACTCTTCTTGAATTCTCTCCCCCATGACCACCTCCGTGGGAAGCCCATTCCAATATTCAGCCAGCCTCTGGATGAAGAACCTTTTCCTGATATTCAACATAAACCTCTCCTGACACAACTTCAGGCCATTCCCTTGGATTCTGTCACTGGTCACCACAGAGAAGAGATCATTGCCTATCCCTCCTCTTCACCTCATAAGGAATTTTTAGACTGCAGTGAGGTCTCCTCCAGGCTGAACAGATCAAGTGACCTCTGCCACTCCTCACACAGCTTCCCCTCAAGACTCTTCACCATCCTCATTGCCCTCCTTTGGACACTCTCTAGTAGTTTAATGACTTTCTTATATTGCCATGCCCAAAACTGCCCTCAGCACTCGAGGTGAGGCTGTTCCAGCTCAGGGCAGAGCAGGACAATCCCCTACCTTGCCTGGCTGGCCATGCTGTGCCTGATGCCCCCCAGGAGAGGGCTGGCCCTCCTGGCTGCCAGGGCACTGCTGACCCATGTTCAACTTGCCATCAGCCAAGACCCCCAAGTCCCTTTCCATGGCACTGCTTACAGCTTCTCATTTCCCAGTTTGTCCATGTATCCAGGGTTGCCCCATCAGTGGTGCAGAATCTGGCACTCTCCTTTCTAAACAATATGTAATTGGTGTTTGCTCAGCCCTTGAACTTATCAAGCTGTCTCTGCAGGGCTTCTCTGCCTTTAAGACTCCTCCAAATTCAGTCATTGGCAAACTCACACAGTATCCCTTCAAGTCCTGCATCCAGGCTGTTAATAAAGAGGATGAAGAGCACAGGGCCAAGGATGGAGCCCTTTGGAGCCCCAACAGTGACAGGTCACCAGTCTGCTGCCATCCCATTCACTGAAATCCCCTGTGCCCAACCCATGAGCCAGCTGCTCACCCATTTCATGAGGCATTTCTTGTGTTGTGCACAGGACACGTTTTTCCAGGAGGATACTGTGAAAGTATTGAAAGCTTTACTGAAATCCTAAAAGATTACATGTTCTGGCTCCCCTTGATTAACTAGATATGTTACTTTGTCATAAAAGGAAACTAGATTTGACAAGCAGGACTTTCCTTTCATGAAGCCGTGCTGGTTCTGATCAATTCTCGCCTGTCCTCAAGGTGTTTTTTAATAATTCCCAGAAGAATAATCTTCTCCATAATTACCAAGCAATGAAGTGAGACTGTAGTTTCTGAAATCATCCTTCTTGGCCTTCTTGAAAACTGGGACAACATTAGCCAGCTTTCAGTCAACTGGAATCTCTCCAGAGTCCAAGACTCTGTTCAAAAATCATTGAGAGAGACCTTGCAATGACACCAGACAGAAGTTTCAGTATTCACAGATGAATCCCACGAGGTCCCATGGACTTAGAGGGATCCAGCTGGAACAGCAGATCCTGCACAGGGCCTACAGTGTCTTTATCATTTTCACAGAAATGGTCTTCCACCTCAGGGCACTGGGACCCCCTTAGTTGGTCTTAAGCGTTGAAGACCTAAGCAAAGAAAGCTTTTGGGCCAGGAGTTTGGTGCTTAGATGCTTTATGGAATTAAACTCCAGTACTCTCCTCCTAGTACCTGTCACAGTTGAAGCTAGCTTTTAGCTGCCAAATAAACTTGGATACATTAGACCTTCAACCTCAGCCAGGCTAGAGGTAAAAAAGGTCCTCAGATGATTAAAGTCTAGGCTGGATTCAAATCTACACAGGGACTTCACCCATTCACCTTCTATTCTAAGCTGCAGACATCTCGCTGGCCATGAACCTGAGCTGTGTGGAGATCAGACCAATCAGTAGTTTAGGCCGTGGTGTTTCAAACCCTCTATATAAATTAGGTTGGAACAATAAAGATTGCTGCTGTTGCATGAGAATCCTAGGGTGTGTGTCACCTCCATCTCCAGCCCACTCCCCCTCTCATAACAGTACCAAGCAAGTATTGTCTCTACCAGTGTATTACCGAGGAAAAACCACTGTTGACACCAGAGGGCACATTTATATCTGTTGCTACGAAGAGCTTTAATAGGGCAGGCTGCTTTTCATATTCCATTTGTGGATTTCTCTGATAAATCTCACTTAAAGATCCTCCTCAGTAAATGAATTGATCTAGCAGTCTTCAGAAGGAAAAAAAAAACTTGAAGAGTTGTTACCTTCCTTATGCTACTTCTCAGTTCCTTTATTTTTTGCAACACTGCCAAGTAATATAGAGAGCAAGACACAGAGCCATCCACTCCAGCTTAGCTTAGCCTTTGACTAAGCTAGCAATGGTGCATATCTCATCACATATTCAAGTATGCAAAGCTATAGAAATTGAAGAATCTTGCTATCTTATGCAGTGAAGAATTACCATGATGGGTACTTGCTGAGTTCCTAGAAAGAAACTAGGGAGATGAAGGAACCAGGTTTCACACGTTGTTAAAGTGATGCCACCATCTGGTGAGCATCATTTTTCACAACAGAGTGTCTTGATACCCATCAGCAGCTGAGCAGATACTTCAAAGGCTGTGGTTTGAGCTCAGCTCCCCTGTGCCTGGAAAGGTACCCCTATAAGGACCATGTTCAGGACCGCTATCTTTCGGTCAGATAGTGTGCATCAAGGAAAGCAGCCATTTCAGCAGTGAGCAAGGGAGACATTGACATCCTAGATGGCTATGATTTTATCATGGAAATTTATGATTTCCCTACCGGAGTGAATTTTCACACCTAGGGTTGAGGTCAAGCCACCAAAGGGGTATTAAAGCCACCAAAGGTTATGTAAGGTCTTGTACATGTAATAGCATGAAGATCTTACTCTTACGGTGCATGCAACGCAAAATGAACATTAATTCAGAAAATATTAGCAAAGTCTGAATGCCTATGCCGCCTGGCAACTGAAAACAAGAAGCCTCCTATCAATTTTTAAAGATATTTTTAAGTAAAAAGTAATAATGTTTAATTAAATATAGCCTTCCCTCCCTAAAACTCTGTACTTGTTATGTTATATTGTGTAAAATTTATCTTCTGCCTATGATTCTAAACCTGCATCTTTCTTTTCAACTTTAGTACTGAGGGGACCAGATTTTTCCTTGATTTTTTTCAAAATATCACTGGCTAATTTGAGTTTAGCTTTTCAGAGAGCAACAAGTGGAAATAATACAGTCTGTTGAGTTTGATGAAGAGATGTTAAACTATCTATGATTCATGAAGCCAAGAAGGATGTTAGTAAATAACAAACCTGTTCCGGATTATCCTGGCATCTTTATAAAACATTGTGCATTTCTCAAATGATTCACAAAATATTCTACCTCATTACAAGAAACTGATATTTGTGCACAGACAATACACAGATACCAGGAGTCAGGGAGGAGATGGGAGCATGTAACTTGATGAAACGTCTACATTTCAACTTACTCTGTTTAGTATTCCATTGTGGGAGTTCTAACACAAGTTTCCAAAAACCCAAAGTAGAAAAATTTGTCCATAATGACTTATTTAACTTGATAGCAGCTTGCACTAGTTACTCTAAGAGTCTAACTGTTTAACTGCTACTATTTTTTCTTCTCTCCGCTTCTCTTTCTTTGGTTTCAGGTAAACATCTCAACGGACTTCATTCTGCCATGGAGTTTGGGTTTTGGAGTGAGTTTTGTGTTTCTCTGTCAGTAGTTAATGACATAATTAACATCTAAATGATAATGAAGAATCAAATTTTCTGCCAGAAGTGTCATGACTAGCATCAGCTATTGCAGGAAAAAATAAAGAATCATAGTTTAGGCATTTGAAAATTTCAAATAAGGAAGAACAGCATGATAAGCTATTTTAACTACCTATATAAGCCACCATGCAGTTCACTCATCTCTGGACTCTACCTGGAAAGACCAGAGAAAGCTATAGTTATCTTTGATAAATAGTAGCTGTGACTTTGGATGGATAATCCTAGGTCGTGTTTGGAAAAAATCAAGTCCCAATACCTATTTCTGTTAATGCCACATATTACATTCAATAGGTTTGGCAGGGGGGGGGGGGAGGAAAATTAGAGAATTAGAGTTGCTGTTCAGAAAGTAAAGAAGATGCCTAGAAAATACCTCTAATATTTTTTGAACAGAAGATCCCTTCAAGCTTCTGAAGCTATAAATGGAACAGTGTAAGAAAAACAGACTCAGTATTTTCCCAAACCATCACACTGTTTCATGATTTAGCTATTTCATGATGTTACTTTCATTAGTATGCTTTCATTTGTCTGCAGTAGTGAATATGAAGAATATACTCTCTTATATTACAGTTGAGTTCAATGGTTACACTGACATCTACTGGTAAAATAATATTTTTAACTATTATGTGTAATATTTAAGGTAAAAAATTACAAGCTGCATAAAAAAATTACATGCCACTTATGGTGTAAGAAAACATAATTTTGTGCAAGTACTTATTTTCCTTTGCCCTTTTTTTTTCTCTTAAAACAACTAACTATGCTATTGTCCTCACATCTTGCTAATAATAATGGAATATATTTTAAGAATCTATATTTTGATTGTAATTAAATATAAAGTTTATATATATCTGTTTAAGATGTATATATTTATAATTAAATACACCCCACAATTTGGCTACTTGGACCAATATTTTTAGTAGGTTGATATACTGAACAATTTAGCTGGTTTTTTAACACTCCGTAGTGATACACTGAAAGGGAATGGGGATGACACAGGATAATTTGGTACTAAACAAATTGCAAATGTCATTGCAATGACATAACAGCTATACAATGCAAATTTAACGGCAGGTATGGTTTTTCCAAGTCAGGTTTAAATAGCCCTAGCATGGTATCAGAACTGCTGTATTATGACTCTGACAGTACAAACATCCTGCACCACAGTGTCTGCATGAGCACGGAAAACCAACAAATTCTCTCCTGCCATCACATCTGACTGAAGTTGTTTTGACACTTCTTGAATGAGTTTTTAATTTACAGCTGCCCAAGCACACCATGAAATAGAACAGAATCCCATTAAAAATGGGATTTGCCCAGAGAAACTGCTGACCAATAGCCATGTTAAATGTTTTCCCTCTATTATGGGCAGCTTTCTAAACCTACAAAAAATTACAAGCAAGCTGGCTGAATCTAAACATCTTGATATCACATGCTCTCATTGTAGCAGAAGAACAAGGCATTAGGAATGTAAACTAATTTATATTAAATGGCTATTATTTTTAAAGTATTTAAAAGAATGTTTGCAAAGGTATGTAAAACGCTAATTTGTTCTTCCTATAGATAATAACAATATGAAAGCCAGTTTTTAGCTGGAGCCATCCAGCTAAATATTTCACAAATATTAGTTAGAAACATAGATATTTTGCAGTGTTAATTTATGAGAATTGCATTCTTTTTAAAATTTTCAATGAAAATAATCCTTACATATAATTTCATAATCCCAAAGGATGTGGAAATAGAAAAACAAAACTGAAATTCAGGGCTACAAAAAGTGAATTTATTTAAGGTATTATGGAAATGCTGCTGCAACTAGAAAGCCTAAATATTTGAAAATGAGACTTTATTCATTTAGACTTAGACTTAGAGTTTAGTCTAGTCTAAACAGACCTAGAGAGTTACGTTTTATTTTCCAGCTGTAATCATTCAGAGACAGAGCATGCTCTTTTCACAAGAAGACAAAAGTGAGAATAGTGGTAAGTTGATACAAATGCTTTTAGAAATTTCATATCATTAGATATAGCATTTAAATATTTTAATTAATAAATTTTCCATCACATGCCTTATGTATTGGAAAATTTTGCCCCCTGTGGCCAAACCCACCATGACTTTATGACAGTTGACTTGATAACCACTTTTGAAGGACTTTCAGTAATCAAAACAAGGGTTCCAGCATAAATCCTTGTCAAATCACTGATATTGTGAAGGTAATCTTTGGGAAGATAGCCCAACATTTTCTGAAATCTGGGGTGTCAGATTTTAGATCTGTTAGAATGGGTCCAGAGGAGGGCCACAAAATTGATCAAAGGGCTGGAACATCTTTACTCTGAAGAAAGCCTGAGTGAATCGTGATTGTTCTTCCTGTAGAAGAAAGGGCTCTTATTGCAGCCTTCTAGTACTAAAAGTAGAGTTGCTTGGCAAGATAGAAAGAGACTTTTTACAGGGCCTGTAGTGAAAAGACAAGGTTCAACGGTTTAAAATTGAAAGAAGTTATGTTCTGTTTGGGCATGAGGAATAAATTATTTATGAGGATGATAGGACAGTAGAACAAGCTGTCTAAGGAAGTTATGGCTTTTCGTCTCACTTCATGTCTCCTAGTACTTGCAATAGAAGACACCACGAAATTTTGTTTTCCACTTTCCCTTTTTATCCTTTTCTGCTCTATAGTGTTCCTCAATCAGTGGTGGCTTCCTGTATGCAAAAACTGAAGCATAAATTCAGTCAAATATTGCAAAAAATGTTGCACCAGTCAACTAATTTGTACATTTACAATATCAACAATTTTCACTACAAATATGACAATATAATTTACAGTATTGTAAAACAGTGACATGAATTTTTCATTCCTTGCAGCACATATTTCATAGTTATGTGTGTTTACATTATGCAACCACATGGGTATCAGGAGCAGGATAATTACATTAGCACAATGTCTACCTGGGCTAAAATACTCCATTGCCCAGAGCTAATTAGCTGAGTCATTGAATTATAGAATCATAGACTATCTTGAGTTGGGAGGGACCCACAAGGATCATCAAGTTTTAGCCCTACAGAGGATGTCCCCAAAAACCAAAACACATCTCTGAGACCATTGTCCAAATGATTCTTGAACTCTGGCACGCACGATACTGCACTAATGTTTCTGGTGTCTCAGCCATCTCTGAATTCCTGAAGATGGGTTCTCTGTCTCTGCAGAGCAGTGCATCATGGCATGCGGGCATAACTGAAGTGCTAGCCAGCAACAAGGAGTCAGGACTGATCGCAGAGGCAGCTTGAACCGCTATGGAGACGAACTCTGCAGAAAAACTACTAGGAACCTGAATTCCTTCCTGCTCTACAGGCTTCTTCTTGTTTCACCAAGCTGCTGTGATGAATGCTTAATAACATCTAATGCCACTCTTCATCTGGCACCTGTTAAATGTATTCCTTGACTCTTAGTTTCTCTTGGATGTCCCTCTGATTTTTTTTTTAGAAGTTTGACTAGAAATTAGGAAACCCTTATTTGAGACATCTGCCAAATTAATTTGTAGCCTAAATCTATATTTCAAAAGTTTTTCAAGTTTTAATGCCAAAAATCTATCAGATTTATTATTTCACTCCTTGGGGAAACACTTACTGAGTTTTAAGAGGTGTTCAAATTCCTAAGAGTTTGCATTTCCCCTCCATGCTCCAGTTTTAGCAAGCGTCTTCCATACCTCTGGATTACAAGGCACTTTTGTTCCCACAGGAAATTGGATTTCTCAAATCTCTCATCAAGGTTGAAAAACCACTTATGCTTTGCCACTCATGTAAGAAAAGTACACTACAAGCAAGGCATGCCTGTCACTGCTGCACTTGGTACACAAGCTACAATCAGACTGCTGATGCTTATGGCTTAATGAAAGCCTGAGGCAGCTGACAGTCAGAAGACAAAACTGGTGTTTTTTCTCAAAGCTGATTATAACTGGATATAAAAACACAGTTTTTGATTGAAATTGTAGAGGCAAGATAAGTCTTATTACATTATTCAGAAGATTACTTTTCCTGTTAAATAATTTCAAGGATTTTCTTTACAATTCACACAAAAAAACCAAACAAACATGTTAAAGATGCTATTTTCTAACTAATAACAGACTATTCTGAGTTGGATGGGACAGACTAGGATCATCAGGTCCAACTCAGAAGTGAATGGCCCATACAGGGATCAAATCCAGGATCTTGGTGTTATTAGCATCATATTAACATCACCTATTAACATCATACCAACTGAGCTAATCTCATTTTCCCATAATTGAGAGCATAATATGAAGTAAGAGTCCATTTGGATTTTCCTGAGGAAAAAAACAAGGTAATGAGTGTAAAGTTGCATCCAGAGCAAATACAAGTGATCCAGTTTCTTATAAGTTTGCAAGTATGCTTGATGCCTATGACCTTGCTTTGGTTTTCAAGGTCTCCATGGAAGTACTGAGGTATAGACTGAGGTATATACTAAGGTATATAGGTCATTTGTTTTCTTAGAAAGTGGTGTGGGCCCTAAAGCTGCCTTAGCAAGGAAGAACATAGGCAAGGTTACTCAGATCTTTTTCACTTGCTGGACTGTCACATTTCCTATTACTTCAGGTTTATATACTACAAAATTTTCTGGTTATTTAATCCCTGAAATAAAGGCTTGTTCCTTAATGTGTGGAGAAGGCATCCACATATAGACAGAATAGCTTCATGGGCAGACTCTTCAGCTGTAGTGTAGCAGACTTGGTAAATTTTATTTCCTCCTCTTGCTATGGCTGAAAGCTCTCTTGATCAAGGACTCTACAGCAATGTTCCTAGAAGGAGTTTGGGTTTTGATGTCAATAATGCCACGTATGAGGAATTTGATATCAAACAGTCTTGGTGTCAAATGCACGGACTGTGCAAAACTCAACATACCAATAGGATAATGTAGGTTATTTTTTCAAGAAATTTAAGTTTTAACCCCTTCAAAGAGGGATCTCAATTAATTTTCCTGTGGTAAATTCTTTCTCAAAAATTAACACATACGACTGTCTTTGGTCCTTGTGGTACATGGACAGGAAGGTATCTTCTACCCAGAGAAGTCTGGGTACAGTCTCCGAAATCAGATAGAAAAACATCTAGTTTATGAATTCTAGCAGGATTTACCTGAGGGTAGACAAAAAATATATTAAGAAACAAAAATGGACGCATCTAGGTAAATTCAATATCCCAAACATAACGCTGGTGGCTCTTAAGGTGTGAAAACTCAGTCACCAGACTTGGATGGGACTGGGTATTGGGTGCAGCAATACTGGTAGCCTTCTCTAGGTACTCACATAGATCTGAAGAAAGACTTTTGAATCTCTCCAGCTTGAATTAATTCTGTAAGAATTCTTTCTTTCTAACTTTTCTGAGGATAGTTTCAATATGCAGGTCCATTATTTATTTCATTACAGTGGAAAGGAGAGTGACATTATAAGGAAAAGCACCTGCAGAAGACATCTGCAGTAAGCATGACCTTGCAGGCATGAATGTCTGAGAGCCCCAGAAATGTTCTTGCAGTGAAGTCCATGTGAGTTTTCCTCATCAAGATTCTAGAAAAGAACACATACAGTGACCTGGAAGGGGGAAGAAGAAAGGCTGAAGGTAGCCTCATGAGTGTAATGATACACTCTGTGTTGCAGAGCAGGGGTTTATATACAAACTAGTGGATCTGAGTTTGTGTACAGCTAGTTTATGCAGAGAACAGTCCTAAAAACTATGAGCACTTTTCTTCTGATGTTTCCTCCTTACATCCAGCTTACAAGAGGGATAGGGAGGAGTAGAAACATTTCTCTTGTCTGAAGCAGCTTCTTTTCAGCTGTTTGATTACCATTTACAAACCATGGTTTATCATGCATTGCACATTATTCATGTTCAAGATGGTGTATGTATGCTAAGGCAGTACTGGATTATGAGAAAAAATAGGTTTAATATCTCTGTTTCCTTTACCTTCATATGTTTCTGTTGTTGCCTGGGCATTTATAGTTTGTTTTTCAAAGCTCAAGTACTCAAATAATAGGGGCATGAAAGAGAAAAGCATGAGAGGGAAAGAGTGATTTTTTGCTTAGCTGTTTAGATTTATTTTTGGAAATGACATTATAATTATTCATTCCTCCTACATAAAAATTAGATTCAGAGTTCAAATATTATTAAGAGGAGACTTAAAATTCATCACTTTGCAGTTGTTTAATCCATTTCCTCTTGGCTTGTCCCCTTGGCAACAAAAATTAAAGGACAACCATATAATGAAAAAACAAATTGCAGCTCATCTGAGCCAGTCTTTGCATAACACATTTTGAGATTCTGACTGGATGTAGATGAAATGTTGTCTCAAGTCATAAAACTGAAGGAAGTCTATTATAGCCTTGATACCGCACCCTGTGCTCTGCACATTGCATAAATACTTCAAAGGCTAGTGAAAAGAACAAAAAAGTTGATACTTAGCCAATGAGAATGGATACACCATCTAGCTAGAAAACAAAATATTTTTTGCATACAAGGTTTTGAGTACTGATAGATAACCGATTAACTCCTGAAAACGAAGGATTCGGCTTACTACTGTTGGGTGGTTTGGATGGAGAATTGATTCTTATTTTTACTTATATTGCCCATTTCTGGCACTTAATGACCAGATGAGGGCAAATTTGCTCATTTAATTTCAACCTCCCTATGACAATGTCACTATAAGAAGGAAACTCTATCTGTAAGAAAACAGCTGACCTAAACCAAAGTTTATTTAAACAGAAAAAAGGCATTTACTGAAATAGTTTCTTTCTCTAACAGACCTTTTAAATGTTGCAGTTGGACTAAATCTAAATTTGTTTCATTTGCTAAAATGATTTTCTCTCAGTGTTAAATTCCTCTTTAAGAACAAACTAAAATGAAACTTCCATTTGTTAGATATTTGTATAAATGAGCTTATTTGAGAAACAACAACCTTTTTTACATCTTCTGATCTGCTGAAAGCTTTTTTCTCTTTGTGTTTTTTCATAGTTTTCTCAGTATTTTCTGTGTGGCTTGTAGGAATGGTGAACTCCTTTACAGCACTTGAGTATGCACAGAGGAAGGAAAGACCTTCAGTGTAGTGAAGCAAATTGTAAGGAATTTCTATCAGTGAACCTGACTGAGACTCCAAAATCTTTGGCCAGTTACAGACATGCTTACTCATATCTGGGCCCATAGTCTGTAGCACAATGCATCAGAAGTTTCCTCCTTACAACCACCTGGCTGAATAGGAGATGTTCTCAATAACAGAAAGGTTCTCCTCACTCTTCTTTTTACAGGTGTTAATCTTGCTAGACAAAATAGCTTTGGTATAGGAGGACAGGTATAATAGCTAATAAAGCCTTTTTCCTGGGTAGCTTCTTCAAAAGAGCAGAGTGGCCTTCTTTGGACATGTCACCTGCCATCCATAAATGGCTTGGCTGATGTAATTGAGCAATATTTAGTTTTCAAGTTCACAGGCAGATGGATATATTCTTTGCATGTTTGTATTTTGGACTCTCTGTACTTAGAGTCCAAAACTCCAAAACACCAATGTTTGTTTCATGCTGGTAATTTCTAGACTGTAATAATTTTCAACACAACTACGTAATGGTATGTATGACGGTTAATAATAGTGGTAAATACTAATAGCTTTAGTTCTGACCCCAAAAACAAGATGAAAGGACACAGATGTACTTTTTTTGCTCTTCATGTAAATTAAAACTAAGAACATGCAGAGCCATGTGGAATCAGCTCCTTTAGAAAAGCAATGGAACAGGGTTGTTTACTTGGTCTCTCTGTACACACAACGACTTGGCAAAGCTAACTGTATATTGCCTTCACAAACAGACTACAGCTCTAATACTAGTCCATGACTGGGACAGTGTAGTAATACCACTTTGATGGTCTGTCTTGGTTTGAAAAGACAGGTGCCTGGTAAAGAAGGCAGGATCCTTCCTTGAAATGGAAAATGTAAACCCCTTCCCTCTGAATTATTATTATTTTTAAATTAAGGAGCTCTTAGGCAAAGATATGGGTGGAATAACAGTTCTTTACTAGGAAAGTTATAAATACAAATGTAATAGCACCAAAAAAAACCAAACCAAAACAAAAACAAAAACCAAAAAACTACTGACAGAGTATAAATACGACCTGGCACCCTGTTGGTCAGGGTGTTGCTAGTAGTTTTGTTTAAATAGTGGTTGTAGTCTTTTTTGGAGTGATAGATGTGGTTTTGTTGAAGCCGTGATTTTGTAGAAGGGTGTAGCTTTCTTTTGTAGGTCTGGTGGTGCTGTAAATGGCTCTGGTTTTCTTCTGTGAATCTAATGGAGAAGACAGCTGCTCTTCTGGGAATCTAGTGGGAAAAAACTGTTCTAAATCTTAATTATGTCCAGGTAGGAATGCTAGGCTGCTCCCCCTGGGTGGAGTATCTCATGGAGGGAGGATGCAATTTTATCAGTCATGTAGTGAGACTCAGTGGCCTATTAACAGAAGATATTTCTTGGATATATCTCTTCCACAAACAAAGGATTGTTTGTGGAAGAGATAAAGAAAACTGCCTAATGAACAGAAGATAACAGCCCCACTTCTAACAGATGTCAAATACACACCCCAGCTAAATCTTTCAACCAAAGACATGGTCCAATATATAGAGAACTATTTATCCAAAATGGGTAATATCACAAATGTTTCTGGGAACAAAAGACGTAAGACTGAAAGTATATCAGAGATATACTTTTTTCTAAGATTTCAACTCTGATCATCACTGAAACCAAAACATTTCTCCAATTTCACATTTGGATCAGAAGCAGATAATGTGCACTCTTAAATGTAATCTGCATTATACACTGCACAGGGCAAGATATCAGATACTTTGATTGCCTAAATAGTGCATACAGAGGTAAATACAATTAGGACAATGATAAATTGCAGTCATACAACAAATAGTTCTGTAGATATAGCTGTGCTTTACTTCAGTTTCACCAACTGTACATAAACTCCTGAACTAGTCAGGTCAGATTCCTTCCATTCTGAATTTTTTAACTTTAAATGTCATGCAGGACCTCCCAATATTTCTAACATAAGAATTGCTAATAAGATATTGGCCTATCTTTTCAAATATTGGAACAACTGTTGCATTGACAAGTATACCAGACCACATGTTGCCCTCGACAACGTCCCTTTTAGGATTTCTGAAGAAAGCTTTTAAAATTACATTGTCTGAGAGTGGAGTCTATCAAATATGTGGCAATCTCTGGCAAAATACAATATTTTGAAAAAAAAAGCACTGTAATCTGACAAAACCAGACACTTCTTGTAGGTATTAAGTGTCTGAAGAATTTATGATAAGGTTAATATGCTTTGTCACTTATTTGGCTTCACTTCTCTGGGCCTGTGGCTTTAAACAATCCTGTTTGTGTCTAAATAAATGCCCTTTTAATTTGTCATAATTGGAAGTATTTTGTTTTGCAGTTATAAATAATTAACATACCTTTTATGATTTTTTTACTCTGTTTTACCTTACAGGGCATAGTTCCCCTTCTCCGTGTATGTGCAACCTCCAATAGCAATAATAACAGTTACGAAGTATGTCTGCAGGGAAGAAAATTTCCCAAAGAATTTAAAATGTAAATCTATGCACCATTCTTGCCAACATGCATGCTTCTGTAAGTGAAACTAATATTCACTACTTGCCAGCATAATAATCCAAAACCTGTAAATTTCAAACATGAAAGTTAAGAGAGTTCCCAATTTTAGCTCTGTATAACAACATTCATGGTGTTACCTCCAGTAACAGAAGTAACCATCTGACTTTTGAAGTGTAACTTTTATGTTGAAATGAAGAGTGTTATATTTAATACTGAATCCTTCTGCTAGTATAACTTATTCTACTCTTAAGAGCTCCATGAAAAGGATGGTGATCCATCCTTGTTTGGATAAGGACAAAATGAATAACCACACACTTAATATATTTAGATGAGCAGCTATAAGAGTTAGGATCATAGTTACCTTTGATCTCAGATTGGTTTTCTACAGCTTAATGCAATGGATTACTCTTGCTTTACAGAGCCAGGAATAAAATTTGATCTATAATAAATGATTACCATTCTCTAAAAAGGAAGATGGTAATTAGTGGTTTTTAACTTGAAATTTGAGCAAATGCTGTAATGAAAAGTACAATATTGTGTCTATGTATATATACATATGAATATACTTTAAGAAAATTATGCTGTAATATTGAAGAGTAAGGCTATAAAAGAGAAGTACATCCAATTTTTAATCAAGGTAGTACTTGTGAAAAGTGTTTATTGGTCCCTTTTCAGATTCTTTTCTAAGTTCAGGGATGGAATACTTCAAGCATAAATAAAAAAATTATAAATATTCCTGAGTCCTTCCTCACAGGGTACTTCTAGGTCCCTAAAATATATATCCTACCTATTCTATAGTGGAGCATGCAATAACAATGCCCATACCAAATATGATACACACAGTGATGAAACTAAATAATTATTGTTATGAAAACTTTTTTTTTTTTTTTTGTTAGGGAATAAATAGATCTGTGTCCTAAAATGTCATCAAATGTGTTTCATAGGCAACATCTTCTCAAAGTGATGCCAGTACTTGTGACTCAGAGCAGAATCAGACCCTTATTTCATTGGCTAGATCCTGTTCCCATTACTATTTTAAAAGGCTGAATCCCCAACACATAATGAATGATTTAATGGACACACAGCCTTGTTTCTGGCGCCCCTGTTATATCTGTAAAGACTTTTTTTCTCAGTTTACTTCTCCTTAATGTTTTCCAATAAATCTAAGCAGTAAGTCATTAATATTAATATTTTATTTATTTAAGTAAATCAGCAAGGCAGGCATCTCATCCAATATTGATACTTTGACCACGACTATAATATAAATTGACCTGAGAAATTAAATATACCAGGGTGTTAATACAAGAGCACATAAAATGAGGGTTTCTTTAGATCTCCTTCATCTTCTCCTTGAGTCCTTTCTGACAGAATATTTTTTATGGATTTTGTAGTCATAGTAGTCTTTTGAGGAAGGCTTATGATTTAAAAAACTGCTAGCAATTTTCGTTTACAATCACTTGAATAAACATGTGTAGACACATCAACTATTTGTAGCTTGTTAAAACATTTAGCCTTGAGATACAAAGTAGATTCTCTTTTCTCACATTTGAAGCATCCCAAAAGATTATACACCAATGGCCACACTCCTTACACTAACAAAGCTGTGACATAACTTAAAACATTGAGTGTCACTGTACATGATGTAACCCATGCTAACAAAATCATTGATACATTGTGACCCTTTTTTTCTAGGGGGGGTTGGAGAGGTCCTATTTTATAACAAAAGGAAGAAATAAGTAAATATGAATGGCTGATGTCTTTCAAATTAACTTCCTAAAGCTAGTACCAAATATTCACGAGATCAGTTCTGTACTCTGAACCCTAACAATTTGCTTTGCCATTTGCTAGAACTGTGCCTGCGTGGCTCCTCATCAGTGTCATCAGCTACTGTGCACAAGAGCACATTAGATTACTGTGATGCCAATTCCCATTACAGTTTCATGTTTATTGTATGCACAGTTGTACGTTTACTGAGAGGGCTCAGTTTCTGCGTACAGCTACATTGCATAAATATACTCATGCAAATAATTTTAACACAGGCAAGGCCTATATGTTCTGAACTTCACCAATGTTCTGAACTTCACTAACTATCATCTACTTAATACATACTCCAAGGATTTGACAAAATCTGAATAGAATTTAAAATGTATTTTCACTTTAGAACAGCAGTCTGTATGTTAAAAAAACATTCCGAAAGGTATATCCCATACAAAGACAAATTGCACTGGGAAGAATTATTACACAAGGGATGCTGTTGTACATCATGAGTACAGTTGCACCTAATTTTGACCAGTTTTTTATCCAAATAAACTTAATCAAATCACTGCATTTTGTTTCAGTCATATCCCATAGTTAAAGCCTGAGCAACAGGAAAAAATAACAGCCTCATTTTGTACTTATCTAATCAACTGCGGCTTATTCACTAAACAATGACACATGGAAACAAACTGCAACTTATTTTTTAAGTTTTATTCTGGATTTAATAAAGGCTCATGTAACACACAAAGTTGGTGGGATAGTTACAGAGCATTCAATGTCCTAACTATAGCAGAGCCTCTGTGCTTGATTAAAAAAGCAATATGCTTATGCCAGACTGAACAGTGGAGCCTGTGAATAATATCTTGAAATTTACTTTTCTTAGTTAAAAAGTGGAAAAACTATTGTAAAAAAAGTGTATATTTTAGTATTCAGCAAAGGAAAAGGCAGCTAATAATTTGGAACCTTTCAATCCACCAGCTGTAATAAGAGCAAGCAAGAGAAATATTGTTTATTGATTCAACGTTTTTTCAGAATTTAATTTTCCAAATAAAATTTAAAAAAACCCAAAAACTGAAGCATGCAATGTACAAAGGTACAAAGACCTGTGTTTCTTAAAGCTAACATGTAAAGTGTTCTGCTAAAGAAAGTGCTGGTACTGGGATTACATTTATTGATACTATTGAAAATAGATAGGGCAATATTCCATTCTAGCTTCATAACATTAAATTTCTTTAAAATTTTTGTGTGAGCAAAAAAAAAAAAAAAAAAAAAAAAAAAGCACCAAACATCCAAAGAAGCCCATCAACCAAACAACACCACCACCCCCCAGTCACAAACTACTGGAACTTATGATGACACTTAAGGTTAACCTCTGTTTGGAAAAAGAACCAAACCAGGCCAGAAGGCAAGCAGATAAAAAGCTCAGGGAGGCTCTGCAGAGCCAGAGGAGCAGCCAACATGCCTAGTGGAGCTGCTTGAGAGCATTGACAAAATTATCTTATGTAAAGGAATAGGGGAAACCATGACCCTGATAATATTAGTAGAAGCAATGTTTACACATAGCAAAATAATTCCACCTTTACCTGAACTTATATTTTTGGGTATTTTGTGATCACTGCAAAATGTCTCTGCATTATGTCCTTCACTCTTAAACATATATATGTGAAACATACAGCATCTTCCTTACTTTTAGTTAACACAATAACCAGCTGCTGCATCGAGGGAAAAGTCATTCTCTTTATTAACTCTAAGACTTTATAAATCATTTTGTCTAACTTCATCATGTATTGTTGGTTAGTCTTGGCATTTTATTGTTTTTTAACATTTCCAAACATTTCCCATTTTCCTCCGTTCCAGGCCAGGCTCATCTTGTTGCATCAGAAGGAGTACGGCCAGCGGCTGGGCTGGCAGCAAGCGGGGCCAGGCCTGGCCACAGGCGGCACCGCACCACTGGAGAGAGGCAGGGACCAGCCTGCCGCCGCCTTCACTTCGCAGGCGAACCGGAGAGCAAAACCGGACCAGTTCGGCTCCTCGGTGTCATCCCGGCAAGGCGTGCGCTCCGGCAGCCGCGGGGAGACAAACTTCGCGGGAAGGGCCGCGACGCTACAGGCCGGCAGGGACGGTACCAAGCACCCCCGAGCGTGCCCCGCTATCCCCTGGATACCCCCGCCCCCTGGATACCGTCGCAGCGGGCAGCCGCGCAGCCCGCCCCGGTGAGACCCGCGGGCGGGGGTGCAGGATTAGGTTTCAGGCCGCCGGGGCGTGCCCGAGTGCGCTGGCCCCGCGGGGCGGCTCGCTCCGCGCCGCTACTCGGGGGCGGGAAGGGCGGAAAGCCGGGCCGGGCGGCGGGGCTCGCCGAGCCGCTGGGGTAAGCAGGGTGCTGGGCCGGGCTGCGGGGAGTGGGGCGAGTCCGCCCGAGTCGTCCTGCGGGGATGCGGGCCGGGAAGGGCGGGGAGTGTCCGCCGCGTCGCTGGAGTGTGAGCGACCTTTTAAAACGCGCTTGTCTCTCGAAGTTTTATTTATTATTGTTCATTTGACCCGAAGGGTTTTGCTGGGGGGGAAGGGGGGGTGGCTGGAGGAGGAGACAGGCCGTGGAGCCGCGGGCTGGGGGGCTGAGCCTGTTGCTGCGTCCCGGCACATCCCCTCTTCCTCCCCCTCGGCCGACGGCGGGCGGCGGGAGCGGCTGTGGGGGCCGGGGTGGGCCGGGGCTCCGGCCTGCGGCGGGCGGGCGCTTCGCAGGCTCGGGAGGCCTGGCGGGGCGTCGTCTTCACGTAAACAAAAGCCGAACCTCCCCTGACATCTGCAGGAAGCCCTGCTGCCCGTTCCCGCATTCCTTTTTTATTCCCCGCGGGCATTTCATGACGGGAGGAGGTCTCCTCATCTACCCCCGCTGCCACCGACCTTGCTAGCGGCCGCGGCCCTCGGCCGGCACTTGTGGGCGGCGGCGGTGACTCTCGCTCGGGGCCAGAGCCGGACCGGAGGCCCCGGCCACACTGGCGGTGTGTGTCCTCGGGCTCCAGGCGGGGCGGTGGCCGCGGCTCATCGGGACCGGTACCTGTTGCCGTGCTGGTGTCGGCGCTGCCCGCAGGTCCGACCCCGCCAGCAGCTCCCCGGTAACGGCTTTGGCTGGGTGGAAACGGAGGGCGAGGGGCCGCCCGCAGATGTGCTCCTTGATGAGTCTGGGTGCGCAAAGGAGAGGGATGGTTCGTTTCTCATCTCTCCCCTGCTGCCAGCACCTCCCTGTGTTACTGGAAAGAGTATTAGGAGGAAAGAAAGAAAAAGAGAAACTCACAAAGCCGACCTTTTGAACTCCGTGTACAGCATTTAAGAGATTTGATTTGCCGTTTGGCTGAAAAACCTTGCTTATAGTTTTTTTCCTTGTCTTTTGCTTTTATAAATACTGCATCGTCCAGCTATATTTTTGTGTTCTAACACGTGTAGAAGATTTTTAATTTTTTTTACTATAAACTGTTGGATAGGAAACGTCCTTACTGGCTTTGGTCTCTGAAAGGGTGTCGGGAGTCTGTCGCAGTAGGAGAGCAGAGATTTACTGAGATAAAGAGGACGGGTCTCAATTCTGCAGTTGCGGAAGTTCTACTGTGTGATGGCCTATGGTTTCCATATCACTTCTGCGTTTCCCGAGGAAACAGCAGCTCCTTGGTAGGGAAGACTAAACTGGAAAAGGGGAAAGTGGTAAAATGCTTCTTTGGGAGTGTTACTTGATGCTTCTGTGGAAATTGAAAGTAATGGTAACACTAAAAGGTGGAAAATAAGGACATGCCCACTTTAATAAGCAGCATTTTTATACAGAGAACATAATTTTTAAAAAAATCAAATTTTAGTTGCATACTTTTATGTCTCCTATCTTGTTAACAGTAACATGCATGTAACATTTACTGATTAGCTGTGGTGTTTCTAATGGTTTTCTTAGTGCTTTGAAGAAGCTTGAAACTGGAGCTTGAAGCTTGCTAGAAACTGGATACGTTCTCCCCTCTTCGTGTGGAAGTGCAGTGGGAAAGTTAGATCACTATCACTAGGGAAAGAGAACTGCACTTTGTAGATACTAATACATCTTTTTATTCCTCCTGGCCCTGGTGGGGCCCTGGTCTGTGAAATCTGAATTCTTCTGGCAAGAATGCCATGTATCTTCTTAGTCATACAGATAGCTGTAGATGGTTTTGTTTTAACAAGTAGCACTTTATTCAGTATATTGAGAACCATTTTAAAGACCTTTTTAGTCTCTGCACCATGTTTCACACACACACACAAAAAAAAATTAAAATTTTATGAAGTGCATCCCGTACATTTTCTAATTTGCTTTATATTTGAGCATCCTGGTAAAGCAGGTTTTGCTAATATAGTGCCATGCTGGCAGGATACTATACTATCATTGATAAGGACAGTCTTGTTTCATTGCTGGTGTTCCTGACAAGTCGATACAAAAATGTGCTATTTTTGCCTTGGCAATAATAACATATTTATTTTGTAGGCTTTTCAGACCCTGTCCTTACATCTGAAACCCCTTGCACAGTGGCCTTGTTACACAGTGTTATGATTTTATGTATAAGTCAGTTGTTATTGTCACAGTACACAAAGAAATTTTTATTTTCAGTTTGTAGGGAAAATGATGACTCTTTGTTGATGCTTACTGGCAGCTGTTTGGAGAGGCTTTGCATTTATTCACATATGTATGCTGTTGCCACCTCTGTGAAGAATCCAATATACATTGAGGTGCAACTGCTGTAAAATCTGTGCTTCATCAGGTTTAATTGAATTTAATGAATATGGTTATCATTTGCCTATGCTTGAAAACATAAAGAGCCAAAATTAACCATGCCTGCGTTTCATCAATTCTGTATATGTAGTGTCCCCTATATTCTGTATATGCTATAAAGTTGCTTTTCAGTTCCTGAAGCTAATGTGGAAGGGTGCCAATTGATTCTAATTTAAGAATTTACTGAAAAAATACTTTTTTTGTAAAAGATGATCTGTTTGTTTTGTTAACAAAAAACCCCCAAACAAACCCCACCAGAAATGCTTACCCTACCTATTATGTTGTTGTTTTTGGAATGCTCTTTGCAAATCAGTTTTGAATACACTGTATGACACACATTTATTGGTAGGTTCAATCATTATGGATAGTTTAGTCCCATTTCCCTGTTGCAATTAGTAGCATGTCAGTTACCATGGATATTATATCTTATGCTGATGTAGGGATTCTTACAGTGTTACAGAAAATTGTTAATTCTACACAGTGAACAGATTGCCAGTACATGGAAGAGCATTTTAAGTTTCCTTAATACATTATGGTGATGCATGCAGAAGGTTAAAAGTAATTGAATGTTCAAAATTCTGTTTTCTGATTCAAAGTAGATGGTGCTGTTCAGCTCTATCACAGAACTTTTCTTCAACATACAGAGCCATATATACCTCTATGTGTATTTTTGATGCATTCATCATTTTGCTAAATTTAACCCTAATAGTGTCTTTTCAAAGTGCTTAGAGTCTTAGTATAGGCTGTGCAATACTGCCTTTTTATTTCTGCTTTGAATGTTTCAGAACAATTTTCATTAGCATAGCTATCAAATGTAGATGTCAGGCATCTCTTGTTTGCTTGTTACATTCCAGGTAGTTGATGGAAATCTGCTTTGTTCCTTGTGGAACAGTGCACATTAATTTTGCTTTTTCTTTTTGTTCTCTTTTTCTCTGTTGGTCATTGCTGTCTTGAATTTATTTTCACACCCTTTGTATGCTTAAAAAAGTGCTGTATGCATCAGCAAAATTGCATTTGTGACAGTGGAAAAGTAGATAGAAAAAAATACATAAAAAAAGCATGAGATGTTTCAATTTACTGTGAACAGTTTCCACTGCCTTAATCTTCACAAGACTACTTGGTTTCCAAGGATCCGTCTTAGTTCTCCTCTTGGGGTTAGTAGCCGGCTTTGAGGAGGTAAGTGGGAAAAATGGAAGAGCTCTTAGAATCTGCAGGCAAGGCAGAAAGTTTAGCAGTAATGAGTATCTTCCACTTCCTGTGTGCTTTGGTTTCTGTTCCTGCACCACACAGTGCTAAGACGATATGCCTATTTGAATGATAGCCAGAAAACTGGAGAGGAAGATGACATGGGGTAAAAATCAAAAAGGATATCTCTAGCCCAGACAAATGCAGGCTAAAGTGTTAGATAAGAAGTTCTGAAATACATTTTATAGCTGCTAAAGAGAGTATGTTGTGGTTACCTTGCTGCTTAATTGAAATAGATTTAAGTTTAATCTCATGCAATTCCAAGCCAGAGTGTGGGCCTAGAGATCACTCTTAAGATAGGTATTTCCTGTGTATACTCAAAGCACTTCAAGTAATGCAGGAGCTATGGGGCAAAGCCTATTACTATGTTTTCTATCTTTGGCATTGCATGTTTCCTAATCCATGCTATGAGCATTAGTTTCCAAGGTATTATCTAAAATGGCTTTGTGAAACAGTAGATGGAGTATCCATCAATGAAACAGAGTAGATTTCCTCGTAGAAACTAAGTGATCAGGTGTGAAAGAATGATTAATGAAAATGGGTCACCTTACTATTTTCATGAATCTTTTGTCTATTTAGCTAAATGCCTTATGCAATTGTTGTGGAAAGAAGGTGATCAAATAAATTTCAGATGTTGAAAAAAATTCTGTGACCTGTGCATTGTATTGTTTCAGAAGTGAACAGGTAGAAACCAGAATTGCAACATGCCAGCTGTTTTCTGGCAACCAATGTAATCAAAGAAGGGTAGCATAAAGAGTGGCAAAACCCCCCAGTTTTGTTTGTTAGCGTTGGAAGAATCAAATTTCGGAAGTGCAGGCATGAAAGGGATCATCTTTAACTTTGGTTTGTTCTTAGAGTGAATAGGGTGTGTTTGTCACCTTATACCTATCTAAAATTCCTTGTGTTTTCTAATTTACTAAAGCAGAAGGAAAATGAGAAGATTATGAGGCTTGATTTTTTCCTTTTTTTTTCCTTTTTGGTTTGTTTGGCTGTTTGTTTTTTGTTTACATCACAGCTTTCAGCTACCCGTGTCTTTAGACCTTGACCATAGATTTAACTTGCTATTTGCTTACCTGTCTTTCTTCGATTTGCCTCTAAAGTGTTGACTCAGACAGCCTGTGTTCTTATTACTGTGAAGAGATTAATGAACTTCAGCACTGAAATACAAAAATAGTTAAATCTACTTTTAGCTAAGCTAGTAAGCTCTTTGAGGTGTGAAGATTGTTGTATCCTGTATAGAAGGGCTGGTTTTGGCTTCAGGTTCCAGTGAAACGGACTGCCAGAAGATTGCAAAATTAGGAAATCAGAACGAAGCTTCCCACTCCACATCTAGAAATCTACAATGCCATTATAAAAATATTCACTATAGCAGAATTAAGCCTTTCAACAAGTGATCATGCATTCCACTCTATTTCTCACTAGCACATTATTGCTAAAATACTTAGAAGCAAGCTGGTTTAAAGGCCAGTGTGTCCTGTAGTGGGTGGTGGTGTTTATGGATATGTCTCTGCAGTGTATTTTGGAGAGATGTGTGGTTGCTTCTCCAGTACTTCACTATATTAATGTGCCACTAAGCTAGTGCTGACAGATCGCACTTGTTAGCATGGATGTGGCACAGCAGGAGCAGTCATGTGTCTATTTGCCATTTCAGAGTGCAGGCAGAGTGAACAGGAGTCATCTTAGCTTGCAACATGTAGAGGCAAACGCTGGTAAGGTAGAAAGAAATGCTATGGGTGATAAGGGTTTGGGGGTGTCAGCTTCCTTCATAACATTAAAATAATCTCATCCAGCCCTTCCCATGTAAAATAGACTTCGTTTTGTCCTGTTTTGTAGATTGATAAGGTGAAAATACAAGATATTTGGGTTGTTTTTCATATCTGGTAATCATATGCTGTGATTTTCCTTGCCAAGTAAGAAAAAAAAAATTATTAAGGCTTATTTTAATTTAAAGGCATAATTTGGATTATAGAGTAACATTACTTTGACAAAGTCAGGTTTAAGGGGTTTGAATATTGTACATGGTCCTAAAAAGGATGATCAGTGATTCTGTATCAATGTATTGTCAAATTCAAATGCAATCTTCAGAAGGGTTATGGACTCCCCATTCTTTTGGTGTGCTGGACTGGGCTCTGAGTAACCAGGTCTAGTGGAAAGTAGAACTAGGAAGCTTCAGGCATATTGAAACTAGGGAAGTCATATTGATGGAACTTGAGACCATTTTAAGCCCTTTTGGTTTGCTTTTTCTGCACAAACTGCAAATAGTGTAGGCTTGACAAAGTGATCAGGTTCTATAACTAATAACTTGTTAGGCTGTCTTATCTAGTGTTCTGTCAACATCATTCCTTTTCCCCTTTTTATCCAATGTCTCAAGAAAGAATTACTTTTCTTGAGTGCTTAGAGATCACAGCTCTGCATGTTTTTAGGCTCTCCAGATTCAAATGGGGATGCTGTACTAAAGTTTTTTCCTACTATCCAGAAAACAAACTATGAAAGATAGTTCATACACCTGGAATGATATTTGAGCTCCTCACTTCTCAGCTATCCATCTCCATCAAACATGTTCTGTCACTGCAAATTTCTGAGCAATTGCAGACTTACATTTTTAAAAAGCCCCAAACAACCCCAAAAAGCAACACAAAAGAATAAGCAAAGCAATTTCAGAATTTCTTCCTCCCAGTGTAGAATTTCCTTCCTGGAAATCCACACTGATGAAAACTCAGCTATCATCCACATCTGAGTCTCAGTTCCAATAGATATTAATAGTAGAGGCTCTAGTGTGAGGATCCCGCAAACCTGTAGCCTTGTGGTTTATATGACTTCTTTCAAAGGTGACTGTAAAAAGTGTGCTGTGGCTCATGCACCTGAAATTGTCAACATAGAGCTTGAAAACTGATCCCGCAGGGAATATCTTTTGTGAATCACTGAAAAGAAAGCAATGAAACTGTAAAATTTCAGTGGCAGCTATGATTTATAGTGTCTGATTAAAGCAGTGCAGGACATGTTGTGCAACAGTATGCAGACAGCTACTTTGATATGGAAATGCAAATAAATTACAAAGTATATTCCTAAAGCAATTTTCAGGAAGATTTTGAACACCAAAGTGAGTCAGAATTTGACTTTGAGGTTATTTTAATTGTCTGTGGAGATAGTTTTTTTTGTGGATTGTTATTTTGCTGTTTATTGCTTTCAAAAGTCAAGCTTTTTTCTTTCCCTTCAGACCTTAGTATTTCTATAAATGTGACCTTTTTTCCTTTCTGTTATTTTTCAGGGAAATATTTACAGTCTCTTTCCAGAGTTGAAATAGAAGCTGAGAAGCAGAAAACATGTTGGAGACAATTGGTAAATTTTTTCATTTGTATCACAATATTTTTATGGCCACATCGAGTGTGTGTGTTAGATTTGGGATATGGGTGTATAATGCTGAGAGAGGTTTTGAAAAAAAATAATTTACTGTGCTTAGAAATGCTGTTGTGTTTGGGTTTTTGTACTTGAAAACAGAAATTGTACAATCATGTGTTTAGTGTATTTGAATTTGAGCCTATTGTCTTGATTTCATTGTTTTAATCTTTTCTCGAATTAAAAATTTGTATGGGAAAGAAAGATGTTTTCTATTATAACTATTTATGCCCCTATTTATTTACAGTGGACTGTAGCCACAGTTCCTGTAACTGAATTTCAATGAAGGCTCTTTGATTTTTGTAACCCACTTCTTGATGGACAGAAGTACAATTTTCATTGGCTTCTGATTTATGCTTTGCCTCCAACTTTCGGCTTCATTGGATGGGCCGGGATTTTTGTTCAAAACAGAGCCATTCAAGTTCTCTGTAGTTTGAACAGTAGAGATGGTTGTATTTTAAGCTGTATCTTGTGTAGCTGTTTCTAGACTGCTACTGACTAGGAATGATTGTTGCTATAGATACTCATCGGGCCCTCCAGGCCATGGAGCGCTTACAGACAAAACTTCGGGATCGAGGTGACATTGCAAATGAGGAGAAACTGAGCCTATTAAAATCAGTGCTGCAGAGTCCTCTTTTTAATCAAATTCTGAGCCTTCAGACTTCTGTTCAACAACTGAGAGATCAGGTAGGAAAAGCAGTCTTGCAAGTCCAAGTGGAAACTTGCTAAGGTAATGCAAAGATGTGTGTGTTTTTGCTTGTTGAACAGTGAAATAACTTAAACTAAACATCTGATCCAAAGGTTTGGGAACATATCACATTGACTTTTTGTTGAGGCTGTATTTTGTGTATGTGATTTTTATGTATATGCTCATTACTTAAAATGTGCAGGGTAGGGAAGTGGTGATATACGTGCGGGGTTAACATAAAGCTTTTTTCTTTGCTCTTCAAAAGGATCATGTTTTCTATGAGGTCTAGAACTTTTTTCCTAGGAGCCTTTTATTGCACTTTTGTGTCTTACTCGGCTAAAATAAGGATGTAGAGGGAAGCTGTAGAGTGGTTGACTTCAGAAGGAAACAAAGATCTATTTTATACTTTGCATAGGAATAAAAGATCAAAGAGAAGCCAGAGCTCTTGCCTCCTTTTTGCTTGCTCGGGGTGTTAAGTATTAATTTTCTGCATGTTTTCAGTGAGCTTGAGAAAAGGGTCAGCAACTTGACTATATTGACCTTATTTGTTGCTATAATTTTCTTGTCAGCAGAATGAGAATTTGAAGAATATAGAAAGTAGTTCAGTAACTGAATTTGGACTAAACTATGTATCTGGCTTTGCAAATTGTCATTCCTGTTGACTCCTCCAAGATGGCCAGCTCTGTCTGGTATGCAGAATTGCTGGTGGGAGGGAGCAGATTCAGCATATGGACCTTATTGTCAGTGTGAAGCCTCATCTGGTCTCTGACCAGACTATGACGAGAAGGATTCCTCGCAATCCTCACAGTACTTCAGCTATGCAGCAGAAGAATGCACCATAGCCCTTTATTGCTTCTTGTGGTTCATCTTGATGCTATTTTGCACAGACAAGAAATAAATTAGAATGGTGTCTATGCTGCATTCATCACGATGGTTTTCAGATTTTGTCTGTTTAGTATTTAGAGACTTGATGACATTGGAATAATTTTAAAAAATCTCAGGAAAAAAACTGTCCTGAGGGTTTGTTTGTGCTGCTGTTAGGAAATGAGAATTTAACAGTGACATCCAGAAATTGTGTGAAATACATGGTGAGACCCTGGAAACATGTAGTGAGAAGTAAAAGTATGCCTGAAACATTAATAAAAATTTGTTAAAATGGCAAAATAAATTTTCACTTTTGGACATTAGCTATGAAGTTGAAAGATGGCTGTCTTTTTAAATACACTTTCCTAAATTAGAAAATGAAGCAGGAGATTCTAGGAGGGGTAATTTAAGGCATGCATTTTTTAAAAAGCAAAGAATAACTTCACTTTCTGTCCTGAGTCTGCAGGTTTGTCTGTGAAGTAACTTTAGTGATCTGTGCATGTTGCATGTATTTACCCTGTCTAGTTGACAGGGGAGCTATTTGGATGTGAATTTCCTTTTTTTTACATGTGCTTATTTGAACACTTACATGTGTAAATATATGTTTCCAGCATTCTTAGATTTGTGTCAGTTTTTTATCCTATATTTTTTCTGTAGAATTTCTTCCCTACAATGTGATATGAGATTATTTGTTTTTATTTTGTGGTAAATATTTACAAGGCATACTGAAATGGGACAAAGAATAAAAGCATAAAATAGGCAGTTATGTTAAAAAAAACCTATCTTTTCATAGGCGCACTTTTGAGGGCACCCTTCAAGGACACCCTTTTTACAACTGCCAGGTACTGTGCTCTTGAAGCTCTTAAGCAACAGATGAAAACTGCAAGGCATGAGTAGTGACCAGGTTTTTTGGCCAAGCTGTGCCAGACTAAGGAGAGAAGTTGTGTCCCTACAGTTGCAGTCAGAGCTGTGTTTGAGACGGGATGACAAACAGTGCTGGCTTGTGCAATGACAAGATATTGCATCTTCTACTGGAGACTAAGATGGCTAATTTTTTTTTGGTTTAATGGTAAGCTGCAGTGACAGTTTATTGGGCATTTGATTCTTTTCAAGATGAAGTGTGATAGTCTGTTTAACTGACCCTCTCTTTTTAATGAGTTTTTAAAGAGCTACAAGACTACTTCAGAATTCTTGGGGAGGTCATCTTTTAGGAGAGTGTAGTTTGTAAGAGGGAATGGGAGCAAAGAAGCCAGAATGGCAGTTTACTTTACAAGTCAAACAGATTCCGTGCAAGTATCCCAGCAGAAGTAGGTCAACCAGTAAGACTACATTGTGGGCCTCTAGGGTCATCAATACATTTCAAGGAAAAGATCTTTTCCTGGCTTGAGTCACTGTGTCTGGAAAGCATAGAGATGATAGTGAAAGTCCTGCCCTCTATTTGTGCAGTGTGTGGACTGAGTGGTATGTTGCTTTATCTTGAGGCATGGTGCTAAAGTCAGCAAATCTGATGCCTTGATTCTTATTAGTAGGCTTTAAAGTTGAGGGGTATTCTTTTTTCTTAAATGAGCGAGCAGGATTTGTTTGTACTGCAAAACTGTCATTGTGAAGTTAACTGAAGTGGAAAAGTCTAGGCACAACAAAGGGATTTTTTTTGTGAATTGCTCTTCTGACTTCAGAAGTCTTTTGAGCTGGGGAGTACTGAAGGAACCTTTTTTTTTCTTGTCTCTTTCTGTCCTTGTTCTTCAGTTAATGCTTGTTTTCTGATGTTGAAGAGCAGTCTTGTTTGAAGATGAGACAGAGACAGAAGAAGAATAGAGATTGTATTATTCTAAATATTTTAATAGTATTTTATTTTCTTTATGAAATATTTTGAAGAAAATGATCAGACCATGTTAGCATTCCTGTCCTGCTTCTCTTCTATTCCTTTTTGTCTATCAGTTGTTCACCTCCTCCTCCACACCTCCTCCTGTCTCCTTTCCACTCAGAGCTGTGCCAGAACAAAATACCTGGAGGTTGGCTCAGATGGCAGGGCTGCATTTCTCAGTTTTGGGGGTTTTTTTGTTTGATAGTTTGTTTTGTGTTGGTTTTTGTTTGTTTGTGTTTCTGTTGTGGTATTTGGTTTTGTTTTTTTGTTTTTACTTGTGAATTTGACCATGGTTTTTCCTTCACAGTGTAGTGGTGGGTAGCAGCTGGGTATCAGTGCAAGAGAGGATTTAGGAAAGAAGTGAGAATCTCTCTTTTCCTATTGCTGATGAACACTTAACAGTGTTAACTCAACTCTGTATTTTGGACAACTAGAGATTTTTAGTTCATATTTTGAACCTCTTTTGCAACAATACTGTTTGTGCTTTTAAATAAAGTGATAACAAGAAAAGCTAATTTGGGATGTACTTCATCTGCTCTGAGGATGGAGTCATAAAGGTGCAGCCAGCAGAGTGGTGCTGGTGCCAGTTCCTGTTCCTGGGAGCTCAGGGCCTTTCTCTTGCATGTTCTCTGCCTTGTGCTTCCTCACTTGCAGTGTGATTACAATTGCAGTAGCTGGCCTTCTTGCTGGCCAGTAGCTGGCCTTCTTACTACTCAGGAAACTTGCAATCCGTCTTCTGCTTCTTGGGGTGTCCAGGGCTGCTGCTCAGTGGCTGCAGTGCAGAAATCCTGAAAATTTATTTTTTGTCAAATAAGTTGAGACTTAGCAATGTTGAGGACATTTCTTTAAGTTTTGATACAGTACAGACATGGCTTGTGTTGCTTTTTTGTTAAAGTGTTTTGAGCTACTGCATGTAAGTGCTGCTTGATTGTATTCAGTGTCTGTCTTTGTCACTGAAACATAAATTTTGTCATACTAAGTGGTATTTATGAATTTTTCTTTTTATCTTATGCAAATTATATCCATGCTGGAGATGTTTATACTGTAAGGAGAAAGCCAGTCAAGGAAAAACAGCATAAGCAAGCTTATAAAACAAAGCAGTAATGTTTCATTCTGTAATTATGCAATCACAGTGCTATAAAGCTACTTTTAAATGGAATTATGATGATTGTATTACTGCAAACTAGTGCAATTTATAAGTTATGAAAAATGTTTCATTTTAAGATTTGCACTTGTGTTTATTGCTCCCCCTAGAATGACCTATACTTCTGTGCTTAGCAAGAATATAAGCAGTTACTCTCTTCTTTTTCATGCTATAACCCTGGATTTTGGGGGGCACATGGAAGAGAGTGGTCACATTTCTGCTTATAAATTTGTCCTGGAATTCTGAACTTCTGCATTAAGTACCACTGTAAATGTCAGCATAAATGGTTTTATAGTTTATAAAGTGTAACCATGTTTGTTTCAGAAGAGGAGATGTGAAATGTGAGGTTTTTGCACACACGCTAGAGAAAACTTTACTCTGTTAACAGTTTAACTTTTTTTACAGTTTAAGTTTTTCTTGGAGTTTTAGAGGTCAGATGAAATTTTATGTGAAGTTGGCTTCATGCACTAAGCACATTCTCCATTAAATATGAGCTTTATTTCTTTAAAAAGGATGTGATGAAAATGAGATATTGCTGTCAGTTGCTCTTGATGTGACTGTGTTCCATACTGTGTTGTAGCTGTGCTGTTGTACTGAAATTTTGAGTAGAAGGTTTTAAAGTTCTAGTTAACCTAGTGTGAATTGGAAGGTTATTTTTTCCTTTTCCTGCAATATATATAGTATGCAAGATCTCCTTTCAGTGGTATTTTAACCAAATAAATATAATCCTGTGTTTTCAGAATAGTGGAGTTGTTACTATGTTACGTGTATTAGAGAAACATTTACAACTTCCATCTTTTGCTTTGAAAGTAAATAGAAAAAGTCAGTCTTTTCCTATATGTCTGCAGTGATGCCCCAGCTCACAAAAGTATGGAGAAAGGATGAAATTTCAAACGGAGAAAGTAGCCACTGTATTTGCCAGTATGAACAGGACTTGGTCTGTGAAAACACACAATGTAAAAACTAAAAAAATTAGCCTGCAACTAATTGGCCTGTAACTATTTCTGTTTCAGCATGAGAATGTGCAAATTTTCTACCAGAGGGAAAGCCAGAATTACCTAAGGACATTGCCTTATCTTTTTTGAAAAAGTCCTTCAGACTTTAGTAGAGAAAGGCATGGTAATACTGGACAGATGTTCAGGTGTAAGTTGAAGTGTCTATCATGGCTACTCTGCTCTTAGAACACTGCAAATAGTGCAATGAGCTGCCTAAAGCAATCAATCCACTCCATCTCCTAGTCCAATGGTACTAGGAGAACACACTTAAATCATAGTACAAGTTTGACTGGTACAAGTAGTATTTTGGATTCAGATTAGGCACGTAATACTAGTCATAAGGGCAATATGTCAAACTCTAAAACATTTTATTTTTGATGTGTAGTTCCTTTTATTTTTTTGGTGATTATGGATACAGAGAGTCTTTTATTGTATACTAGAGAAAACCAGTATCATAATGCAATCACCATTTATAACATCCATACTATTGTAAAACTGACATAATTTTGTTTACTATGGTTTGATGTAGATTTTTGTGCATGATTTTTCTAGTGCAACTTGCTCCCTACACATTTGTGTGTAAAGAAGTACTTTAGATGCATGAAAAACATAGGCTTTTTATGCAGAGAATGGTTTCACAAACTGGGATTGTCTCTGCATTAGCAGTCTGGAAACTTTGCGGTGTCATGGAATAAATTCAAAGCATTGGTCTCTCAGGTACAGTCAGTTTCTGTGACATAAAATTGTGTTTCTCTCCTTTTTGGCCAGCATGGCTCATTCTTTGTAAATTAGAAGGTGTTCTAGCTTTCTGTACATTTCAGATTTCACTTTTAGCATTATTACAGACTTTTCCTTCTTTTGTCTTCAAAGTTCACGACATGCTCTACTCAAAGTGGGGAATTCACACACAGTTGGGTTTTATAAGCCTATCAGTAATACCAGTGACTTGCCGCTTCTGCCACCCTGAAATGGGAAACATCCAGAAGCTCCTACTGCAGTAAAAGGGCCCCAGGACAGAATAATGCAGTTAGAATGGTGCTAAATGAAATTGCAGACATTTAATGTATTTTTCTCTAGGTGTAATCATACTGATTGAAGTCATTACCATGCTCAGCTGCTGAGCCTGGCTCACTTAGTTTGAAGTTACCACTCCAAAAACTGCACCAAATTAGTTTAGCGAGCTCTCATGGATCGACATTGGTTAAAATTGGTAGTTTTTACTTGTACTATTCTGTCCTTTGTTTAGGCTAACTTTGCTGGCTTGGCCAGAGCAGGTGATTAGTTCTCTAGGGACTGCTTTGATCAGGAGTGCTCTGAGGATGGTAACTTTCAGCAGAAAGGGTAATTCAGTGCTATTTTCTTCAATGACCACTGCAATTTAGAAAGAGAGTGAATCTGTGACTTACTAATATTTGTGATACCAGACCTGAACTGTGGCCTTTAGGTGCTCATGAAAGGTAGTTCAGATGTGTATCTCATATACTCTTAGGCTGCTTCATATTGGTGTAGAAATGTAAGAATATTTTTAGTAGAACAAGTTAAGAATGGTTAATTGCCATAATTTTAGATACTTCTAGGATTAATGATTTCACCAGTGACCATTTTTTATGGGATAAAAATAAATAGCAACAGGCTCTATAAGAAGATTTGAAGGTGGAGGAGAATAAGAAATAAAGCACATAATTGACCAAGTTCAGCTATACAGTTTTATGCATTGAAATGGACAATATTGTGAAGGTGGAAGTGAATTAACCTTTTATATGGCCTTATGCAGATAAGAAACACAAGTACGTTGTAGACTTTACTAGTTTCAAATCCATTCATGTAATGTAAGGGGAAGTCTTATATTCTCAAAAGGGTGGAATTTGATTATGTCTCTGTGTTTTGTTACAATTAATGAACCGCGAAACAAGGCTTGTCTATCTGTGCCTTACAAGCTTGTCAACCCGAACATATGTGGTTAAAGAAAGTGCATATGTGCACATTTTTGAAAGATAACCCAAATGATTCCTCACAAGTATGGATAAAGAACATAATTGCTGGTATATAAAAATCACTGAGTTCCAAACATCCAAATTTTCTTCTTTACAGTTTTTTAGGCCAGAGCAGGCTTAGAAATGCTGTTGAGGGCTTTTCTTTCTAATGCTGACTTGTGGTATTTTTTCTTTAACTTGAGGGCTTTCCCAGCCACATAAGTTGTTTAACAAATTATATTTGTTTTATTGCATTTTCCTAAAACACTCAGATGAGATGGAATTGTATGATGGAGAATAATATGGAATTGTATGATGGATACCTTTTAATAACTGGACTGTTGGAGGACTGATATGATAAACCCAATAGATGTAACATGCTTGAACAATTGAGACTTGTGCAGTAGACATTTTAGAATATATCTACTGTTTTGAAATTTTTGTTGATACTTGAAGTATAAAATACTTTTTTAAGGAAGGGGAACCTTAGATTTCTGTATTGTGATGCAGAATGCTGGAAAGTGTGCATTGTAAAACTATGAAGTGTTTGAAATTGCAATATAATAGCGTGCCAGGCAAGTAGGAAGCAAATTTATCTGGAGTAAAGCACTACCAATTGATGGTCAACAGGCAAGTGGGACAAAAGACAAATGAGGGTTTCTGCTTTACCTGAGCTTTATATCACCAGCAGCTATTAGATTGATTGGCACAGATCTGCTTGAGAAGAGGTGATTTACTATGGCTGTGCAAAACAGAGAGTTTTTTTCTTTTCTGTTCTGAGAAAAGTGGATTGTAAAGTCTTTGTAAATGTGTGATTGTGACTTTCAGATCGGACTGGTGGCTTCAGACTTGTTCACTAATCTTGTATTTAATCCTAGCTCATGCAGATAGTAACATGGGTAGCTGTAGTACACAGTGATGCAGAAACCCTGACCAGTGAAATTTGTTCTCTGTGTAGCTGTGAGATTTACTTGTTTTTTTCATCAATATGTGCATACTTTTTTTAAAACTGTAAAACAACTGATAACATTTTTTTGTTTTTTGTTTGCTTTTTGAGGTTTTTTTTCTTAAATACAGGGGTTGTATAAAAAATTTGTTCTTGTTTATCTCTAGCATAGTAATGGAGTACTTCAAGATGCTATGGTGATGGGAACAAACGAATTTTAGACAGAGTACGGAAAATTTTAGGTTGTTTTAATCAATTTCTTTTGTGCTTGGAGTGTGCAATTTTACATTGGGTATAAATATTAAAGGTAACTTTTCTCTTTAAAATTGCAAATTGGAATTTCAAGTACTTCTAATGATCAGTTGGCTTATCATAATGTTCTCACCTAAGGAGAAGGTTTCTGCTGTGTCTATAAATCTGTGTTGCCTTCAATCTTTTACAGGTAAATATTACACCTTCCATACATTCCAGTGGTGAATTCCCTCAGCTTCTCCATCATGGTGTGAACATGGGGTCCTTGCCACTTAATGAGTCATATTTGTTGGCTCAGCAGAATGGCAACCCAGCTAATGTGTTAGAAACATCAATGAGATCCATTACTCCTCAGATTAATGGGAAATTCTCTAGTGATGACTTCGAGCAGCTGATCAGAAACATGTCCCAGGTAACCCTATCATATAATAACCACAAAATATGGATTAGTGATTATATGAAGATTAAGATACATGTATATTTTTTTAAGGGCAATTGAATTACCGCACAAACTACAATACCACTTATGAATAAAATAAAAGTAGCCTCTTAGTTTGAGAAACAATTAGTAAATGAGAAAGCAGTTGAAAAACTAGCCCTGACATAGTCACTCATGAGCTACTGTCCTTAGCTGACCAGTGTGTGTATTACAGATCAGCATGCCATTGATTTTCGTGCTCATTGTAGAACTGCTGCTCTATGCATGAGGGAGATACTTTGTCAGAGCATGCTCTTGTACGCATAATTAACGAAATCTAGTTCTGTGACTTTCTTGGAAATAAAATGGAAAATTTTGACCTTGCTGTACATTGTTCTCTAATCTTACTACTTTCCTGTAGTAAGCAGAAACGGTGCAGAAGTCTAGTGGTGTTCAGGAGAGCCTTTTTGCATAGTCCAAGTTTTTTTCGTCTTTCTGAAATTCATCTTCTTTTTCTGGTTTTACTTGAAATTTGTCCTGTACCCTCTAAAATATATATATATATATATTTTATATTTATATTTATATATTTTTATATATATATTTATAAATAAATAAATAAATAAATATATATATACTATTCAATCACTACTAAACCAAAACTCTGTATATTTATGATTTTTTCCCTGTTTTCCTCTTCTGTGCTGTAATAATAGTTATTTTTCAAACATTTTCTGTATGATAAGAAGAAATTGGAAAGGAACAAATATGTTTCAGTTATTAGCCTGTATAGTCTTGCCAAGATATAGTTGTCATTAATTAATGGCAACTTATTTGTTTCAAAAATTAATTTCCAAGTTGTTTGCCGCATTTATTATTGCTGCTTTTCAACATTTTTAACATTTGTACCCTTTTTTTCTACTTCTGCTGAACAGGGTCGTCTTGTTGAGACAATTGACCTTATTAAACCTCTAAGTGGTGGTCTGGGCTTCAGTGTTGTGGGACTCAAGAGTGAAAACAGGGGAGAACTAGGAATATTTGTGCAAGAAATCCAGGAGGGAAGTGTGGCACATAGGTAATATTACTACTGAATATTTTACTATACCAAGTGTGTATGTGACACTGCAGTTCAGTTGTGTTACTGCTGTTATTTTTGTGGTACAGGGAAATGTTTACATGTTTCTCTCTTCATGTTTTCTGAGCATCATCACAGATGTAAAATTATTTGCCACAATTGATGTGATGTTGGAACAGGCATGGTATGAACTGTTCTTAATTTATAGAAATTACAAAGGACATTTCCCTGGGGTTTTTAAATGGGGAAAAAGAGGAAGCTACTGTTCTGTGTCATGCCTTTTAAAGCTGAAATACGTATTTTGCCATTGTTGAATGCACTGAAGAACAGTTTGATGCAAAAAAGTCAGCTCTATCTGGCAGTGTTATTTGTTAGCTAGAGTCCCATTGAGCGGGTGTGAAACCCAGATTTGACGTCAAGCAAGTCTTGACCTAAAGTCAGGGATATTTTCAGAGATACTCAGCTGCTATTACAGAAGCTCAGCAATAATACTGCCTTGCTGAAATTATGCTTTAGACTTAAATTCAGATTCTACAGCTAATGTTGAGGGAAGTGCCAAGGGAGTGCACAAACTCAAAGGTCAATGGCAGCAGCACTGGTTCACTGCAGACTAGTAAGGTGTGTCACTGGGCCAAGCTGCTTTGTGGTGTACTCACTGTGTTGTGTGGAGAGGCTGAGTCGTGTTGGTGCTGTTTCTCACTGTGCTTTAGGGAGATACTTTTGGATTATTTGTGATCTGAATACTCACTGTAAGTCTAGTAAGAACACAGGCAAGAGAGTCAAGAACATGGTATACAGACTTAATTGTAGTTAATCAGGTACAAAATGTCGCTTGCTTTATATGCCTACAATATTATTTAGTCTCCCCAATTTCTTTTTTATCTTTTTGTTTTCTTTTGTTTTGGTTTAGGTGAGGTTGTTTTTTGTGGTTTTTTCCCCTTTCTTTTGTTTTGTTGGTTTTTTGTTTGTTTTGTTTTGGTTTTGGTTTTTTTTTTCTGTTTGTTTGTTCCTTGTGAGTTGAAGCTAAACAGTTTTTTTTCTACCTTGGTGCTCTACCTGGGTTTCTTGAGTGTGGATGCTCACAAAGGGTGTTGTAATAGAGAGTCTTGCATTGCCACTTTGCGATGCAAAGAAGTGGTGGAAGAAAAAGAGGGTAATTCAACTGCGTAGGCTTCATACACTTCCTTTGGAGCAGATCTGAGGAAAAACTCAGTATGTAATTTTACAGTGATGCTTTCTTTGTCAGAAAGTGAAGAGGTTTTTTTAATTTGTTCAGGGTTTTGTTTGGTTTCTTTCTTTGTCCTTTTTTTTTTCATTTATTCTTTTTCTTTTTCCCCCCCTTGTTTTTCAGCAAAACAAAATTTGTTTCTGTAATTTGTTTCATCAGTAACATACTGATGAAAGTCTGTTCCACTCCATGGTTTGATGAATATTCAGAATGGGTGCTCTGAACAAAGTGGGGCCCTTGGTCTGTAAAGCAAGAGGCTCAAAGTCAAGGATAAACATAAGTTTCCAGGCTGTGGTTGGGAGTGACTGAGATTAATATGCTTAGTCTCGCATGAGGGTTCAGGGAGAAGAAAGCTGGCTGGGGGGTAGTCACCAGGGGAAAGTAGCAGTGGGATCAGCTTCAAAGGGAGCCATCACCAGGGTGCCACATCAGCTCCTTTCAGCAAAACTGCAGGGGCGGATTAAAAAAGTGGGGGGAATAGAGACCAGGTTATTAAAAATCGTGTAAAGTTGTCAAAATATTGCAAGTTCTGTGGCAATGCTTCCTTGATTTTTGTTACTTGTTTATTTTGTCATCTGTTTACACCTTTGTGACAGAGATGGAAAGCTGAAGGAAGCAGATCAAATCCTTGCTATTAATGGACAGGCTCTTGATCAGACAATTACACATCAACAGGCTATCAGCATTTTGCAGAAAGCAAAAGATAATGTCCAGCTAGTTGTGGCTAGAGGCACTTTTCCTCAGCTCACCAGTCCTGTAGTTTCCCGGTCTCCATCTGCTGCTAGCACAGTTTCAGCCCATTCCAACCCGGTGAGTAAAACTCAGACATCTGTGTATTTAATTCTGGATGTGCATGTACTTACTGCATATAGTTTATTGAGTAATTTTTTGTAACATGTATGTATATTCCTTCACAGTTCTTGAGGTTTTTCTTCTATTTATCTGTATTATGCTGTTTCCCTTCAAAGACTAGAAAATATTCTGGCTTGCTGGGGGGAAAATCTTCATCTTGGATGTATTCCTTGCTCCCATCTGCCAAATTATCTGTATCCACCAGTGCAAATACAGCATGTTTACCTTGCTTGATGAAGCTTTATTTTGAGGTTGCACTAAACAGGATATTGGATATTTTTTTCTTTGCATTCTGCTTGAGCAAACAGTTTTTTGAGGCATTGTAATCTGATCTGTACCACCGGCTGGATGCATGCTTTTGTGTTTGTTTCCCTGTTGTCTGTTAGCATGGGAGCTCCAGTGAATTACAAGATGCGCTTAAGGGCTCCCCAAAAAGCAGCTCTACTACAATTCCTTTCTTACGAGAGCTTTTGCACGTCTAGGTGTAGACAACACAGTTCAGAAACATGGTGATATCAGGGTGATATTAACTGTACTTTCTCTTCCTCTTAGCTCACTCACGTAATAGATTTTCCTGTGATGAAACAGCCTATATTCAATTTGTGTAGGTTTTACTGTTCAGTCTTCTGTGGCCCTTCTTTAAGGGAGTCAATTACCAGAAGTATAGAGAGCAATTACTCTGGAAAAAGGAACTGTTTTTTTTAATCATTAGTGTAAAACATTTAGTGAAGGAATGTCAGAAATATTCTTTGTATCTGCGCAGGAGGGCAGCTGACTCACCCAACTTTTCCTGCCAGCACATAGGGGAAGCCTGCTCTTTTCCAGGATTGCTTCTGGAATGTTCTCTATGTGATTGCCTCTGTATTCTCTGTACAGTGTTCTTTGCGTGAAAAGATGTTCCTTACAGACATTCCATAGCTGCTTCTGGTTTGTTTAGCATGCCTTTTGCAGTTTTCATGTTCTCTTTGCTTTTAAATGCAACATACTATGAGCTATTCTTTTTCCTTCAGGTTTTGCTTTATTACACTGTCTTTATGTTAAGACTGGATTTCCAAACAGGTACCACAGGGCTTTGAGTTTGCAATACCTTGATTATTCAAAAGGAAACCTTATTATAAGATTATACTTGGTATAGCACCAGCTGTGGTTTTAAGTTTTAGACGAGTTTACTGTAGGAGTTCTTGTTCAGGAGAAAGAATACCATGAGCTTCCAGGTGTCCCTTCAAGGAGTGTCCCATGTAAGTGAACTAGGATTTGTCTTTCTTTCAGAGCAGTTTTGTTCCTTTCTGGACACAGTCTGCAATCAGAATGACTTCATTCCTATGGTGTTGCCTTCAGACAACCCAGAAGAATATTACATGGGGCATTTCTGTTACTATCTGTGTCACAATATTTGGTTCTGCTTTCAGACTTAGAAATGCTGAATTGGGATTTTGCTCTCTCTTGTACTTTGTTGTAATGGCTGATGTGAACATGCCTGAAGACAAACCTGAAGATTTTTGTTTCCAGTCCTGTGTGGTTTTCTAGAAGCAGTATTTATTGACTGCAAAGGGGCATGAAGGTGGGCAGCCCTAGGCTGCTGCCTGTGTTCATTCTCGGAAGGTCTGACCCATTATTCAGCTCTGGTTTGTATCAGAGAAGTTCCACCTGTTATAGAATTAGTAATTTACTGATTAAATATTATGTAATATCACACCTAATAGTAATTATTAAAAAGTTATTATATGTAAATCTTCCTCCAACTTTCCATTATTAAAAACTCATACATACTCAAGAAATAAGAGAAAATAACCTGCATATTCCCATACGCATATTAATCGTTTGACTTGATAATATGAAAGGCGTTTTTACATCTGAACAATTCTAATATGCTATGTTTTTAATCATTTGCAAACTTGTGTTTATTCCTTTTAGGTTCACTGGCAACATGTGGAGACCATAGAGTTGGTCAATGATGGCTCAGGTCTGGGATTTGGGATAGTGGGAGGAAAGTCAACTGGAGTGATTGTTAAAACCATCCTCCCAGGAGGGGTGGCTGATCAGGTAAATTGAACCATCCTCTCTGTTACTGTTCAGTAAGCTGTGAAGTTACTCTTTACTTTTATGATCAGACCAAATAGTGGTAGCTTTTATCTAAATAAGTGTAAAAAAGGAAACAGTAATTATGGAAATTCTTCCTCTGTAAAGGTGTCTCTGCATTTAAATGTGAAAGATGTATTAGGTTCTAAATTACATTTTCAAATCTAGTAATATTATATGTGTTGTGTGCATTTAGAGTCTTAATTCTTTCGCAAGTGTACTGGTTGTAATCAGGGGTGGTGGGGATTCCAAAGATTGACTTGCTGTGCCCTAACAGCTAAGAGCATCTGCTTTTCTCTGCTGAGCTTACTGACACTTGGAGCAGGTATGTGGCTTCATGTGTCTGCTTCAAGACATGGGCTCTGCTCTTTCCTGAAGGGGTCACGTGAATTGAATTTGGTTATCACAGGTCAGTTTAAGCTTGTTCGTTGGACAGGTACCTAGGGCTGCATTTATGATGGTCAAGGACTGAGTAGGCACATAGTCTGGTGAGTCTTCCAACAAGAGCATTAGTGACCTGATAACAGGGCCTGGACATGCATGGACAGCATTTACTGCTGCCCTCTTGCCTCGGAACAGGTAGATAGGTTCCTTTTACAAACCTGTCTCTGTAATACTCGTCATATGGCCTAAGTTCATATGAAGCTTTTTTATTAATTAAAGGTTAATCAGTAAGAGACTAAACCAGTGTTAAGCAATTTAGGTAACTGGATCACAGGAAGAGAGAAATTAATTTTATTTTGAAGTCATGGTTGATCTTGTTTGTACTACTAGTAGTTTTTTAGTGTTAGTGTAAACCTGAATATGTGTTTGTATGCTGTTTTTTGGATGCGTGCTTGAAAATGAAACCCAAAGTTCTGCAATCTACATGCAATTATTAAATACCAGTAGGAGTAACTGTGGCAAAGCACATTTTTTTCTCTGCGCTTGGGTGATGTCTTGAAAAAGCATCTCCTGGATATCTCTGGGAAAATTCCTAATAAATTTTGTTTGCCATTAGACAATCTTCTTTTCTTCTCCATTTTATCAGGATATTGACTTGGCATCCAAAAAAAGTCATCTGATTGATATGTCTTAGAAGTGACTAAAGATATGTGCTATTTTTCTAATTGTATAGTACGTGGGAGAAATGGCATTTTTTGTCATTATTTTTATTTCAGCATGGAAGATTGTGTAGTGGAGATCACATCTTGAAAATTGGTGATACAGACCTAGCTGGAATGAGCAGTGAGCAGGTGGCACAAGTTCTAAGGCAGTGTGGAAATAGAGTGAAACTGGTAATTGCAAGAGGTCCTGTTGAGGACCCACTTCTACCAGCAGTTCCTCCAGGAACACCAGTACCCACCTCTACACCAGAGAAACAGGTAAGCAACAGTGAGTATGTGTAACCCATTGCAGACTTCCTTTCTTTTTAACTGCTGTTTGAATGTCTTTTGTGTTTATGTTCTCAAAAGCTAGGATTTTCTTTCCCAGTAGTGCAGTTCTGGGAGAATTTAAATGTAATGAGTCCACAGTGCAAGGAACTGTATTCTTGAAGACTTTTGGGATTAAGGTTTGGGACTTCAATAAGTATAATCTGATTAACAACTTGTTCTGAGTTGCTTGTAAGGGTATGTTATTACATTGGGACAACTGAAGCTATGCAGTCTTTTCTACAGAACTGAACTAGTTGAGTCTTTAGCATTTCTCTGTCTGCCTGCTCTTCTGTATAATTTCATCTGTTCATCAGAACTTTTCTCCCTGTGCTAAGCAGCACAGATGCTAGTCCTTTCCTACATCACCTGTCATTACTCATTTGCTGGATGTTTGCTAAAAAAAGTGAGTCCACTGCTACCCTTACTCTCCTGCTGATGATTGTATCTTTACTCCTCTGCAACTCTCAGCCACCTAAAAAATGCTGTAAATATTATCATGACTTGTCAGCTCAAAACCTCTACAAAATAGGTAATTTAGACGTTTGTAACAAAGTCTGGTTTCATGGGATTCAGAAACAGTACTGTTCTGCCACAGTGGCTGTGACCAGATACATTTAAATGTGAATATATGAAGTAAATTAATGAGAGAAGAAAAGGTTTGTTGGTTTTGAGCCTACCCTTAGATAGAATTTTTTGTTTTACTTTTTCCTATCTTTTTTCTAGACATTTTCTTCAGTTCTAATGTAGATTTGAGTCAAGTCACATCAGAGGAGAAGTCCTTGCAATTTATGCATGGATGTTATATAACAATTTAGATGGTGTTACCATCATTTTGTCTCTGCTCATTGCAGTGGTATCTGTGAAAAATTAACATATATTCATCCCCTGTTTTGTGGCTATAAGGCAAAGAAAGTTAATTTTAATATGGAGATTTCTGAGCATTGAAGATAAGAGACAAACTAGCACTTCTGTGTTTTTACAGTACTCAGAGATGTAAAATCTTTCTGCATTTTAGATAAAAAGATTAATATTTAGCACTAGTATTACTTGTTTGAAATGCATCTCTCAAAATAAAAGCTGAATTTGATAATTTAATCTGTGCATTATTTCTGCAGTATTTGCCTTTTTGATGTTATAGGATGCAATGTGAGAAGATCTACCTGCCGCTGCAGAATATATGCGATTTCTAGTACTGACAAAATAGCTTAAAGAAGCAAAGGGGCACAATTTGAGGTTTTTGCCACCATCCCAGTTTGCATACTTTTCAAAACCTCTTTCCTGATACTTTGTTCCTGGCAGGAGGCAGGCTGTTTTTAAACTCCTTACCTGCACAATGTCACATTCTTGGAAGGAGCACCCCTTTTAGCAGTCATGCAAAACGCATTGATTTGGGTCTGGAGTGAAGATGATGATTCAAACAGCTTGATTTTTAGTTTCTTCCAATCAGATATGGTGTAGGTGAAGTCTTCATGATGCTCTTAAAACTATTATTGGGACCAGAATGGCTTTGCAAAATGGGCACTTCTTGTGTTACCTGCAGATGTCTATCTTGTATAAATTCAGGAGGCTATAGGAATTGGATCTTTTTTTAGTGGCATTACCTGTGGCAAAAATAATCCTGTATTTTCAATGAGGGGGATCATTCATACATTGGAAATTTATTTTCTTGTGTTCAATTTGGTTTCTGGTGGAGTTGCTTGGATAAAGAGCTCAAGTCAGACTCTTGGGAAGTAGCATCATAGCTGTCCTGAAATCTTTTTTTGTGTGTACTTTTCTAATCAAACTGGCTTTAGTTAATATCTGGCTGGTTGCCCTGTTGGCACTTAAAAATAAATTTAGCTGCTATTTGCATGCAGAAGGGGCAGAATAAAAACTTCTAATACAAACCCCCATTGTTAAAATAGGATTTTAATACGTATCCCACTTTCACTAACAACAAGTAATTAAATAGCTCCAAAATCCATTTTTATTGAAATTCAGAGAGTTGTAGCAGGTATTAATGAAGATTGTAATTATTTAACTAGCTGGAAATACAATTCTATGTGGTAAAATGAAATTTTTAAGCCTTTCAGAAGCAAGAAATATAATTGCCTGACTAGTGATAGCTTTTAGCATATTTTAAATTTGCAAGTTTTAAAAAGACACCTATAGTTAATGAGCAGAAATTTAGACAAATAGAATAGCAAGTACAATTTGGGTTTTTTTTTCTTCTTTTTAATAATGCAGCAGTCTAAAGCTAGTTCTGAGGAGGTCCCAGAAAGTCAGCAAGCTACATATTCATATATATGTGTGTGTGTATCTATATATATATATATATGTATATGTACTTACTGTACAAAAATTAATTATTCAATTTGTACAAATCTTACCAATTATTTTATTCATTAAATATTGATTTGATAGGTTAAAGGTAATATCCCAGAGCAGTGGGGTGAAGGAGGACATGACCTGCCCTGCATTGCTTTACCATGAGGAATGTTACCTACCTCTTGCTTGTCTGGTGAACAGCAAATAAGAACATAAGTAAATTTCATACTTCCTTTTTTGTGTTGTTATCTAATTTTATGTGTTACTGACATTAAAGAATGTGGTGAATCTTTAAAGAAAAAGAGCTTCCTTTCTAATCCCCCTTTTCTTTTTAGGATGATGCCTCTGTTGATAGCTGTGAAGATGGGGAGAAATTCAATGTTGAACTCACTAAAAACAACCAGGGCTTAGGAATAACTATTGCTGGTTACATTGGAGACAAGGCATCAGGTAATTGTTGATTCCTGAACTTTATTATGCAGTCTGTTGCATACTATGGTATATGTGCATCAAAGACTTAATTTTGATATAACTTCTCTTAAAAGAGCCCTTAACCATCTAAAATCTATTTGAAATTTGAAAAGGAAAAAGAATGGCTTGCATTTTTTAAAAAAGATGTTCAGAATAAAAATAATTTATATTATTAAAAAATCCCACCTCAGTATGTTTAAATCAGTTATTATCTTCACTTTTGGCTAGGTGTTTTTGAAAAACAATGGTAAAATAGTTTGAACCCGTTCTGTTAGAAGTAGCCTTCTTACAAGGCAACACAGTAGCATTCTGAGTAGTTTTAAGAGATTGTTATTAATTTTTAAACAATGTGCATAATGCAGCTAGCACATCACAAATTCTTTATTGACTTCTGGATGTTATAAGTGTTTCTTCATCTGTGGGCTGTAGCAGACAATAAATAAGTTTATTTAAATAAATAAATGCAGAAATGTTCATAGACAGTTACTTATTTTTACTTTGTTATTTCCACTACATTTTCACAAAAATAATCCAGAACTCTCTTAGGCTCCCTTAGGGGAAATTTGGCAAATTTAGTAATGCTAGGAAGGGATGTCTTTTGAATGTGTCATAAAGCTTCTCAAAGTGCTGTTGCTTTGACTTGTATCCACTTATATATTGTTTGAAAAATGTATGGATAGGTGCATTCCATATTTTTGGCAGTTTCTAGCTATAATTTTTTGGATCAGAGAAAACTGGACTTCCACAGGGACAGTCAGAGTTCATGCAAGTCCACTCTTTAGTAATGTCCAGTTGAATTTCAAAAGACAAATTAAGATGTCGACCACGTATAGATCTGAGAGCATATGTTGACTGATTTAGTGTTTGGGTATCACTGGTCTTCAGTTTGAAATTACTGTGCTGCATGTAGCTATGTTAGAGAGTATTTGTGTCTCAGGAACTAGTTAGGTAACTCAGCTTTGTGGCATAACTGTTACGGAACAGCTTTGCTGTCAGAGAAGCAGCAATAAAACTACTGGACAGCAAATAACATTTCTGAATTTTTTGTAAATGACAAATAACTTGTCATGTTATCTTACAGCTGTTACAGGATATAAGAATGCTTGGAGGTTAGGAGGACCAGCCATGTAATTATGCACAAAGCCTGGGCAAACAACTTCTTAAAACCCACCCCAACCCCCTGCCCCCCCCCCCCACCAAAACCCACCAAAACCTGACAGAGAGACTTGTCAATGAGGTGACTTGAATATATATGTAATCTTATTTTTCCTAAGCTGAGTTGAGTCACTAATCCTGCTTCCTGATAACTTATGTCATATTGAGGGCCAGTAAAAAGATAGCTTGAGGTCTGCAATGGGTGTGACAGCTTTTAAAATACATTTTATAGTGTATTATGTTCTGATCAAGCGTATTCATTTAACAGAGTGCGAACATTTGTTGAGAGAAAGTAGATGCTGTTAAGATTTCTGATACCAGTGTTATAGGCCTGAGACTATCAGTGTGATTTCGTGCCAGTTTATGCTGTTATTTTTCCTGATTTAATGTAAGCTGTGCAAAATATGCATGTAGGAACTCCATATAGTTGTATTTTATTGAGCTGTTGAAGTTCTTTCAAAGCAAATGTGTTTTTCTTGAAATGTTTTCTCTTTGTAAAATGTCCCTTTTGTAGTTGTTTTCTATGTATTTCCCTTCTGATTCAAAAGTAGCAACTAGTTAGTAACTAAAATGTTTCTATTTTGATAGAAAATAGGACATTTTTTGTTTAATTTTGTTGTTCTGTTGGAGTTTTTAAAACTTTGTGACCTTTTTGTCAAATAGTGATAATGGCAGTTAAAAACTGGTTCAAATGTAAAGTTTTATTCCTGTTCATTTATAATGTTCTAAATATGGCAATCCAAACATGCATTTTCTTAAGCTGTTATTAGATACATAGAAAATTCTGAAATTACTGGATTAGTTTACTCAAGCTGAATTTTCTGTCCAAATCTGGCAAAAGTCAGAAATATGTTTTTTGTCTATGTTGGTTTCAACATTTAGATTAAAGGAAGTTAGAATAATTCTTGTTTCACATCAGGAATTTTGTATTTGGCATTGTAAGGTTTTGAATGAAATCTGATCCAATGCAAACAGACAATCTGGCTCATTGTTTAAGATGATAATAATGTATGTTTTTTCTTAAATAATTGCTTTTTTATGTTTCTTTTATTATCTTACTTAAGGATTGTTTTCCTTCCCCCCCCCTCCTTTTTGATTGGTGCCTTTAGTTGTATTATTTAATTGTTTCTTAATAAATTAGTTAACTTAATTTTCCCTGTTTTTTTCATCCAAGAACCTTCTGGTATCTTTGTGAAAAGCATTACAAAAGGCAGTGCTGTTGAACATGATGGCAGAATCCATGTGGGAGATCAAATTATAGTTGTAAGTAAACGCAGGATGAACTGAGATCCCTTGTCTACAAGACTCTTCTTCTTTATGTTGCAAAGAAAAACTCATTAAATACTTGTTTAAAATACTTAGGATCAGTGTTGCAGTTCTGAGTCTTTTCCTAACAGAATATCTCATCACATGTTTTCTGATTATGCTACCTGCATGTATATTGTAATTATTAAAAAAAATCTTGTACGTGAGAATAAATTGTTTTATATCCTCCATAATAGTAGGAGGTTATTAAATGTGAAATTTCAAAGTTTGATTCAAATTGGGCAATTATTTCCAAATTGATTTTAAGAAGTTGTGTCCAAAAGTTTTAGGTGTTCAGAGAAAGAACAACATATTTTCATCCATAAACTGTTGGTTTTGTAGTGGAGATTAGGTTCTGAATGGAGGGACTGCATTTTTGTGTCTCTCATAGATCTGTCCTTACATTTGAGTGAAAACAGCTCTAAGAACAGGTTATGGTCTCTCTCCAGAAGTGCTTGCATGTTTGTTTGTGGAAGTACATATCTTTTTTGTAATAATTTACATGCTGAGTACAAATGGCTAAAATGGGTTATTCCAAAGATTGTTTGCTTCTTCTACTGCAGATGCAGAGAGAAAATTATTTGAGTGATCTCAGACACTGAAGAATAAAAAACATTTTTTAAATATGGTTTGTTAAAGTGTGGACAAGAATTAAATACTCACACCTGATTTTTAGTTACTTTGGATTTAGAATTTCAGAGAAGAACAGCAAATGACTAAAGGTCCAGGGGATTAATTCTTCATTTAGGAAGACCTAAAGGAATGAAGCATGTGTTTTCTGTAGATAGGCAGAAACAAATACAGGAGTCAAAGAGCATAGTATTGTAAGAAGTATTTGAGAAATTTAAGGCACTGTGGGCTAGATGTAGAAATAGTAGAATATAATGGAGTTTGCAGGGAGAAGAATAAAACGTGGTGGGTGCTAGGTACGGATAATGGGATAGAGTTGAGAAATGTCTAAATTTTGAATTTCAGAAAAAAACCTGAGTTAATGAGACAATAAAATAATTTCAAACAAAGGACGCCAAAATTCCACTCTTTAAACTCTTAAAATGATGAACCAGCGATTATGTTGACTTGTTTGCAACAGTGTTCTGTTTGTAAATTGGAATTCACAGTGTTCATTGGTAGACTTTTTTGTAACTAAGTTTACTTGACCTCAGAATGACTGCACACAGTCTGTCTTTCTACCCCAGTGGATCGATGTGTCTCTCCTTATTCTTGTTTCACCAGAACTTGTAGCCATGGCTGTGTTGGTTTAATCAGCCAGTATTACCCCTCAGAGGTAGGGGTGGCTGAAGTGGTTGAGTGCCAGGCTGTACAATATGCCCTGCACAGCACATGCTCTATCCTCTCCCACCTTACAGGGCAGATCTGCCTGGCCGCACCATGGTGGGTGCTCCTCCCCTCTTTGCAGTGGTGCTGGTTGTCACCTAGCTCTGGGGTACTCCAGTAGGTGTGCTTAGCATATCCAATTACATAAAATTGTACAGGTTTCGTTCTTGCCTCTCCACTTGCTTTTTGCTTAGGCTAGCAGATGCTGAGAGCTCACTGCATTCTTTTGCCCTGAACTGAAAAGCTGCTTGATCCTGCAGGTGGATGGAACAAATCTTCAGGGTTTTACTAACCAGCAAGCAGTTGACGTTTTGCGGCACACAGGACAAACGGTTCGGCTCACTTTGATCAGAAGAGGTCTTAAGCAGGAAAATCGTATTCCACCCCAGGAGGACTTCAGTGCTCCTGTTGAGCAGAACTTACTATTCCAAACAAGGGAGAGTAACACAGCCAAAGGTAATTAAAACTGGCTTTGCCGTTAAGTTGGCTTGAAACATTTTTCTTTTCAATTGCAAACTGTAAATAAAATGGGCCAGATTCATTCTGGGTAGCTATTACAGATGGTAATAGGTAGCTGCTGTCTATGAGGGTGGAGTTTTGTCTACAATGGCTTGATTAATCTTTTAGACACAGTGGTATTATTTGCTACATTTTCAAAGTGAGTGCTGGAAGTTCTTTCCTGCGTTGCTCTTCTGGCTGAATTGCTTCAAGTCTTTGATCCTGCAAATCTTTGAACAGTAAGAAGGCAGCAAATGTTTTATTCATACTCAAGAGTGAGAGCTGCATTCAAAAGCAATCAGAGAAAGACCCTCCATGATGAGCATAATCAATCTTATCCCCTTTTACTCTTGCTTGTTACAAGGTACAGGAATGAGAGGAGTAGCCTGTATTTAGGGGTTGATAGGGTATTGATGATGCATGTGTAAAATGTTCAGATGACAAAGACCAGTAATAATTTTGCTGCTGATGACATGAGATTAGTGCAGCTTTATCTTAAATACTCTGCATGTATTTAAGTATATGTGCCACATCTTGAAAATCAATGTGTTTGAATGAAAGGTATCTATCTGCACAGGGGCTGGAAGCACAAAACAGTTGCTTGTGTTATATTTTGATGTCAGTGAAAGTATGTCACAAGTAGTCAACAGAGGCCTAATTCCCATCTAGTGCAAGACTTTAAGAAAGCAAGTACCATGTTACCCCTATGTCATCCTCCCACTCCCACCTTTAACAAGAGGTATAGGCCAAGTGTTCAGAATGCTGTTTCTCCAGCCAACAGGTGTTCAAGACATCTGACAGGTTGCAACAAACATAACAGAACTTGGTATTAGGAGAGGTTTTCTACATAGGAAAAATGTGCCAAGAATGCAAGTCTCCAAGGCTGAAGCATTTTTTGTTTTCAGTGTCAGCTTTCTGAATTGCACAAAGGAAAAAAAAAAGAAATTAATACAAGAATGTTATAATTAGATGTATTTTTATTCAGTCATAGAAATGCAGGTACTGATAGCTGTGCTGGGTTTTATGTTGGATTTTTTATTGAACTCACTGGAGAAGGCAATGAACTAACAAAAGACAGTGTCTTTGAAATAGGGTGTTTCTTCTGGGACACACATGCCGGATTCTATTTGCCAAGTAGGGGTACTGTGAAGTCCAGTGAAGGAGAGAGTTGTTGTCTCAGAGCATACCTGTGAGCTTGATAAGTATTATGACATATAAAATAGCTAAGTAGCTGAAAAGATTTCTTTTTTTCAGATGACAGTGAAACAGAACAGGGATCCCCATCACTGCCATGCAGTTCCAGTGCGGTAAATATTGGAGATGACATGAAACAACAGGAAACAGGTTCTCAAGCTTTAATATTTTATTCTGTGAAAATGCCCTTCTGTGTGCTCACACAAAGATCTGGTGTTTTGTGTGTCTTCCCATCTTCTGCAAGCTCTGCAGCTGAGGTAGAACTGGAAAATCAAAGTAGTCATACATTTAATCATTCGCTCTTAATAGTAAATTTCGTAGGAACAGGACTACTGTATATGTCCGAAAATAATTATATGCTGAAGATATCACATGAAGCTGTCTGCTTTGGCTACTTGCTCAACCCTCTCCTAGTTTAGTTTTGCATATCTACTCTTCTTAGTCTAGTCTAGGAAAAAAAATGTTTTCTTCCCGTTCCCTGTTATCTTTCCAGCTGTCTGCAGCTGCCCAGCTACAGTTCCAGGACTTCTACATCTTCTGATGAATTTCCTTTTCCCAAATTCCTGAGCTTACATTTCATTTAGTATTCTCTGGTTATGTCTGAGATTCAGTCAGTTCTGGCTTACTGATATTCTCCAAATTTTCCCCAACTCTTTGTCAAAATTCCTGTTTTTTACTGTGTGGGTTTTTTTCCTGCTTGATCTCCTAGGGCACTGTTCAGCATTTTCAGAAGTCCTGTGTGATGATATGCTTTTCAGATTTAAACAAAACTTCATGTGTCAACTTGATGTGTAACATTTTTGTGCTTGTGGTGTAAAAGGAAGAACTGAAAAGTTCTACAATATGTATCTTTTCATAACTCATGCTTTCTGATTTTCTTGGATAGCTGAAGGAATTTCTTTTTAACTTCTTCCTTTCAGATACTACTGTGTCTTTGCTTTGGGGAAAGAGTTGTCCTCTTTGAATGCCATGCAACATCTGACTTTATACTTAGTAATGTCTCTGGGCAATGACTAGACATAAAACACTGTCTGAGGCTCTTAGTCATTTTCTATTCTTACTAAAATGAGTGGGATTTGAGAACTTTGTAATGAAGATTCTTTTCCTTGCCTGTGATGAGCATTCAGATCTGAAGAGTTTATTTTGATGCTTACTGTAGACACAGCCCAGACCATGGACCTTGAGTATGTAGGATCCCGTTAAACTTGCTGTGCTTGCTGGCTGTTGTATCTAAATACTGCTTTTAATTGGTTTCTGCCATAGAGCCTAGACAATGTGAATCAGAGGGAAATGAGCAGGAAGAAAGCATTTCTCTGTTTTTCAAACCTGCAAATTAACTTTCAGTCAAATTTCAGTCAAATTAATATTTTCCACAGTTTGCTACCTAGCCTGTCACTGGATCACTGTATTTCTCCTGCTTCCTTCCTTTCCAAGTTCGTTACTGTTCTTTAGCTATTAAAATAATTTTTTAAAAAAGCAGAGAACTTCGACTTCTTGCATTCTGTTACTGACCTTTAGGGCTTATAGTTTCAGAAAAGTCTTTCACAGTTGTGTTCATGGTTTTAAAAATAAAAAAGAAATTTCCAGATTGTGTTTTTTGGACGTTCTCTGTAAAATTCAGGGTCTGTCCAAAAGGATCTGTGTGCATTTCTAAGTATTTTAGCCACCCCCTGAATCAATCTGATCAGCCCACATTTAGTCTGATTTAACATAGGGCTTGAATGCAACCTTTTTGTTTCCTTTGTGCCTATTATCTTGAAAAATTGCAAAAAATTGACTCAACTGTGAGGCTAGTATGTATCTTTTTTTCCCAGCCACCAAGCTATTTGACCGAACTTCATGTGTTTCAAAATACACAGTTAGTTTTTCGTGGTTAGAATCTTTTATACTGCTTTGCATGTTTTTGCTGTGGTAAGCCCAAGCTTGGTGAGACTAAAGATGCCAAGTTTTTAGTCATATTTAGGAGAGTTCTGGCATCATGGGAATGATTGTGTCGTTGTGTTTATCAGTTTTAGGAGTTGACTAGTTTTTTTAATTTTTTGTCGCAATTATCTTAAATATAAATTTTAGATTTCCAGCTAACTAGTACAGAAGAAGCGGCTGCAAAGATAAAATGGCAGAGGATTATGGGGTCGAATTATGAAATAGTGGTAGGTAAATTTTGTTTACTCTTGTTAAATATGCATCTCTTTCATCTCTGCATCTATTATGTTGACAGCATATGGATAGAAATATGTTTGTATTGCATTTGTTCCTTCGTGTATGAAAATTACACATATGCTCCTAAGTATCTTGAGATTATTTTAGTTATAGACTTTGAATGTAGATATGCATTTTTCTGTATTTTATCAAAACCATAGCAGACTATTTAGATTACTGCACCCTTGACTATTGTTTCACTGATTTTCTAGCTTCAGGAGAATAAATGTGTTTAGAGAGAAAAATATTTAATATGAACTTCAAAGCTCACTTCATTAGCTAGGACTTGAAGCTTCATTCTCATTTTGCATACTGAATAAATGATTTCACATAATGATAATGCATAGAACATATGCTGTAGATACAGAAGTAAATAATGCATAGAACATATACCTTAGATTCAGAAGAAAACTAGCCTCTCAGCTTAGGAGACCGCATGTCACAGATGTAGTGTCTGCAGAGGTATGTATTATTAGATACATTATTGTTGCAAGCAGTTCCCACCTGTGTATTGCAAACTGGTAATCAAGGAGTCAGTTTTTACCTGACTCCCCATTTTACATGATAGTACTTCTGGTTTCTCACTTCTGGAATTTTGGCCTAATTGCACATAAACTGAAGTGGAAAGTAACAGATCTGGCTGTAAATATGACAAATGTAACCATTTCTTCATCTTATTTTAGGTGGCTGTGGTTAACAAATATAGTGAAAGCAGTGGGTTAGGGATAAGCCTTGAAGCTACAGTGGGTCATCATTTCATCAGATCTATCTTACCTGAAGGGCCAGTTGGACGAAGCGGCAAGCTGTTCAGTGGAGATGAACTGCTGGAAGTAAGATAAAGTACTGCTTTATCTTAGTCTGCACTCAGTAAGGTTTTTGAGCAGTAAGTTTCTTCTCATAGGCTGTGACCATGAGAGTGATGTATGCCTAAAAGCATGCCCATTAGTGGTTGAGTAGTCACTTCATATGTATTTACATATATGTATGTGAATACACATGCTTACATACATTTCTTTGCTGGTAGCTGATTTTTCAATAGTCCAAGGTGTTTTGCATGGTTTAAGCTCAACTGGCCAGTTTGCACCATGCAGCCACTTGCTTACCCATTCCTCTTGCCCCCTCTTCTGGGATGAGGAAGAGAATCCAAAGTAAAACCTTGTAAATTGAGATAATGGCAGTTTAATAATTGAAACAAAGTAAAGTATAATAATAATAATAGTCATAGTAAAAAGGAGAAAAACCTTCAAGTGATGCACAGTGCAAGTGTTCACCACCTGCTGACCAATAGCAGACCCTGTCCCTGAGCTCTGATCAGTGCACTTTCCAGTTATGTATGGGGACATGATGCTCTAGGGTGTGGAATATCCCTTTGGCCAGTTTGGGTCGCTTATCCCAGCTGTGTTCCTTCATAGCTTTTTTTTCCTTTTCTGTACCTCCTCACTGGCCGAGCATGAGACATCAAGGAGTCCTTGATGCAACTTAGTAGCAAGCAAAACATTGATCTGTTATCTCATCCAAAACACAGTGCTGCACAACTAGTGAGAATAAATTAACTCTATCCCAGCTGAAACCAAGACAGTCAGAAAAAAAGAATATGTTGCAAAAGTGTTACTATTTATTAGGATTATCCCAACTCAGTGAAGGGACTAAACATCTAATTACTTTTCTGAATTATTCTTTTAGAATTAAGATGTGAATTTGGTTTACATTAATGCGAGAAACATGAAGCTACAGTGTATAGGGTGTTTGTAGGATGGTGTCATGTATTTTAAAAGGCAATACATACTTTGATGCTGAGCACCGATCTGAATAGAAATTAAGGGTTGAAAGTGTCTATTAGCATGAGGATTTTTGTTGCTTTTATTTTACTTTTTTTTTAATGAGGTGATTAGTGAGTTTGGGTTTGCTTGGGTTTTTTTTACTCATTTTTGTTATTGTGCTTAGAAATACTCTGTAGTTCTTACCAGTGTGTATTCTTTATTTATTGAGGTGAATGACATCTCTCTGCTTGGAGAAAACCACAAGGATGTGGTCAGTATCTTGAAAGAGCTGCCTATTAAGGTGACAATGGTGTGCTGTCGTCCAGTAGCTCCACCTGTTACTCAACCAGAAATACTAGAGAGTCTAAGCCTATCTGAGGTTCATCTCACAGAAAAGGTATTTTTTCTTTAAACAGTCACTCAAAATGGCGGTTTCCTTGAGGGAAAAAAAAAAGATTAAGTTTTTCTACATGATTAGAAATATATTTTAATATTTTTGGAATTGGAGCCAGTCTAATAGGAAACAGCAAATAATGTTCATCTGCTATTTTTTGGCCCCCAGAAGATATGAATCCTGGCTGGTCATAGGCAAAAATATTCCAGGATTTGGGGCTGTCTCTCTGTGTACTGTACTTCTTGTTCTGTAGGCAAGATATAGGATATAGCAAGTTGAACTGTGGGTTCTTTAGAATCTGAATGTATTTAATCTAGTTTTGAACTTGCTTCCTGAGTTTGCGTTGTGCATAACTGTGTTTGCATTCCTTGACTGACACTTCTGTTGCTTGTAAGTGCAAAGCTCTGGGCAGCCTGGTGAACTAAACATGTTGGAATGGCCTAGGGTGTAGTATACAAAGCCATAGCATTTGTATGGAGAGAGAAACACTTAACTTTGCGTTCTGAGCGAGGCACCAAATTCATCTTATAGTTTCTAAATTTCTCTATGAAACCAAGTGAAGAACAGTCTGTTTATGTACATATTTGTTTGTTTTTACTTTTATTAAATATTCTGGCTACTGTCAGTATAATTACATTTAATGAAGGCTGATTTTAGACATATCATTTAATAACATGTATTTCCCATATATTTGAATGCATATACTCATAAAGTTATTTGAAGATTTTCATTTGACAGAAATTGCATTTTGTAAATATTTTTCTAGTGAATAATTTAATATACTTGGATATGAAGGATATTTGAATTTTGTGCTAGGTTTATCAGTGTTTGTTGAATCTCCCAAGTGCTTACACTTCTGTGTTTAGAGATATCACATAGGTTTTATCTTGTTTTTGTAAGGAGGATTTTGTCTCTAAAAATTCTCAAGTGTTTACATTTTATTGGTGAACATTTACTGTTTTTCTCAGGGTCACATAGAACTTGGATTTGTTGGCTCTTCAGACACAGAGGGAACAACTTTGGAAACAGCTGATGAGGGTCAGAGTATGGAAGAGGTGCAAAGCTCATCTCTGGCAATGTGGGAAACAGACGTACAGCACATAGAGCTGGAGAAAGGGAGTATGGGACTTGGATTTAGCATATTGGACTATCAGGTAATTTCTGCACTTTTTTGGATGAAGGACGAAATACTTCATATTGTTTGGATCTTGTAGAATGTTCTATGCATTTTAAGGGTAAACACTAATTGAAACCAAGCAATAGAGTAGAGCTAATCACAGCTGGTAGGCATTCCAGTAATTATGTAACATATTCCTCTCATTGTATTAAGACTGCAGTTTCTAATGATGATGGTAATACTGGTTCAGAAAAACAGATAATCCATTATATGCTAGGATTTTCAGATAGCTGTCTCCTAGTGACCCAAGGACAACAAATTATGTAGCCAGCATATTTAGGCATTTAGCCATGTATTTTGCACCTGCAGTGAGGTGTTTAGGGCAAGATCCAATAAAGGACTTAAATGCTTAAAGCAGGATTTACTAAAATCTAGAACTCTAATTCTGAAATCCCTTGCTTAGCTGCTGTCTGTCAGGGACATGCTTAAACATCCCCATTCATTTTGTATTTGACCTCAGAATTCCTGGATATCTCAAATATGTTTCTTGGTGTGTCCCAGTCCACAGGTCACTGCCTGTCTCTTGCCTTCACTTGGTAAGGATGCCAGAAAAAATATTCCTCCTATTCCCAGTTTTTCAGTGGATAATTTTTAATTGAATGTCAAGTAATTTCTCCCTGAGGTCAATGTAGGCTTTTGCTGAGCTGTTTTGTGGTTCTGTGGGGGTCAGATCTCTTTCCAGGTTTCTGCTGGATCTTGTCCATAGAAATGCATTTACATCTGGAGATAACTTCCAGGGGGAAATTATGGCCCCAGGGCACTCCTTACAATTAAGCTATGGCTTAGATTTTGCATTTGCACACTGATAAGGTGAAGAGCAGTGTAGTGTAAAATATTTGATGCTATCTTTTTTTGTAAAAATCAGTATAATATAGGATGGTCCCTTAAAAGCAGTTTTCGTTCTTAAAAGCAAGCATCACTTTGTTTTGTCTTGTTGATTAGTCCTATATTGGTATGTTCTTCTCTCATGTGAGTATTTAATTAGGCATGCACAAGACCTTGCCCCTTAAAAACTGCTTTCTCAGTTGAGCAAGATTGTGAAGTATAAGACAATTATTGTAAATAAGTAATCGTTCCACTAGAGTGTGTGTGTTACATTTACCCCAGTCTACATTGCCCGCCTGTGTCCTCAAACCTCTGAGTGTAAGGGAGGATGGAGTTTGCAACACTGTTGCTACAGTAGGAAGTCATTGCATTTCTATTGTGCCTGGGCAGCACTGTGCCCACATATATAGTAGTATTTTAAATTGGAGATACATGATGGAACATCACCTAGAAAGGAGAAATAATTTTCACATTTAAGAATTAAAAATAAGGGGAGGTCTAAATGTATGGACAGTACAGACAGGATGGTTTGCTCCTACTGAAGATTTATCTAGAGGAGAGCAACACTTCTTAATAACACAACTCTGGTTATTAAAAGCTTATGAATAAACATTCTCCTCCTCAAGATACGAAAGAGTAAAAAAAAGTTAAATATTTTTCTTCCCTTTATTTAATTAGGATCCTGTTGATCCAGCAAACACTGTAATTGTGATTCGCTCATTAGTTCCTGGGGGTGTGGCTGAGCAAGATGGTAGACTTCTTCCGGGAGATCGGCTTATGTTTGTCAACGATATCAACTTGGAAAATGGCAGCCTGGAGGAAGCGGTGCAAGCACTGAAAGGAGCCCCAACAGGAACAGTTAAAATAGGAGTTGCCAAACCATTGCCTGTAAGGATTTGGGAATTCAATGTGTATTTTTCATATAATTGAAGCTAGTACATGCTGATCCTGACTTCTCCATACATTTTGTGTGTTTTGGAGTACAGCTGGTGGCCCAACTATTGCCTTACATGTTAGAGTGGCCTAGGTAGTATATTGCTGGTGTAGTGATTGCAGGACCTAGCACACCTGTCTTGCAAATGAGAAAAGAAGCAAAGGACCTTGCAAACAGCAGAGTCTTTCAGGGCTGAAAGTTGCCATAATATTATACACTGTACACTTCACATGGTTCTCTGAATGTGAAAGATGGTGACATAAAGTTGGTTTTGATTTGTGTGGAATTTACTGATTCCTTTGCTTTGCAAGGTATAGTATTGTTTCAGCTGTTATTCTGCTCAGGGAGGTTGTGTGATTTATTCTAGGTGGTGTATGGAAGAAACAAGAAAACTTTCAAGAGGTTCAATAACAAATTTTTACTTGCAAGCTTAAGAACATTAAGGTAGAATAATACTTGGCAAATTTTAAAATGTAGGCATTTGGTTAGAAGTGCAACCATATAAAAGAAAAAATAACACTTCAGAAAATGTATATGGGAAAAGAAAGAAAAAGAAAGGATAAGGGTAGAAAGGTATGTAGTCATCACCAATGGATCCAGTGACAAGACTTGATTGTTGCAATTTCACTGCCCCTTCAAAGTGCTGGTCACAGTCTTGATCAACTGGGAATGGGGGAAACCCATGAAACACAAAGTTCAATGAATTAATACACGCTCGGGCTAGATGAGAATTCCCAAGTACCTCCCCTGTAGCAGAGAGTTTCATGCTGTCTCATTTAACACCATAGATCACAGGGCATTTCTCTCTTTGATGGTTTATGACACGTAAGATGTTAGATTTTCCTTTCAGGTTAGCACAGTTGAGCCAATTATAGTCCATGAGAAGGCATGAATACCTTCAGGCTTTGTGTGAGTGTCCTCGTGAGTCTCTAGAGGAGAATTTTCACATCTGAGCCACTTGTGTAAGGATGTGGACATAATAAAAAAGCACTACTGTACCTTGCAAGATTTTCTTTTTACCAGCTTCTTTACTTATCTGGCTCAAAATCCAGCTTGTAGCCTTGGGTGATGGGTGTGCACCCCGTCTGCAGCTGGATGGTTACTTTGTGCCTGGTCAGCAAAGCACCTGCTGCTTCGGTAAATGTTTGATGCATTGACCATTAACATTCTAGTCCCTTGCAAGTATCTATGCGATCTTTGTATTTAAACAGCTTACTTTGTTTATGTTATATTGTGTAGTCTTCAGTTTGTATACATCTAACTGGTTATTTCAGGTTTGGTTTTGTAAGATAGTATGGAACAATTCGAAAAAGGAGGTTAAAGGTTACCTATGGTCACTGAGATAGTGTAGCTGTAGGAATGCTAGTGAGTGAGCATCAGTGATGGGTTAAGTTCAAATCAATAGAATGGCATTAGTTCATACATACAAGAAAGATACCTTTCTCTATATTAATAAGCCCAAGCACAGTTTAAGGGTTTCATTTTTGCTTTTCATTAATTGATAATCTTGTAACCCTTATGGATGTAGACGCCAAATTTTCATTTTTAGTAGATCTTTGTGGAGAGAGTGGGAGGGAATGTCTGTTGTTTAAGTTCCCAGAAACTTTGCTTTTCATAGTAAGAGAGTACATTTTAACTTGCTCTGCTAAATTAATTTTTCTTTAATTGGAGACTCCATATTAATTGCAGTCGAAATTTCATACTCTAGAAGATGCCACTCTGAAACAGAAAATGCATGGGGGTATTGTTTCCCTGAAATTGTAACCATATGTCATTTGCTCTTCAATATTTCATGTATAATGTTTCCCAAGTAATTAAATGTTGCACATAATTGCTGCTTCTTTTGCAGTACTGGACAAATGCACCTACTATCAAATTATGTTGGAAAAAGCTATTGGTTTATAGTCAGAATTACATTTTTTCCTCTAGAAGCTGACAGGTACAATTGTAAAACACAGAGAGCAGATGAAGTCTTCCTGCCTGCAAGCAAGATTGCTCTGTGGCTAGCAAGATTATAAAGACCACTGCTGTTAGGCTCTTTCTCTGTTAGCAGCTGTGATGGCAGTTTTAATATATCTTAAATAAGACCAGAAATGGAAAATGAGCCTAGACTAAGCTATGGGCTCTGTGGTATACATGGACAGACCTTTTTCATTATTTGGGATTTTAGAATGAGGTATGAAGCTGAATCAATTCAGATAAATCAGGAAAAAAAAAAAAAGTCTCTTTACCTGCTGTATACTGTGACTGTGATTGAAATTATCTCTTTGCTGCATTTGGAATCCATTTGCCTTTCTAAACAGCCCCCTGCCCCTCTCGCAGAATGCACTCTGCACCTGCTGTGTCCAGGCCACTCATCCGACTCAGAGCTTCGTTCTTTCTGCAGCTTTCACCTGAGGAGGGCTATGTCTCTGCTAAGGAAGATTGCTTTTTCTACCCTGCCCAGTCACTTGAGGAGGAGGGGCCAGCTGATGCAGCCCTCTTCCATGCTGAGCTGGCTCTGGTTAGTGGCCCAACTTACCGCAGATTTCCTCAGTTTTTGCATTTTGTAGTGAAAGGAGTTGCGTTGTCACTGTCCATGCTTATTTTTTTAGTGTTCGCTGTCTCCACATTACTCATCCACTGTAGGTGGGATGGATTCTGACTTTGTAGAAACTGGTGTCTAGAGACTTTAGCTTTTTGCATGAGCTGTGAATCTGGCCTATTATATGTTCATTGCTGAGGAAAAAAGAGTATTTTGCTGATGTTTTCAAAAGTGCATAGCTATCCACTTGTCCTTGCATGCACTGAGCAGCCCTTTGGAAATCTCACCTTTTTAGATAAATGTTCATGTGCTTACTTTTCTGTGTATCATGATACATCACTTTTCCACTGTGGAAAATTTTTGATATTCCCTTTTTGCATGTAATCCAGCCTTACAAGGAATACTCTGCCTTCAAAAGCTGCAAATACTACCTCCTAATAATATTCCTCAGCCTTCAACATCAATCAGTGATTATGAGATTTACGAGGTCAAAAGGTCTTCACTTGTACAAACAATGCGGCTTACTTGAGCATTCAGTGCCTAACATAGCCCAGAAGTTGCCAATAAGAACTAAGGTTAGAAAGACACAGGAAACAGGGCACTACAAAACAGAAAAAAATCCCCCAACCTCTCCTCCCACAAAAAAAAAAAACCAAAAAAAACCAAAAAAAAACAACAAACCAACAACCAACCAAACAACAAACAAAAATAAACCCAACACAACAAAGCAGCAACCCAGAATACACATGTATATGTATGTATTCCAAGTGTGTATTCTCATGGTTGTTTGTTCTGTTCTGGGTCTCATGTTGAAATTATTAGGCCCTCATTTTCTGGGGGCTTGAGCAGGGAAGCAGCTTCTATACATGAGAACTTAGTTCCTTAGAGTCAAAATTGAACAAAAACCTGAAATGCATCCTGTCAAGGTGAAAAATCTCTGCATTACTGCTTCCAGCAGATGTACTGTTTTTTCACATTTGTAGATTACAAGCTGACTTAATAGCTTGTTTTTAAACAAGACTGCATATTTTTAATTCTTCAATTACCTTTAGTAGTTAGGTAACAGTATTTTTCTTTCTCCATTCATTTAGAAGAAATACGAGTTTTGTATTCTAAATAACCTTTAATTGAAGATGTGTTGAAATAATCAGATTAAAACTATCTAAAAAATTTGACTTCCATCTGTAATTCCAATCAAAAAAAACTTGTGAAAAAAAGCAATGAAAATACATGACATAATAAAATTGTCAGTCAAGTTTGTCAGTTGTCTAATTAAATGTGCAAAATGGGAAACTAAATGTGCAGTCACCCAGCTGAAGATATGTTTTGAGAGTTCACATATGAGACACTGCTTTTCATAGACAGATCGGTACTCAGATTTTACAGATATGTCCTGAGTTTTCACAATACTTTTTTAGGGCATAGCTTTGGTAAAATAAATATGCATTTTCAAGAAGATGAGCTGAGAGTAAGTTAGAGCAAAGAAGCAGTTTGGATTAGCAGTTAAGTCCGTAGGCTTGAAATATTTAAAAAAATTATCCTTTTTACCCTGAAAAGGAATCAATGTGTTGAATTACTGCAGAGTGTTCCTACTGCTATAATGGATTCATAATATGATTAACCACAGGGACTGAAAAATAAGTCAGATCCCATCTCTGTAGATGGGTGCACTCATCTGCTTCATGCAAGTTTATGATACGAGCATGGCTTTTAATCCAATGATCATTTTGTTAGTGTAAAATATGTTCTTGAGCTCTGCCAGGGAGATAACATAATAATCAAAGTGCAGTGTACGAAGCACCATAAATTAGGGTTTTTAGGGCTTAATTTTATTCTCGTACTAAAAAGAATATGAGTCTTTGAAAAGAATTTGTTTAATCAAAAAAAAAGGCAAAAGTACTACATATGCCAATGTCTGAAACTTTTAAAAATTTTATTTCTCATGTAAGCATAATAGAAATATACAAATCCTTATAGTAATTTTGTTGTCAAAAACAAAATAATTTAAAATCTGATTATAAAATCACATAGTAAATTTTTCGTATAAATGCATTGTAAAGCACTGTAGTTTCCAGATTGTTTTTAAAAGAGTTTAAAAATAACTGATCATAAGATGTTGAGTCAAGAGAACATTCATGACATGTGGCACCAAGTGAAGTTCAATATTTTTTCCATGCTAATTATTGTAAAAAAAAATTAAAAAGAAAAAAGAAAAGAAGCCCTAATGAAATCAAAATATAGACACCAAGAAGTACATCAGAATTCTCCCAACACTTTGTACTTCTCTTAATAGGCATGAGCGTGCCTCAGCCTTGCAACTTACTCTGATTCAGACTCTTGCATTACTTCAGATATTTTTTTTGCAACCTTTGAAGAAGTAGTAACACGGATTTACTGGAAGCAGAAAATTTTCCTATTGCGCTGTGCAAATCTAATTTCAATCTATAACATGGAATGAAAAAGAAAAAGAAGAAAAGTATCAGTTTGTAGTGGCTGGTTGGTGTGCATGTGTTTGGGGCTTATGTGGTGTGATGGCAACAGCCTGGCTGATTGAATTGTTTTTGTTGTTAGGTGGACTCTGGCGAGGCAGATCTAGCGGATGAGTCCACCTTTGAATCACAGTATTCTCTAGAGAGAGACGTCTTCCAGGACTCAGTGACAGCTCTGCATGACAGTGCCTGTAGCGGTGAGGTGAACAACAGCTTCTCTCTTCCATTATCAACTCCCAAGGTAAAATCAAGGATGATTTTATTGATGGCAAACTTTGATTTTAAGTGTGACCAGGCAGGAAAAAATGTTTTGTGTCATCCTGGTTCAAAATGCTCTATTTGCTAGCAGGGTAATAGAGTAGTGCTGATGTCTTGCAGATGTGTTTGTTGAAGAGAGAGAGGCAGATAGAAGGCACAAAGCTTTGATTTTTGCTAGATAAAGCATGACTTTGCCAGAGTATGGTAAGCTGTTTGTAGTATTAAAGGTGTGGTGAGCAGTCTGCTAGAAAAATATAATTGTTATTCAAAGCATAGTAAAGAGTGGTAACACGAAATTGCTCTGTGGCTCTATATTTTAGCATGAAAAGCAAGAATAAATTTTCATCCTTATTTTTACTTTTATGCTTCATAATTAGTATGTTTCTGTGGTTTTGAATGAAATTTTCATAATGACGCTGTAATGAAAAGTAAATCCCTGTATGTCAAAACTCTGCTAATAGTTTTTATGTAAAGCAATGAAGATGTATTTAAGAGTATTAAGAAGATCAATAGCTTTTTTAGTTCTTAGTCACATACCCATAAGGATCTGATTATGTTATCTTGCTTTCCATGGGTTTTCATGTTCTTTTTAATCTTTAGATTTTAATGTCACTAACCTAGAGCTTTCCAATTCCATTGGAAAGCTAGCAGTCTTCATTGAAAACCACTCGGGTTGCAATCTGTGGTCTTGAGTAGAGTAGCCGCTGCTTTTTCTGCCACACCTGAGCTGCAGTAACTCCCATTAACCTTTCTGGAATATGTTTAGCTCTTATGAGGTGCTGGTTAGAAAGCAAGATTCATCTTCTAATGGTTTCTTCTAATCCACAGAAGAGCACATTACTGCTGTGGCAGTGGGACAGCTTGCATTGTTTAACTCTGTAATTGTTACTTAAATGGATTATGCATTTTGCATGCTTAGGATCATTTTGTGAGATAGAACTGGATTTACATTATATATCACATTGAGGCTCTAGAAAGTCTTTAGTTATTTTCACCGTTGACTTAAAGATAGCTTTAGTTTACATACTCTATTAAAATATGATGGTCCTGACTTCTCAGTGTCCATCTCTGTACACTAGTATGAAGTGAATACTAAATTCTCATCAAGCAGCCTATTCGTGATTCAAAAAACAAACATAGTGAGAAGACCTGTTCATTAATGACAAATTTTAAAGCAAGGGAAATGCAGTAAAAATTAAAACAGCACTGTTTGATGCTGTGAAGAATGCAAAGATATTTCAATAATTTGTGGCTGCAGGGCAGTTGGGAGGTTCTGAGTGTCACTTTGGTGTTGCATTTAGAATAGGTGTTGAAAAACATACTTAAAATAATGCAGACGCTCTAGTGAGGCCATATGTTACTATAGTTGTGAATTCCTGAAATTGTGTTTGTCCTAAAAAATTGTATCATTGGCTTTTCTTTAGGTAAAACAAAAATAAAAACGAGCAAATGATTCAGCTTGTAATATATGGCATACAAAATAAATGTTGAGTATGATTTGATGCTTGTTTTCACTGATTTGGAAAGGGATATGAAACAAACTTAAAAGTAGCTGTCCCGGCTGTATTTGAAACCTTGTAAAATAATTTAAATACATTACAGTATTGTGTTCTGTTCTCAAAAAGGTAGGAAATTATGTCATTGATTATATCATGGAGATTAGTTGTATTTAGGCTCTGCTCAATTATCTTCTCATCTATTACTTAAACCACTTATTTACTGGTAAGCCTTTTTTGTTCCTTGTCTGGGGACAGAACAAGCATGTGTGCACTTCATGAAAGTTGACAAAAATGAATTCTAGGGCTCTTGAGACAAAATGTTGCAAAATATCCCCAAATCCTGAGAAGCACGTCTCTCCAGCTTTTTGGAGAAGCAATAGAACAATTAATAGGACCAGTAGATAACAAGACAGATAGAGAGTGCTCAAAATCAACTCTCTCATTGCGTTTCAGAAAAAAACCATCTAATATTGATACAGAGCCTCTAAGTCTGAGTCCTTGATATATCTTTTTAAAATCTAATGTCCTACCTGTTTTTAAAATAACTTACTTTAAAAGGTCAACTGGAGAATATTTCAAGTTTTTTTCAGAATGTTGTGATTAGTGAAATCCCTTGAAACATTTCGAAGAGAGGGCCTCAGAATTTTGGAAGTCTAAACAAATAGGTAGGGAACTTAGTCCTAGTACTGCAGCCATAACTGGTAGATTTGCAATAATTATTAACTAGCAAGCTTCTGCTATTGCATTATTTTATTTCATTGTTGTCACATTTCAAATCCCCCATATTCACCTTTTGTTGAGGTTTGATCAAGTTTTTACTTGTCCCTCTTTCTGAAGAAGTCTTAATATGTTTCTGCTTAGTTAAATGGAAGGTAACATTACATTCTTGACATAAATTCAGACATTACATTGTCTGAGCTGTTTGAAATTCCTCTTTGCTTGCTAAGTGCACTGAAAATAAAGACATTGGTTTTGCAGAGTTCTTTCACCTGAGAAAAACAACTTTATGCTTGAATTTTAAAAACTTTCTGGAGTTATTAGAGTTAGTAACTTATTTTACTGATTTCTGGTGTTATAAAGCAGAAGAAATGGTCTAAGAAATCAAGTTCACTTTATAATAGAAAGAATACCTGTAGGGAACTACAGATGAGGTTGATCTTGCTGATCTCACAGCTGTATTTTTAAATTCTATGAGATTAGTTTTTGTTTAAGGTTTCAGCATGAAATGTGGTTTTGAATTATACTACAAATGAATGGTGATTGTTTGTTGTCTCCTGTGTTGAACAGTCTGTTGGAGAGGAATGCCCAAATGCTGCAGGTGATTTCCATGTATCTGAGAAGAATCTGTACAACATGAATCTGAATCAGAGACTCAGAGATGAAAAGTCTGTAGTGGAGAGTAGCTTGGAAACTGCAAGTGATTTTACTAAAATAGATCTTCTGACTCTGGAGGTTTCAGATATTAACCAAAATGAAAGTGAAAATACAGCAACATGGACTGGATCTCAAACAGCATCAGAAATCCTACTAAATACAAGCCTTGCTACTACCACACAGCTTGATCCCAATGAAAAAGTAAAGTTGTTTGACTTTTTTTTTTTTTTTACAGTAATTTAAAAAACATATCAAAAGCCTGTAATAAGACCAAAGAATTTCCTGCAGAAATTGTCACAATCCAATAGCTGTGTATATTTCTTTGATGAATAATGTCCTTTGAGTATGTTAGCTCATGTCAAAACTTTGGGATATAGATCTTTCCAAAACAAGACATAATTTATTTTACTGTCATCAAGACAGTATTTTCTCAGAGGTTGGAGGTGCAGGGGTATATACAAGTCCCTCAGGCCTGCCATCATTAGACACTGCTGGGCATCTTCTAGGCAGGACAGGGGAGTTTTCTTAGGCCTTGTTAACCTTCACAGGGACATGAGTGCACACAGGAAGTGCACAGCTGGAATTGGGCCTAGGAAGCCAAAGGGGGTGGTGTGAATGTCTTGCATCATGCTGTTCTTGTAAGGCTGTGCAGTTCAGCTCACAAACTGATCTGTAATAGTGCAGTGTGCAAAAATAATTTTCCTTTATATGACAATCACTGTGACATTTGTTTATTATTTATTCCATTCAGTGATTTGTTAAGAAATGCTTAAAAGAGCTGCAATTTCTTACAAGATCTGTTACTTTGGTACTGGCGAATTGTCAGACATCTGTGGTCCTTGAATTCATTCTGCTAATTTTGATATCCCTAAATTAAAAGTGTGATTTGTGATAGATGTGATACATTGCCTGAATGAAAACAGAAATTATGATCTTTGATGAAAGTATTGATCTTTGATGAACTGACTTTTCTGTCTGTATAAGGAGTTTTCTCTGTAAGAAGTCTGACTTAATTACGTGCATGGCTTTTGTGTAAAGCAAAAGTAGTTGAGATCAGTATGATCAATCATTTTTATCTTGGTGAATTGAGCTGGTGTTATTTTCCCTCATGTTAGGATCAATTGCTTTTAATGGAAAAGAGGTGCCCGGTATCTTTGGAGGGAAATTCCACACCCCAAAATTCAGTCAAAAACTTGTATGAGAAGACTATCACTATTGCAAAAGGCAATTCAAGCCTAGGTAAGTTAGCGAACTTTTTTTGTAAACTCTTCAGGAATATGCCTGTTGGTTTTCCTTGTACATTCCCTGTTTAATTAGTAAAAAATAAGTATTTTCCATTTAGTGGGAACAGGACATTCATTCTTAGCTCCTCTTTCCTTGTTTGACAGTGATGGATCTGGATCCATTTGCTGTCATTGTGAACACAAAAGTGAAACGTGCAGTCTCACTGAGAATTTGTTCTCCCATAAAGGAGTTTAATATTTTGTAGGTGTTAACAATTTTAATGCATTGTTTTTCCACTACTAATGTAGTGGAAAACCAAGATATAGCCAAGGAATGCTGTAGAAGAACACTGTGGTCAAAGAGCTGCAAATGAGACTTTCAAATATTTGTAAACGCAAAATGATCTTGCTTCCTGAGGATGGTCAAATTGGACTAAACAAGCTGCTTGCTTCCTTCCCTCAAGTTTGAATCCAAAGAGCATCAATATTTCTAAAAATTATGTCATTCATAAATTTAATAGGCAGTATTTTTGGCTTAATGATATTATCATTTTGTAGTGACGTTCAAAGTTTTTCGATATCTACAATCTGCAACTTCCTGTGCATACTGACTAAAAACATATTTTGGAATCAACACACACAAGAGATGATAATGTTTTTCATTGTCCTGTTCTGCTCTCAGGTGTGGCCCTGAGCAGTGTGAGGTGGAGAACAAGAATAGAACCCTCCCAGAGCCCATGCCAGGAAGGCTTTGTGTTGAAAGGCAGTGATGTATGCCTCCTATTCGGTGGCTTTTTTGTTTATTTGGTTTCATTTAGGTTCCTGATACTGTTTCTTCCAGCTAACTGCATAATTTTGAAGACTCTTTGAGATTGGTAGGGCAGGACTTTGTGTGGGTGCTGGTTATAGGAGTAACTCTGCAAATGCTTTAAAATTGGCTGTCCGCAGAATTGAATGTTTATAAACAGCCCCAAGTCAGGACTTCCTTGCTGTGCAGAGGTGGGTATCAGTTTTTTTTATCGCTGTGATGCTGTATTTCAGTGGACGTCTTGACCTGGAATAAACTGCTTTCTTATGGCTGGATGCTCAGTCTGCCACGTACCACCTTCATGAAACAGCCATCCTTCAAAATGGACCTGGTTTAAAACCAGGATCTGAAAAATAAAAATATGTAGAAAAGGTTGATATAAGGTTTATTTTTCATTGGTATGCGGGGCTTGGTTAACTACTACCTTTACTGGCCTCATTGCTAGGCTGTATAAAGTGTAGGTCACAATGCATTCCAAAGCATCTGGATTTTGTAAAAAAAATATCTTTATAATGAACTCTTCATTCAGTGGAATAGGTTTTCATTTATGGATGAGTACTTTAAGGGCACTGAATATCAAAGCATGTTTCATCTCAAGCTTAATACAGCATGAAAATGCAGACTTCGGCAGGGTCCATATTGGTCCATATTTTATGCATAAAATATAAGACTGGTCTTGACATGTACAAAATATGAATGTGAATGTTGCTTTCTTCTGGCTTTTGACTGTAGCATTTTTCTTCCAGTCTGAGTGTGCTCTGGCCTGTGAAGCAGCCTCAGCACAGTGATCAGTTTATGCACATGGCTGCACTGCTTTTACCCTTAATTGTTAAAAAAGCAGCTAAGTCAAGAACTATGAATGATGTTGAAAGCTGCAGCTGCATTGATTAAATAGTTGACGGTTAAGAACTGGCACTTCTTTTTTCCTTTCAAATGGTGTCACCCATAGTTTGCAGCAGCGCTTTAGTGCCAGCTGTTTCTGGAGCTCTAACATTTTGACTGTAATTTTTTTAAAGATGAGAAGCACCCAAATGCAGAAGGGCTGAAATGCCATTGTCCTGCAAACACTTTGGCAACTTTACAGTGGAATTTGCATTTTTAATCTGAAGCTGTAGGTTTCCAAAGTGTGACATAAGGCTTTCAGGTCTGTAATGATGATGTCATCATAGAAAAAGGGAAAGGGTGTCTGTTGTATGTGTGATGTTTTCCTAAAGTGCTGTTACACTGCCTTCAGTAATATCTGCTGTTGTCTTAACCAAACAGCAAGGTTAGGTTCAGAATTTCAAACCATATTTTGAAAAAATAATAAGTTTTTTATTAAGTAGTGTTAAGATAGTGGAAGTCCTCTGAGTGGATTTAAAGGGTTCCAGCCCTGCCTTTCCTACTGCCTTAGTGAAGAGCTAAGTTTTTCCTGATACTAGGGTCTGTTTCATGAACACCAACTGCCCTGAAGATAACAGTGTCAACTCATGTGTGTAAGAACAGTTGCAATGACACATGAAGGCCACCCTAAGTCAGTCCCTATAGGTTCCCCATGGGACAGGAGAGGCCAAGAGGATATCTGTCTTATTTCCCTTTACTGGAAAGAAAGTGGAGTTAAAGGGTATAAATACTGAGAAGCAGTATCCTTCTGTGCCACAGGTAGGATACTGTTTTAAGTAAAATACTGAGCTGTATTCATTAACAATGTAGAGACTTTCACAGAAGTCAGAATGCTCTTCTGGGTAAGCTATGGCCCACCTAGGAGAGTGGGAAGGCAATCAGCATCACAGTGAGATCTGATTCATGCTTTCTGTTGAAAATAGGTGTGTATTTGTTTTTGGCTATTAATTACCTGTTTAATGATTTCACCTTTCCAAAGAGAGTTGTCATAAATGAAAGTAAATGTGTAGAAACTCAGTGAACCATTAGAAGAGTGGTTTTAAATGTCTTTTTTTTTAAGCAATTCCATTATATTTCTTATTTTTTGCTTAAATATTCCACTGTCTGAATTTTTCTTGTATTGAACTGAGTATGTGAACTGATAACAAGGTCAAGTTACTGTGATTGTGGTTTGTAATTGCTGTCTCAAAGGAGAAAAGTAAGAGCAACATTTATAGGCTTGGTGATATTGGCAGATTCACTGACTGACTTTTCCTTTGCCTGTGCCTGATTTCTTTCTCTTGGTATCCAGAGCTGTGGCTCAAAGACATTAACTGTTTCATGTGTTTTTACTATAGGGATGACAGTAAGTTCCAATAAGGATGGTTTGGGAATGATAGTTCGCAGTGTCATCCATGGAGGCTCAATAAGTCGCGATGGACGGATTGGTGTGGGAGACTGCATCCTGTCCATTAATGAAGAGTCAACCACAAACTTAACCAATGCACAAGCCCGGGCTATGCTGAGACGGCATTCACTCATTGGACCAGACATAAAGTAGGTAAAACTAGATGATGAATTATGGTAACAAAAAACTGATAATGAATTTTTTTTTTAATTTATGGAAGTATTTTAAATGAGAATTTTGTTACTACACATCAATTTACCTTTAAGTTGCAGCATCAGATGGATAATACACCTTCAGATTACATTTCATGAATTTCAAAGATGAGATCACTAAAGTGAGAGGCTTCAGATATTCTTAGAAATCACTTTCATGAGTATCATCATTATTAATGTCCTGCCTAGTTTTATTGAAAGAATAGGATTAGACAGAATTTTGCATTCATAGTATGACTCTTCTAAGGAAAGTTACAATTTTCTGAAGATGTTTGTGGTTCTTGAAGGTGGACTGTCCTGGCCATTGCACAAGTAATTACATTTAGTTTTTTTCATGGGTTTTGGTTTTGGATGCCAGACAGAAAGTATGAAATATGATGTTAGTGCACAAAATTAATGCTTGAATCATATCAGTATGTCTATGAAAAAGAGTATAAACACTGTTTTTTATAGGCACTTCCAATTTTTTATTAGTACATATGAATGAGCTGTTGCTCTTGTGCATAACTGTCTGCTCTTGGTAGTAGTAGTTTCAAATTTCCAATAATTAATACAGGTTTTGAGAAGCCCACTTGAACTTTTTCTCAAGTTCACAAAAATTACGAAATTTTAACTGCCTTAAAGTACAATTCTTTCTAATTGCTGTGATTGTGGAATTAACTTTGCCCACAAGAACTGTCTGAAAATGAGGCTGTTCCTGAAGATGTGGGTAGAACTGTAGGCACACCAATGCTAGGTTTACAGCTTCAAAACCTAGTCACTGTTTTCTCTGTTTAGCCTGTGGTAATATTGATTGGGTCAGATATGGAAAGGAGTTGTTGGTAATAGAAGCATCTACTTATTGGTGAGGGTGGCCTTAAAAGAATCAGTCCAGTCCCAGTGTGGTTACAGGTGTAACTGAGGTTAGAACTGGGTTCAGAATGTACAGCAGGGCATTCCATGCTTGCCCAGAAGTATTCTAGCTTGAGGAGACCTAGTGTTTTGTGAACAGGTGAACAAAGTACCTTCACTGTGACTACTAGGTTGACTTGCCTTCCCCATACTGTCATGCATTTAGATTATGATTTAATGTAAGCCTGTTTAAATAAAGGGATATGCTCATATAATGAATTACATTATTGTAAATGCTCTCAGAAATATCAGCGAGTCAGTGTTCATACAGTCTGATGTTAATTATTACTGTATGGTTCCAAACTATGACTCCCAACTGTCATGATTGAAGTCAGTTGTATGTGCACATGCATGGGTGTGTGTGTATCTGCTTAGAGACACAAATGCTGCAGCATTATTCTTCTTTGAGGATTCTTTTTTAGTGCTATAGTTCATAATCAAATACAAGTATGTTCACTATTTATGCTTATGCTTTTATAGCTGCTCTCTTTTATGCTGTGTGACTACAAGTTTTGTTTTGTAGTCTTACTCTTTTGCAGTTATGTTGGAAATACTAAAATCTTGCCTTAGGTGTGGATATTCAGGTTTTCCAGAGAAAAATGCATTCCATTTCTGAAAGATATTGCAGAAAAGGGGCAATTGCTATTCATATTCTTACTCAAGATTTTTGTCTTTTGTTTTGTATTTATGTTCTTTTTTGCATTCCTATGACAAGTTTTAGAGTGAAGCCAGCTTCTTCACTTTAGAAACAGAAAGACTAAATCCATCGGTAGCTTCTAAAGGAGTCTTGCAAGAAAAATGACAGTATTTTTTTGACTATATAGTTTGCTTTAGCACTATTCAGCATAATCAAACTTTTGTTTAATTTTTAACTTGAAGGAGCAGTATAGGATCCCAGAAAAATATTGTGGTACAAACATGTGGCTAACACCCCAAATCAGAAATTTGGAGATGAGGAGCTACATGTTAAGATAGTTCTTTATGTTTGCTGAGAAGGATACACACCCCTCCCCCATTCCCCTCCCATATCTGTCAATTCAAGCTAATGTGGTGCATCACCTTGCAGCATTTTTAATTTAAGGGCCATTTCAAAGATTTAAGTTGAATCTCTTACCCTTGGAAAACAAGGGTATGCTGGCACTCAGATGTGACCATCTAGATATCATTCCTCTTCGTCCTTACTGCAAAATTTGCCCCTTAACTTTTAGATTGAGTGTTTTTTGAGTAGCAGGGTGCCCCAAAAAAGTGAGTAAGCAGAAGTATTTTGCTTCCGAAGCTGTATTTCAAATACTAGCAAGTAGTATTTGCAGAAAAAACACAAAGAAATTCTTACCAGCCATGTAAAGGCATTCTTTAATTCTGTTAAAAGATAGCTGATTTTAAATAGTTCAAGAATGAGAAGCCTGAATTTGAGTTGTGTATTTAATTTTTTTCCCCTCTGTGTGTAGAAAACCAGATGTGTGGCCTTACTGAATGCATTCTGTTTCACTTCTCACTCTACCTTGCCAGAAGCTCTTATATTTCTGTAATAAAGCCAGTGTTTTGTGCTCAGCAGCAGCTGTTTGTAGCATCTGTCAGATAATTATAAAGCTGAATTAGAATTCACCTGACTGAATGGGGGATGAATTCCTGACCAAAAAATGAGAGAGACTGCAATACCATTTTCCATGCTTCTTAATAATCACTACTATAGACAATAATAAAAAGCAGATGTTTTCTGGGTTAGATGTAGATGAGGTGGAACAGGACAAAAAAAAGGAGAGGAAGAAAAAAAATACCAACTCACACTTCTACATACACAAGTATGCCTCTCACATTCAGCATGAGACATTGATATTAATTAACACCATTGTAAAAAGATGCTGCATCGTATGCTTCACATTCTAGATCTTCTCCAGCACCTGCTGATGATCAGACCCTGTGTTATGTGTGAGTATTGGCAATTCAGAAACTCGTTATGGCTCTGTGTTGCAACTTGTCTGTAAAATCATTCCATGCTTTTATGACATCAATAGTAATGTCAGGGATATATCCAGATATAGGTACATATTCTCTTTCTTCCCATGTATATTTGTGTGTGCATGCACATGTGGCTGCACATGTGAATGTGTATATATATATTTTAATTAAGAAAGATACAACTGTGTGTGTATAATTGTATTATATATTTGTATGTGGCTTTAAACTTGAAGATTGGAGCCTGCTTTCTAAGTCTGGAATGAAAATATGTATATTCTAAAAAAAATGTTGCTAATATATTTAAATTTCATCTATGACAGACACCCAAGATGTGCTCAGAGCACGTGTGCATGTTGTGTGTATGTGTACATGGTTCACTTCTAGAATTGGCATGAGCACAATGTACTGATATCTGGATTAATCTCAGTGTCATATTTTCTGTGGCACTTACATTTTACTTCCTTCATATATGCAAAGGGTTAAATTGAACCTTAAATGTTAATTAAAGTAATTTGTCCTAAGCATTTTCCATACTTTATAATTTATTTGTTGGTGTTTCAAGGTTTTGTGTGACTGTTCAGTCAAGCATGTGATAAACGTTCCTCTGTTCTGCATGCAGTGTTGTGTTTATAAGATACTTTCATAAGTAAAACCATTGGTGTTTCCATTGTCACTGCTTTAGTTGCTAGTGCATATCTGGGGGTAGAAGTGGTGATAGCTCTTAAGAAAGAAAACCAGAACACTTTTCTTTCAAGCTGTGCAGCTACAAAAGAGGGGAAGATGGTTAAACCATATATATACATTCCTTTGAAATTGTTGAACTTTAATTTCTCTTGCAGTGAAGAAACATGACACAGAAGTGGAGCATACATTTATTTATTTTTTTTCTCTGTCTTCATGTCTGTTTTCTGGCCCTTGTTTCTCTTACTGTCTTCCCTGTACCTGTATTAAGACAATTACCAGTATATTTTGCAGATGAACGGTTGCCTTGGTGGGGTTTTATTTCTGCTTTACAGCACAAAGTTCAACAGAGTTGGTCAGAGGAGCCAAAAACACTTCTTGTTCTGTGCCCCTCATCATTCCAGCCACAGGCTGAGTGTTCAGGATTATGCTGAATGTCTTCAGACCTCACTTTGACCTCCAAGTGAGCTCCAGCAGCAATCCAGCAAAGTGATGGATTTGATAACAGTGAGGTGTCTGCCCATGAGCACTAAGCAGGGAAAATACTCTTTCATTTCAATAATAACATGCAGAACAGAGAGAGTAGGAGGACAGTCACATCAGTAATACAGGTAATAAGAGCAGTTAGGGAAACCTTTGCAGTTAACTGGACTTTACAAATCATGAGCAAGATACAAAGATGAACTCCACGCAGAAGATAACTTTTCATATATTTGATCCTTGTGATTTGTTTTTCTTTTGTATGTTTTTTTTTTTTTTTTGCAAAATGCAAGTGTTCTGGTTTCTGTTTGTAAAACAACTGAAGCATTACAGAAACCTAGGTAAGAATGAACATGGAGATAAGAATGAACAGTTAAAAACATACTGAATGTTAGTTTGAGTGCTTTATACTAGGCTATTAGAACTGTAGTTAAGCACTAGAATACAATTAATGTATTTTTTCCAAAGAACTAAAATGTACTAGGTGCCAGTGAGATTATCTAAATTTTATTCCATCTGTGGAAATCAACTAGGTAATTCACTTGTTCAGTTTTTGATGCATCTTTTTAAAAATGGTAAAACGAGCCTCTTTTCTTTATAATTCTAGTGCTGTACACAGAAAGAGAAGCTAAGACAGTTTTTTGGAGACGTTTCTAAATAGCGTTTAAAACTCTTTGAGAGAATCCTTTGAGTCATACCTTTTTAATGATTCAGCACAATGTCAATTGTTTGATCATATAACAAAGTGCAATAGGGTGTCCCAGAAGTTGGAGTGCATATGGTTTGCCTCCCTCTTGAGATCAGCTGATCTCAAGTGCTCATGCATAAGGTAGGGACTACTGCTGTCATTGGACCTTGGCACTCTGCATAATTATTTGCCTTGTACTCCTTGCAGAAAAGGACTAGACAGGAGTTGATATATATTGGACACTGTACTATCAGAGATCACACTCCGCTGTATTCAGGCTGAATCTGGGATAACCTATTTTCTTTTGTAGGACTGTGCCATTCTCCTTTCCATACTGTAGCTTCCACCTTCAGTTTAGCAGAAAGAAGATTGTCCAGGCCTTTTGACCAGAAGTTCTGGTTTCTTTACTGTATCTTTCTGTCAAGCGAAAACTGCATTATTTCCTACTTACTTTTATAAGTGATAAATATAACTGAATGAATGTTACATTTTCTTACATTGAAATCTAACCTACAGGTCTTACAGTTTTTGTAAAGGCAAGGTATTCTTTTTGGCCTGTTGGGTGAAGCTGCTGCATCAGCATTTGACCCATGAGAGTTTTGTGAGCATAATGCTTGTACTTCTCTGTAACTCAACACGTTTGGAGTTGAAGATGGCTGAGAAATAGTAGTCATTATTCTCCAAAATTCTTTTGTCTCTTACTTCTTCCTGTTTTACTGCTGGGTCTTCACAGAATAGCTGCTGCATGTCTTTGGCATTTCACAGTGCTGGAATGCCCTCAGGAAAGGCAGATAAGGGTTAGTGACATAGTGCTGGGAGTTTTTTTCCAAGTGTATGTTAACTTCTCAGCACTCCAAAATGAAAATATGTTGTGTCAAATGAAGTAAGACATTTGAAAAAAGGCCAATGCAGAACAGGAAGATTTATATGAATTTAGATAATATGGTTTTAGAAATTTCCATTTAAAGAACTAGGAAGTTCCTTCTGTTCAGCGCCCTAGACACTTTTTTTCACTTTTCTAGATATGGTAGGTGTGAGAGGAAGTAGGGAACATGCTTGGACACATACACAGATGGACAAATTAAGGTGGCCCTTATACTAATTTTTGGTAGTGTGTTTTGGACTGATAGCAGTAGTCATATAAAACTTTATTTGTGTTTGTTCTGATGCTTGATATATTCAGAAGAAAACTACTGAGAAGGGGGAATCAGTGGCTATCAGGATGTGACAAAGAGGACATCAGTCAGGAATGATGGACAGGAGATGGCTCCATATGAAAGCCTCAGACTTGAAAGGGTCTCTTCCCAGCAGTTTACATATCCTTGTGAAGTGGCCAAGGCCTTTTATTTTTGGTTTAGCCCCCTCTCTGCTACGGGGAAATATGTTATTTTTTTCTTTGAACAATGTGATGTATGGCAAGACAGACTTTTTTTCTGCCCTTTTTCCATCAGCCTTACTTCTTGGTATTACTTGAGTCTGATAGCTAAGCTGTAGATTTTTAAGAACACAAAGCATCATTAAAGGAGGGCTATCTAAGTAGCCCTGCTTATATCATGGAGGATGCTGTGGTATCCTTTTGTCTCCCAGATGGAAGCTTTTCAAGAAATATTCTTTAGGGCTTAATCTTTTTTCCCCCTCTGTGTTTCACCCTCCCCAGTCTATTGAAGTCTTTCTGACATTCAAACATCAAGTGGAGTCTGCATATCATTCTTCTGATTAAACACAACTGTCTGACTGTCCTAAACTGGTTGGAAGTGTGCCTGAAGACCTGGGGGAAGGAGTTGAGCAGGGGATTGGTCCTTGTGGCATAGGTGGTGTGCTGTAACACATTTTTATATCCAAACCTATGAAATATTCTTCACTTAAAGCATAGAGATCTAAAATAGATACAAAACCACCCATAAAAGCACAAAACCTCCCACAGGCCAACTTTCAGAAACATTTTCAGCTGTCATTAAGAGTGATAATGGTGCCTCAAACCTCACAGATCCTTCAATATTTGTCTTTGCATGAGGAATCTCTGTTTAGAATGAATCTGGATTGTCTCTTGTTACATTCCTGTCACTGTTCAAGCACCATTTACTTTAATTACAAAAAATCATGTGCTGTTCAGCTACCTAATTTGTCTATAGATGAGTACTTGTTGCAAAGTCACAAAGGATTTGTGTGAGTGCTTATTCCCAGCATACCAGCACTATTGTTTTGAAGTCAGCAAAGTAGTCTTGAGTGGGATTCCTCATACCCATACCTCACACTCACTAAAGGGAGGACTGCATTCCCCATGCTAGTTTAATCATGTCCCATTTTATTGCAGTATTACATATGTGCCAGCAGAAAATTTAGACGAGTACAGGGCCAGTCTGGGACAACAGACAGAGGGAACAGTGCCACTTGAACTTTTTCCTTCACATATTGTCAGGTGAGTCAAAAGGCTTACAGCCTTCTCCCAAATAGCTCTCAAACGTAACCCTTTCCATACACCTTGCATTTTGGGACGGTAAGTTTTATTTTAGAAGAGATGAAAGATGGATGATTTTCTTCAGACTGGCATCAACAACAGTAAAAAGGTGTTAAAAATACAGTTTTTGCTCTGACTAGCACATTTTTAAGCGTTTTTACAAGTCTGTTTGATCTGTCCAAAAAGGAGATTGAATTCTTTCTCATCCTAAATTTAAATAGCATGCAATTGGATTTATGGATTGCCACAAATACTGAAGTGCTTCCAGCATAAGACTTTGGTATTGATGGTCTTTCCAGAACATAACTGGACAAAATAAATTGTGTCGTTCTTTTCCTTCAGTTTCAAAAATTCATTGCAGTTACTGTCCAAAATTTCAAAGTGATTAATAATTGGATTTTTGCAATTCATCTCCAAAAGCTTAGTTGAGTGCTGCTGTTGTAATTTCTTCTATTTGGAAAACAATAAATTACCTTTAGCTTTAATTTGGTTGTATTTCCAAATTACACTTTGTTGTTCTGTATTGTGGATAGAAACTTCATTGCAGATAAGAAGTGGACAGGGAATCCCTGAACACTGTATGGATTCTAAAAGACATCAGAAAAAGAAGTTCCTTACCTGAATCCCATGTACAAATTCTGAAACTGTCAGGGTTACTCAATATATGATTTTTTTCAGAAAAATCTAGTGATTATGTGGATTCTTTAGAAATTATTTTCATGTTTGTGTTTATCATCAGGGAACTTCCAGAGCTTCCAGAACGTGAAGAGGGGGAGGGAGAAGAAAGTGAACTTCAAAATGCAGCTTTCAGTAACTGGAACCAGCCCAGAAAGTAAGTGCAGATCTAGTTGCACATTATAAAGTGGCATCTAAAATTCAAAAATTCTGAAACATATTTTGTGAAGAGTGAAAAACAACAGAATCACTGCACTTATGTATGTTGTGCATTGCTGGAGTAATTAATGATTGACTTTGACTGCCATTGGGCTAAATCTCTACAGTCTAGCAGTGTCTTGATTGTTATAGTAATTTATTTCTTCTTATTCCAAGCTGACTCGCAGTGATCAAGTCAAAAAAGATGAAGAGAAAGATTCAAAGTTTCTATTAGAACTCAAAACAAGTTGACCAATACTAGACTCAATTACAAAATTTCTGATCAATCCAGTAGATAACTTCTACTGAAAGACAAAACTTTGCAAAGAGGAGTTATTTTCAAATAATTTTTCAAAATAATTGTTCAAAAGAATTGTGCAAATCCAGGTGTCCTCACTGTGCATCTTTGCCATAATCACAACAGATTTTAATTTAGTTTGGTCCTTTTTTTATCACAAAAGGGTCGAACTCTGGAGAGAGCCTAGCAAGTCATTGGGCATCAGCATTGTTGGAGGACGAGGTATGGGAAGCCGCCTGAGCAATGGAGAAGTGATGAGAGGGATTTTTATCAAACACATCCTGGAAGACAGCCCAGCTGGCAAAAATGGAACACTGAAAACTGGAGATCGGATTGTAGAGGTACCATCTGAAAGCCTTTTGCTGCAATTTCCCCAGCATCTCAGGAATCACTGAGATGGATGTGTGGTGGGCTGACATCTGTGCAATTGCCACAGCTGATACCTCTTGAGCCACACAGACTGTAGTACCATCTGCTGATGTTTGTGTGCAGACAGCTGCCTGTTAAGTTGAATATTCAACCTGAAACATATGACTGACTGTGTGAGCAGGGGTCTACAAAGCCGGCAGTTTGACTTGCCTAGTTGAAAACCAGAATGTGTAGGAAAAAGCTTAAGTTTGGTGAAACGAAAAGATTTTTCACCTTTTGCACCTTTTCACTGGGTAGGAATAGAAACAGCCCGGGCAAACTATGCAAATGAATGTCAAGATCATTTTCATCTGAAATCTTAATTTATTCAAATAGTTCTTATGCATCTTGCGCAGGAGTTAAGGGAGGCTTTTTTTTTTTTTCTCCTGACATGAAGAAATCTGTGTTTGATAATTGAGACATGAAGAACATTTTGCCCATGCCTCAGTATAATGTAGCCAGTGGTATTGCAGGGTGGGATTTATCTTCATTTCTCTTCTACTTGGCTAGTCCTGTGCTCATGCAGCCACTTCTACTTTATCACTTAAAGATATTGCAGAGTGAACATACTGAAGGGAATAGATCTTTCCTGACGTGACTATCAGTGTCAGACATTGCCCTATCTACAGTGTCAGGCTAGTAGAAACTGCCTCCATGTAACCCTTCTGGATGTCCTTAGCTGACTATCCATCAGTAAGAAGCCCAAAAAGCAGAGTGATGGAGTTGGTGATTCTGCCTCAGACGGGGCTTGACTTACATGGTGGTACTGAAACTGCAGTTTGCTGTTTGCTACGGTATCAATATTGAGTATCTTGAAATAATACCTTAGTATAGGTAGCACTTTGTGTAACAGGATGGAACGGTTTGCAGTGTATGAGAAGTTGGGAGGTGGAATTTTGCTTGAAGGCCACAAAGGTAAAAACAGTCATTTCAAATAAATAACTGGATTTTTGTAAGTGCAATTGTCTCTGACAGTGATGCTTTCAGAAACTAGAATGGCTGAGTGAAAACAAAATGTTGTGTTAATGTAACTGTTTCTGAATGAATAGTTTCAGTTTCTCAATTTGTGGCATACGTAAACTTCCATCTCTGCAGTGAGTACAGTTTTTCAGACATGGGAAGTTGGAGAGTATTATTGTTCTTGTCAGTTCCTCTTAGGTTTAGAATTTCTCTTAGATTGTTTTTGTGCTCTCTTATTTGCATTGAATGATTAAGTTTAAGTTAGCGTGAGACAATTAAAAAGTTGTAGGGACAATCCTCATCATATAAGTTTGTGTACTAGAATTGCCACTAACAAATAACCTTTCTGTGTTAGCTGCTAGCTTTTATTGTGGTCATTGTGACAATACTTTACAGATGCTAACCTCACCTTAACATTGTTCTTACCTGGATAGCAGGACAAATTGTTTTACACACCCATACATATACAGACATATTAAAAAAAAAAAAAAAAAAAACAGGCACAAATTTATCCTTAGCCATCCTGTGTACTTTCATTCTTCCAGAGGATAGAAAGCTTTTCAGCTCTGACCTAAAAATTTAACTTCTGAAGAAAGTGTCTAGTAGCTAAAACTAATCTTGCTTCAGGGAAAAAAAAAAAAAAAGGAAGAAGATAAAACAAAAGAAAACTGTACTGGCTTAATACCCTATCAAGAAAGACTCTCCAGCACCTAACAAGTTTCAGTTTTAAAATCTCGTAAAGTCCTGAGTAATAGTTTTTTCTTAAGGTGGGGTTGCGGGAAGCAGTATTTGGTAAACACTCCTACTCTCTTCAGATTGTCATATCTCTTCTGTTACATTGCATGTGGGAGAACTTATGGAGTCTGAACTAAAAATGTTTCAAAACATTTTTAAAATGGAGGAATAAGAGAATATTTATTTGATGTTCTATTAGCGCTCTTGAAAATACCAAACCTGTGTTTGAGGGACCTCAGGCCAAGTCTGTAGAAAGGTCCACTAAAACAGAGGGTTGGGCTTAGGTTTTAGCCAAAGTTTCCTAACCAAAACTCAGAACTGACTCATGACTCTTGTAGCTTCTTGCAATGTTAAGATGAGGCCTTCCAATTACAGGTGGATGGAATTGACCTCAGAGATGCCAGCCACGAACAAGCTGTGGAAGCCATACGGAAGGCAGGCAATCCTGTAGTCTTTATGGTACAGAGCATTATAAGCAGACCAAGGGTAAGCATAAAGAATATGAAAAGAGATGTAATATATAGTAATAGATGAAGCAAATGTTCAAGATGGTGGTATTTGGGAATGGGATATTTAATCCTGAAAGTGCCATCTCAACTATTTTAGGAACAAAGATTTGATTTAAGTATTATTTCCATTTAGAATGAAATCGATTTGGATTTGGAAATACCCTCCAGCACGCCGTCCTCAAACTATTTTGAAAAGCCTCAAGAAAGATAATTTGTTGGGGGGCAGAGTAGGAGTCTAAATAAAACCATCTGTTAGAGATTGACAGCATGTCTGAGGAGCGCATGCAGAAATACAGCACCTGTTAAAAAATTCTGTGGACTTTAATGAAAGGACCTAGAAGTACACGGAAGTTTTCCGTCCCTAAGCTGCACGGACATTGCAGACAAAAGCTACAGTGCTTTAATATAAGTTGCTTGCATCACTAGAAACTAAACTTCCTCTTTGTAGAGTCTGTGTAAGCTGCATGTTTATTTACTAGTTGTCTCATAACTCTTGTTCCCCAGCCAGAGTCTCTTTATAGCCCTTCTTCAGCTTCTGCTCCCTGTGGGCAGAAAACTACTAACCCATTTTATCGTCAGTCATCTAAGGTAAAGTTGCATGAAAAAACTCTGTTGAATGTTGAATATTGACACTCAAACTACTAAAGTAATACTTTTGTATTTGCTGTGATGTGAAGAGAATTGCTGCTGCTGAATGTTTAGGCCCATCTGTGATGGAAATTTCGCCATTACTATATCACTACTTTTATTTAGAGAATGCTCATTTGCTATTTTTGATTGTAGTTCTTTTTTCTCTATTTTCAGCTTAAGCTTGTTGGTTATTTCTTGACTGTATTAACAAACTCTTGTTTCTCTGTAAGCAGAAACATTGCAAATGCTCTTCCTGTACCCAAACATTGTGTTGTGATCATCATAAATGGCATTATGTTTATTATTTTCATTCTTTTGAAGCTTGCATTTGTACTTAATAATAAGATCTTACTCTATAATAAGAACTTCCTGCTTTTATTCATATCTAGTCACCCACGTAGCTAGTTGCCTACACACCTGAGCAAAAATTATTATGGTATCACTATGTATTTAACCAGGCAGTCGGTTTTAAGTGACATGTAGCTAATGAGTCCATTTCTTCTGTTTTGTTTCATGCAAGGTTTAGTAGTTAAGAGAGAGCCTGTGTGTGCTTCAGAACAGCCAGAATAATGCAAGTGGCCTGTGAAAAGACAGTGATAGTTTTGATAATGAGGAGTTACCCATCGAGTCTGTTTCATACCTATACCCCCTGTGTATTTCTGAGTAAGAAACATATCACTGTGGTTATGCTGTATGAAATGCTAGCTAGTTTCTGATAACTTAGCATCTTGGAAACATGGATAAAATTCTGAATGGAAGTTAGTTGAAAAAAGGAAATAACAGAAAGAAAAAACCCTGTTACTTTAGGCTTTGTTTTGAATTTTAAAAAATAGTTAAAGAGAGAACTCCCTTTATTTAGCATTTACTCCTCTTGTCCTAGACTGCGGAAAAACTATGCTAAACTGAACTGTTCAGGCAAATTCAAATGCTCCATATTTTATCATAATACTCAGTCCATATTAATACAATGCATGCGTTAATATTAGGGCTAGTATTTTAGGAGCTGTGCCATAATGACAAAATGAAAAAAGCAAGATTTTGAATGACTGTAGCTAAACTTTTGTTTCCTATTTTACTAGGATTGTACTGTTGATATATGAAGTGTTAGTGATGCTTATTTTAATTGCCTAAAGTTTCAACAAGATATATTTTTAAATTCTATGCAGATAACATGTAATTTTTGAAGTGTAATAGGGTGATTACAGTAACAATTTACTTTTCACAAATCTTTCTTTATGATATTCAAAATGAAATGGGAATCACATATACAGAAAATCTTGTACCCCAGAGAAACAGCCTGTTGACTTTGAATGACTTGACAGTGAAAAAACCTTGGTCATTCATGGCATTATTTTGTCACTGCTGAAGATAGAGTAGAGCAAAGACATTTGTTGTTTTACCAAATAGAATTACTTTTTTGCAACATGGTATTTGAAAATAAATGTTCAGGGATGTGTTTACTATTTTCAGGAGCATTTAACAAAAATACTTTAAGAAAGTTCTTAGGCAGCGCTGTAACTTTTGATAAATTACTTGTGATATAAATGATCCTGGAAGGTTTTCACATTCCTGTCCATACTATTTTCCAGCAGTGTTAAATTTACAGCCCTAAGACTTCCAGGTAATTGCTGGATGGATACAACCAAATGTAGAAATTACTTCTAAGTATACACAGTATATTTCCAACATAGTATTTGAAATCAGAGCTGTTTCCTCCTTATTAAGCAGATTCTGATCTCAAAATAGAACTCAGTACAAAAAATGCATAAGGAATATAAATGGAAAAATTACATCTTTTTATCAGGTCTAAATGTGTAAACTCTTTTCTGTTAAATAATAATGAGAAAGTACCTTGCTTTGGGGAAAGACCAGAGTATTTCGTTTCAAGAAACTATAAATTCAAGTAGTTACACGTGCATATGTGCATATACAAAGTGTTCTGTGAAATTTATTATTAGATATGAAATCTGCTTAGAGATGCCTAAGCTCTCACTTTTACAAATGAACAGTGAGTGTATTACCACAGAAGTTAAATCAAATTATGAGGATCTGTGGTTTTCAAAATAAGACTAAACCTGCTGCATTATTACAGATATTTGTGTTCATGGTAACCCAGAAATCCACAACTAATTAATGTGTTAAGAGTGTCCCATATGTTTGGAAAAATTTTTCAAATATCACAGCACATAAATGCAGAGTAATTCTGCACTTGATGTACTTCGTGGTCTAGAACAGGTGTGAGGATTGGTGCTTTTCGTCTCTGCTGACAGAGCACCAGAAACACAGGGCAAATACAGTTTTGCCAAATTTCACATGTCTGTTGCAGAACTTGCACCTTGTTCGGTTAGCCCAGACTACTAAATGAGTATGTTTTGGTTCATGATTAAAAGGTGTTCATTTAAAACCCTTTAACGTTTTTTTTTTCTTAGTTTCTATTATGCTTTCCTTTTAGAACCCTTCCCTGCCTTTTCTGCAGAACAGTGTTTTCAGTAGGCCAGCTGTCTTCAGCAGCACTAACCCATTTGCTGATTCTTCTCAGTTCAACACTGATAAGGTTGGATGATGTCACCCTATCTTTTCACTGACCAAACATTCTTTGTGTGCTTCTTTCCCATTGCTGTCTCTCTGCATTTAAATTCTTTTATACTAGTTTGAGTTATGTGCTGTGCTGATGAGCTTGAGAACTCTATGTAGTGAATTTAAAGACACAGACATGCATATACATAGAAAGGCTATGGAGAAGGTAAAAAATGCCAGCTCCATTAATCATAACCACTAAAGCTGATTTATTCAGAGCTACCGAAGGAACAGGTTTTCAACTATAAGGTCAGCCCTGACGTATATTTTAAAATACCTAAGTGTAATTCTCTCATCAATGTACTTCTTTTTGGATTTTTGTGGTTATGACATTCGAGCTTTGATACTTCTCTTTTATTTTTGCATTAAAAAAAAACAGACTTGCAGCTTTTTTTTAATGATGCCTCATGAAAATATTTTCCCTCTGCTTCTTGAAAATTCTTTTCATGCACCATGGTTACGATGCTGAAGTCTTTGGAAATAAAAAAAAGTTAGACTTTTTTTGTGGCTAGTGCATACTTTCTGCATGTTATTCACAATGGGAACAGTGTTAACCTCTAATAAAAATACTTTAATCCTAATATGCATGCATTTTTGATTTAATAAAATCATTTCTAGCTGGTTTTACATCTTGCAAGTGATTGTGCCCTTTGTCTATTTTCCCATGTTGTCAAAAATACTGAATGTGCAACACTTATGTGGTGTGTAATTGCATGTGTGTTTTGAAATCTTTTTGTGTTTGTTACAGTTCTGAGGAAAGGGAGTAGACGTGTAACATAAATGATGACTTATGTTTTCTATATTTTAAAAGTATTTCTAAAAAACATTGCCTGCATTTTTAGAGAAAACCTGATGATCCTGTAGTTTATGCATAATTTCCTTCTTAGCATTGATGTAAGAATGGCCTTTTGTCATCTCTCTCCTTTTCTGAACTCAGATTCATATGTAGGGAGAAACTTTGATGAATCAGGATTCTTAGTAACCCCTTAAATCCCTTTTTCCATTTATAAATCAAGTTAATAAAGTTGTTCCAGTTAGCAAAATTAATCCCTATTTGAAAATGAGTTATTGGTTAATATTACTGTGTATTGCCAAAGATGCTATAACATGTGGATTGCTGTTTTCTGTTACTGTAGGAGGTATCGAATCCAATTAGGGTTACCTTCCGTTGTTCCCCAACTAACCCTTTTGCTCCCACACCATTCAAGGTTTGTCTTAATTCCCGTCAGTTGGTCCTACTGTATGTGTGCTGTACATTTGTACATGGACTGTAATAACTTCTGGAGTACTGCTTCTTTTTCCGCCTATGTCTTCATTTTTTCAAGTTCCAGACTTGCTGTGATTTTCAGTATTTGCTTGGCTGTGATGAGAGTGACCCTAGTAGCTAAATGGGTTCAGCAATTGTTGGTTGCTTTGCATTTTAAATGAAATACTGTGGTGTGGCACACTGAAAGTATTTCATGAGTTAAAGCCTTTTAGATTTCTGTATGTTGCCCGATTCAGGGAGCAAAAGTCTTATGTGTGTGTAAGCTGTGGGGGCTGGCTTCTGCTTCCTGCTGTTCAAATATATCAGGCTGAGTTCTGCAGGCAGGACATGTTCCACTCTCCGCAAATGGCATTGTAGCACAGTTTTTACCGTCCTACAAAGAACTCCTGCTTTTACTTCCATTTCAGCATTTCTTTAAACCTCAAAAATGTTCAGATTATGTTATGTTGTTACACATTCACAGTGGTACAAAAAGATGATTTTTTTATATCAGTCATATTATGGTGGCAGCAGTTAAAAAGTGCTAATTTGTAAGGATGTAGCCCTACATCCACACCTTGCAAATCTTCCAGAGATCCTTTGCACCAATATGTTGTTCCTTTTTATGGTCATGTTTTCTTCAAGTTTTCCTGTTCTTGGACACTGTCACTTACAAACAGTACCTCTAAAGTAAATGTTAATTTTGGTTTTAAAACATAAAAACTAAAGTTTGCTGATCTGGTTTGATCTCACATTTGTACTGGATTTGTGTTGCAAGAAAGTGGTACTTGGGGAGGCTATGGGGGGGTGACTTTTGTCATATTTTTTCTCCTTTGTCCTGCTGAAGAAGAAAGTGATAGAGCAGCTTTGGTGTGCATCTGGCCTCCAGACAGGGTCAACCCACCACAGCATCATATTTCCTCATTTTCCTGGGATGTTATTTAGCTTCTGTAAAACTCTAGGAAGACCTCTGAAAAAAGAGTTTTTCTAGAACTTCTCTCCCTTTTGCCCCTCCTCAATGTAGAGGTATTACCAACTTAACTTTTTGTGCACACATGAATTTTTGATTGTGGAAAATAGCTTTTAATTTTACTAGGTAGTGTTTCTACTCTTCTCTGATTCTGCTAGGTGACATTGTCTGTGCTAGAATTTTGTTGCTTCAGTTTAGGTATCATCTTAGGCAGATGACATTGTCTTAGATAAATTTTTTGCTTTGGTATCACTTCCCACACTTTTGAGATTTACTGACTTCTTAGTTAAGTTCCTCGAAGAAGTTCCTAAATGAAAGAAAAATCTTCAAGCAGAAGCAGAATGAGAGAACTGAAATAGGGCATTTGCATTATCTTTATATCTTTGGAGTCACAGAGTGAAGAGAAGTAAATTTTGTTTAGACATGGGACCTTTCTTAAATTTCAAAATTACTAAACTGGTAACTTCCCAGTTTCTCAACACCTTCAATTTGAAAGCTGATAAAGTTTTCCAAGGTGTATGTGTTTATTCATTTCACTGTTGCCTCTGATGAAGAGATTATTACCTAAGTGATTTTGGCACCTAAAGGCAGATACTCTATTCAAACATCGCAGATACTGTGTTCAAACTTGCTGATGAAGGTAGTGAGAACTGATGAGAATAGGGTTATGAAGCGAGGGCAACGCACTTGAAAACTTGGTTTTCATTTAAAATTCTTGTCTACTTCAGTAGCCAATCTGCCAAGTATCAAGGTCTCTTGGGCATACATCAGCTAAAGAATTATGATATTCAGAGAGAGGTTTCTTGCTTACGTGTTTACTTTAAGCAAGGCAAATTATACAAATTTCACATAGTGAAATTTCTTATCAGAGTCCATATTCCTCAAGAAAACTGTCTTGAATGGAAGCTTTCAAGGCTGTGGATTTGGGCATTTAACCATTATATTGCAGTAGTCGTGTGTTTATACCTCTTAACTTTGTGTGAGTATGAATACAGCACATCAAGTATCTGTCTCTTGTGATTTAACCTGTATCCTCGTTTACTTGATCTTCTCTGTGCGCCTTGTAGGAAGCTAGTAAATGAGACTGAAAAGGTCCAGTCACTATGGATTTCTTAAGTTATCATCTGTTTAATTTGGGTTTTTAACTGTCCTTTCAGTTAATATGCCAGTTGTTTTTTTTTTTCTGTAGGTATTTTTGAAAGTTCCCTTTTTTTTTTTCTAGTTTCTCTTTCCTCATGTTTGGCTTCCTAAGCATATGATGGGAGGAAATTATATGTGATGACTCTTAAAATTGGTTATAAATCTTTTACAAATCTGGCATTAAAACAAAAGAACAAAAGCACTTGAGTCTTTGTTAGAGGCTTTTTCTGAAACATAAAGTGGCACATAAAACTTTACTGAATTGGGCTTTTACTGTGAGTTGTTTGCTTCCAGATACATTTTGGAGTGATGTTTTTTCTTACCTTGCCTGGTGTTTGTTTCTGTCTTTGATCTATCTGCCTTTCTGTGTGCTGTTATTAATTTAGAATTTCAGCTGCTTGATATTGAAACTGAAGCTGTAGTCATTGCCATTTTGACATTTTTGTGTACTTACGGAGAGCCTGCATCTTCTTAGCTGCTTCATTTTTCTTATTCTCCACAGGCATTTGGTCAGTCTGATACAGAGCCAGAAAAGACTTCGCTTTGTAACTTGCCTCTGCCCCCTCCCTCAGCATTTTCAGGAATGAGCTCTGATGTTGCACAGTCATCTTCTATCAGAGTCCCCGAAGATGTGGAGAAGGAGGATGAGTTCGGTTACAGCTGGAGTAAGTTTTTCCTGTGATAATATTTTAAATGCTTAATATTAAAATTGCACTGTAAAAGACACAGCTGTGGGGGCATCCAGTTTGAACTGCTTCTTTCTTATGTGCATCATAGTTTGGGTGCTAAGGTTGCTATTTTAGTTGTGCTTGGTTACATGCGCATAGTAAAATATAAAATTCATTTCTTTTTCTTTATTGCACTGCAATCTTTTTTTTTCTCCATGGTTCCAGTTCAATGTAGGACTGCTTGAAGAATTTCAGTATACTCCAAGTAACTGTTGGCAGTGATCAATATGGTAATATCTGTTACCTGAAAGTGTTACTGGAGAGAAGATTACTTCTTTTGTGTATGAATTTTTTTAAAGAAAATTTTTAATATTTTTTGAAGATATAAAGAAAACAATACGCTAGAGATATTATTATAAGTCACCTAAGGCTTAGTTTAGAAGAAGTTGTAATTTACACTGAAAATTTAATTATCCATTTTGGGCTGCTTCTGTCAGATACTGCGCACTGAGCACAGATCTTGACTCTCTAGGTGACTTGTGAAACTTTCTAATGTAAATCCAGCTTCTGCTACCCACACTTTTACATTTAGAAAAGATCATGCAGCGCTATGGAAATCTACCAGGGGAGCTACACATGATTGAGCTGGAAAAAGGAAAGACAGGTCTGGGACTTAGTCTTGCTGGTAACAAAGACCGATCCAGGATGAGTGTCTTCATAGTGGGAATTGATCCAAATGGAGCAGCTGGGAAAGATGGCAGGTTACAGGTTGCAGATGAGTTGCTAGAGGTGAGTTTTTGCAATTTATACTGAAGCCCAGATGTACTGACTTCAAATACCAGATTCTTGCTGAATACATATGTTTTCCAGTAGACTTTGAAATCTCAAGTTTATCCAAGTTCATATCACTATGCTATAATATTTTCCTTCTGATCTATGCCAAATAGGTGTAGTGGATTTTTTCCTGGTTATAATTACACCAAGTTATGGGTTAGATCCCTGTATGCACCATTCACTTAAGAGTTGGACTTAATGATCCTTGTGGACCCTTCCAACTCAGAAGACTCTGCAATTATGAATGAAGGTGTGCTGAATAGAAATGTGGGACAACAGCTGTTTCTGAGTTACTGAGATGTATGGAAGGGCAGTGAATTGCAGGCCATGAAAAATATTGAAGTCCTCCAATCCATCCATCTGTGGAATACTCTAGACTTTCTAATTACTTGCCTGTTTACAAGTGTGATAATAGTAGAATTATATTGTGTAATACAGAATGTGGAAATTAAATTGGGGAAACAGAAACAGATCTATCTTTATTATGGACTTCTAACTCATGATATGTTTGGGTGCTGTTTTCTAGCAGAGTGGAGTGACCAAACCACTAAACATGCAACCAACATTTCAAGCACATGTGTGAGCATAATTTATGTTTCTAAATTCCCACAGCCCAGTTGATGGTACTTGGAGATGTATTCTCTACTATAGCCTTTCCCATTTTTCTGATAGCAGTAGGTAACATTACCCTCACGGAATTGCTTTGTGTAACTTCAAAGCTGTACGTGGAAGTGTTTGAGGATTTACTGGGGAAGTGGTACAGAGCGGGAGTGGTGAATCTAAACAAAGCTTGAGGGAGACATTGGGAAAGTAAATTATATAGGCTGAAATTTGCAGACTGGGAAAAAAAATGAGGGGATTTTTGTCACTGTGGACCAAGTCTCGTGGAGTGAACTTTGTTGCAGACTCCAGTATTGTGAGACAGTTCACTTGAAGCATCTGTTTTTAAAATCCTGATATGGAAGAGGTGGAATATTATGAAAACATGTTGACACATGTTTGTCTGAAGCTATTGTCTTGTGATTTCTTGGTTACTGTCCACACTATAAACTTGCAGACTAATGCTAAGAAAGTCCCTCAGCCTCTTCTGAGAGGAGACATCTGAGCTTGCTCCCCATATTCCCAAATAGCTGTCTGTCAGCTATTGAGGGTCATGTCCCATCCCCCCCACTTGGCAGCCTGACCATGTATTTTTCATAAGGCTGTGGCGTGCACTGGAGGGAGTGCTGCATTTGGGTTGTGAACTCCATTGTAAATGATAGGGCTCGGGATCCCTGTGCCTCTGCCTGGTGCACACACCCTGCATAGGCAGTGATTGGTGTTATGCTCAGCCCTCAGTACAGTATTTTGCATTTGTTGCTTTGCTGTGTCTCTGCTTCTGTTAGTGCTACCTATGTGCATTTTATTGCTTTCCCTTTGTGTAGGTCCAAACTGTCCTTTTGCAATGGTTTCTCTTTTCTTCAGTTAACTTCAGCACTTCAGCAAAAAGATTGCCAGGTCACATCTTCAGATAATAAGTGTGGAGTCTAGAATGGCTTGTGTTGAAAGGGGCCTTAAGGGTCATCTACTTGCAAGTCTTCCTCAATGGCTTGTGTTGCCAACCAGGGATCAAGTTACTCTGGTCCCATTCCGTCTGTCCTTGAACACTTCCAGGGGTGGAGCATCCACAGCTTCTCTGGGCAACCTGTTCCAGTACCTCACTATTCTCTAATCTAAAACTTACTTCTTTCAGTTTAAAACCATTGCCCTTTGTCATAACCCTATGACCCTGCGTAAAAAGTTACTTTTCCTCTTTTTTGTAAGCCCCTTTTAAGTTCTGAAAGGCTGCAGTAATGTATCCCCAGAGTTTTCTCTTCTCCAGGCTATACAACCACAACTCTCTCAGCCTGCCTTCGCAGGAGAGGTGCTCCGGCTCTGTGATCAAATTTCTGGCCCTCCTGTGGAGCTGCTCAGACAGATTCACATCTTTCTTGTGCTAAGAACTCCATAACTGGATGCCGTACTTGAGGTAGGGTCTCACATGGGCAGAGTAGAGCTTCCTTGACCTTCTAGTCGCAATTCTTTGGATGCAGCCCAGGATGTCACTGGCCTTCTACTCTGTAGGCCTAGAGTGTTGGCTCATGTCCAGATTTTCATTCACAAGAATTCTAAAGTCCTTCTCGACAGGGTTGCTCTCAATGTTCCCAGTCTATACTCTTATTTTGGATTGTCCCAACCCAGGTGCAGGACCTTATAATTGGACTTGTTGCACCTCATGAGATTCCCACAGGTCCATTTGACAAGTGTGTCTAGATTTCTCCAGATGGCACCCCATCTTTATGTTGTATCAGCTGCACCACTCATCTTCACGTCATCTGCAAATCTGCTGAGGGTGTACTTGATGTCTTTTTCTGTTTCATTGATAAAGATATTAAAGAGACCCAGTCCCAGGACAGAGCCCTGACTTGCCACAAGCCTCCATCTGGACACACAGCCATTGATCACAACTCTATGGCTGCCTCCATTCAGCCAGTTCCTTATCCGCCAAACAGTCCACCCATCAAATCTGTCTCTCTAATTTGAAGATAGGGATGTTGTGTATAACTTTGTCAAAAGCCTTACAGAGGCTTAAGTAGATGTCAGTGGCTGTGCTGGCTGTCTCAGATCACCTCCTTGCCTTCTATGTGCCTTAACATTGCTTCCATGAGGATCTGCTTCATGATGTTCCTAGGTACAGAGATGGGGCTCAGTGGTCTGTGGTTTCCTAGAGGTTCATTTCTCCACTTTCAAGAAATGAGCGATGTTTTCTTTTTTCTGTTCACTGGGGACTTTACCTAACCTCTATGACTTCTTAAGTAGGATGGAGAATGCCTTGGCAACTACATCAGCCAGTTCCCTCAGGAACCTGGATTGCAGATCATCAAACCCCATTGACTTGTGCCTATTCAGTTTCATCAGGTTGTCTCAAACTTGCTTTTTGCTTACAGTGGGAGAGACTTTGCTTTTCCCAGCCTGCACCTAGAGGTTCAGTAACTTGAGAGTTGTGAGAAGCCAGACTGTCATTGCAGACTGAGGTGAAAAACTTTAGGAGTTCCTCACCTTTCTCCATATCCATTGTCACCAGCTATCCATTCTTGATTCTCAGGGAGGTACACTCTCCTTGGTCTTCCTTTTCTGACCCCTTATACTTATAGAACCCCTTCTGATATCTCTTTGCATCCCTTGCCAAAGCCTCTTTCTTCTGTGCCTTAGTATTCCTAAACCCATCTCTCCACCCATCCAAACCATATCTGTGTAGTCTTCCCAGATCATCTGTCCCTAGTTCCACTAGCTGTGCATTTCTTTCTTCTCAGTTTAAGGAGCAGATCCTTGTTTAGCCATGTTGGTTTACAGCTTGCCTATCTTGATTTCTTACCCATGGGGATGGAGCATTCTCAAAAAGCTACCAGTTCTGGTAAGGTCCTCTGTCCCTAAGGACAGTTTCTGAGGGAATCTCATCTATTAATTCTTTCAACAGCTGGAAGTCCATTATTCTAAAGGTCTGTTCAGACTTTGCCTTTTTTCTAAGCCCATGTTCCTTGAGATTAGTGATTTAACCAGGGCATGGTCTCTACAGCCGAGGCTACCTCCATTCTCAGTGTTTCTAACAAACTTATCTGCACTGGTGAGCACCAGGTCCAGTAACACTGCCTCTCTGGTTGGTTTGTCCAATACTGGGACCAGGAACTTGTCCTCATGGCACTCCAGAAGTCTTCTGGATTGCTTGCAGTCAGCTGTACCGCTTTCCCAACAGACATGCAGATGGTTGAAATCCCCCATCAGGATGAAAGCATGCAAGCATGATGATTTCTGTGTCTCAAGCAAGAAGTCAACAGGCTCGCAGATATCAGGCACCCTGTGGTAGACCCCAGCCACAAGGTGTCCCTCATGGATGCTGTCCTTAATTTTTACCCACAGGCTCTTGAGCTCCCCCTTCTTCCCAGCCTCTTTCTTTTGAGAAGTTGGAGCCCTTGATTGAAATGTTCCAGCTGTGTGATTCGTCCCACCAGGTTTCTATGAGTCTAGCTAGATTATAGACTTTGAATTTCATGATTCTGGTGTAATTGAGGAACTGGTTTCAGTTCCTGTTGCTTGTTACCCATGCTGCCTGTATTGGTGTAGAGGCACTTAAGCTGGATTATGAACCTCTTCACCTTTTGAGAAGAAGCCTCCTTACTACATTCCCTTCCCTCTCCCTCACCAAATCTAGTTTAAAACTCTGCTAAATGTACCAGTGTTCAGACTTCTGTGTATAAAGTGCCCGGCTCAGGGATTCAAAGTGCATGAGCTTTAATAAAGAATAGCAATCTCCTTGCAGGATATAAGCAATTCATTTATTTTTTATGGTTAGAATTTCCCATGGCCCTGCTTAATCAACTCATCAGTCATGAAGTGGTCAGTGGCAAGTAAAAATAGATTATGTGCCGAATCAACCGAATATAACTCAGAGAATGACATTTTTAGCACTGTTACAGTGTTAGTCTGAAGTCAAACTATGGTGAATATTTTTACTGAAAGAAGGGAGTGAAAGTAGGACTTAACATAACTCTTATTTTTATACAGTTGCTGTTTAGTCAGGGATATGGAATTTTTTTAAGGCTCAAAAATTAGTTTGTGTAAGGAATTAAAATATTTTTATAAATAATTTCTACCTTTCCTTATCTAGATAAATGGCCAAATCCTTTATGGAAGGACTCATCAGAACGCTTCTTCAATAATCAAATGTGCACCATCTAAAGTTAAAGTAATATTTATCAGGTAAGTTCTGATTAAAGGTTTAGTTTTTAATGTGCTCAAGTTTCACACTGTGTTTTTTATTTTTAATCTTGGTAACACAGATTTGCTTTTGAAGACAATCTTACTACTTGTTAAATATGTCTTGTAGTTTTCTGTTTTGATATTTCTATTTTGAGTGCCAGAAATTAAGAACCAGACTTTAACTTGTCCTAAGAAATATGGGACAGTACTATTGCCCTCTTACTACATGTTTAATTGAATATATTGCAGAAATAAGGATGCAGTAAATCAGATGGCTGTTTGCCCTGCAAAGTCAGTAGAGGCTTCACAGTGTACTTCAGGGACACTTCAACATCAAGAGGTAATTTGTTTTTATTATTTGACCAAAATACTAACATTTTTCTGGATAGAGGAGGATCATGTCTTCTTAGTAAATACAGTAAAAAAAAAAAGGAAACCCATAGAAAAACAAGTGATATTTTAGTAAAGTTGCTAAATTTAGTACAGCTGTAATCAATTTTGTTTCATTTTACATTCTTCTGTACTATGAAGTAAGTCTGATTTTCCCTGCAATTAGAGTTTTAGAAGTTTAAGTGAAACTAGAAAATGAGCAGACTCACTTAAAATATTTGCACACTACTTTGTTTTGATGCAAAATATTGGATATAGTCACTTACAGTCACTTTTTTTTTTTTTTCTTAGATTGACATCAGTGTTGCAAACCTGAGTGCATCTTCTGACTTGAGTTCATGTAAAAACATTCAGTATGTGGAACTTCCTAAGGTGTGTGCTGAATTTACATCAGTCATATTTTTATCCAATAGCTATTCACTTTTGTAGTGCTGTCCCTCTTACTGCACAGTCTCTTAGTTGGAAAAGAGGTTTCTAGAGATCTCCTCTTCCTGTTTGGGAATGGACCACAAAGTTTTCCTCACAGAAAATCTGTTTTTGATTTGCTAATTGCTTTGTGTTTCTGGAAGAAGTATTCTCTTGTACTATTTGCCCAACTTCTTTTAACCGTCTCTACTGATGGTTCCTCAGGTTACATCAATGCCCTAATTGTTCAAAGTAAAAACTGAATCACAGTTTACCTTATAAGTTTCAAAGGAATGGGTTTGAATTTAAAAAGTGTTTCAGATTTATCTTGGTGGGCAGTATACTGTTTGTTTGGCCGAATCTATTCCAGAAATAGTTTAAAACAAAATTATTGGTGCCTTGTGAAACCTCAGACTTGATATGTCAGCAGGCTTCACTAGTCGTTAGAGATTGTATTCTAACATTTTGATGTCACAGTACTTAACCATTTTCATTTTTCTCCAGGATCAAGGAGGCTTTGGAATTGCCATTAGTGAAGAAGACACAACTAATGGAGTAGTTATTAAAAGCTTAACAGATCATGGTGCGGCTGCAAAGGTGTGAGAACGTTTGAAATCTGATTAGCGAATGAAGAATGTTTTTTGGAGTAGCATCTATAGTTCATATTTTTTGTTTTGTGTTTTTCCAGGATGGACGTATCAAAGTTGGAGATGTGATTCTGGCAGTGGATGATGAAATTGTTGTGGGATATCCTGTAGAAAAGGTACTTCAGAAGTGTCAGGAATGTGGCAGAAAGCACACTGCTTAATGTAAAAGGTGTTTGTGTCTTAAACTAGTGAGGTTCTCATGACTATACTTAATTGTCAAACCTGACTAATAAAACCAAAGATCTGCAGGTATTGTCTGGATAAAGAAACTACTGCAAAATAAGCTAAAGCCTAATAAATTTATAGCTCAACTGTTGTTTTACATTAATGCACTATGTGAATCCTCCTATCTCTGCTTTGAATGTGATTTTATTTTCCCTGTGGTTCAGATCTGATGACTGAGAGACACTTAGTAGTCTGATAAAAGCCGTGAACAATTGCTCAATAATGACTCTGCATAGCTAGTCCACTTTAAAGGTGTTAGAACCAGTAAAACTAATATGTGTAAATTTGCATGAGTTGTATCAGTGGTAAATCAAGTAATAAACTGTGCTTATCCATGGAAACTGTCTGTAGTAACAGTCTCATTGTATTCCAAGCATAGTATTTCAAACCTTTGGAGAAAAATATCTCCATTCTATAAATAACAAGATTTATTTCTAGCTTCTAGCTCTGCAAGCTCAATTTGGGTTCTGTAGTAAATCAAGAATGCTGTTTTTCTAGCTCCTATCTTGCTACCAAGAAAAGTGATTCTTTAGGCGTGAGTAGATTACTTTCTGTTTGTTAAAGGGCAATTAGGAGAGCATCAATCATACTCTTTGATGTGCTGTTATCTCTGACGCAGTTAATAAGTAAGAGATAGTGAAGTTGCCTGTAAGGAGGTAGGGGTAGGTAAGCTTTGTAAGAACAGAGATTGAGTAAATAATTTCTGAAAATATCTCTACTGAAATGTAAAGTCTCAAGAGGACTGGGTGTCTTTTTATAAGATGGCAATTGATTCTGGAGGGTTTTCAGTATCTCTTTAAACTAGATTTTGCATTACAGCTTGGCGTCTGTCTCTCCCTTCCATAGTTCAGGTAGTATTTTCAGGTTTTTTTTTCCAGAGTGACAGTTGCACATTTCTTTAGTTCACTAGATATTTTGGCATTGACTTCTGTGAGATCAGAATTGGGCTCCACCCAGCATTGAAAGGCAATACTTCTGTTTCTCTAATAATTGCTATACGATATAGTATTTTGTCTAGAGAAGCCATTGAAAGACTGCCATATTCTCATCTACTATAATTTGGCAAAGTTTCGTGGAAAAAGGTTTCTTAGATAAAACATCAATATCTGTGTTTGTTCCTTATAAGACAACCTGCAAGATTGTGACGCGTAGCTCCAGTTTGCAGAGCTGTTTTTCTGCTTTATTTTTAATTTGCAACTGAACAGTCCAGTTACAGTTTTCATAGGCTTTTCTCTTTATCATTCAGTTTATTAGTCTCTTGAAGACCTCGAAATCTGTTGTGAGGCTTACAATCAACCCAGCAGAGACAGATAACCTAACTACAGCGCCAGCCCTTCCCAGCACTGTCCCAGCAGAGAAGAGGAATATGCAACCACCAGCAGCTCTCCCCACTTCCAGCTCACCAGAACCAGAAGCAGTCAAAAGTAATGTTTTGCTTGTGTGTCTGTATTCACTGGGGTTGTAACATGAAAGCAAAGACCCAGCCTGTAAGTTTTCCCTTTTTATGTGCACTTAGCTGTCTTCTGCATTTTCTAATATTTCCAGATGACGTATTCAAAAATGTATAAATAAAGTATTGTACCCCCATACTGAAGACTTACCTCTTGGCTTCCTGTTGTAGAGGCAGGAAGATAAAAGGATTTTCTCCTCCATCTCAGACATGCAGCAGGTGCCTCTGTCATGGTTGTCTAGAACTAAGTGAGAGGCATTCCTTTAGGTGAGGGAGAAAAGTCATGTCAATTTTTGTGCAAAAAGAGCATGGTTGAGAATGTCTTGCTATTTATGACTAGCCACATTTGGCTCTTCTCCTTCAGAATGGAGAGTCAAGATGTTTCTGTTGGATGATAGCCATTGGTTACACAAGATACTTTTAAGTTAATAATAACTCAAGTAATGCACACATCATATAGATGTTTAAATTAAGTTCTATCCTAAATAAAGTATGTTGTTTAGAGTATCTGCTTTGGCTGTCCAGACTATAATCCAGGTACCTGATGGCATAAAAACCACAGGAGGCATGGCAGATAAAACTACAGGATAATACTTCTCTGTGGAGGAGGGAGAATTGGGAGCATCAGTCTCTGTGAATCAGCTGTTCAGTTACTTCTGTACAGGTGTCAGTGAACTCTGAAAAATGCTGTTTTAAAGTCACTTTCCTGATACTGAACTCTGTTACTCTAACCAGGATGTTTCATTGTTGTTTTAGACACAAGCAGGTCTTCAACTCCAGCCATGTTAACCTCCGACCCAGCTACTTGTCCCATCATTCCTGGATGTGAAACAACCATTGATATCTCCAAAGGGCGGACTGGTCTTGGTCTGAGCATTGTTGGAGGAGCAGACACTTTGCTGGTTAGTTGGAAAAATACATGTGTCACTCATGGGAAATAACAGTAGTGAAAGTAAAGTCTGATAGATTTTTTGTCATTTGTTTATAAAGCATTTCTAGAAACACACAAAATAAACAAAAATAAGAAAAAAGCCCTTTCTAAAATTAAAAGAAAAAATGAGCTTCGTAAATATTTTGGTAATTTTTTCATTATGCGTCTGACTTTCATTCCATCTGACTTTTCACTGATTAATTATAGTAGCAATTTTCAGTTACTTTGGGTTCAAAATGGTGCCTGTTCTTTCAACATGCAATTTTGATGTTGTTTTTGTTGTCAGGGAGCAATCATTATCCATGAGGTATATGAAGAAGGAGCGGCATCTAAAGATGGACGACTGTGGGCTGGTGATCAGATACTAGAGGCATGGTGATTTCTTTGGCTGTTTTTGTTTTTGTTGCTGGCTAAACCTTCTGTATTTGTCTGCTGGAAGGTCTGCACAATTTGCCATTGTACACTTTTATTGCAGGTGAATGGAATTGACCTCAGGAATGCCACACATGATGAGGCCATTAACGTTCTCCGTCAGACCCCCCAAAAAGTTCGTCTGACTGTGTACAGAGATGAAGCCCAGTACAAGGAGGAAGACATGTATGATGTGCTGAATATAGAGCTCCAGAAGAAGCCTGGTAAAGGCCTTGGGCTGAGTATTGTTGGGAAAAGGTATGTAATGTACCTGGAGATTCAGTGTTTGGAACTTGCTTATCATGTTTCTTTGTGGTCTGGTGCTCAGATCCAGTGGGCTTAAAGGCCATACATCTTATTTTTGTGCTTAAGCTAACCAGTCTTCCCTGGAGGAACTAAGCCAGTGTTATTCAACAGAAAAATGAGACAATGTTTATTTGTGTTTCAAATAGCAAGCTATAAACATGACCATCAAACAGTACTTTAATGTGAAATTCATGTGTGTATTTGCAGAAATGACACAGGTGTGTTTGTGTCAGATATCGTCAAAGGAGGAATAGCAGATACAGATGGGAGATTGATGCAAGGAGACCAGATATTGACAGTGAATGGAGAAGATGTCCGAAATGCTAACCAGGAGGCTGTTGCAGCTTTGCTAAAGGTATTGGGAAAAGAGAAGATGGATAAGAGTGAAAAACTGAGATCCAGGTTTTTTGAAAGCTTTAACTTTATTCAAACTGAGATCAGACTGTTACTGAGATGTCAGTGAGATGACTTGGTCATCCAAATTTTAGCTTCCTGAACTTTAGAGCATTCAGATTTTGGTACTTTGCCTGATAAAACTGGGAGTAGTGGTGGTGCAGAAAGTTGTATATTTATGAATATAGGCTTATAGATGACCTTTATAGAATACCATTACCTAGAACAACTGAAAACCTAAAACTGTATTCTGTCGAAAACACTGATAGCTGGTTAACTGTTTTGCAGTTTCAGAAAGATACGCAGAACTGACTGCAAATGATGAAGAATTCAGCAGAGTAGTTGTGCTACAAATGACTACTTTCATAGTTTGTTTACAAGGGCTTATAGTGACAGGACAAGAGGATATGGCTTTAAACCAAAAGGGTAATTTTAATTAGTTGTTAGACAGAAATTAATTAATGAAAGAAGTGAGGGTGAGGATGAAATGAGGATGGTGAGGCACTGGAATAGGATGCCCAGAGGTGTGGATGCCCCATCCCTGGAAGTGTACAAGGCCAGGTTGGATGGGGCTCTGAGTAACCTGATCTACTAGGAGACATTAATTTTTTTTGTTGTTGTTGTTGTTTATGTCTTGTGCCACCTTACATCCATTAAATTCTACAATGCATTTTTCAAGCATTTGGTATAAGAAACTGCTTTATCAAAGTTTGCTGAAGTAACTACCTGCAGCTCTTGGAGCCAACCTATTCTTGATTTTTTTTTTTCTGATGTCCTTCCCCTGTTTCCAAATCAGAATAAAGTCAGATATACAATATTTCCTGTTGTCTGCCAGGAAATCCAGCTGGTTAACCACCTTGTCTGTTTTTCAGTCCAGAATTTTGAGACATGCTGCAGGGTAAGGATTCCACTGAGTCAGCATTTTCAGTGGAGAACTGTTTCACTGGTAAAAAATTAACAGATGCTGATTATAGCTGTCTCTTGGATACATAGGCACACAGTCATGCTTCTTAACACTCACACTCAAAGGTATATTTTTCCAGATCTTGAACGGGTCCTTGAGGTTTTAGATTTACTGGGGAGCAGGGGTCCTAGGGGAGAGCAGTGGTCAGAAAGGGACATATGAGGACTTCTGTGTTTTCAATTTGTGCCCATTAGTGAGAATGCCAGAACAGGATCTATGTTGTGACACTGAACTTGTTAGTATATTCTTATTTGGCTATAGTACTTTTCCTTTCTTACATGATAGTTTTTTTATTTAAAAAACACTGCATTTCTTCTCCCTATGCTGTACCTCTCCTCTGAATAAAAATGCCTTTTCATGTGGGAAATTTCTTTCATTTTGACATTTTGGAGTATCTCATTGATTCAACTTACCATTCATATATTCACATTTTAAGTACTTCATCATTGCTCAGTAGTACTTGTAGTTAATTGTCATAGCCCTGAGGAATGGGCTTTTAAAATACCTTAGACATATTATTGTTAATAATTGTTTTGTTCACATAGAGTAAGTGGAATAAAACATGGTCACGCACATGTAGAGAGTGACTATTTCCTGTTCAGATATTCATGCAGTTTTTATTTGTGAGAGTAGGATCTAGAGTGAATTGTCTTGAACTGCCTAAAATGTATTTTGCTGGAAAAATTTTTTTATAATCTTTGGAAAATTCCTATGTGTTTTAAGTAGAATGAGACAAACAGAATGTGTCATCAGTGAGAATTCTGTCTGTTCTTGCAGTGTTTCTATTGAAGTATCCCCTAAAGTATGCAAAAAGACTACCAGCTTTTCCCCTTACTAAACTTACTGGATCTATCAAATGGGAGAATTTAGCAAGAAAGAGAAAGGCGTAGTAAAACAAAATAGGAATTGATTTATTCAAGAGTCCCATTGGAAAGTATTACCTCCTACTTTCGCATGTAATTTTAAATTCTCATTTGTGGGTTTGTGTATTTGTGAAGATGTGGTAATTTTAGGTACATATTTCCTCAATTTTCCACTTTGAATAAGAATTATCCATATGTTTTAATATGACTAAATTCATACAAGCAGAGAAGAATGGTTTTGCCTGAGCTTTGATCAAGTCTTTTCCAGGACATTGAGAAATCAACATTATTTATAAAATTAAAAGCAATTTAATAATAAATCTTTTTTAGTGTCATTCCTAAGAGAATAGCAACAGGTTGTGAGGTATTGAAACTTTGTTTGAATGGATATGTCTGGTTGGTTTTGATATATTGGCCTATTACTATGGATTTTTTCTGGCAAATGCATGAATCTCTTTTAGGATAATAAAGTTAAAACATGACAAATAAAGGCAACCTCATGTATTATTAAATTATTTGAATGCAGCAGTTTCCCCTTACAACTTTTCAGTGAAAGAAAAAAATCAAAATAACAACAAAACTGAAATTTCTGTATTAATGCATTGCAGATCGATGTCTTCTCTTGACACTACTTGTATTATGTTGAAAGTCTAATTTTCTTAGCCCTGTGGTAATAACTTTTCTGTTTTTTTCAAAATAATGTCTTGATTTTGAAGTATTTAATTGCAGGCTGAATTGTCTCCTGAGACATGCATTTTATGTAGACGTGTGAATACTCAATAGAGAAGTTAAAATCTTAAAGGCTAGTGAAAGAACTTTCCAGTATGCAGTCAGTCCATATCACCCAGGTTATTACTGGGAGTCAGATGCCTATGGATGTTTAGGAAATTTTCTGCCCAAAATTTCTTAGTTATAATGGTGTCTATCCTGAGTAACAGATAATTTCAAAAGTTTAAGAGAGATGAGTAACTTCCGGTTTAATTACCATGTTCTCAATCATGTTAAGATAAATAATGATTAAGACTTTGATGTGTCACACTGGTTTTAGTTTTTATTGAAAAAATTATATGTCGACATTGCAGTTCAGAAGCTATTCCTTATTAAGTGTAATGTAATAGAATTATTCCTCTTGTGTGATTTTCATGTCTTCATTGTAATACTGATTAATCCAGTATTAAAAAAGTATCCTGATTAGTATTGAGTAGCTTGGTGTGCTTTGTGTGTGTCACTGGTCCTGCCATGAACTCTATCTGCAAAGTGCTCATTTCAGGATTGCTAGTCCATGGTTTTTTTTTTCCATCTGTCCATGTGTTTTTTTTCTTTCTCCACTTTCTAGAAAGTCGCCTAAAGCTTTTCATCTTGCATACAGAAGAGATATGTTACAAGTAACTGTTTCTTTAGTGTTCCTTAGGTACAGTAAGACTAGAGGTTGGAAGAATAAAAGCTGGGCCATTTCACTCTGAAAGGAGAACATCCCAGAGCAGCCAGGTATGTAACTATAAAACTGGTTAGTTTAGGAGAAGTAATGTTAAATAATGAAAGCAAATAGAAATGCCGCTTTTATGATGACAGTTATTTTTCACATGCCTGATACAAGATGGAAACATTTTGCAGCTCTTCAGTAGCCATTTTTTATGTTCAGTTTAGCAAGTTGTTATAGACAGCATCCAGCCAAAAATATAATCCAGAAATTACTTTGCTCCAGACTCCAGCTTGTCCAGTTCTCCAGTCTCCAATTCTTATCAATACCAGAAGAAATTAGAGTCAACTTTAAACCTCATAGTTACTGTCAGAGTAGTTGGCAGTGGAGTATTCCTTCAGTAAGCTTAGAGAATTTTTCCATTCCTTGCATGTCCTTACTGTAGTCTTGCCTGCCAAAAGCAGGAAACCTGTGCTCTTTCCATCAGACTTCTCTTATTTATTTTATTGTTGGTCTGATGATGAATTGCTACAATCCCAAATCTACTTCTGTATTTGAAAGCATCTTCCATGGCATAGCACCTTGCACTGTGATTCTGTCCAGTAGGAGCTACAGTTCTGAAAGCTCACATATAATCTGAATAACTTCCTTTGGTTGTGAACTGGGGATGAATATTATTAAGTATTAAATATAAATAGTTTTAAGACATAATTAAAATTCAAGTGAGCATTTAAGACTAAATAAAACTGACAATTTAGGCTCTCTTCAGAATTAGTATTGCTAAATAGCATGAAAACGTACAGACTCTGGCTGGTCTTATTCTAAGATGATGTTCACAGTGTTGAATGTTTTGAAGAGTGTGTCACAGTCAGGAGACTGTTCTCACCAGGAACCATGTTGTTCTTTTACTTGCCCTTCAAGTATAGTGAAAATCATCCTGGAAATTGTGCAGGTCTAGCTGAGTGGAGAGCCTAATCTTAGTAGCAGCTGACGCAGCAGCTGAGCATTTGAGAGTCCACATGATGACCTACTGATACCTGTATTCTGTCCTTGCTGTGTTATTTGTAGCTAACTTGCATTAGAAAATCTCTATAAGGTGATAGCAGGGGCAAATACCAGGACCTTGTTGGCCCTCAGAAGAAGCACTTTAAAGCTTTGCATGGGGCTGTACAAGTACAATCTCTGTTGGTCTAATGATGCTTCAGAAAAGAGTTATCTACAGTGACCAAAAAATTCATGGAGTTCTCTGACTCAGTTTTGACTGGGCACAGAAAAAATAAAATACTGCAGAAAATAAAATTAATACAGTGAGTTACAGTTTTACTTTGAGTAGCTGGGTCGGTGAAGCTCCTCTCTAATCCCACTCTAACATTGTGTGTAGGTCAGTGAAGGAAGTGGCAGTCTCTCATCGTTCAGTTTCCCAGTGTCTGGTTCTGGTGCACCCGAGGTCTTTGAGAGTGGCCTAAAGAGGCATATCAGTAAGTTGGAGAGTTTTTTGATGCTTTCAGTATTTTGTACATATGAACTGGTAGCTGAGATCTTTCTGTTAAAGTGTTATAACTATGTGATGTAGGCCTCAAAGTAATTCCTTGGTCAGCAAAATGCTGTAGAAGAGATTCTTGCTCAGTAGAAACTGGGAGCTTCTTATATAAGCAGTTTAAATATTGACAATCTCAATTGAGCCATAATTTTTTATTTAATCTAAATACATTCTATGACAAGCTGTCTCATTCATAGAAATCCAGATACAGGTGGAATAGCTGTCTCATGCTAAATTAAAAATAAAGTTATTTCTGATCAAAGTATCGCTAGAAAATAATGAGTTTGAGCTTAGCAGTCTTATTCCAGCAGTTATTTAAATGGAGAAGATGGTTGATTCTTTCACCTATTTTAGAAGTATTTCAATCCAGTTATTGTAATGATGGCCTCTATCAAAATCAGATTAAAATGTATATAACAAACAAGCAGAAAGGTAGAATCATCATAGCGATTTGGATGACTTTATTGAAAAAGTTTTCTAGAAATGCTTATTTAACTTTTTTTTAAATTTATCTTAATTCATTTGACAGCAGGTTCTGAAATACAGGGACTAAGAACAGTTGAAATAAAAAAGGTAAGTTGTAGCATGCAGTGGCATAAATCAGGAATAGGTTTTGTAGATGTTTTCAATAGGTGTCTTTATGGAATGAAAGAAGTCTAGGCCTATTCATTGTTTTAGGAAAGGATCCGGAAATTAATTTGTCTGTCTTTTCAGTGTGGGACTGCATTGCCTATATTTTTATGTAAAGTAGTGTGACTTATGTTATCGTGCTTTGTGAGTTGTGTTGAAACTAAAAGAAGGAAGAGATACTGGGTCTTACTTTTGTTGTCATCAGATTGAGTTACATGCAAACTCTCTTGTGGTAAAGTCAGGGGAATTGTACCAAAGAAGGCTGTTTTTTGTTATTTGATATTTTTCTTCACACATATTTTTAATGAGTAGGTTCTTGCATGGCAGCTGCCAGGTTTTCAAGTGTGAACTTCAGTCACCTTCGTTATGCATGTGAGCTTAGTCACAAACTGCATCTTATTTTCCAAAATATTTATACTTATTTGTTTTCATTTGGCATCTAGTTCACTTGATGACATGGATTGTATTCAGCCATTCTTTTAACACTAGAATCTGCAAATAACAGTTTGCAATAGCAGTTTTTACAGTGAGGTATTTGGGTGTGGTACATGCAGCTGGTTTCGGTCTTCAACATTTGGACACTAGGGGGAGCATAAAGATTAATTCTAGTCTCCAGGAGATTCATAACAGGATATTCACATAGACAGTACTAAGGACAGTAATTCTGTCTCATTGGTTTTCCTTGCTCAGACCTCTGTGCGTACATTTAGAGTCAGGTGCTGAATTCTGTAATTATTTAGTTGGTTAAAATAAAACACACAACTGAATTAGCAAATTTTCTCTTACCACTGAGAGGAAGAAACATCCATTCTGATTACTCTGCTTTCTTGAGGTAGTGCAAAAGCATATTAGCTTAAAAACTGGCTTGACACAGGAATTCTAATCTTCATCAAATAGGGAGTTTAGCCATCTTTTGAGGTTAGCCTACCATTGTCTGTGTTTTTCTTTCCAGAAAAATCTAATCTTTTTTTCATTACTATAACAGAACCCTACAGATTCACTAGGAGTGAGCATTGCTGGAGGAGTAGGAAGTCCTCTTGGAGATGTTCCTATATTTATTGCCATGATGCACCCAAATGGAGTTGCAGCTCAGACTCAGAAATTAAGAGTAAGTTAATTATTAAGAAGGCTGTAAAGATTGCATGGGTAATGTGATTACTCTAGATAGGCAGTAAACTCACAGTTCAGTGATACAGTCTAAAGTGTGTCTGGCTATGGAAAGAATTCTTGCTGTTTGGATTGATGAAAAAGAAGCTCAGATTGGTAGCATGGGAAAATGTAGTTGCTGACATATGCTAACTTAAGAAAGGAGGTGCTAAAGCAGTCTTGGATCTTAGAGTTAGTCAGCTTGTGAAAATTAAATGCATAGAAAGTGGTTCAGAAGGATGCGTTCTATAAACAAGTGCCATTGCTGAGTGTAGTGGTCATTCCTGCAAATGTAGGTGTGCAGTCTGTTTTATCTGTCATGTATCCTATGCCTAGGACAAAGAGAGTACATTTTAGGCTCTGAGTTAAAGTGGGAGATTTTATCTGAAGCTGTACTTAAATGCATCTGCATCAAAGGTACTTGAATTTGACTCAGGTTTCTTGGAAGATACTGTTTCAAGATGAAGTCAAACAGAATCTCTGATGATAATTTGCTACATCAGTCTGCCTTCAGGTGACATGCAAAGTGCATCTCTGGTTTTTAATGCATATTTCTAGAGTTTTAGGATCAGTTCTGTAAAGCATCCGTACTTTTTACACTGGTTACACTAAAATGGTGTATTTTGCTAATCCTGATGTTGAATTACCTGCCTTCATACTGGGCCATTTCCTAGTTCTGCTGTTGTTGAAAGTGACAAATAAATCTATGTAACTAAGTTAGATTTTCTACATTTTCTTCTGTAGGTTGGAGACAGGATTGTTAGCATCTGTGGAACATCTACTGAGGGCATGACTCATTCCCAAGCTGTTAATATCTTAAAAAATGCTTCAGGCACTATTGAGTTGCAGGTAAAAAAATCCTCAGTGACATTTTGAATATTTTCTGAATACTGTTTTGCCAGCTGCTACATTGAACTATTTTAGTGTCAGCATTCTTTTACCATTGATTTCCAACCTCTATTTCTAGGTTGTAGCTGGAGGAGAAGTGAGTGTCATAACTGGTCCGCAGCAGGATCCACCTACGCCCAGTCTTTCATTTTCAGGACTAACTTCAACTGGCATATTTCAGGATGATTTAGGGTCAGTAACTAACTATAGAATGTACAGCCTCTGTAGCCTGTTACTTTAAATGATAATCAACCTATCAACCTATAAACCTTACAAATTCTAGCAAATAGTGGATGACATTTTTGTGTTAATCATAATTAACATATTTGGTATACATAAAACCTGTGGGCCATAGGTCCTCTTCTGTGGTTTTCATTATGCAATTTGCTGTGCTGCAATTTTTTTTTTGACTCTCTGTAGACTTGGTATGTGATCTGATTTCTTCTACAGCCTCTATTGTTTCTCTGAGACTGGGTAGCTAGGATTAATTGATACACCCAGAAACTCTCTTTCCACTGTTGTACCTATGTTTCTGTAGTGTGCTCTCTACTGCTGGGCAGTCAGGAGTGTCAGATGTTTCTGGTGTACAAGGTATACTGCTTCTGGTATTCTGCAAAAGTGCATTATGTAAACAAGTTTTGTGTCAAACTCTGTCATAAATCTGAGGCATTTTTTATTTTGGGAAAGGGGAAAGAGAGGGATTATTCTTTAGCCACACATACCTACTTTGAAAAGTAGAATTCCAAAATTACTTAGTATCAAAGTATACGTGGGGAAATACACCTATAAATGATTTATATAATAAACACATATATACAAATACACAGTCATCTATTAGGAGAGAAGCAATTAAACCTTAATAGCATAAACTATTTGAGCTAATTTTAGGCTTTACAGGATTTTTAAAGTAGATATTATGGAATCTGGAAATGCGTGCAATACCTCTCTAGTTCACTAGGAAGCACTATTGGTGGCACATAGCAGCCATAAACATGCCCTGAGCTGTATATTTGAAAAAGCTGCTTCCGTATAATAATATGGGCATTCGGTAGTTTACAGAGTTTACATTAACTGAAATATGCAGTTCTTTATAACAAAACTATTTGTAGTTCTAGTGGAAATAAAAATGTACTCGTTAGCTTAAAAGGAGTAATGTTTTTTGTTGAATATTCTGTATGTTAAATCTGAAGTCGAGACAAAATACTCTTTTCCCTTTTCTTAGACCTCCTCAGTATAAGACCATTACTCTGGACAGAGGACCAGACGGCCTTGGCTTTAGTATTGTGGGTGGCTATGGCAGTCCCCATGGAGACTTACCCATTTATGTAAAGACAGTGTTTGCAAAGGTAGGTGAAAATTTTTCCAATCAATCAATTTATTAGTTCACTGCAATTATTGTTCTAAATCTTGGCCTGGGTTTGCAGTCAAAAGAATTTTGCAGATTCTCACAGCTTCTCCTTATTAGTGCAAAGGCTGATCAAAATGTGCTTGCATCATTTGAAGGCTGTAATCTTGAAAAGATTAAGAATTTCCAACTATACATGATTCAGCCTATCAGCAGAGTCTTGTCCACCTCTCGAGACTGGAATTGTGTAATACTTAGGGAAAAAAGCTCCCTTGCTTTATATTTAGAGTGTGTTTATTTCCGGTAGTAGAGGGAAGTGTTTTATTGAACTCAGACTGGACCTTCAGAGAAGTTCAGATGCTGACCTGGATTTGATAATTTGGATGGCTCTAGGAAACAGCAGAGAGTCAGAGAAAACTGGAATCACGAATGCTAAATTTTTAAGGTATATCAGAGTATAAAGCTGTCTTTTGCACCACTTGGTGAAAAGTTCTGTAGGTCTTGAAAATGTTATTTTTATATTACTAGGGTTTAAATTTTACACTAGCTGGAAAAACAGGGTTGAGGGAACCAAACAATCACGTAGTTCCAATTTCTAGATGTGGAACTTAGACTGGGCAGGGTGTACTGCAAAATTAGCAGTCTTCCCAACATCTGGCTCTATCTGTATCCCTGAAAACCGAACAGGTTGCAAGAGGTTTTCTTTTCAGGACTGTGTGTCAGGGAGAAAAAGAAATGTGTGAGTCTGCAGTTACTTGTTTTATCATTCCAGGGTGCAGCAGCAGAAGATGGACGCCTCAAGAGGGGGGATCAAATCATTGCTGTGAATGGGCAGAGTTTAGAAGGGGTGACCCACGAGGAAGCAGTTGCTATTCTGAAAAGGACAAAAGGAACAGTCACTTTGACTGTCTTATCATGAACTGGCTGTCTGTCAGGCTAGGGTCAATAAGACAATATTGTTTACTTTCCACATAGTAAAGAGAATGGAGATGTTTGTGTAGTCTTCTTGCTCTTTCAGCTTAACAGGACTGTGTTACAACGCTGAAGAAAAATAACATTTAACCATATTTTTGTATACATTTAAAGTACTTCTCTTCCTGTCAAACCACTGGGATGAAGTTATGTTGACAATGGAAACACAGGGATATTTTTCCTATTAGTAAGTCACCATGAAAAAAAATGTTGCCATTAATAACCACACAAGGAAATGTTTTGGGAAGAGACTTTGTATTTGAGTAGTGTTGGAAAAATTATAAATGCATCAAGTCAGCACACAGGTTGCAGGGGTAGCAGTAGTCAGACAACAGGAAAGAGCTTATTGAAGAAAGAAAATATTACTAAATCAGAGATTTGGGAGATAAGGGGGAAATATGTGTAATCTGGAGGCAGAAGGTTTTTTGGAACGAGATGATTTTTAAGGTTCCTTTCGACCCAGACTGTCCAATGACCATATTATTTTGCAATGCTCAATAGGAGGAACTAGTTTGGTGACTTGGGTGGATTTTTTTGCTTGCCTTTTTGTGCGTTTAAATTTTTCTAAGTCATGGTGTATCTGAAAAAAAAAAACACTGTGTTTCACTTGGCTTAGATTTGAGGGTTTCATTATTTTGGTGGCAGGGGAGTGTATTGGTGGTGATGATGGTGGTTTTGTTTGTTTTGTTTGTGGGTTTTGTGGGTCTTGTGCTCAGGGCTGAAAAGTCCATTACTAGTGGAAACTATTCCTGGTGATTGAGAATGCCCAGCAACTGCAGTATTAGAAGAACTATACTTTTAAAATAGGAATATTTTATAGTCCTTATGGATGAAAACAACTTTTCTAATATGAAGTGTCTATAAGCAAATGTCCTCTTCCAATGTGCAGCACCATGTACACGGTCAGTGCAGACATTCCTGCAAGCTGTTTGCTCCAGAGCCATGAACAGACCTCTCAGAGCAGTTCTGCTTAGCTGCCAGCAGATGTCTAGATATTGCCAGTGGAAGGAGTTGACATTAATGGTGTTGCTGCTATTATCACTAGCAGCAGAGGTAGAGTCCTTCTTGAACTGAGAAGGCATACAGCCAGGAATCATGGATTGAGCATGGGTAAAGACCTGAAAAAGCCTCACAGTGGAGGTGTGTAGTAAGACAGCAGTGAGGGTTTGCATCAGTAATAAGCAGAAGAGGAGCTTTGACAGCTACAACTATTATTTTGGGGATATTAATTTTAGAGGCACAGATAAAAGCATCTAGTAAGTACAATGCAACAGTGGAGCTTTCTTTGATCAGCAGCATGGTCAATAAATGCATCACTTTCTCATTACTTAAACTTTATCTAAAAACTGCACTCAATGAAACACACAGCTGATTGTAACCTGCCTGCCCTTGCCTGCCATGCTTTTAGGAATCTGACAGATAAAGCATGCTTTTCCCATGATTTATTTTCCTGCAGAAGAATTTTGCTGAGTCTTTTGAGAGAGGAAGATACCAGTCAAACTAGTATGCTATTTAGCATGAGGATGCTTTGCTTTAATTAGCAAAAATGGAATTTTAGCAAGAAGGCTACTATCTCAACTATCACTTAGGAGAAATATGAACTGAAAATGCAGGCAATGGTCAGGCCATTATTAGGGGATAATACAAAAGACTAGCATTCATTTTAGTGAGTCACAAAAGCAGTATTAGGAGTGTCTGTCAAATAGTATTAACAAATTGATAGCTATGTGTAAGTGAACTAACAAAAAAACCCCACTCTTTGTCTTTTTAACTATTCTAGAAGTTACATTGTGGTAGGCTAAGATGCAATAAACTAGATGGTGCCATTGCTGGATGCTGCTGTTATTGAATTGCTTTTGTACTTATTCCTTGCATAGAGTGAGAAATGCCTACATTAGAGTATGTAAAGTCACTTTAAATAGTATCTATATTTGTAACAGAAGTAGTGTACAGCTATTTTGTTACTGCTCTTGTGTCACAATGGGTGATTTAAATTAATAAATTTCAAACTGTCATGATGAAGTTCTGGGTGTGTTACTAGTTGCTTTATAGTAGCACACTTGCGTTATTCATTCTGTTCATTCTGTTGCAAAAGATTAATTCAAAACAATTTAATAGTTGAAAAAAGACATTACTCTTGATGTAAACATTAAAGCATCTGCTAAAAATTGATTTTTTTTTAAAGATGTTATCTTCACTTGCAAACTCTTAGCAGATTCATGAAACTGTGAAACTGTTTTGCTTTTTTGTAACAGAGCGTTAATCATTGTTTAAAAAAATCATTCCTTCAGGCATGGGATGTGCCATGAGGGACATGGAGCTTGGGGCTCAGAGAACGGGCTCTCCCCAAGCCACATGCCCAGAAACTGTTGTATGACCACTGCTTAGTGGCTGCCATGCACTGGACCATGTAGTAATAGACTTTTCAGGCATAGGGTATTTGGTTTTCTTTATCAGTTTGTATTCGATGCAACTTTCCAGTCACAGGAGTTAGTCCTGTAAGGTGCTGGGTACCATGGCCTAGTTGTACCAAGTTTTATGGTTTTGGTTACATTTTTTCCATGTTGCTGTGTTACAGGTTTGGAAGGGTCTGGCATCTAAAAAGGCTCCATCCCATTGTCTGGTCAGATATCCAGCCCTTTTTTTTAATTCTCAGCTATGTACTGCTGAGGGCTAATCAGAATGGTATTAATGAAAAGCTCTTTAATTTTAGAGTGATATTATAAAAGGGACTGCAACTTTGAAAGCGTGGGTTTGAACAAAGGACAGCTGATTCATAGAAATGCACATATTTCATTTCTTGACAGTTAGCAGGTATTGTTGGCATGGCTGCTTTTCTGTTCATTCTTCTGTTAGATTTTATTTCTGGGTTAGCTTTATGGTAGCAGTAGTATTGTTAATTCTCAGCTGAGAGAAGGGTTGGAATTTAATAGCTATTGCTGATCCCCTTTCCTTCACTCTATTCAGTCTCTTTTTATAAGAAAAAAAAAAAAAAACTGTATATTCTATAGACCTAGATGAAGAAAAAAGTGTCATCCTTGTTGTTAAGCTGTTTTCTTTTGGTGACATAGACTTGCAAGTTATGTGGAAGTGCTTAGGTCATTTAATAGTGTCTTGCAAAGAAAGCCTTACCTCAAAATGGGAGTGACATTGGAAAGGGTAATGTGTTAGATTTCTACACGCACTTTTTCTTGCTTTTTAAAACAAATAGTTCAAAGCATCTAAAATATTCTTGCGTAGAGGGCACTTCTGTTTTAGGTTCCAACTGAAGCTACCAAGAATAAGGTTTTCACATTCTTTACAAATTTTATTAAAACTGTAAATATTATTAGTAGTAAACAGTATTTTCCTTAGCCTATTCAATACTGCAGTGTGGATTTTTATTTTATAACTGGTCATCATGCATGCTCTTCAACAGACATGTAGATCTTTAATGTGTTTTATAACCACTGCTGTTATAACCAGTTCATAACCAGTGTTGTAGGGCATGTACTTGTGAAGTTTGGCCACTTGTATTCATGGAAGTGGTAACCATGACAGGTAAGAAGATCCATTTCAAACACTTGAGAAGACTACATCTAATGGAAAATGATGCCCAAGTAGATTGAGGTTCCTATGTTCTTATCTCCTGACATAAAGTCTTCCTAAGCTTTCTACTCCCTGTGAAAATAATTGTTTGAAATGGGTAGAAAAAAATGTAGATATTGTTTGTATTTCAGCAGAAAGGAGATTAAATTCTGGTAAGATATTAATTCTAAAAGCTGCATATGCCTGAGCTGAAAACAACAGAATTTTCCAAACTAAATTATTAGTTTTGAATTGAAGATTTTTTGTTTAGTTACAGCACCAGGTTGGTTTGTGAAAGTGAGCCAAGCAGGTTTTCATTTACTGTTTCACTTCAGACTACTTTCTATTTGGTCCATTGTTTTTGATCTTCATATAGGTAGCTTAAATACATAAATTACATAATAAAAAAAATTTTATTACATCAAAGAAGTGTTTGAATCACATACAAAAACAACTTACCTGTTTTTATGACTACCAGTACTACATTGGGTTTTTTAAGTGCTTGCAATTAGATGTCCAGTTTGTTCATAGGCAGACAAGAGAAAGCTTTTTGTCTAAGAGGGGAGGCTTTGAATTTCTTAACACTTGTTAGTATTTTCTGGTATTTCAGCCTTTGGTATTTTATTAGTTAAGATTGCACTTCGTTAAGTGAATTCAGTTTAATTAAAACTATGCTTTGACTGACCAAGGTAGACATTATACCTAAAAGAGAGTGAATGCTCTTCTTGAGTATTTCTCTGGGATGTCGGTTGACTTTTTGAGTTCTGTGCAGCATTACTCAACAACAGAGTGTCAGTTTGGTGTGTTTGCATAGTGTTTTGTTCATGCTCCTCACTGTCCACAGCCACAGAAGAGGTCGTGATACCAGGATTCAGAGAACTGAGACATTTAAATGATGCATTAACAGATTTCAGTTTCTGCATACCATAGAGGTAAAGAAGTTTTTTGTTTGGGCACCTCACACAAGCACTTAGGCTGAGGAACATGAAAGGTCTTTTCAGGCTGTAATTTGAAATACCTGGTCATCACAGGGATGCCAAAGCCATGTGTCCAACAGGTCAAGGATTCACATTATTGGGAATTTTACATAAGCATTGGGAGCAGCACCTTGGGTAATTAATAGGTAATAAGCTGTACTCTATTTGTAGGGGAATATTTATCAAAAACTGTCAAAAAAATACACAGTTTGTTTTGACTGAAAAAAATATTTTCATTACTTGTTCTTAAATGTGTGTATGTCTGTTGGAAGTAGAAAGACCAGTATTGCAAATGAGAGAGAGAGAGAAAGAAAGATATAGATAGACAGACAGATAGTCCTCAATACAGTTCTAATTGTTAAGGCAGCAGATGTTGAATGGAATTCCTGTTTGTGACAGAGACCACTGAGGATAGATGATTATAAAAGATTGCCATATGGGAAAAGCATTAACCTTTGTTACTGTCACCAAGACCAGAAGGGTAAAAGTGCTAGTATTCATATTTTCCTCGTAATATATTTACTTCATACACTTTTTAAGCATATACATAAGATAAAGTACTGCACTTGAATTTATTGTTAATGTAGACCTAGAGGTTGTTCTAAGTAAATATGTATGTTGATTATTTCACAAAAAATGTTTATGGACACACTCTCATCATAAGACTTTTACAGCCTCTTTCACAGCACTGAATGACAGCAATGATTGCCTTTTTGCTAAATGAACAAAACCTTTGCAAAAAGGACAAATCTGGGCAGGAAGGAGAATTGCTTAAAACAAGGCAGGAACCTCCTGGTCTGAGCTGATTTTCCTGTTGTGACTGAGCATGCTCTCTTCAATCTATGCCTATCTTCCTAGGAACAATAGGGCTTTTGTTTGTTTCAAATTGAAGCTGACCATCAGAATTTTGTGTATGCAGTCTCCCTCTGAAAAAAAGCTTTTTTTTCTATTGTAGTTGCTAGAGCGGGAAGAAAAAGAATACAACTGGACCTTTGCTTTAAGTGCAGATTTATGGAATATCAACATTTAGTTGAAATAGCTCATTAACAGTTTGTTTGCTGCAAGATGTTCTCTTCTTTCCACTTTAAGTCAGAGTCTCTTCAAAGCATGCTATTTTGCCAGCAGCCAAACCATTCTTGTCTGCACTTCTCCTGCTCCCATTTCTTTTGATTGGAGTGTGTGCATTGGGTTGGGGGGTGGGGGAATTATGTGTGAGGGGAGAATGTCAAAGGCTCTGTGTGTGCTCATGCACGTGTGTGCATGTGTAGATCTCAGAATAATACTGTGTAAGTGCTAACTATTGGCCTGCAGATATTTCCTGCCAGGTATGGGGTTTTTTTTCTTACGGAAAAAATTTAAATAGGTACTCTAATCCTATTTAGTATATATAGGTTCTCAAAGGATTTTTAGAAAGAGAATAGATATTTTATCTATTTTAATGTCAGGAAAAAACTGCAGCAGAAGCATTTTCTGTTTCTTCTTTGTGATTTTGTGATTCCCAGTGAGCCTTTTTCTAATGTGAATGTACATCTTTTCTATTAGTCTGGTAAGTTTAACAATGGAACAGATTCCAGGTTCTGCTTTCAGGAAAATGAAAAATTATTTGAAGCTGAGAAATGTTTGGGTCTGGAATATTGATGCTGTGTTTCTGGGGCTAAAATCACCTCATGAAGTATGAACATACTTCAGAGTTCCTGACTTATAGCACCCCTTGTTTAGGCCCATGTGAAAGACCCCACATTCATAGGATTGTTCCTTTTATATACAGGAATTATACTCAGTTTTACTTTACAGATAGTTTGAACTCATTTACATATATTATGGACTCTCACTTGAGTATAAACCTTGAATCTGTTGGCCAAGCTAACAAATCTCTGATCAAGCCAAAAGTGGCAACCTGAATTGGGTTGGTTTCCTTCTAAATGTCAAGGAGGAGGTGAACCAAACAGAAATGCTGGGCAGTCAGCAGCAAGGAGACAAAGGTATTTACTGACATCTGGCAGCCTGTGTGCATTTCTCTATTTTGAAAGATGACTTCAACTGCCATAGTATGAAAATCCAATTCAAAAGTGACTTGAGTTAACAGGAGAGGGTAAATTAAATTAAGGGGTAGCAGGAGAGGGGAAGTACTCACTTGCAGGCTCATAAATAGGCGTGGAGATGGCTCTGTGAGTGTTCCTCATATTACAAAACCAGCAAACAAGGTGTTGCTGCAGTCAGCTGCTGGTTTCAGCTTGTGCACCTAGCCTGGGAGCTCCAGGTGCTGAAGCTTTATGGGAGAGGCTGTTTGGCTCTACTGTGCAGCCCCACATGCACACTTTGAAGTCAGACTAGCCCTGTAAGAAGGACCTAGATTGGTTAATAAAAGCTGACTTGTATTTAGCTACTTTTATACATATTAATAATTTTCAGTAATAGCCACTAGATAGCACTAGAGAATCAAGGTAAATCTCAAACAGCATGGGTTGCAGAGATTTAAACAAACACAAGCACTCCAAAACAAACAACCACTGGAGCCTGTTTTTGGTGTTCAGCTCGTATTAGCAGCCTAATGGAAATTATTCAGTCAGGAGAATGTTACTTTAACTTCTGGTTTATTTAAAATTTCTACACTGATGTATTTCCAAGCAGAAAACCACATAGTAATAACTTGAACAGTTACCCTATTCTGACCCTGGTTTTAATACTTTTGAACTTTATTGAAAACCACAAGCTTCAACAAAATATGCATTAAATCGAAAATGTTTAACACTGGCCATCACAAAGTGAATGCTTTAAAATAAAAACACACCTCTAAAAATATCCATAGGGATATTATGCTTTCCAAAAATATACCTCAAAAAAATCCTCAGTTTATTTGCAGGGAGAATAAAAAGTCTGTCACTGTCTCTAAGTTTATCCCTTACAAAATTATTCATCATTTTTAGTTTCTCAAGTATAGTTTAGGATTTTGAAGAAATCTTTACTGATGACCTCTATGAGAATGCAGGGACTGATCTTTCTAATCTCTGCTATGAAAGCTATAAGGGTACTGCTTCTATTTGCTTACTGATAGCCTTTCAAGAAGCCCCATATGAACTTTTTTCTAAAGGGTTAGGAAAGGCATAAAGGTTTTAGGAGAAATACATGGGTTTCTGTCTGCATGTACAGTGCATTTTCATAGGTTTAGCAGTCCTCTTGCAAACCATGTACTTAATGTACATAAGTAATTTTGTTTTGCACATTCATAAAGTTTTTTGTGGCAGTCTTGAGGAATATACACAGGTATGCATGGTGCTGTGGATGCTGTTCAAGGTAAGAACTTTAGTGTCTCCTCTGAAACCTGCATTCCTCAATTCAGTTTCAAAGTAATCACAAATTCTTCTGTTATTTGTTAACAGGGGTTTTATACCGAATCCTCACTTGATAATATCTTAAGAGTTTTTCACAAGGATCTAAAATCTGAAGCTTGATGGTCTTGAACTTCTAGAGTAATGTGTCCTAAATGCTTGTATTGAAGGAGAGATTGATAATCAGCTCAGGGCATCTGGCGCTTGTGGCTTGCTTCTAAAGTACGTTAAACAGACTGGTATCAAACTGTGCAACTGTTCTGGGCCTTATTTGCTACAGGTATGCTTCATCTTAGGTATGGGGACTTCAAAGACCTCAGTCTTGGCTGTCATTGAGAGGGGCTTGCAGGAGTTCCCAGTGGACTGGGCTGATGCATGTGTGAGCTCACTCAGCCAGTGAACTGTTCCTTGCAGAAATGACAGGCTGTTATCAGGAGATGCATGGGCTGTCTTTGAGGCTTGCTTGCACTTACAGTACACCCAGAATATCATTACCTACCAGTTTCTATAAATTCACCTTTTCCTGACAGTATGTGAGAGGCACATGTTTAAACAAGGTAAGAGATTTAACAGAACTGAAGGTTGATCATCTGTTTCTCCACAATTTAAATGAAGATTTTGCAGCTCTCCTGTTTCCTCCCACGCCAGTCCCTCAACTTCAGCTTGGAGAGCTGAACTTCCTTAGTGATAAGAGTCCATAAAGCGAGGATGGAGCTGAGTAAGGTTTTCAGTCCCACTTTCAGGCTGCTTCAGGCATCCTTTAGTAGTTGACAGCTATTTGCAGTTGCCAGGCCAGTAAATGGGTTCCCTACAGGACTAGGAGGTGAACTAGTGTTACAATGCAACTAAAGCAAGACTGGCATCTGACACTGTATTAGAAATCCTTCCAGCCCCTCTTTGGCCTTGTATTTATTGCACATATAAAACCATACTAAGCATGTTACTTCATTCTCAAATGTAGCTTGTTTTGCTCCAAGTGCCAGTGGCAGGGAAGCTGTTTTTTTAAGTGCTATGAAAACAAGTTCTAGCAAAACTGATCTTTATCAGATCCCATTGAAAAGGCTGCACATACTGAATAGTGAAACAGGCCAGTTAAATTTTAATCTGGGTTACATAAAAGGTTGTTCTTAAAGTGGCACATATTGGCATTGTTCTCACACCCATTAACTTACAGCCAGACAGTGAGAAGGCCAAGAGACATGTAAAACCTCAGCGTGAATCCATCTGTGCATGTGTGTATAAGCAACTTTTAGGTAGGGTAAAGTACAATCTCATAAACCCATCTGCAGCATCCTGCTTATTGCAATTTGGGATTTTTTCCCATGTGGGGTGTGGGGACAGTGCCTTGCAGATTATGAGTTACATAATTCAATAACTCTTTTGGGGGGGAGAGTCCTTGTTCTGGAAACCTGCTGCCAAAACTCTGAGAATCTTTTTCATGTGAGTTTAAAGGGCTGGCAAGGCTATGCCCAGAAGCCTGTGTGTGCCCTGAGTGGGGAAGATTCCCCAAATAAAGACAAAGGGATTAAACACTTGTGCATAAGACAGCCTGCATTCAGCATATTAGAGGTGGCAAAATTTAGTTGAATTGCCAATATACAATTCTAGCCAGTTAGCTTTGAAAGTTTGGAGTCTTGTTTGCCATTCCTTTTTAAGGAACTGGAGCTACCACAAGGAAGTAGTAAGTTAAGGCACACGTGCTTTGGTAAACCAGACAATGATGCCTGGGAGCTGTAGGATGACATCAGTGCAGAGTAGGAAAAATGAGAACAGAAACTGATCTTTTAGTTTTTTGGGTTTTTTTCTGATAGTATTTCTAATCTGTAGTGAAACCTGAAGCAAGATTTTTTTTTTCCCCCAAGTAATCTCTGATATTTAATATGTAGTTTTAAGTATTTATTTTCTTTATAAAAGGTTTCTTTTCCAATTAATTTTAAAATTACATGGAGTTTTTGCAGGGAATTAAGAACAGTTTTCTTGTGTTATAAAGTTACACTTTAGGGTATTTTAAGATCTAAGGGCAAGTAAGTTATAGCGTGCCAAATTGAAATATCATTTACATACCTGTGATGCCTATTAATCTACATCAGAGGCCTTTCATATTTACTCCTGTGTACCTTAGATGATGAAATGGCCTGAGGCATTTGGTTACCCTTTGGTTTCAAGTGCTCTTTCATCAGCATTGGGTATGACTTCATTTAGATGCAGGACTGCTTCTCAAATTACCATGGGTAAGTTTTTCCTTGTTTTACTTTTTGCTTGGGAATTAAGTCAGAATCAAAATCCCAGGAACACTGCTGTAGCTAAAAGTTAATCAAGCGGATTGCAATGGCCAGCTGCTGGGTGAAGTAGCAGGACCAGGTGAGAATGGTACAGAAGCAGAAGCACCTAAAGTGACAGAATACAAAACAATCTCAAGAGCTGGGGGGCCAAACTTAATTTCCTTAGCCTATTTGCTGCTGTATTTGGGAAGACATAAAACCTCCTTGATAACTGTATTTGGTCCTCAATACAGTGTTATCTGTGTCTGCAATGCAGTGAAGTCTCAAAATGGTGGGTCATTGAGCCCTCATCTCTGAGAAAAGGTCGGAGCAATGGGGAGAGTTAGAGACAGGGAGATGGTCCTCCATTTTATCACAAAAGCTGTGTGTTTTATAAAAGCTTGATTTAGGCTCAATCCATAGCCCAGGAAAGCTAACCACACAATAAAATAGCATGGTTTGTTGAACAAAAACAATTGCTGAACCTGCACTTGACACATTTTAATGATTAAACCTGACTTCCTCTGCTCTGTTGCTGTGGTCTTACACTTGCTTGCACCAAATTTATGTGGGTAATTGTTTGCTTGTATACACTGCCAAGCATTATTTAATTTTAAAAAAATGTGCTTGGCAGGGGGATTTGGAAAAAGACAGATTTTGTGTCAACAACACATGTGGTTCCCAAAAAAGCAGAGTGAACGTGTGTGCAAAAGAGATGGTGTGTGCAAGACATAGGCAGTGCTGTGTCTGGCTGCTGACAATCACGAAATCAAGCAAAGGTATCTGACTGAAAACTGTTGAAGCCACATATCACTATGCTATCCTGTCTCAGGAGAGGTGCAGGCAGGCTTTGCCTTTCTGGTTCTCTGTAGACCCTGTTCTAGTGCTTACAGTGCATCTGAGTAAAAGGCACAGTTCAAGAAAGAGGAGAACATTGCTGCCTAGGTGTTTCTGCTGATAACAAGTAACTTGGGAAAATTGTGCTCTGTGACTTAATACTCAGTGGGGGCATCTTCTAAACCATCTCCATTCAGTTTTCATTAAAGAGCAGTCTTCTACTTGTCTTACAGCAGTCTGAATCTCTGGTGTATCTGTATTTTAATTCCTGAAGACAGTTAAGACTAAGCAGGTACACTGCCAAAATAAAACAAAATTACTTGTCTTTTTCAAAGTGTAGCAACCCCAAAAAACTGCCTTTGGATTATGTTGTGTTCAGAGAGATGTGCTGACCTGAAAGTAAGCAGCAGACAGTCCAAAAGATGGGTGATGTTTGAAGCTAAGCACAGCTGTAGAGAGAAGTAGTTATATGTCTTGTGTGCTTTATTCATAGGCTCCTAAGTTAGGTGATGTGGGCAAATAAATGTGAGATTCAGCTGGAACGTTTTCCCTCTCTATCTTTGTAATCATTGTTTCCTTCTTTGCTTTTCCAAAGACCTACTGCTTGAGCAGGCAAAACTTGCAACTGGAATTAAGACAACTATAGTAAGCAGCTGTCTTTGTGATAGTGATCTAGTCAAGCAGGGCAAATCTGTATTAAATTTGCAAAGTATAAATTTTCCTGATAGCCAAATCAACTGAAAGTAACTCATGCCTTATCATCTGCTCAGTGAAAGTTTCCAGTAGCTGTACTGTAAATATACCCTGAAAATACTGTCACGGAAAAGTTATTGTCGAGCAGTCCAAATGCTTTAAGGCATGATCAGTCCAGTGGTGTCATCAGAGCTCCCTGGCCCTCAAGGGGACAGAGCAAATGCCCATTTCTCATCCTAATGTATATTTTTGCAGCCAAAATGTAGTTGTGATGAGATTCCAGCTGCACCATTTGACCCATTAAAGGTAAAACTTCCTAGTCATTGCCATAGGTACATGTTTGCACGTTATTAAAGCCATTATCTATCTTGCCTTAATATGTAATTATTTTTACTGCTTATAAATGTGGCATTTAAATGCTCTATGAAATGTCAAAAATTACACTTGAAACCCTAGAGTCTGTATTATGTATGCTTTATGCTTTAGGGAGTGCAATGGACAATGTAATAGCCTCTGTGTGCCAGGGAAAATGTTTGAGACACTTGTTTCTGTTCAGAAGGAATTAGAGCTGGACTGGAGAAACAGGACAGGCCTGGCCCGAAAAGTTGGTGCAATTTTGTCATCAGCAGGGATTCCCCCTCTGTAGTGCTCCGTATTTCATGGTGCAGCAGAGCAAAGGCAGGTCATATTCGAGCATGTTGCTGGAATCTGTGTACTGGATTTGGCACACCTGGAGAGATGAGAAGGAGTGTGCACTTGTCTTTGGATTATCACATGACAGCTCAGGATAGCTCAGGGGCTTTGGACTTGGAAGAGCTGCACACAGACTGCTTGGAATTCTGGAAGTGACCACTTCACTGTAAGTCAAAAAAAAAAAGCTGAACTTGGTTATGTCCAAGTAACCAAAATGGTGATCCAAGTAACTTGGATGGTCTTAGTCCTCAGAACCTCCTCCTCTTGTCCTCTCAAATACTGGAATAAAATCAAAACACTTGTCATGGACAAGGGAGCATTTGCCACTTCTTGTTGTTACGTGCAAAAAAATGTCAGTAGAAGCAGATCATTTCCATGTGGCAGTGACTACTAGACAATACAAGTGATCAAATCAACTAGTCAAAGAGAACAGAGAAGGTGCAAAAAAACTATCACACTATCACTGTTCCCCTGAGCCCCTGAGATATATATATATATAGTCTTCTAAGGCAAGGATTTTTTTCAAATTAGCACTTCCTTAACTTAGAAGAGCTGGAATGCGTTCAGCATTCCACATATTTTGTTGTCTGAACATCCACTGAGATTACCAAATGCCTCTTTACAAAATAAAGGAGAAGTCAAATATCCACAAGCAGACTGTACAAACTGCCACTCACACTAGTTAACTGAATTGCTTTCTTAAGTTTTACACATCACCTCAGCCTTCATTCAGTTAGGGCTATGAACCTCAGTCTTTCCAGTGTCCAAAATCTTGAACCTTTTCCTCAGGGTAGGAAAGGTCATCCAGGAAGACATTGCTTCCCAGCACAGTGGGGGGAAGGGCTGACACTCAGCTGTTTACCAGCAGCACCACTGGAGCACTAAGCAGGGGAGTTACCAGCTCACAACTGCCTTAGTGACAAACTGTATGATGTTCTGCTCTGTGCAAAGGACTGCAAATTTCTTTGGGCTGGCACCTGTAAAGGGTGAGACTGTTTATATTTCTCGCTAATTGCATCACTTAATTTATAAGTGATAATTATAAAGCTATGAAATTTTTAATGGATTTAAATTATTTAAGCTATTGTAAGATATTCAGTGGAAGCAGCTTTCCCTCCTCAATAGTAAATTAATAGATAATTAATAATAACTAGGACTGGAGAGGCAGTAATGCCATCACTGGTGTTATTCTATAAAGGTGTTCAAGTGGGAAAATGTAGATTTTTGTAGCAAGATACTGGATCTGATACGGAGTTGACTGGGGAACTTGTATTTGGTCTTGAAACTATTATCGCAAGAGAAATGGTAAAATGTTCAAGGAAACCTGAAGCATGGTTTTAAAATTGATTGTTGTTTCTGAGATTCTCGAAGTCTTTGGGTCAGCTGTTGACAAACTGAGATGGGATTTGGTTTTGATGGAGATGGTATAGAAAATGTATCACTTTTATTAGGCTAAAAATTTCATTGTAGCTGTTCTCAAGCTTGAATCCCATGGCATTATGCTTCATATAAAAACACAAATTGGAGTGGTGAGGAGAACTCCATTTGTCTGGAAATGTATCATATGTCACTCCATTAGTATGGTCAAACTATCAGCCCAAGACTCACCTCCAGTTTGTCAGAATCAGTGGTTTGGAGGGAGGTGGTAGGAAATAACTGCTAGGATATCATCCCAGATAAGTGAAACTTTTCTTTGTGTTGGCTCACAGCCAACTGGGTTAAACTGGGTTTACCTATATAGCCCTCAGAGTTGCTCCCACACCTGGAAAGTGCCTTATGAAAGACTGAAAAATACTCCTTGTTCATAATCCTTCAGCTCTACAATTTGCAGCACCACCTGTTACACATGCTTGAATAGGAAGTCCCAGGTTCAGCAGAATAAATACTGACCACAATAAAACCAATCCCAGCCCTCTGGTTTTAAGGAAGGCAGTATTTCACTTGGGAGGTCTATTGCTTAGTGTCAGAAATGGCAGAATCTCAGCAAGAGGAAAATAAAACTCCTTTAAACAAGGCACCACAGAGAAATAGGAGGTTGTGCCACAATTGTTCCTATACCAGCCCTGAAGATGTCATACACAGAGCCAAGTAAGCAGCAGTCCTCATGTAAGGTGCATTTACAATTTCTGTGTGATGTTGACTCAATTATGGTTGCTGAGAACATTAATGATATATTTAATGCAGCAAATGTGATGGGTTAATAATTGAAACTCTTGGCTGCTACTGCAAGGACATGGGGTTCAGCCCTTTATTCATATCAGAATTTTGGTTGCTAACTGGGTCTTAACCAGTGGCGTAGATTAACTGTGCACTGGGATCTCTTATGTTACAAGGGCAATAGTTACACATTCCAGGAAAAAGAGAAAAGTCAGTGAAACAAGCTGGGAGCGGCCCATAAAATTTTGTTTCTAGTGAAGAACAGAAAATAGCACTTATAAATTTACTTTGGAAATAAAGAAAATGCAGTTTGGTTGGTCAGTAGGGATTCATGTATAGGCCTGGAGCAGAGAAGTAGAATAACCAGTGGGACTCCATAATGAATTTCCCTAATAGGCTCAACATGAAGGAAAATTAATTGGTGCTAAAATAATAGGTCATTTGTGTCCAGCCCTGTGAAGATGGTGAGTTTTTTCTGTCCAAGAAGTTACTTCATGCAAGAGGGAAGCTTACAGACCATGGGTAAAAATGTCTTGATCTTTGACCTTCTTTGTTGGAGGTTATATAAGTTTTCCCAGATAATTATTTTTCTGCATTTATGAAAACATATTGAGGTGCTATTTAATGCTTAGCCACTGCACTATGCTTTTGAAAAGGAGGTCAAAACAGATTTCTCTTACTGTCATAAAATGGTGTACAACGTTTTGTCCTCGGTCTGTTCTCCTTTTCTCAACTGAAGTTTTTAGTCATTTGAGCTAAAGAAGTTGCTTTCCTCTAAATCATGGAAAAATACACTTGTCTGCGGCAAATCAGATAAAAATATACAGGTAGAACTAAGCTAATTAAGCACAACTGTTCAGTCTCAGATGCTTTATCTGAGACATCTCCACTGTGGTGGAAGAGTAAATTCAACCAAATACAGTTAATTGTCTGGGTTTGCTTTGTCCAAGAATGTTTTGTTGTGCCTTCCACTTAAAAAGCAAAAAATCCTGTGAAAAGGAAAATATTGATGCTTCCTACTCATTTCTAAAGGCAGAAATCCTCCTGAATGATGTGAATGCATTTATCTGCCTCTACCTACATTTCAGAGCAGAAGTTCTGGCAGAAAAAGTCTGATCATTTTGGTGTGCAGGATCTGCACCTGTGTTTATGCAAATCTTCTTAGTTCATAGTAAAGCAGCATACACACCACTAGCCAAAAAGTAGCAACTCCTGCCTGGGAATGGTGAGCATGTCATACTGAGTGATGGGCACATTTTCTATGTGACACTGATTTTAAGTCGTTGTTTATACCCAGGCTGCCTTCCCAGTATACATTTATTTAAGAAGAGAACATTTATTTAAGAAATTTTACAGTCTGATTTCCCAGTAGTTTCAAGGGTGATAAGATTTCTAAATAAAATCCTGTGATTCTGGAAATTTGTCTGCAACTCATGGCAGCTCTTTTAGCCTCCCTGAACTCTCTTTACACATCTACATTTAAATGAATACGCCTTTTGGTGTTAATTCCTCTTAAATCTTAACTGTAGCAAGTGATTGATACTGTAGCAGGTGTTTGATTTTTTTTTTTTTTTTTTTTTTTTTCCCCCCTTGGCTTATTTAAGGGGTTTTTTTTGAGTTTTGTTATAGAAAAGAACCCAAAATGCATGAAAAGGAGTAGTGTAGGCGTTAAAAAACTCAGGAATTGGGAAGCTGAGAGGATCAAATGAGTCAGTAGGAAGAAATTATAGCCACTCATATCTCTCATAATTTTGAATGTGTATTATCCCTACAGATTTGAATTCTCTAAAACAGTTAATTTGAATTTTTAATACAGTCTTTATTGCTAGATGAGAGAAATAATACCATTGTATTTATCATGCAAAAAATTTTACACTTTTATCTGGGGTGTTCATTTTGCTGTTCCTAAAACCTGAGTTCAAGCACTAGAGAATCCTTCTATCTCAGTAAGAATATTTTGCAGTTTGGCCTGGTTTCTATCAATCTTACTCCCTTAACAAAGGGATTCTTCTGTTACTCCCAATTCTTTGACTTCCCCTGAGATAGTGAAGAAAATTGTGAATAGGATTTCTGTAAGCAGCATCCAGGTATATTCCACTGACACTCCTAAGAAAAGTGATTTGCATTCTATGGGAAGTGCCTGCTCTAAACAGGAAGCTCAGAGTAACCCATGCTGTTTAGGTGGGATGCCCTAGCAGATAAGGATTCAGCTTGGATCCCACCCAGCTGCACAATCCTATCCCAGAGAAGTGTGAGCACCAACAGGGAGCAAAAGTGAGCAGAAATAAACTCTGCAGAGAAATAAGAATGAGAATATTACAGACAGATAGAGGGTGGTTGGAACAGCACCATGAGGTGTATAAAGATCAAAGAGGATTTTCTAAGAGAAAAAACACCTACATGACAATTGCAAACTCTAAAGAAAGAAAGCAAGAGCTTAATCCAAGGACTATTTGATGTCACCAAGTCATCAGTGTAAGGATGTAGCTGGAGCTGGTGGCAGAGGGCAGAGCAGCAAAAAGGAGCTGGCCTGGAGAGCTTCAGGCAGTGGCTCTTCTTCCCCAGTTTGCTGGTGCTTTCCTCATCAGCAAAGAATGTGTAAGTGCCTTATCAGGGTGGCAAGAATATCTGAATTCTCTTGTGTATATGTGATCGGGCAAATATCTTTCTCATATTTTTCATTTGTGCTTGTCTTGTCACACTGTGCAGTGTCTTTTCATATGACTAAGGGAGCCCAACTGGACTCACCCAGAAGATGATTATTAAGAGGTGAATTTAAAATTTAATAAAGTGGGGTTTATGAGTTTGTTCACTTTTTTTGGTGATCATTATTTATTTGGAAAACTTTCAGAATGTGAATGCACCGAATGTCTGAACTGACTGCTGAAAACGCATTGCTTGAAGCAAGCTGCTAGTACATGTCTCTGTGATGGAAATGACAGCATGGAATGCCCAGCAGGCCTACTTGGTCAGCAAAAATATATTAGGAATCGTTATCTCTGACTATGTTGATAGGCAGATTTCTGTAATCAGTCAAATTAAAATAACTGCCCTTTTTACTTGAAAACTGCCCTATGAAAATAGGTGCCCATCCTCTCTGCACCACCCCCACCCCCCCCCCCCCCTTTCTTGTAATGTTTTTCCTCTTTGGTTATTTAGATCTTCAGATTTGTCTTCTTCTACTTGGTAGTACTTCATCAATTATTAACTAATCCCTCCCCGGTTTCAAGTATTCAAAACAGCTGGTGTGACTTTAGCAGTCCTTCATTATGTTTTTGAAACCTGGTGATTTACAGCTAAAAATAATAACTTCTAGTTTCTTTCCATGCTGCTTTTCTTTTTCCATCACTTAATTTGTAACAGTTGTCTAATGGTGCTTTTATTTTATCTGTGACAAAAATGTTACATTCACAGGCCTGGGAGTTTGAACTGCTGTACTAAGAAAGGTTTCATGCTTGGCTAAAAGAGTAGGAAGTTATAGGTTAATTCTGATATGGCTTCTTGGAATTCATCGTGGCCTATTCATAATGCTGTGTCTAACCTCTTCTTCATCCTTACAGGCTGAGAAAGAAGAAAACAAGGTCTTGGTCTTGGGTTTACATTCTGGAAGTGAAAGAGCAGTTCAGTGAGATAGCTTTTAATTTGGACCCATAATCTGGTCTGTTCATTTACATGCTCAGCTCCAGATATTTCAGTTTTAACTGGGATGGCCTGGCCGTTCTGAGAAGCTGTATCCCCTGCTCTGGGCAAGCGCGCTGTTGCTTGACTCGGCTGTCGCTGGGCGCAGCTCAGCTGCTCGGCTGCACTGCCTTCAGTGGCACACTTGCACTCACCCAGCACCACCCCTGTAACCAACCCTCTACGGACAGGTGCTGCTCAGAGATTTCCCCCCGCCATTTTCTTACACAGACACAGCTTTTTTTTCTCAGGAAACAGGAAGGTCCTGAGTGTTTAAGCATTAATTCTCGAGGGTCCATTTCTACTGAGTGACTGTTTCAGTGACACTGCTTTTCTTCAAGGCTTATGGCGCTGTCCAACAGCCTGCTTTGTGTAGTGCTTGTTCATGTGGCTGTCATAGGTTAATTGCCACGGTGTTCATTCGTTCTAGTGGAGGTTGCATACGTTTTTCAAGCAATCAACATGGTTTGCATTCTATATTTGTTATTATTGAGCTCTCTACATAATCTGTTTCAAAATTTTACTGCATGAAGTTCTTCCTTTCCTGCCATCAATACAAATAATTTTTTTTAATCAATAGTAAGTTCTCCTCAGCCTGCAATTCAATATCAGACTGAAGCCCACTTCATCAGATATTTTTGGGTAATGAAAAGCACATAATATGTTGATTTGGGCCTGTTTCATAAAACTTCTATGTATGTCCATATATACCTTTAACTTTGCCTCACTCTCAATTAAATATTTGTATTGTGTTGGATTCTTAAAGAAACAGATGACATCTGGGAGACATGACATGGATTTTTTTTTTCTTTAGGATTGGGGTTTTTTTCCAAGAATAAAAGGTTCTCATTTGCCTTTAATTTTCTGGTAATTTGTACCTATTAAGAAATTGCATTTTCCTTATTTTTTGGTTCAGTCATCTATCACAGGTGAGAGCAAGAAAACTTCTTCTTCAAGTGAATGGCAACATAAAATTAGTGCTGGGATCTTCCAGTTCATAGGTATCAGAACTCGATGAAAGTCCTTTTTCCATATTTTGCTCCCAAATGATTTGACTACGCTGTGTAGCATGGTCATACTTGCATGTGAACGTGCACATAATACAAGATAGTATTGTTCTAGGAATGGAATTCATTTCCTGCCGGTACTGGTGCCAAAGACAACAAAGAAGAAAAATAATTTTTCACATAAACCAAGAACTTTTTAAAGAATCAAGCATGTTAGTGGTGACTGTTGTACTTCAGCTTAAGGCCACCACATAAATTATATGTAAAAAATTACCCATGGAAGGTTATGCACACCTGTTTGTGTCAGCGCTATGAAATATTAATTTCAGTGTAGCTTCTGTTTAACTGAACATAAAAATTATTTTACATTCTTCTGAAAGTTATTTTAGGGTATTCCTTGAGTCTAGGCAGACTATTAATTCTTCCCTATCTTCATTTAGAACTGGTTGAGACAAACATCTCTCCCAATAAACCATTGTCAATGACCCCCATTGAGAGAATCAGTTAAACTTCCAGAAAATTCAGGAGACATTGATTTGCTTTTCTACATAAATTACCTTTCATGCTAGGTTACAGACAGAACTCCATTGACTGGCTTATTTGAAAGGAAGTTGTAATGCATAATGTATTCCTGTTCACTTGATTTTTTAATTTCCTTGGAAGATTTTCAGCTGAATCCTGCGCATTCAACTGCCTATTTTTAAAAAGTTTGCTAAAATATAGAAGTGTCTGTGACCAAGTTTGAATCAAAATACAAAATTAGTGATAAAAAAGCTGGTAGGTGGTATTACAGTATAGGCATAAACAAATAAATCTTCCTCACTGTAAATTACAGTAGCTGCATTGACTAGTCCATCTGCTTCAGCATGTCTCAGGAACATAACTATTTTTTTAAATGTATCTGTGCTCTTACGAGGAATGAGAAAATCTGGAGTTGTAAATATACTAGTAAATTTGAAGCAACAAAGATTTATTGTAAATCCATAGTACAAAGATGTTACTGCAAATTACAGAGAGAATGTATTTGAGCTGTGCCTCTTTCACCCTTCCTCTATGCTGGACATTTCTCTTTGTATACCCTATTGACCAAGAGGTGTAGTGAGATACCTGCATATTGAGGTAAGTCTTCCCCCAATCCTGCAGCCCCTCCCCTCCGCTCATCATCCACTCCACCCCAAAACACAAAAAGATATTGCCGTGAAAATATTTGGGTGGACACTCTAGAGTCTGTGATTTACTACGTTATCCTAAACCATGGTTTGGTTTGTGCTAATGGCACTCAAGACTCTGGATTTATTGTGATATTTCTTCTGTTAGGTCAAATACAGCAGCGACTCTTTCCAGAATATGCAATATTCTGTGAAGATTTGCACTGTGGAAAAATATGCCACAGGTGCTTGGAACATCTCTTAACATGCTGCATTTTGAGGCACAGTTTGCACTCTGCATGTGTTGCCCACAGCATTTGGGAGCCAGACTCAAAGCTCAAGCCAAAAGCGGAATTTAGTTCAAACTGCTTTTGCTCCTGGACTTGACTGCATCTGGTTGATGTATATTATTAGTGCTTGGCCATTGAGTGATGTGAAAACCAGCTGATGAGAGCTTATTTGTAATTCTCGGTCTAATTTCACACAGATGATTTGAGTAAATGTGATACAGGAATTCAGCATTCAGATGAGAAGTGATCTTCTAAGCAAAGTGTGTTTGGTTTTTTCCCAATGCTGATAAGGAGCATGCTGCTTCTTTGCCCTTCTTTGCTGTTTGGCTTGCTGCTAATCTGGTGCTTGAAGAATGTATTTATATTATTCCCTCTGCTAGGCATGAATGTAGGGGTATCTTTTTTGACCTTTCTTTTTCTCTGGGAAAATGCCCAGCTATGACACATGGCAGTGTTGTCTTCCTGATCTTGCAGCAGGCCTGAAAAACAGGTAGCAGAAAACAGTGCACATGCTTCTGCACTTTGAATTTCAGCGATATCAGTCAAACCCTACAAAAGTTTCCCTTTCCAGCGGTGGGAATCTTTCTGGGAACTGGGAAAACTCCATGGAAACTGGAAAAATATTGAACCTCCTTGCCTTGAACTGGAATTGTATTTCACCAATAGTACTTTAAGCCATTTTTCTCCTCAGTTTCTAAGTCATCAGAACTCATCATTTGTCATTCATCAGCTCACCATTATTAAACAGAATTGTGTAAGAATTAGCAGACTGCAGCATGATACAGATCATGGCAGAGGTGATCATTTCATGTGCTATTCCAAACAAATATCCTTCTCCTGTATTGGATGTAGTGATGACATTTTTGTCAGTGGTGATGCTCCATGATTTATCGCTAGCCTGTGGTGACAGCAATCCGTGCAAGCACCTCCAGGGTGTAGGAGATGTTGGCAGATGCTGTTTTTGGCAAGAAAGAAAATTGACAAGGAGGTAGGAGATGGTAAGAAATAACAAGAACCTTGTGTATGCCCTTTATCTGATAATGATACCCTCCAAAAATTTGAAGATTCCTGATAGAATGCTGCATAACTGTGTTCATACTATATTTTCATGCTTAATAACTTAGGTTATATAAAATACCTTTAAAAATAAAAAGAAAATAATTTTGAACAACTTCATTCTGTGCGAACAAACTTCCCGGGTTCTCGCTGTTCTCACAAATGGAGTACAAAATAAAGTTTTCTTTGATGTGAGGGGAGAGACAAGATGTGGTGTAGAGTTAACCATGGTGCACATTTTTTATTGGAGCTTGTGAAAACTGCACCATAGTGCATTTGGCCTGCAATTAGTGGCTTGCTTTTGTGTTCTAACTGTGCAGTATGAATTCAGCATGTAGCTGGTTTAAGAAAGATATTGAATATTTGCAAGATGGTGAAGGTAGGTTATGAAATAGCTGGTATGGAACATCTTACCTGCACTACCTAATATGGAGTGATGATTTTGGATTTTCTGTTTTGTTTCTTATCTTTGTGCCAGCTGTCTAGCTATTCTTTCCTTGGTGTGTTTGTCTGGGCAAATCCAGACAGGAGTTTCCATGATATCATCATGTAAGAACCTAATACAGCACATTTTGTATGTGTGAGTAATACTCATCTGTGTTAATGGTCCTGCTGGAAACACTGATGCTACTCACAGGAACAAATCTTGAAAAATCAGAGCTAGACTTGCTCTGGTGAAACTGGAAATGTAGGTAAAAACTCTTTGGGATACTAGATTGGACACTTAATATAAACTGTGATGTGGTGGAAAGAGAAAGAAAGTGTATGAGTGCCTTTTGCTATCTGGTATTTCTCAAAACTTGTCCTCTGCCATCCTGAAGATAAATGGTCATTTTCCTTAGACCATTTTACTGGAAGGGACTCAAGGCATGCCACTAAATGCAAGTGACACCTCCACTATAAGCGCAGTCATGTTATACTGAATCCTCTCCTCTCTTTTGGCTACTGCAAAAGACTTTCAGTCCATAGCCTGGCAGTATTTGATCCTTTTTTTTTAATTCTGTTCAGCCAACATCCTTCCACCTGGTATAGATGTGATGTGTTCATCTGAAGCAGATGAATAATTTCTCCTTTGTTAAATTTTAGAGGACCTGTCTTGTTCAGATTGCTAGTAATTTGGAAGATTTGCTCTATTTCCTGGTACTTGGAATTGCTGGCTACAAAAAGGCATGCATGAAAGAAGCCCTTGACCAGGAACCTACTTGACTTGTTCTTTGCAGAGAAGTCAGCCAGTCAGTGGCTCCTGGGAAGACACTCCCCACAGTCCCTCTGAAGAGCGGGGGGACAGCTTCCACACTTAGCACCAGGATCTCAGTCTCTGCAGGGATCTGGCTTTCTATAGACCAGACTCCCGAGACAATGACACAGTCCCTTTGGCATCTGCTCCGGAGCAAAAGAGCCTTTGTGTGGGAGCTTATGGAAGAATGCTGAAGTCTCTGAGCCAAGAGGTGAGATCACAATGTGTATTTAAAATAACAACAGAAAATCGCCATCTCTAGGGGCAGTGGTGTCTTAAATATACTCTTGAGCAGCATAGTGTTGGAATCATCCTGTGGCTGAAAATGTTCAGTGGCTGGTAAATGTCTTAATGCTTGGACACTACTTTATTAATTCTGATTTTAGGCAGCTACAAATTGGTAACATCCACACAGAGGAAAAAAGTAGTCATGTTGTGCACCACACCACTTTGAGAGAGTATTTGCCAGAACTACTTCTGTGCTCTACACTAGTGGTCCAGATAGTTAGTAAAAATAAAATTTGTAAACCCCTTTTATTGTTGAAATTTTATGCAATGGCACATTGTTGCAATCCACTCTAATCACAGAAGAGCAAAGAGAACCTTGGTTCTCAGGTTCTCAGGGAGGGAGGGAGGGAGGAATGTGTGGAGGGGGAACAGAAGAGTGCCAGAGACAGATTAGGAAGAAACATATCACCCCTCTCTGGGTCCCAACGATTGTTCATTGCTTCTCTCCACCTGACAGTGAGGGTGCCCTGCCAAAAGACATAGAATCCAATGGATTATGAATGAACATTTGGGCAGGTGAGAACACCCAGGTACCCTCCTGAGGGGGCAGGTTTGATGCTCTCTTGCAAGACTTTATATCAGTTGCATCATTTTGCATCACACACAGTGCTCTGGTGCTGGGTCTGGGGACCCATGGAGGGAGGGGCCCTTTGATGGGCCATGACACCCCTCCTGCTGTCCCTTATGTGGATAGCCTGTAAATGTGGCTTTCCCAGGGTGAGCGAGCTGTGCTGCTCTGCACAGCGGAGGATGGGTGCTCATTGACTCTGACCAGAGGCCTTTTTTGGCCATGCATCCACCACCTTCTTCCATGCCCCAGGGTTAGGGGAGTGTGCAAGCCTGGCAATAATAAGCGTGGGACTGTAACTTCCACCCCAAGCTTCAGATCTGAGCCCTGCCATGGATGCTCTTCCTGTCTTATCCACCACTTCCCAGATGCATTGAACAATAGTGTCATTTTTCTTATCTCTATCAACTTGCAGTCCAGACCCTCAGTCAAGAAGCCTGTTCAGGGTGCAATGGTCTTCTGTGCTGCTTTTTTTACACAATTTTTCTATAATAAACAAAAATCCTTCGTGCAACTAGCCATAGACCATAACATTTCAGTCTCCAACACCAGCTTCAATTAATTAGTCCCTGCTGGGTCCTGCATGTGCATTGCAACAGCCCCAGGCAGAGCTACAGGCTTGGGTCAGAGTGACTTGAGAACTGCTCAGCAGAACGAGACTTGAGGTGCTGATTGACAGCCAGCTGGAGATGAGCCTGCTGTGCCCAGGTGGCCAGGAAGGCCCATGGCATCCTGGCCTGGGTCAGCAGCACTGTGGCCAGCAGCAGCAGGGCAGTGACCATACCCAGCACTGGTGAGGCTGCGCCTCAAACTTTGCACTCAGTTTTGGGCTCCTCACTGGAAGGGGGACTTGGAGGTGCTGGAGCATGTCCAGAAAAGTGAAGGCTCTGGAGCACAGGTTCTTGAGGAGTAGCTGGGGGAGGTGGGGGTGTTTAGCCTGGAGAAAAGGAAGCTCAGGCAGAACCCTATTGATCTCTATAACTGCCTGAAAGAAGGTAGCAAGAAGGGGGTTGGGCTCTTCAGTCATGTCTCAGGTGAAATGGTGAGAGGAAATATGGGGAAGTTGTGCCAAGGAAAGTTAAGCTTAGATATTAGATTTTTTTTTTTTTTCTCAGAAAGAGTGGTTAGGCATTTAAGTAAGTTACCCAGGATATGGTTGAGTCAAGAGTTAGAGTCCTCTGTACATGGCACTTGGGGGTATGGCTTAGGGGCAATTATGCTGGTGTTGCGTTGATAGTTGGACTTGATGATCTTAAAGTCTCTTCCAAGACTGATGATTCTGTACTTATATGTGCCAACAGGTTTTTCTTTAATTTAAATTACCATTGAAGGGTCTGTTAAGTTACTCTGAAGAACAGTGAAAACCTTTGTTCTGTGGGTGCAAAAGAATATTAAAAAAAATTAAGTCATGACATGAAGTATCCCAGATCAAGATATAAGGGAAAAGAAGGGAAGTAGGTAAACAAGCATGCTTTTCCTTCAGCTCAGTATTCTCAGGATAGTTTTCTTTAGATGAGGAAGTGAAATAAGACAACAAACTTCCAAGTTAATAGGTTTTTCTTCTTTCTTACGTTTTTCAAAATTACTTCTTAGAGAAGAAGTAATAATTTCAATGGGGAAAAAGATTGATTGTCAGCATAGAAGTAGCTACACAAGGTGTGAAAGTCTGTTTCTCACTACCTGTGACCGAATGGCTGAACACATAATGGACTTATGCTTAAGACAGTGGGACAACACTCAAAGACATCTGCTACATTTGATGTCATGCCTTTCATACTTTTTTTTTTTTTTTTTGGATACACCGCTGTTGAATTTCATGCCCCTTTTAGTTTCCATGTTAAACTTAAAGATGTGTAGCACTCCTACACTTCAGCACTATGAAGAGAGTACTATCCATACTTATGAGAATATGTGCTCATCTTGGTGCCTCTTGTGTTCCTCTGCTCCTGAGTTCTGCTATTTTTGCAGAACTCCCCTTGTCCTTGCAAATGACAAAGTTAGGTGCTGTTAGAGTATGGACATTTCTAATCACAGAGAAGATTGAGATAAGCCTTGCAAATAGTCTTTGTGGATCTCAGAGATTATCTGAAATAAGCCTTGTCATTGTGGAAGTGGGCATAGTCATGGTCTGTCTTAGTCTTCTTCCAAAATGGGTTGAAGAGGTTATGCTTGCTTTCCTAAATCAGGACATCTCCTAATACCTTCACCTGTCAAGGTGCAACTCTCCATGTCCTGTGCTTGGGTAGTTTTATCTCCTCTCTGTATGATTCATGTATATATCCCTCAAAACCTCGCTGAATGTGCTGTGTGAGGGAGAAATCTGTCATTTCCATTGCTCCTTTCAGAAGTACAGGATGTCTCACGGTAAAGTCTGTGGAGGGGGGTTAATAACCACGTGGAGTGGGGAAGAACAGACTCCCCCACTCTCAGTGCTCTACCCAGAATACTGAGATGGAGCACCTGCTGACTTTTGGTGTTTGCCAGGAGATGCTAGTGGCAGCAAGTGACTTCAGTGGGAAAATGCACTGGAAGATGTACACAATATATTTCTAACACAGCTTTCCAGACCTTTTTGTTTCAATATGTGCTAGCATAAACATGAGAAAATTAAAATTCTTAATGTGAGGAAAGAAAAAAGGAAACAAGCCATAGATTTTTATCCTAAAAGCAGATGTTGGGAATGTTTATGGGTGAAAAAGTCAAGTAGGACTGTCAAGACTGCCTAAATACTAGGGCAGATGAAAGTTTTGAGTATAAATCTTTCTTTTTTTTCTTTTCTTTTTTTTGGTTTTTTTTGGGGTTTTTTTGGTTTTTTTTTGTTTTTTTGTTTTTTTAGTACAGGTATTTCTGAAAACAGTCACAATTTCTTAACAGCTTTTTAATTTTGACTGGATTTTACTAGTCTGAGCTGTTTTGCTCCAGTGAATCTTTCCCTCCTTCTTATTCACATGGAGTATAAATTAATGAAAGTATTTGGATCATAGTGATCCAAGTCTACTTAAGCTTCATTATATTAAAAAAATCTTTTGGATAATTATCTGAAAGTATACTTAAGGTGAGATATATTTTTTATAGATATACATACATATATGTCTTGATATCTGTAGATAGATCATCTGTACCAGACAATGGAGTCTGGTGTGTAGCTGAAATACAATATAGCATGTTCGTGATTTGGGATCATATCTGAAAGTTATTCCATTGAAATTGATGCAGAAAAATCTAGATTTTTGCTGAGATTATTCAAATTCAAGAGCTTTTCCTGTATAAAACATTGAAATAGCAGTCCCTGGTAAATTTATTAGATAGCTATGAAACTTTTGACTAATTCTGACTTGGTAATTTTATAAGAGAGTTTAAAAAAACCCAATGAAAGTTGGTGAGAGGCTCTGCAGAAAGATTTACCAGCTCTTGTTAGTATAAATATAGCTTGGTGAAAAGAGGGAAGCTTTTTTTGAATAAGCTGTGCTCAGGAAAAATCACTGTTGATATATAGGAAAGCAGACATATAGGTTGGACTGGAAAAATAATAATGATATAAGAACAGTGGTGCATAGGCTTGGTGAATAAATGAGATAAAGATAAATATTTGGTTTGAATTTCTGACATGAGTTTGTTTGTTTTGTTTCTCTTTTTATATTGTGTTTTTGTTTGGAGTCCAACAACTTTTTACAATTTACTGTAGCAAGCTGATAAATATTGGAAAAATTATTTACCCACGTGGAAAACTTCATTTGTAAACATTGACAAGGAAAACTTCAATGCAAAGTATAGTGCTTAATACTGTGCTTTTATGACAGGCTTTACTAATTTTGCTTTGGTTGTTTGTATACTCTTACTTAGGTCACAGAATGCATGGTTTTCTTAGTGCTGCTTGGTATCCCACCTCTGACTTCCCCATTCCAAAGAGCACTAAAGCAAACACTTCAAAAGAACAGTGGTCTATTGCATAGACAGGACTTTGGGACAGGTACTTTTAAGACTTTTCAATAGATCAGTATTGAGGATAAAATATAATATAAATATAATGAACAGACTTGGGGCTTCAAGGAACAAAAGCCCTCTAAAGTGTTTAATCATGGAGTGTGGGAAGTGATGCTCTGGAGAAGAAGACACATGCACAGGTCAAAAGGATGAAGACGTTGAAAAGCACTACATCTGCCCATAAGTGAAGGAAAGGGAAAGCAAGAAAGTGGGGCAAGGTCTCCACAAAATGTCAAACAGAAAAACTGCTGTTTACATACTGGCTGTTGATAGACATTCTGCTAGCCCCTGACCAGCTGCACACGCTGACAGGGTGCAGGTGGATATTTTTTGTCTGTGCTACATGTTCTACCACAAGGTCAATGGCATGCCCCTCTCCATTTTTTAATTTGTTTTTGCTTGTTTGTTTTTTTTTTTCTCCAGCTCTATGAATGCTTTAGACTTCTCACCTCACTCATTTTGTTCAGTCTGTTTGGCACCATAATCTGCCGTCATCTGAGAGACCAGAATGCTTGAATTTTTCCTATTTGTTTTTATAGCTCATTTCTATCTCTCCATAATTTTTTTCAGATGTTTGATAGATAAAGTGTGCTTTTAAGTTTGCCTGGCCTCAATTCTAAAAATATTTGGAAAGGATTACAGAACACTAAATGTCTCTATAACATAGAACATACTAAAAAATATATTTAAATTTATGGGGGTTTAAATTTTCAAGTGCTATCTCTTAGTAGTCCTCTTTCACATTACTGCTTAGAAACAGACAATTCAATGCCTGTATTACTGAGAAGATCTGTTGTAATGGTTTTTCTAAATAGTAATTGACAACAAAACATTAGAACAGCAATATTATAGAGATGAAAGAAAAGAAGAATGAGCAACTTTAAGGTTTTACAATGTAATTTTTGAAAAGTTCACATATACACCTACTTCCTCAATACCTTTACATTTTATGTGCATTTTTTTCACATTAATTGTGCAAAATATACCATACGGTGCATTTTTCTTGTCAAGCTCTGATAATAGAAGGAGTCTCTTGTACTTTGGGAAAAATTAATATCATATGTGGAAATATGAAGATTTGTGAAGATCTGGAATATCTTAATTAGAGTTTTTTACTGAATGAAAGAACCTTGTTAGCATGCATGAATCCTAAACTTTTTATGTCTGTTAAATCAGAGGCAAAAGTTAAACAAAAAAATCGTACTCCTCAGACATATTCTTACTATGATAAATTTTCTAGTTTCTTTCAGTTTTGATTTTTGAGCCAAGATGATTTACACGTTCTTTTCTGTTTAAATCAAAGTTTCTCTAAAATAATATAAGATGTAACTGAAGCCTAGTTATTCTAAAAGATTTTTAGAAATCTGTCCCAGAGGAAGGCAAACATGCCATGACAATTCTTCTGAAAGAAAAAAAACAAATATAAAGAAATAAAAATAAACTCATTTTAGAATAGTTTGCATGCAGTAAAATGACAGCATTTAATTTTAGTGGACAAATTACTGGACAAATGATAACAGATCACATGAATATCATTTTTATAAAGTCATGAAGGTCAGCCTGTAAAGTCTCTGGCAATCAGTCATGTAGATAAGCATACAATAAAAATTTGACTTGCACACTGTCTTTGTCATAAGGTGCCTTTGTTTCAAACTAGGCAAAATGTCATCTCTGATAATTAAATTGTTAAAAAAGGATTTTAAAAACAATCAAACAAATAGAGACAACAGGACATCTCATTTCCCAGAGATATTTACACCAGATGAACCATTTTGATTGCAAGGCAATCTGCTGCAGCACTCCATCTTGGCTTCCTTTTTCCTTGTTCTTACATGCCAAAATGCAAACTAATTCTCTGTTGTGCACAGATTTCATTCTCCAACTACCTGCAGCTGTTGATTGTGGCTGTAAGAATCTGAGGCTGCTGGCTGCAGTAATTTGTTTGTTGTGTGGCCACGGTGAGTAGAGGCTGCTCAGGCTCCCATCCCACTTAGAGCACCCCAGTGATAAGGCAGCTGCCAAATAACCTCCTGTGTACTTTGGACAGAAAAAAAATCTCAGTCTGAAAGTGTTTCTCCATGCCTCGTTTTTGTTTGTCTTGTCACCACAGCAACAGGGAGTTGTATTTTTATGGTTCTATTATATATAATTCCTTTTCCTGCTGATGACCTTTAACTTGTAAATTTTTGATTACAAGCTGGTTTAATGGACACAACTCCCTGTTTCATTGAAAAAATAATTCAGAATTCTCTTGGCATTAAAACCCAATAATTTTATATGGGCTAAGGAAATAAACAAACAAAAAAGCCTGGAGTGGGAGAGAAAAGGAAAAATATGTTTGGATTTGGATCTCAGGTCTGCTGACTTTATCTCTGATGCAACATTCTTAGAGCTATCTCTTGCCAGGAATAAAAAAAATAATCAGTTTTTAAAACATTTTTAGGCAGAGCAAATAACTAGTCTTCAAGACATCCCTTTTCCAAGGTTAGCAGGCTGTGTTTCCAGAAATTATCTTTTACCCTTGACAAGTATAGAAGTTCCTCTATACTAGCCAATGTAAGGTGTGTCATTACATTGGAGGTGGTTGTTGTGGCATTGCCCTCATTGATTTATAAAACCTCTATAACCCCAGATTTATGGAAATGAGAACCCTGTTTTGCTAGAGGCCCTGCTCTGGGTGAAGGCATCAATGATGGAAACAATTCTGTTCAGTTACTGTAGCGAGAATATTTGTTTACAAACATGCAAATGAAATACACTGACAGAAAAATGAACATTTAAATGCCAGTCTACAGACTGTCAAATCAAAGAAAAAGGAGAATTGGGTAGATAAACTAAGTTAAATTAACGGCATCAAAGCTTTCTGTGGGCTGCAGTCAAAAGCTTTGTGTGTGAAATAAACACTTGAAATTAATACAAATATGATGCTGCAAGGGTGAAAGCACCATGGGGGCAGCTCATTTCTTCTGGCCTTCCCTGACAATCCTCTGCTGTGTGGGTGAAGAGCTATGAAGGAAAAGACCATGTGCTCCATCTGGAAGTGAGGGGGCTGCACAAAGGGCAAGGCTGTTCACTCTGGTGCTTCAGTTGCACTATTGTATGAAGCACAATACTGCTTTGCACGGGGAAGCATGGTGACAGTCTCAAACACTGCTGCCACATTAGTCTGAATCAGGTTTCCTTCTAGTATCTACACACTGATTTTTGTAATTGACAACAGTAGCCCCTTATTTTCTTCCTTTTCAGAGACATGCAAATTGTATGGTATTGAGTGGGATATAATCAGGATATTCAGCATCACTTTTTAGTGTTTCAATGCAGCAGCACTAAAATACATCTGCAATTTCATATGAAAATGATACAAATAAACAAGGCATAGTTAATAGCCCCTTCTTGTGGAAGGCTTGGCTTTTGTATTATAAACAATTTCATTCCTGTTGAACAGAGATTGCGTGTCATGGATTGGATAATTTGTTTTATAATTTAATTCCTGTAACCCTGCCAAGTTAATAAAAACATATTGCTGGCCTTGCAAATTATAAAGAACCTATTCAAGTGACCAGTATCTGATGCTCATGCAGTGTTGCTGTGGAAAGACTTGATTTGGGTGATTTGAGTTAATACATCTGTAATTCAAGTTTTTTTAAACAGGATAACTCCAGTTTTACTGCCAATGTGTAATGGTTCAATATAGAGTTATAGATAGCTCTGTATTTCACAAATAGACAAAATAGCTGTTTCACAAATAGACAACTAGACTAAGGTTGAATATTTTGTTCAATGTCATAATGTATGGTAATTGTTACACATTTTATAGAACTTAGACATAATCCCTACAGGGACATTGTGGCTTCATAAACTACTCTTATAAAAAAAAAACAGGGCTTTTGAGGTAGTTAACAAGAGGTCCATGGAGTGCAGTAGAGTACAGTTGCTGTAGAGTACAGTTGTCCTTTCCAGCAAACCTCTTGACACATGTGGAAGAGCAGCACAGCATCTGCTGAGCCTTTTTGTTCAGAGCACTAACACTGTAAGCAGCACATCACGACAGCCCCATGAGGGCATCTGCCCATCCTGCACAGCAGAAGAGTACAAAAGCAGCTCCACAATCTGGATGGGTTAATGCTGTCCATACCAGACAATCATGTGCTCTCCAAGGGGGCAATGTAGTAATGCTGAGGTAAAACAGACTGAACCCACAGCGGCTGCTGCTCTCTCAGATTAAAGGCATTTCTCCAGGGAAAGTTTGGTTTAGGGCTTAGTTTACACTTGTGAGCACTGGCAATCTGTATGAAAATGGGTAAGAATCTTCCTATGAATGGGGTTAATTTTCATGTCAAATGAAGGTGGAATTATTAGCATGTGGTCTCTTGTCTCTTTATAAATGCTAATGTTGATTTACTGGGAGGAACAGAATGGCAGGAGAGCATCTTTTCCCTTATTTTTCCCACAGATTTCCCCTGACTAAAACCTGGTCTTTAGGAAAAACTCAATGTATTTTCCAGGCTGTTTACTCTGTGCGGTAAAGTAACAGCTTTTCATTTTTTTCAAATATTTATTCTTTATAATCTTTATCTCCATTTCTGAGGGCATCAGGGACTGCTTTTAAAATATAATAGAAATTAAATTTGAAAATAATGATCTTTCATAGCCTTGTGGCATAACCTTTGAATGAAGAGTGTTTGATAAGAATTGGACAGGTATGCAGCACAGGCTGCAGAACGAATAGAAGATTTTGTTAGGCCCAAAGACATGGTTAAATTCTCTCTGAATAGTAGAAACATAATGTAAGATAAATTTCTATCTGTTTTCTACAACTGTCAGCTGGATCTAGGAGCTATACTCAGGATAAATGGATGGATTATCATGTTACAGCTGTAAGCAGACTCTCTGTGTCCTGTTTTCTGTATGATGAACTGCAGAATGGGGGGTTATGAAATACCCTCAGCTTTTTGGCATATTGAAATAGGAACTTTAGGACTTTGATCTTAATTTTTCAAATTTCCATCTTATTGCTTTGGGCTGACAGCCAGTGTAGTGACAGCATTTTTACACTGTATATCTACATTGTGAAGCACTAGGATACACCCTCTCTCTTTAATATCTCACAATCTCCTAGCAAGGTACAAACTGTTCCAAAATAACTCTTAAACATTGGTCTTTGGCAAAGAAGGGAAATACAGAGCACCTCTCCTCAATGACTGAAAAAACATTGAGTCAAAGTGAATCATTCACTCCCCACTGAGTACAAGGCAAGATAAACACCTGTACACTGCACATACCCAAATAATCTTGATAGAAACCTCCCTTCTTCTGTGACTAGAGCAGGACTGTTACCAGCAATACAGCAGCAACAGTCTGTGGTAAAATATGCTCCAGTAACCTCTTCTCTTCCCAGCCTTCTTTTCACATCCAAGTCATGACAAAAGACAACAAACACAGGAATCCTTTCTGCTTCAGTTGCTTTAAGAGGAGTAACCTTATTTCTCTGTCAGTGGTTAGACCACCTATTTAATCTTCAAGGCTGCTGTGAGATTTCTAAAGATATCTATTTCCCCTGTATGGTGTAGGAACCTATCAGATGACGATGGTTTTCAGTAAAGATGAAAAAAATTTTTTGAACTTTGGCTGTGATGTCTGTGTAACTGGCAGACATGCAAGCACCCATTGCTGGCAGCACCAGCAGAATGTTAAGAAGAGTATTGAATTCAGTGCAGGGTCTGAAAAAAGGGTTTGCTTCTCAGATGCTTCTGCCATCAGCCCATGTGTGAGGATTTTTCATTTTCTGTTCTTCCAGACATTAGAACATCCTGACATGAGTAAAGAAGGTGTTTTGTTAGCCATGGAGATATTCTTTCGCTCTTTCATCAGCACTGTGTTATTATAACATTGCTTTGGAGGAGTATTTCCCCTTGAGGTAGGAATTAAGCAGCCACCAGAGTTACTGCAAAAGGGAATGGAAAGTTACAATTGCTGTCTGAGAAAAGCTATGCTTTGTCTGCAGTATAGTTTTACATAGCAGAACTAGGTTTACCCAAAAAGAGCTTTACCTTGTCAGTAGTCACAAAACCATCAGTGTTACTATTCTAGAATCCATTTAAAGCTGGTTTGTGTATTTCTTAATTGCAAAGCAATTTTCAGTGGCCATCAAAATGTGTATTTGGATCCTGCCAATAACACATCAGAACATATTCTTCAAACATAGCAAGTTAGTGTGTTCCTGGAGAAGGTAGGAGAAAGTTAGGGGGGGAAAAAATGGGATGTGGGGAAACATGTAGCTACATGATGGTGAGGATTGGGAAGGATCACTGATAATTTTGTGTGTCATGCAGTGGGAAGAGTCTAGGAACTCTCCTGGGACAGGAAAACGGATGTGTGGTGGGTCAACCCTGACTAGATGCCACGTGACCATCAAAGTCACTCTATCAGACGAGCAGGGGAGAGAAGATACTACAAAAGGTTTATGGGTCAAGATAAGGACAAGGAGACATCACTCCTACTTACTGTCAAGGCAAAACAGACTTGATTGGGGGAAATTAGTTGAATTGGTTACCAATGAAATCAGAGCAGGATAATGAGAAATAAAAACTAAATCTTAAAACTCCTTTCCCCTTACATCTCCTTTCTTGCCAGGTTTTACTCCTGAATTTTCTAACTCTTTCTCCTGAGTGGAGCAGGAGGACAGGGAATGGGGGCTGTGCTCAGTTCATCAAATGTCTCCAAGTCTCCTTCAACCTCAGTGGGAGGCTGCTCCTGCTGACAGGAGTTGTCTGAACAGGATAGGATTGGCAGAAATTTTCTGGCTAAAATTTTCTGACAGGATTTTCAGAAAAAGAAGCTAAGGTCAGGCAGGATCATCAAGCTGTAGAAGACCTTCACCGTCCTCTAGACTTGCTGCTCCTGCCAGTGATGGAGAGGTGGAGATTTCTGTCACAGGAAAAGTCCTTTGGTCTTCCAATGTTCCACCAGCTTCCGTGACAGACAGCCAGGCTGGATTGGAGAGGGTAAGATCAACTTTGGGCAGCTGGGGTTTAACAAATGGTGGCTTTCTCTCTCTGTCTCAGTGCCTGTTTCTGTTCCGTGACAGTCGATACCAGGGCCAATGCCAGCTCACTGCTCAGAATCATGGAATGAGTAGGTTGGAAGAGACCTTGAAGATCATCAAGTCCATCCCATGCTCTAACACCTCACCTAAACCATGGCACTGAGTGCCACATCCAGTCTTTCTTTGCACACATCCAGGGATGGTGACTCCACCACCTCCCCAGGCAGGCCATTCCAATATTTTATCACACTTCCTGTGGAAAACTTCTTCCTAATACCCAACCTATATTTCCCCTGGTGCAGCTTGAGACTGTGTCCTGGTGCAGCTTGAGACTGTGTCCTCTGGTTCTGTCAGTTGCTGCCTGGAGAAAGAGACCAACCCCACCTGACCACAGCCACCTTTCAGGGAGCTGTAGAGAGTGCCAAGGTCACCCCTGAGTCTCCTTTTCTCCAGGCTAAACACCCCCAGCTCCCTCAGTTGTTCCTCACAGGGTTTGTGTTCCAAGCCCCTCTCCAGCTTTGTTGCCCTTCTCTGGAGGTGCTCAAGTGTCTCAATGTCCTTCCCAAACTGAGGGGCCAGAACTGGACACAGCACTCAAGGTGTGGCCTCACCAGTGCCCAGTGCAGGGGGAGAATGACCTCCCTGCTCCTGCTGGCCACACTATTCCTGATACAGGCCAGGATCCTGTTGGCCTTCTTGGCCACTAGGGCACACTGCTGGCTCATGTCCAGTCAGCTGTCACCAGTACCCCCAGGTCCCTTTCCAGCCACACCATTCCCAGCCTGTAATGCTGCAGGGGGTTATTGTGGCCAAAATGCAGGACTCGGCACTTGGATTTATTAAACTCCATTTTATTGGACTCTGCCCATCCATCCAACCGTTCCAGGACTCACTGGAGCCCTCCTACCCTCCAACAGATCAACATACAGTCCCAGCTTAGTGTCGTCTGCAGATTTACTAACGAAGGACTCAATCCCCTCATCCATTGTCAATGAAGATATTGAACAGAGCTGGTCCCAGCACAGACCCCTGAGGACACCACTGCTGACTGGCCCCAGCTGGATGCAGCACCACTCACCACCACTCTCTGGGCCCGGCCATCCAGCCAGTTCTGAACCCAGCACAGAGTGCTCCTGTCCAAGCCATGGGCTGCCAGCTTTTCCAGGAGTGTGCTGTGGGAGACAGTGTCAAAGGCCCTGCTGAAGTCCAAACAGACAACTCCACAGCCTTTCCTGCATCCACCAGGCGGGTCACCTGGTCATAAAAGCAGATCAGGTTGGTCAAACACGACCTTCCCCTCCTAAAGCCATGCTGGCTGGGTCTGATACCCTGGCCACCCTGTAGGTGCTGCGTGAGCACACTCAATAGAAACTGTTCCATGGCCTTACCTGGTACTGGGGTCAGGCTAACTGGCTGTCAGTCAGTCATAATTGCCAGGATCCTCCTTCCCACCCTTTTTGTGAATGGGTGTCACATGGCCAGCTTCCATTGCTCTGGAACCTCACCAGTGAGCCAGGACTGTTGGTAAATGATGGAGAGTGGCTTCACAAGCTCATCTGCCAGCTCCCTCATGACCCTGGGATGATCCCATCTGGGCCCATACATTTATGAACATCCAAGTGTCTCAGCAGTTCTCTGACTGCCTCCTCCTGGATAACAGGGGGACCATTCTGCTCCCTGACAGCATCTACCAACCCAAGAGGGCAGTTTTCCTGAAAGCAAGATGTCTTCCCACTAAAAACTGTGGCAAGAAAGGCATTAAGCACCTCTGCCTTCTCCTTAACTGCATACCAAGTTCCCTCCTGCATATAATAAAGAACAAAGACTGACCTTACACTTCCTTTTATCATTACTATATTTGTAAAAAAAAATTTATTATCCTTTACCGAAGTCGCTATTCTAAGTTCCAACTGAGCTTTGGCTTCCCTAATTTTTCTTCTACATGCTCTAGTAGTCCCCTTAAATATTTTCCAAGAGACCTGACCGTCCTTCCAAAGATGATACATCCTCTTTTTATTCTTAAGTTCCTCCAAAACCTACTTGCCCATCCAGGCTGGGCATTTGCCTCATCATCTTGTCTTTTGGCACACAGGGACAATCTGTTCCTGTACCCTCGAGATCTCTGTTTTGTCTTGAATGTCCACTTTTCCTGAATTCTTTTGCTTTTAAGGACTGCTTCCCAAGAAACTCTTTGTATGAGCCTCCCAAAGAGGCCAAAGTCTGCCGTCCAAAAGTCCAGTGTAAAAGTCTTAATTATGTTCTTCCTAACTTCACCAAATATCAAGAATTCTATAATTTCATGATCACTATGCCCCAAGCGACCTCCAACCACCACATCTCCCACCAGTCCATCTCTATTGACAAACAACAGATCTAAAATTCTCTCACCACGTTGTTCCCAAGATTAATTATCCAGCTTTTTAAAATGTTGCAGCCATGCCTTGTGCTTTTACTTGGCCTAGATGACTGCTGTGCAACAGCCAGGATGTAGGGGGATGTTTCACTTCAGATAGAGTCCTGTGGCCAGCCAAAGGGAGGTCAGTATGCAATGTGTTCAGGGGAACCTGCTCTGCTGTCAGCGAATCCCAAAGAATCTACTAGGACTGCTGCCTGACCTGGGATTCTGAGTCTGTATTTGGTGTATGTGGCTTTCCACAGCAAGATGAAGTCCTGAAGGAACCAGGCTGTTCTCACAGCCCAAGTACAAGCTCTCAGCTCTAATATAGAGGATGAAAGTATCCAAATTCAGATGCAGCCACAACCCCAACACACTGCTCACATCTCTCCAGCAGCTTCTGGTACTGGTTCACTTGGAACAGTCTGACTGGAAGAGCAGTGCTGTTGAGTTCATAAGAATTTTAATGAAAATGAAGTCTTGTGTTTTACCTCAACTTACTTTTCACTTTCCAGTCATCTGGTAGCAAATTAGATTTAATTCATGTCATCTGATACATGGTGTAAAAGCCTGAGTTGCCTCCAAGTGCTTACTTTCAGCTACCCCTGAGCACTAACCTGAGTTTGCAGCAGTCTGAGAGTGTCCCAGAGTTGTGGACTGAGATATGCTTTGCAGACACTCCCTTTGCAAGGACTTATGATTTTGGTCACACTCTTTAAAATCCTGTGCCTGTATTTGGCAACACAGGTCCTTGGACAGCAAAGCTGGAACTGCATTAGTGCTTAGATTCCTCCCAACAACACTGGTGAAGACAAAAAGAGCCACAGCATGCTCTTCAGAAGTGGGTGGTGCTTTTCTTCTACCACTCTTATCCTGTAGTAGCTATGTCCTGTTATTCCTGATTCCAAATTAATTTTCGAGCACATCTCCTCCACACATATTAAAAGTAACAGCCTTACTATTATCTAAACAGCAAATTGTTCTTGGATTTTACCTTATATGACCTAACTTTGGTAAATTTTGACTGTACAACTTCCCTTCATTAATAAATAGCTACCTGGTGTTGTTTTGGAGCTCAAATCCCAGAGAGCATATTAACTTAATAATAGAAGATCTATGCAGCAACATATGGGCAGGTCATTAAAAGGGGTTCACATTATCTAGTTCGAGCTAGTCCACTGTTTGACTCTCTGCACAGTGAATTAGGGCTTGGCTCACTCTGCTTCTCTGCTCCCCTGGGAGCTTCAGTTCAACACCAGGCTAAAACTTTAACTGACCCGAGATGAACCATTTTCAGCAAATTCTGCCTCTCAGCCCACAAATGACTGTCCCTTCCCAAGCAACCTTGAACTGTAGGTGGCTCCCTGAGGAGCACATGGGTGTGTGTTTCCCTTCTGCAGAATTTACAGAGCATCCTGCTTGATGTTTATTTCACCATGAACAAGACTGCTGACTGTAGAGGCAGGGAGGGAGGAGGGAAAGGTAGAACACGGCTTTTGAATACCCTAAGGACCATGAAAGGTCACCAACCTCTGGTTAGCCATATCTATACTATATCTATATCTAGCTTTTCTAGCCTGAGAAAGAAAAGGCTAAGAAAAGAAAGTTTAGGGGAACCCTTATCACCATGTTCCCATATTCAAAGGATGACTACAAAGAAGGAGATTCCCTCTTTATGAGGAGTCACATAGAAAGGATGAGGAGCAATGGGTACGAGTTTCTTCTGGGGTGATTCCGATTAGACAAAAGAGAAATATTTTAGTTAGAACAACCAACCATTGGAATAATTTCTCTAAGGAAATAGTGGATTCCTCAACACTGAACACTTCTAAGATTCATCCAGGCAAAGTGCAGGGCCATCTGGTCTGGACCCTGCTTTTGCTAAGAAAAGTTGGACCAGCTCATCCTTGAAGTCTTTGATACTTACTGCAGGCTGTTCTCAATCCTCGTTATAGATGATTACTTAGTGATGAAATTTATCAACAAACAAGGAATTAAGAAAAAGACTAATACTTTTCTGGAAATATTATCCTGTTCCACTAACTTAAAATTCCAGTAACTTTTTTCTGCCTACAACAGAGTTACTAAAGAACAGCGCATACAGTTTCTTCACATGATATTTTCTGAACATCATGTGATTCAGCAACTTCTTCTCACAGCATTTTCTTAATGCATGTGACAATGGACAATTCCTTTCCTCAACAGAGCACCATATTTCTGTTAGGGGATTCCTAGGCTATGATTGATATATAGTTATTGTTCTTTAGTGTATAGTCTAAATACAGCATGCAGTTAGATAAATCAGGGATAGAAGAGCTCAGAATGCAGGATACAAATGGCAAGCTGGTTAGCTTCTAGGATGTGCGGGCCCAGGACCTCCTGGAGCTCTATGCTTTCTGCTGTCTTGATGCAGGCTAACAGACTCCAATGGCTGTATGGCTGGTTTCTATTTTACCTTTTGAGTCATGCTGAAACAATGCTGTAAAAACACTGTCTTCAGAATTATTTGTCTCTTATAGGTTACTCTTGGAATTCTAATCCAAACTGGTGTTTCAGAGATGTCATTTTTAGACAGTTTTTAGACAGACAGACACTTTTAGGCGTTTTTAGACAGTGATTTTTTTATTTTATCTTTGTGACATGTTCCGGGGTGGATATGCGAGAGCCTTTCTCACAGAAAAAACTTGTTTCCAGCACATTATGTGATCGCATCACAGCACACAGCACACAGCATTTTATTCTATGAAAAACCATTTTAAAAACACAGTAAAAATTCATGCTTGAACTGGTTCAGTAGACATGTGAATCCTGAAAAGCTGTTCTCCTACAGTCTGTGAACAAGTTGGTACAGCTTTACACAAAACACATTCCAACTTGTTCATTATTGTATCTCAGTTCCTCAAAGCAGGAGCTTCTGGCAGGTTGAACAGCTCTGGCAGTGGAGACCAGCTTATAGAGTAGTCATAGCTCACCTAAACAGTTCCAGGTTAGTTATCTGTGCATGCATGAACTCTCACAGGTTTGGGTAGAGTCCCTTTGCCAAGTGACTCAGCCAATTATGAAATTTTCAGTTCCCTGTTTGAAGAACCTGTGAGATATTGCCAGCTTCATCTAGGAAGTAAGAAATTCCAGGCTTACTTCTAGGACTGGGCATAGCTCAGAGAAGCCCAGAATCTACAACAAAACTCCAAAGGGCAGATGTGTGAGAGTTTTGCTTCAAAGAGCCCACTTTGGAAGCCCAGGGGCTTTGAGCTACATGAGGGAAGTGCTGTGCATACATGCTGGACCTATTTAATTTGAATATATATGTGGTTCAAAACTGAAACAAAAACAACTCATTGGGACACTGTTTAGCTTGAACTGACTTCAAATAACCTGTATATGTTTTCAGTGCACTTTTTCTATGCCTAGAATGCTAAGATGTCAGGAGACTTACTGAGCAACACAGCCAAATGTTTCTCCTGGGCTTGTGGTGGGCAGGATGATTAGACTCAGAGATCAAACAGAGACAGATTTTTAAATTTAGACTTTTCATACATTGCCTTGTAATAATGGGTGTCCTCACTAATGGTCCTATATATTTTTCATTCTGCTCACAACAGAATGCCAGGTTTCTTTTGAAGTTCATCAAACTAATATTATAATCTAGGCAGAGTTAAGGTGGTATGCATATTCCTTTGGTTAGCACATGATAAAAGATGACTGCCATATACAGTAGGCAATCTGACAAACAAGGCATTAAATATTCAAGTGGCTGTACTTGTTTCAACAGGATTAGTTATGTGCCTAAAGAGGCTGATATGAATATATTACTGGCCTATGGCTACTGTTAGCACAAACCTGAGCCTGCAGGAAATGCAGAACGAGTATTTTCACGCTGACTGTTTTCATTTTGCATGCTCAAGATTAAGTGGAACATTTTTAGCATAACTGGGATGGGATAAAGGCCATGAACAAAGAGAGAGCTAAGTTTTCCAGTGATTTATATTTGTTCTTTTGTATTTCCATTTTGTCCGTTCACTTCTAAGTGTGAACATCTTATGGTTCACTTCTTCTGGTGAGACTGGAAAAGTTTGCACTAAACTATAAACAGTGACTTATGCAACAAACCAAAATGTATGATTTGTTCAAATCTCTTCCAAATACCTTAATCATCTGACTTCATGCAATAGAGATTCTAAGTTTTCATCTCCCTAAACACATGAGATAAATGAGATTGTACTAGTCAGCATATGGGTCAATGAAGATAATAGTATTTTTCAAGACTTTTTTTTTACTGCAGATGTCTAGACTTTGAAAAAAGGGGATAAAAAAGGAATATTGTGTGGATCTCTCCAGAGTAAGGACCAAAACAAAGAAAAAAGGATAAGGCAAATGTTGGCATTCCAAGTTTTTCTGCTCTATTATTCAAGATTTCCTCTAGTGAATCAGACTATTGCTGAATTTAGACTTCTGCCACTAATCTTGCATTCAACTTTATTATGACAATATTGTGATACTGGAAATTTTCTGAAGAGAGGTATTTCATTGCCTTAAATCTAACAATCACAATCCTATTTCAGCTTACTTTTTTTCTACAGATATTAGAAAATGAGTTCTAAATGAGTTTTAACAGTAAAAGTTTCTGAGAAAATCACAAGAATATGAATGAAGCTAACCACAGACCTCAGGCATGATGTTTTTAGTTATGAAAGACAGAAGTCCTCAGTTGTAAAAATGGAGCAACAGTTTTATTTCTGTTGCTTGCACTCAATAACTAGGCCCTGAATAATTTTTCTTCTTTGTGTGTTTGAGTGAAACACGAAAATTTAAAACTAATAACTTGGATGTCAGAGTGACTCACTTAGTAGATAAAGGAAAGGTTGGGGATGCTGTGTATCTGGGCTTTAGTAAAGGTTTCTTGGAGAAACTGGCTTCTCCTTCTGTGAAGGGTTGTGTTCCTTGCTGAGTGAAATGCTGGCTGAATGGGTGGGTCCAAAGGGTGAGCTCCGGAGCTGAGCCACATCCAGCTGTCAGCCAGTCAGCAGTGTTGTCCCCTGGGACTCACTACTGGGCCCAGTTCAGTTTCATATCTTTATCCATGATCTGGATGAGGGGATGAAGTGTACCCTCAGTAAGCTCACAGACAGCAAGCTGGGAAGGGTGTTGGTCTGCTGGAAGGCAGGAAGGTTCTGCAGGGGATCTGGACAGGCTGGATTGATGGGCAGGGGACAACAATATGGGTCACAACCATGCCAGGTCCTGCCCTTGGGTCACAACAACCCCGGACAGCGCCGCAGGCCAGAGGCAGAGTGACTGGAAAAGTTGCTCACTGGGAAAGGACCTGGGGGTGCTGGTGGCAGTGGCTGAACATGAGCCAGGGTGTGCCCGGGTGACCAAGAAGACCAATGGCATCCTGGCCTGTGTCAGCAGCAGCACAGCCAGCAGCACCAGGGCAGGGATTTTCTCCTTGTGCTTGGCACCGACGCGGCCACACCCCAAATCCTATGTTCAGTGCTACACCCATCAGCACAAGAATGACATTGCTCTCTGCAATAACCTGGAAGGAGGTTGTAAAAAGGTGGGGATCAGTCTCTTCTGCTGCATTTCAAGTGAAAGGCCAATAGCAAACAGCCTTAAGTGGAGCCAGGTTAGATAGTAGAAATGGTGAGTCACCATTGGTTAGACAGTAGAAATTGTGAGTAGAAGTGGTGAGTCGCCATCTGTTAAAGTGTTCAAGAGGCATAGATATTGGGGATATGGCTTAAGAGTGATTATGGTGATGCTAGGTTGACAGCTGGGCTAGAAGATTTGAAAATCTTGTTGAACCTTGATGATTCTGTGATTCTGTCTCTGGATTCTGCAAGGTAATTGTGGAAAATAGGCTAAAGAACCATCTGTAGAGTAGTAAAGAGGGTTGTGCATGGAGTAACTGCACTTCAATTCTCCAAAGTACCCAGAGTATTCTTTAATTCCTGTTTCCTAGATAAAAAACAGCTGAACTCCGGACATCCTATGGTAAACTGTGATGAGAAAACACCACCCTCAATTTCAAATAGCTTAGGGCTGGAAAACATGCTGTCTTTAGACTCTCCAGGGTACTTCAGGTGGTAAAGTAGCAATTGATATTATTGATATTTAAATACTCACCAGCTTTTACAAAATTACTTCAGCTAATTCAGTATTTTCTTTACCGCAATGCAGCAATAAGATTCTGATGACATACTTGATAGTTCTGTTTCTTACATCACTTTGAAAACACTCCTGTTTTAGTAGCTCTTGCTGCTCTTGGACACTGCCCTAAAGCAGAGACAAAATGAAAACAAGAAGCTGCCAGTGATGTGTAAGGCATTTCAGCACAGTTTGTTGCACTCTGTCAGGACAGGCAGCAGACTAAACCAGGATCCTGCTCAGTATGACACCGTGTCCAGTGGGGGAGAAACAGCACTGCTGTAAAGGAACACAGCACAGTCATGAAGTAGGTTGGCAGCTTTTAAGGATGCAGTCTTTGTTCAATATAATTATTTGTACTATTAACGTCACTAAAGGTGTTTGATGGCATGGACTGATGGATTTAAGATACAGTGGAGAAAATCTTGGTTTAAAACACCAAAAGAGGTGATAGAACAACACTAAGGGTTTTTTCTATAAGTTCCAGTGGCAACTAAGCCCACTGGCCATAGCTAAAACTATTTTTGAGGAAATAATATACTAATATTTTACACACAATTCCTTTATGTGGTCCCTTTTGGAAGGAATATGGCAGGGGGAGGGGGAGAAGGTACAGTAAACCCTGAATTAACTGTCTCTTCTTGACATATTCCCCAGACAGATGAGGTGCTTTCCCTAGCAATTTTTTTTCATGAGCTTAAATCAAATTACTGGTTTAAAAAGGCTATTGGTTCAGTAGAGTTGATTTTATGATAACACACAAAAAAGTACAGTTTATGGTGTTACGTGGAAGTCACTATAATGAATCGAAGTAATTGAAGAAGAAAATATTTTGACATTGGAAGCCAAAATTCAGGATGTTAGGCCTTATTCCAAATTGGATGAAAACCCAAGGTATTGGCACGTATAACCATTTAAGAATTCGTCTCTTCCACATGCTTTATTTACATCCTTGATGGCCTTTTCATGGGATTTTTCCAGTTAGGTCACACCTAGTGAAAGATCTGAGGAGACAAACAGAACTCTAAAGAAGCTAAAGAAAGCAGTTTGGCCAGATAAGTTTCACCTTCAGTTTCCTTTTTGTGAATTTTTCCTAACTGCACTCATAGGGAGCTTATTTTAAATTTACATTAGTATAACCCATTGCAGCACTTGTGTCCAAGTGCCAAGTGTGAATAAACAAAGTTCATTTTAATGGTGAAGGCTTTGCCCCATGTTGACTGTAGACAACAAGTGAATATTATACTGCTATGTATCAGCTGCGTCCTCCTTTTTCAGTTATTTATTGGAAGCATAGAAGTTTCTGCAATTACTTCAATATGAGCTTCTACCACAGAAGTTCCAGTGACTGTACATTCTATTGCAGAGAGGAGTTTTAAATCTGTTGCTGCAGATGTGGACAGAGAAAATGTTAAAGTTTGAGAAAATTCTGAACTTTTTTGAGACCTGTCTGAGGCCTAGAAGAAAAAGTGTAGAGTTTTAATTCCATTCCAGTCTAGAGGTTTAATTATTGTCATGAGGACATCAGGCAGGAATCTGTCAGTAATAATTTTGGTGAATCTGTTTATGCCTGTGAGGACATAGGGAGAGATACATGTACACCTAGCAACACTCTGAACACTTCTGATCCTTAGGTTTGAGAGCAGGTATCTCACTGTGGTTTACTTCTCTATAAAACAAGAATATTTCATCTTTTTTTTACAAGCAAAATAAAACGTGTTTAAAAAAAGTCAGAAATTCATTTATTATTAGTGGCCTTACTGAGACAGTGGCAGTACTCAACTATTACTGTGTGATTCCTCTCTTATATTCAGTAAGCTGAACTGAGCTCTGACTGTTTTATCTTCCTTTGAGCTCGGTCAATTATAGTTCTTGCTCTCTTTTTTTGAGAACTACCAGCCCCAAAGTCTACTGTCTCTAGGTGCTAAGTTGAATTCTACCTGCAAATAAAGAGAGAAAGTAACACAAATATATAAGGCCAGAACATAAATCATGTCAGCCAGCTCATTTTTCCTCAAAAGCTCTCTGAAATAGAAGAAAACTTTTAAGTAATGTAGATTTTAATATATTCATCCAAACTGTTAGGGAAGCATGGGACATGTTGAATCTTCCTATTAGCCAAAATGAGCCTGTGATGTCAAGGGTGATGCTACTTTGGAAGTACAGCATGTGTTTTGCCCCAGGTTTGCTTTAACAACTCAGAGGTTAAATCCTGACAATCAGGCACCACTCATGGCAGCAGTGTAGCCACAGATGAGCCTTCAAGTGAGACAATCAGCCAAGCGTGGAGCCCCATGGCCCCTGTACGGACTGTGACTTATTTTAGTCTGAGGGAAAATGTGTGCTCTGCAGTGAAGAAGAGCTTTGCATAGTTTCAGATTTGAGCATCAATATGCACTGCAAAGACCCCTGTGCTCTAAAAAGCTAACCATGTTTGAGCTACGTCGATGCGCATTGCTGAATTTCAAGGTCTCTTGACATACAGCCCTGAAAGAAAAAGAGAGCTTTAATTACGTCTAGTATGTATTTTACTGGAGAAGCTTTCAGTCACTTTGAAGGTTTAAAAAAAAATCTTTACATTTTGAAGGTCGGGAGAACTATCAAAAACGATCCTCCAGTGTCTTCTATAATTTTTATACTGTACATTTTAAGAAGCAAAATGAAGTGTCTGGTTCTCTGTTCTTGTTAGCCTTTCCGTGTGATAACTTCTCTTCAGTGCACGCTCTTCATTCTCAATAATACAGAGCTGGCACATTAATGTTCTGAAGGGAAGGAAGACATTCAGCAGGCAGCTCTGGAGGGAAGAGATTGATTACATCCTGATAATAGTATGAATAATTCAGAAGTCTGAAGTAATGAGAACTCGAGTACTGATGCTAAAAAAGCATGTGGGGGATACCCTCAAGAAAAACTTGTTTCATGCCTTCCTTACTCACTGACAAAATAAGCTGAATACTCTCTTTCCCATGCAAAATGACCACCCCATTTCATCAGCCTGGAGTTTGCTCTAGATACAAAGAAGGTCACAGGGCAGTTTTATTTTAAGGCCAAAATAGATGTAATCCTGCAGATGTAATTCTAGAGAGTGTTGGTGAACTCTTTCAACAATATGACCTGGGAAGGGACCTAGCTCCCAAGTGACGTACCTCAAAAAAGTACAGAAAAGAAAAGCAAATAGAGCTTCACCAGTACTTCTGTGGAGTTTGATAATTCCATTGCTAAAACTTCTTTTCCACACAGTCAATGGATTATTGCAAGAGTTATGAGGCAGGCCGTTGTTGAAGAGGCCCATCATTCATTTTATCGCCACCTTTGAAAGGTTACATATTATGAATTTTCTGATCTTGAGTCTTAAAAATGTTTTCTGATTTATGACAGCGGAGATTAAAGAGTTACTGGAACATCTCTCTGTCTGACAGGGGTTTCAGGATGGATTTTATTGCCTCCCCATTGTGCCTTTAAGTTTGGCAACTTCATATGTACTCTAAGTACAAAGAAAACCAAGTATGAAAAGAACACAGCCATATTTTCCTTAAAGATAATTATTCAGATAGTGTCTTAGATAACAATTTATGAGTCATTGAAATTATTCCAGACTCCAGTAAATAAAACACAATTTGTTGTAGAAATGTGGTTAATGGGAGGGAATACTTCTGAATAAAAAAATTGTATTCCTTTCCAAAAAGTATAGGTTTAACTTGTTGAAGTTAATGCTGGTGATATGTAATGAAACTCACATACAAGTGACAGCAGATGATGGATCAGTTGTTACAGAGAATGATTTGCATGTGGGCTGCTGGGAGAGAAGAGAGGACCTTCCATTTAGATTACAAATTGAGCTGATAATCAGAAAATTAGTTTTCATCAGAAATGATGGTTGTTACAGTTGGTTTATGGTACATCCTAAGGATTTCATTTCCAGTGGCTTGGTCTATGGTATGCTGGTTGTCACTATCAAAGCAAAAGTCAGCTAATGGGCATGTTTATGTCACAAGAATTTTTGCAAACTGCAATGATCTCCAGTTTGCTGATCTCATAGTCGGGATTTACTTTCTAAAACAGTTCCAGTAGCAAAAGACTTCAACAGTAAATACTAAGAAGCAGTTAGATCACTAAAAGTATGTGTTCCAAAGTAAAGCTGAATGCTGGGAAACATGGATAGGTGTTATTAGCATTTTTCTGGTATGTTTGAAGCTGATGTTGCTGAAGAGGCATCTCGGTGCTCAAGAAACTTCACCTGAAAACTCCAGCATTGTATCTTCTGCCATGATTATGGCTTCACATTGTTTCCAGTCTATGTTTTTATAAGACAGCGATGAAACATATTCATGTGCTATAAATTCAACTATTCAAGCACTTAAATGTAAGCAAACATGTTCAAGTCTTGATCTCTGAGTCACTGTTTCTCCAGTTATTTCCCATACGTTTTTTTAATGTGTTTTGGTATTAGAAGATACTGACTTAAAAAAACAAAATTTTCCATAGTTCAAAGAGTTCTGATAGTGAAATTTATCTATGGAATATGTCCATAGTCAATGTTTTGAGAGCATAAGCCGAGGTAAGAAAGTCATTGTTCTTTCTACTGAGTCATTCAAAAGGCCTCCTCTCTGCATGTATTTTGACTAGCATCCACTTACAACTTTTGTCTGTTGTTTTGCTTCTTGCATTCAAAAATCCATATGCAAGATTTTAATTGCTGGAATGGATTCTTTGTCTGCATCTGAAAACTCCTCAGGGTATTTGTTTATTTTTTCCTTTTGTTTATTTTTTCATTTTGATTTTCTGTAAAATATATATATTTTTAAACAAAATTTTATAAAAATGGAATAATTTTTTAAAAATTCCATTACATCATGCTGAAGATTTTTATATTTTTATATTAATACAGTCCTTCTATATTCTGATAGAAAAGAAAATATCTCAGTCTGTAAATAAAATTTTTAAATAATCTGTTGCTGTTCTGCCTTATATTGTGAACAGCACATTAAACCTTCTCCTTTGAGTCTTTACCAATTTATTTTATTCCTTGGCACTAGACAAGCAGTCTTATATGGAAATGAGATTGCATTCTGGAAAAAAGTTATTTCACATTTATCCCAAGCCCAGTGGAAAAGAATTTAATCTCCGATGTTTGAGCACTTTTAACTGCAGAAAATTTGGAAGTTGAATGCTACTTCAGCTCTGACAGGTTCCTTTAAGGACAGGCTCAACAGGAGTAGGAACTGGCAGACAGGCCTTCTGAGGGACCACTTTCTGTGCATTGGGATCTTTGTTCTCAAAGCTGATCTACAAAAGCACCTGTAGACCTGTGGTGTTTGCTCAGAAGCATTTCCTGGATGACTAGATACTCTCAGCAGTATCAAACATTCAGATCTTGTTTTTTTGGAGATAATCACTGGGATTCCTCTGACTGATTTACCTCAGAGTAGAATGAATGGGATACCTAATATGGTGTTTTCTGATGACTCGGTTGGGAATCCATCCAGGCAGTTAATGTTCTTTTGTACAGTTAAAGTTCACTGAGATCAACTCCACCCCTAATGAAAAGTGTTGGATTTAAGAAATCTGTTTAGGCCCATTAAAACTGACCCACAGGTAACAGGAATGTCGTTGAAGAGGACTCAATACTAATCCCTGCGTTACAAGTTGTAAATTATGACTGATCTTAAGCCCTATATTAATGCATGGTTATGTTGCCATATAGCCAGTGCTAAGTGAAAAACAATATGTTATCAATTCTGAGGAAAGGCAGACTGGAAAACAAGAAGTAAATACTAAACCATAAAACATCTAGCACTCCCCCTAAGTACCTCAGTGCCTTCTCCATTTATCATTGTATTCTGTACAAACTGGATCTGGAAGAGACAGTGACATCACCAAAGGCATCATAGGACAGCCTGCATTCAGCTTTGAGAAAAAGAAACTCTGTTGTTACTTGACAGAAACTGGGTTTAACAGTTATAAAACACTGACCACAATCTTAAATGAGTTTAAGGCTCTATCTCTTGCAAATTTAATTTAAAAAATTATGAAATTTAGCACTGAATGGATGCTGGTCTTGGTATTTGGGTCAACACAAGGGTTGCTCGACTGTAGATACACAGATTTTAAACCTCCATTACTTTCAGTAACAAATTAAGTTTAATGATGGATGTCATTGTGGGCACCCAAAACAAAAACTATTCTTCCTTCAGTCTTCTAGGTAAAGCACAGTGCTAAAATTGCTGAGAAAATTTTGAACACTCATTGTGTCTTAGCTGGGACTGCTTGTCGTGAAGAATTCAGAGACTGTGGCCTTTACTGTCCAACACAAAATTCAAGAGCCTCCTCTTACTGCTGCTGGAAGAAAGTTTTGTTCATGAAGGGTGAAGGCAGGTTGAAGAATTGACTTCAGGGAATCAGTTTGATCCTAGGTTTTCCTTTGCAAAGGTTACCTCTCGTCACTGTTACAGCTGTTGACATCAGTCAGCCTTTGACTTGCTCAGAAAGGTCAGCCTCGGCCGGACCTGGCGGAGTGCCCTGCGCGGCCGGGGCGCGCCTTGCGGGCACAGCCGTGGTGTCACCAAGGCCAGCAGGGCCTGGTGCTGCCCTGCTCACAGCCTCTGCAGAGGGCTGGGCACGGCTCCCACCGCTAAAGGCTGCACGCCAGATAGTGGCAGGCAGAGTGGGACCTTCAAACAAAGTTTATTAGCAAAGACTTTCCATTGAGTCACACGGTCTAGAAAGCATCCCCTTGTTCTACGAACTTCTTAGAGAGGAGTCTAAGTGAGGCTGGATGCAATCCTAGCCCCAGACTTAGCCAACAGTTGAAAGATTATACAGGTCTAACTGGACCTTTATATGATTTTATCCACAGGATTAGGGATGCCAAACCTAATGTATTTATACAAACATATTAAATGATTTATTTATGAATCCTTTCACCTTTGGGAGTCCTTACTGTGCAAAAATGGGACTGCCTTTTATCGTACAGAGTGAATATAATTTTTGTTATTATTTTATACATTTTTAGACTTTGTGTTGTCATGTTTACTCAGCAAAATATTCTTTGCTGCTGAAAAAGGTGTTACCAGCTCTTTGTTTTTCGCTGCTTGAAAATTTTGACTCTCATTTCCATATGAGGGCCTACATATTCTTGATGCTCACAGCCTCAGTCAGGGAGCATTTTTCTTCTGTATCCTCACAACTGGGTTTGATGATATGGTCAAACAGGCCTCAGCATTCTTCAGCACTAAAACCAGCAGACTCTTCTTGCTTGATCTTATCACTGATTAGAAGACCCTCCTTGCTCAATCCATTACTGGTAACTTGTAAGCCAGACAAAGTCTGAGCTGCTGGATCCCTGTTCAGACAGAGCAACCTGCTACAAGTAAAGCAGTGCTGCTTGCATTCACTGACTAGACTTAATGGATTTTGTCATCAGAACATATCAGCCCTTACCACTAGCTGGGCAGAGGACTGCAAACATCAGAGAGAGGTACCAAAAAGGAAAACTAGGAGTTACCACAGTTGCTTATAACTTGTGAGCTGTTAAGTGCAAATTTCCAGGGAGTGTTAGGATATGTCCAGGAGAGGATGTCTCGAGGGTGTTTCCATGCAACTGACAGCAGTGCCACATTGCTTTAACAAGGCTGATATCTGTTAAGGTTACTACACTGAAAGGCACATATCCCAGCAGAGGTGCATCAGTAGATTTTTCAGAGAGATTCAGAATTTTGCTCAGTTTCATGCTGAACATCTCATGCTTCAGCTAAAAGTCTGATGGGCTTATTTATTTGCAAACAAGGACCAACTCAGCATACCAGAAACTGACAGCTGCAAGGGAAAGTAAGATAACAGCATATGTTCAGGCTGTAATATGAAGTAAGTTCTCTCCTTCACAGGAGAAATTCTCCTAAACTCATTATATGTCATCTATCAAAACAAAAATATAAATAAAAGCAAATAATTAAGTATATAATTTGCTATATGTATGTATATATATATGTAGTTATATATCCAAATATATAAAAAAACTTCTTAATAGAGTCAATAGGAATCTCTAGATGCATTATCATGAATGAAAAACGTACTTGAAAAAGCACAGTCTTGAAATATTATATATGCCCTGCTCATCTAAGGGAATCTGATTTCACTGCAGTTTAGGACACTTGCATTAAACTTAACTTCAGAGCTGGGCACAAAAAAATTTTGGAAGTTATTTTTCCCAAAACTGATGACACAGAAAGCCTATTTAAGGGAGGAAGGGCAGATGGGAAATACATGTCTTTTTTTTATGAGATATTTAAATGTAACACTTCAGGTTATGCTAAACAACATTATCAAGAGACTGGCTAAATTATTATAGATACAGGTAAACTGCTAGGTCACATAGTCTGTACATTTCTCCTGCCAGATCTATAGGATTTTATTACACGCAATTACAAATTTTTTTCCTTGCCAGAATTAAACTGTGTTCAGCAAGTTTTCCCTTCACATTTAAACCCAGTTTCCTTAGGTATAAGTTTATTATAATACCATAAATTAGGATGAAATTTTAAAATTACTACTGAAGTAGCATTTTCAATGGTCCCAAAAATGACATTTGTGGTTTTACAGACAAAGGACTTGGGAATTTTTGGCCCCAAGTTGAAATGCCATAATTTTTGAGTAAAGAATTGATACTGATATGTGCTGGCATATTGCACAATTATTTGACAGTTTTTCTGCAAAGATGATGTATAAAGCACAATATTCTAATAGCTAGTGGAGACTGCCACAAGGTTTTTTATGTGGAAAGAACAAATCCTACTGGAATGGGAAAAATCTCACTTTAATAGAATTTTAAAACTTACGTAATATTTAGAAAAATTAAATAATTAATGAGTAATCCATTAAGGAGATATTCACTCTTGGCCATAATTTACAAAGCAGCAGATTCCCCAGAGAGTAACAGAAAAAGAATGGAAATTCAGAACAACATCACCCTATGGTGTCCCATAGTCTGATCTGTGGAGTCCCATCAAAAACACTGACCTGTGCTGAAGTCGAATAAATAAAAGGCTTCTGGTCAAACATGAATAGAGAAGCAAAGACTTCTTCCACTTCCACGAGCCAAGTAATTTGTTATATTGGCTTGCATCCTAACTGTAATGTTGAAAATCATAGAGGTAATGTAAATACCAGGAAGAAAAAAAGGAATGTAATAGAAAACACCACTGTTTGAGCCTAAAGATGTGGACCGCTGCAGCTTGAATCTCAGCAAAGATACCTTAAAAACTCCTAGTGCTCTAAGGGTCAGAGTTCAAATGAATTTTCAAATGAACCAAAAATTCAAATCTTTAACAACATGACAGCATCACTATCTGTGTTAAAACCCTTTAAACTTCTTTCAGCACTGGCTTAGGAGGAAATTCAGCATAAGTTGTTACCTCCATACTGCTCATACTGTCAGTTTTCCTGAGGAATGTAATTGGCAGACACTGCTTGAGGGGGCATGGGGTTACAGTCCCACTGCATGTATATAAGCATATATATATATATACACACACACACACATATACATAAGTACATATATATATGTGAGAAATATGAAATATATTATATCCTCTGATCTATTTGTCTGTCTATCTATCTGTCTATCTATCTATCTATCTATCTGCTTTAAAAAAAAAAAAAAAAGGCAGAGGAGTTTGGCTGCTTCAAATAATCAACTCTGAAGAAGTTATATCTCATTGTCTTCATTTTATAAGCAGTTCATTTCGTGCTGAGCTCCAGATTTCCAAAGGAACAGAAATACTATTAATCAGGACATCCTACAACAGATCACCTTCAGATGTTAAATGAACTGTTGGGAGAAAAAAAAAAAAAGAAAATAATATAAACTACCATTGCTTAAATGTTTATTGATCATGCAGAAACTTTCCACTTTTCCACTTTGCCTAGAAAAAATCTAATAAATAGAGCTCTGAGACAGCTGAAAACCAGTGATTAATGCTTACATTAGCTCTCCTATTTCAGCAAACTGAAATCTATATAAATGGGTCCAAAGCAGAAAGCAAGGTTGTGTCACTATTGCCAAGGGTTCTAGCATAAATAACATTGCAGAAGACAGAAATACAGAAGAATGAGGAATACAATAAGTGTTCACAGAAACAAAGAATCATTAAAGTTGGAAAATACCTCCAAGATCATTGAGTCCAACTATTACTCTTATATGCATTTCTGCAAACTTTGCATACATTGGTAATGAATTAAAAACTCAAAGCGAGGTGGCATCTGTGACCCTGAGAATTCCTTATAAAATCAGAATTCCTTATAAAGGATTCCATGATGAAACTGCAAAACTGCAGAGCAATATAGATATTTCCCACACTTACTTACTATACCTACCAGATGAGTATAAGTAGTTTACACTTCTGACACTCCTATTTAAACTAGGTTAAATCATAGGACTGGATTTCATATTTTCCTCTTTCTCCAACATGGTTTTTATGGTTATTATGGACAGTTAAATGTGGTCATAAATACCTTAGTGAGCAGCAATTTTGGGTTAAGCAGTTAATTTTGGGTCCAGATACTTTATTGTCAAAGAGATGTTAGCAACAGAGTGAAGAGGAGCCCTGGTAAAACTCATTTGAAAGCAAAGGTGGTGAATTTTGTTTCAAGTAAAGAATAAAAATAACATAAAAGCAGCTGCAGATTGAAATCTATGGCTAAGACTTCTCCTTAATTGCCAGAAAATGTAAATAACTTTATTTTCCCTCATGGAACCTTTGTTCCTTCCATCTGCACATCTTCCTGGTAAAATCTGTTCCCTAGACATAACTACATTTTAATGCAGCTCTGAATAAAAAAAAAAAAAAAAAGGAAGGAAAATATGAAAAGTTTGAAAATATAGTATTTTCTTCCCCAAAAGGACAGAAAAACAGATATTCAAAAGAATGTTTTCTCTGGCCAAAATGCACCTTACGTGTTTTTGGGGCTCCTCCCTTAGATTTTGCTTTGGTAGTCAAAAATACCTATCATGGACAGGTATTCCATTTCATATGACCTGCTATTACTATGCCCTGGCTCTGTGAATACGTATATGTCACAGTTACAAATGGAAATCATACAACAGCATTCCTCCAAATTATGCTCACTGGGATCTTGCATTTGTGTGGCCAGAACAAAAACTCCTTTATTTTGTAGTGTTAATTTCTTCAGTCTTGCTGCAGAGAGACAAGAGCAGAGAGAAAATACAAAGTGTATGTTGTGTTAACCAAAGGGTAAAGCTGCTTAAATAATGATATAGCCAGACTGAAACTCTTTCTGGTTTGTTTCAAGTTATGGTCATAAGAAATGGTATTAGAAAGGTATTTTTCTTCAGTGTTTGAAATGAAATAACATTATGTAAAAAATAATAATTTTCTACTAGCTTTCAAGTAATATTTACTTGTTTTTTCCTTTTTGGATGTCTGAAAATTTTTGAAGGTCATTATGAATTTGGCAGTAAATGCTATCAGCAGAATGTCTAACTTGTTTGAAACCATCCTTCAGTTAAATCATGGCCTAGGTAAAAACAAACAAGAAACTGTAATTGTGATTACCAATGAACCAATAATTCATCACCAATGAACTGGCAATTCTGATGAATAGCTGTTCAGAGAAAATGTGTTTGTGCTATGAAGAACAAAGAGCTGTGACATCAGCCATATTAGTTAAATGGAAATGATCGAGAAAGAAGAACAAAACTATTTTCAATAGGCTCCCTGGGAAAAAACCTCAAAACCCAAGAATTCTGGTGCATATAATAATGACAACTGTAAATATAAGTATGAAAAGTTGGAAACAGCAATTATTTATGTCAGCCTATATCCCTAGGTATTTTCTAATTTAATGGAAAACAATATTTGTAGCAAATATGCCATTTAAGACACCTCTCTAGCTTCCTCTTTTGTTGTATTTTTCAAGGGACTGGTAATTGTATAGAATCACAGAATCACGGAATATGCTGGGTTGAAAGGGACCCATCAGGTTCATCAAGTCCAACTCCTGACCTTCCACAGGACATCCCAAGAGTCACACCATGCACCTGAGATCACTGTCCAAATGCTTGAACTCTCTCAGGCTGGAGCTGTGACCACTTCCCTGGGGAACTGTTCCAGCACCCAACAACCCTCTTGGGGAAAAATTGTTCCCTGATATCCAACCTAAACCACCCCGAAATCAGTTTCATGCAATTTCCTCAAGACCAGTCTCTGGTCACAAGTACAGAGATTGGTCCCCGTCCCTCCACTTCCCCTAATGAAGATGTTGAGGATTACAGTCAGTCTCCCCTCAGTCTCCTTTTCTCCAGTGACCTCAGCTGCTCCTCACACAGCTTCCCCTCAAGGCCCTTCACCATCCTCATTGCGTCCTTTGGACACTCTCTAGTAATTTAATTTCTTTCTTATAATGTGGCACCCAAAACTGCCCCCAGCACTCGAGGTGAGGCTGTCCCAGCTCAGGGCAGGGCAGGACAATCCCCTCCCTTGCCCAGCTGCGATGCTGTGCCTGATGCCCCACAGGACAGGGCTGGCCCTCCTGGTTGCCAGGGCACTGCTGACCCAGATTCAACTTGCCACCAACCAGGACCCCCAGATCCCTTTCCACAGGGCTGCTCTTCAGCCTCTCGTTCACCAGTGTCTTTGTACATCCAGGACTGGTCTAGATGCAGCATCTTTCCCTTCCTAAATTTCATATGGTTGCTGATTGCCCAGCCTCCCAGTCTGTCAAGGTCTCTCTGCACGGCCTCTTTGCCCTCCAGGGAGTCAACAACTTTACGCAATTGTCGTGGTTTGAGAGGAAATGAGGTTTTTTTTGGGATGGTGTGGTCACGCCAATCCATGTTCAGATTTTAATATTGGCACCTGGTTTGTCCTCTGAGGGCATGGATACACCTCTGAGAACACAGGGGTTTAAAAGCTGTGAACTCCCAGGGGAACTCTCTTTGGGTTCCGGTCTTGGAAGAGAACAGACCTTCCCCTGCCTGGCTCTCAGCTGGGCGGGAGAGGGGAGCCATGCAGCCGGAGGGAGGTAGGCCAGGCCTGGGCCAAAGGGTGGAGGAGCATTGCACTGCGAGGGCTTCGGGCAGCCATCCTCCCATTAACTCCCCCCCATAGGGAGAGGGAGAGAGAGCAGCCTGTGATAGCGCGGCTGGAGTGAAGGAGAAGGGGGGGGTGCCCAGCAGGGCAGCCAGCCGTGGGAGTTGATGAACCAAACCCGCAGAGCCTGGGACTTTTAACCCTTCTTGGGATGATGGAAACCTTGCAAATGCTGATTCTTCCTGAAGCTGAGGAGATAGAGCAAGATAGCAAGGAAATGGGCAAGTGAAAGACATTGAGAGAAGTTGAGAAGAATCCTAGGGGAGGAGATGATGGAGTGGCCTTTGGCTGGACTTTTCTTGTATAGCCATGGCAGAACTCTTGAGTTCCTGTGACACAGAGACTGCATTCTAGGGGGAGGCAATGGCTCAGAGCCAGGAGAGTGCAGTGATGTGAAGGTGTGTGAACAGGGACGACGGGTGAGGAGGGTGGTGGTGGTGCCCTCCATCTTCGAAGAAGAAGAAGAGGAAGATGATCTCTGTTCAAGAGACCCCTCAGCCCCAGGGGGTGAAATTTGGGGAGGACAGGAGTCCCAAAAGGAGAGGGACTGTGCTCTTTTTTGGAACTGGACAAAGCATCCTTAAAGGGAAAAACCCTAGAAGCAGCTCTGGTCCATGTGCAGTGGTGAGAGCACTGGACATGGAAGGAAGAGGTCACGATGGCAAAATGTTCTCCGGGCGGTGCCACACGTGACACGGAAACACGAGAAGTTTTGACTGTTTCCTGGGTGAAGTCTGTGGTGCAAGAGGGACTCCTCTCTTCTCGAGGAATTGAGAATTGATTATCTAAAGGGTGGTGATGGACTGGGAGTGGGTGATCTAAAGGGTGGTAAAGGAATTAGGAAATTTGGTGGGGGGAGGAGGAGGAAATTTGGAAGGTTTTCATCCTGTGTTCTGTGTGGTTTTCCTTGTTGTTTTAGGTTAATAAAGTTTTTTTTTCTCTCAATCTTAAGTTGGAGCCTGCTCTGCTCTGTCTCTGATCACATCTCACAGTAGATACCAGGAAAAGAGGTATTCTCATGGAAGCACTGGCATTGCACCAGGCTCAAACCATGACACCAATTTAGTGTTGACAACATTACTTAGTATTTCTTCAAGTCCTGCATTCAGGTTGCTAATGAAGATGTTGAAGAGCACCGGACCAAGGATGGAGCCCTGTGGAACCCCACTAATGACAGGTCCCCAGTCTGATGCCACCCCACTCACTGTAACCCCTTTTGCACCACCCATGAGGTGCCCATCACATGATGTGTGTATCCAGCTGTGGGCTGGACATTTTGTCCAGAAGGATCCTGTGAGAGACAGCACCAAAAACTTTGCTGAAGTCTAAAAGGAATACATCAACTGGCTTTTCTGGATCAACTACATGGGTTCCTCTGTTGCAGAAAGAAATCAGATTTGGTTAGCAGGACGTTCCCCTTATGAAACTGTGTTGGCTCAAATTGTGACCAATGACTTCATTGTTCTCCAGATGTTTTTCAGCACTGCCTAGAATAATCTTTTCCATGATTTTACCAGGCACTGAAGTAAGAATGACAGGCCTGTAGTTTTCAGGGTCCTTCTTCTCGCCCTTCTTAACAATCAGGACAATGTTTGCCAGTTTCCAGTCATCTGGGACTGTTCCAGTTTCCCAAGGCAGCTTGAAAATCATCAATTGAGGTTTTGCAAAGATATCAGCCAGCTCCTTGAAGATTCTTGGATGAATCCCATCAGGCCCCATAGAGTTGAAGAGATCAACAAACACAAAGCAAAGACTGATCTTACCTTATTATTGTCTTTTCAGTGTGCCAAGAAGTAAAATGATTTATGTATCTGAAGCTCATTGTCAAGTTAATAAAGCAGTACACGGCTCTCAGAAGTTACTGAAGTTTCTTTAAACAGAGCAAATATTTTTTCCAGATTTGGTACTGCCTGCCATTTTCCCTGGTGTCATGTTACCTGTGGTCAACTGAGAAAAACTGCAGGCACTCCATAGCTGCACTGCAGTAAGGTGTGCTGGTTTCATGCAATATACTCTAGTCATCTACAAAGGAAAATCTCTAGAGAAAAAATAAATATATACTGTGTGGCTGTAAGGCTCCTGTACACTATGCCATTCACTGGCTGAACGAATGCCAGCATAATAAAACACAGTTCTGGAAGTTTTGCAGTGTGTTGGCATAAGTTTGTCTTTCACCTATGTAGACATGCATGCGCATGCACAGTATGATTTCAGTTCCCCTATTTATGAATCTGAAGTACAATTTTGACCTTGTTCAACTCTGTGCGTGCCCCTGGCATTTTTTAACCACAGCCCTCTGCAGCTGCTCACTCACTGTCCCACCCATGAGACTGGGGAGAGAACCGGAAGGGCAAAAGTTAGAAAACCCATGGATTGAGATGAAGACAGTTTAGTAGCAAAAGCAAAAGCTGTGCATAGAAACAAAGCAAAACAAGGAATTAATTCACTTCTTCCCGTGTTCAGGTAGTTGTTCAGCCATCTTGGGGAGACCAGGGCGGCTTCATGAATAATGGTTAACTGGGAGCACAAACTCTATCACTCCAAAAGTTTCCTCTCCCCTTTGTGTTTCTTTCCCCATTTTATACACTGAGCATGATGTTGTATGGTAGGGAATATCCCTTTGATCAGCTGGGGTCACCTGTCCCTGCTGTCCCTCTTCCCATTCTCCCATGCATCCTCAATGTCCTGGAGAATGGAAAGCAGAAAAGGCCTTGGCTGTGTGTAAGCCCTGCTCACCAGTTACAAAAGCATCTCTCTATTTTCAACCCTGTGTTCAGCACAAACCCAAAACACAGCCCCATACCAGCCAAGAAAGTCAACGCTACCGCAGCCAAAACCAGTACAAGTACCTAACACAAGATAACATCAAAAACCCTCTCCTGTTTTGATTAGATATTCCACTTAGCTATCTGCCCTACTGCATATCCTTTCTGCTTTGTTTATAGCTTCAGTGATTCATGCTGAAATGGAAAGCATCAACAGCAAAAATACAGAACACATAAGAGGTCAAGCATATTCTTGGAGGCCATCCGTGTTTGCAGGCTTGTTATCATGGCAAACTCTGTAATGAGACAAAATGTTAACATGAGCTAATCTCTGACAAACCTGCTGACAAATAAATCTCTAACTTATCCCATAAAAAAAGAACAAGTAGTCAAAACTTTAAGCAAACAGTTAAAGAAAAGTTCTTATTTCAGTGCAGAAATCACTGCAGTTGAAGGAATTGACATCCCAAAATACATTAAACCAGTATCTCTCTAGTATTTGCTAACCTGTGTCTGCTTTCACAGATGAAAATAATAGATGGTGGTTTTACCCCTTGAATACTTTTATATCATAATCTATCTTCATTCTCAACAATAAAATCAAAGGCATCTTCAAAGCATCATGTATTAAGAGTGGGGCAGGACTGGGGGAGGGGGGTGGGCGGGGTGGGAAATTCAGTGCTAAAAATCCTTGTGTTAGACCACTACAGCCTAGAGTTCTAATACTGAGTTAGTGGGCTTGGATTGCATAGTTCTGTGGATACGAAAGGACTTCAGATGAATGGAAAATTTTTCACAGCATTTTTTTTAAAATCACATAAATCTTTATCCAACATTAATGTTTCTTTCTACAAGCAAAATGCATAGCCTAAAATGGAGAGAAACTGCATAAATTTAATTCCTTTTGTCAGCAAAGAATTAAAATTCCTTCAAAGTTGTCCGTTGTGGAGAAATTTTAGAGTTTATTCAGGTTTTGCCGCTGCCCAGACATTTGTTTCTATGTCTATACTTTCACCACTGGCTCACATGAAGGCAAAGCATTTCATCCACATCAGTGCTCTTGCAGCACAATAATTGCTCCGTCCTAGATTCTGGTTCTGCTGCTTTCAATGAATGCCCCATTTTTTATTTATTTTTTTCTATTCTTAGAAGAAAAACTCTTTCATAACAGATGTAAAACATCATTTTTTGCCTTTAGTTTTCCAGTTGTGACAACTTAATATTCTAATTAGCCCAAAGTAGGAAAGGGACTCAGGCACATTGTAGTTTTTATCCCTTTAAAGCCACTTTTATCCTCAGTGATTAGTTTTGTGCCACAGAGCAGTGAATATTATGAAGATTAATTTTATAAGTAACTATAATTTTAACTATAGTTATTAATATTTCACTTAATGGTGCATAGGAAAAGAGTTTTAGAAAACATTTCCGCATGTGAATATTTAAAAAGAGTGCTTATTAATGGATATTTCATTTGAAAATTAGAAAGATTCACACAAGAATTTTGTACTTTCAAACTGCTGAATAAAGTGTGACGTCACCATGCATAGAATCATTTCAATAAATCTATTTATTAGAAGATTAGATGCTTCCCACCTGTCTTTACCTGAGTTCACCCTAAAGCTGTCAGGAAGGGGATGGACATAGTGCCTTTTGCTGCAGCACAGAGAGCCAGGCCATCCAGGGCAGCTGCCTGACTTATGTCACCGTAGTGTCAACCGTAGGATGGTTTATTCAGACTTGAAGAGTGCAAAGCAGGAGGTGCCTCTCCTGCTTTGCACTCTTCAAGTCTGAATAAACCATCCTACGGTTTTTCACAGCCTCATGGTTACTTTAAAGTTTTCTCAAGTCATGGCATTTCAGCTCCTCTTCCTTGCTTTACAAATCAAAGGCTACTTTACTGTTTCATAGCTCCAGACCACTCCTTCAGCTCTGTTTACAGCTTAGTGCAATTACAAAATACCCTGCTGTGTGCAAGCACAGACTACACTGATTTTTTTTTTTAGACAGATGATCTCAAGTGACAAAAACAAAAGTTTCCTCAACTTACTCTTTATTTCTTCCTGACATTTTCCCCTTTCTCAGACAATGGAGACATTCCCTTCACAGACTGAGACTAGCTCCTGAGCCATCTTGAAAGTTTGCCTCTCTTTTCCAGGTTTCCAGTAATTAGGTAAACTCGAAACTTCTGGCAAATGCTACAATAAAAAAGAATTCATAAAGTTAATGCTCCTCCAAAGTCATGGTGATGGAGAAACCTACTATGTCACATACACTTCATTTGCAGACTGCAAAAACTCCTTTCTATGCGGAAAAGTTTAGATTTTCCTCTCCTGTAAACTGAGAAACCTGCAACTTAATCTTCTCAGGAGACATGAATGTGCCAAAGAGCTGGAAAATAAGGGGAAAAAGTGGAAAGGGAAAAGTTAGGATTGATTTATTTCACACACATCCCTACTGTTTGACTGCTCTTTTGAGAAATCTGGCATCAAAACTGTTCTGCTTTCCTCTTATCTGCAAATCTCTTTGACAAACCAGTCAGACAGACACTGTAAAACTCAGGATGGATAAGCTTCCTCATCAGTGGCATTTCTGGTATTTTAGTGTTTATATAGAGAGCGGCGTTTCAGTCCATGTGATTCAATGGGAAAGAGTAATGAGGTTGTATGCCTTTCAGACCTTCAGTTTCCCACAGTGAACTGTGTTAGTTATCCAAAAACAAAGAATAAAAAAGAAACAGTACATTTATCCTCCTGACAGAAGGGTTTTTTTTTTCCTTTGACTTTATTAAGCTATGAGGCTGGTGCACCACCAAACATTTAAACACAGCAACGCTTTGAAGGAATCCTTAAAGAGACATTTGGTGAAGATTTACCTTCTTAGCACTTGCTTAGTCCTTTTACATATAATTTCCATTATCATATGTTTTGTGGAATAGTGTGTGTCTATGGGGCTACTGACAAAGGAGAAATAAATTTGCAAGAAGGGCACATGAGAGCTCCTAAAAGTCGCTGGTTTTGGAGCACTTCATGTGGTAAATGGGATTTGTGGGGCTGCAAGTGGAAGCTTCGGAGGCATGGTGGAGGAGGAGGGCTCTGGAAGCAGGGCTTTTAATGTATATATTGAAAAGCAGCTTCAAAATGAAAGATAACTTTGGATGCTCTACTCCTTCAGCCCAAACACTGCTGAGTAAATAAAGTTCATGCCTACCGGATGCTTAAGTGCTTAAAGATGTATCTCAGATGTATCAGATGGTAGCTTTTTAAAAAATGTTCAGTCAAACTTCAGAAAAGTGTTCAAGATTAACTGGTTCTTGATGCATTCTTTAATTTCACTGAAATTTCTTAGAAGCGCATGTCTTAGAAGTGCAACATGGTTCTCGGAGTCAGAGTTAATAACTCTGGCCAATAAAAACCTTCAAAAAACTAAATCCATTTTAAATTTGTAAACAAATGCCTTTGCCTAAAATTTCTCTTCCTTTCTTTCACATTAGTAAAGAGATAGATCGAGTGTTGATGTACTAATGAAATCCAGCAGAAATCCATTTGGATTCCCAGTGTACTGACATGAGCATCTTCTAAGAGAGCATATAATACAAATGTCCCTTAGCCTTTGCCATTGGCTCTTGAAATCACCATGATGAAATCTGAACAAATCCAGAAAAAAAGTCTGAAAAATTTCACTAATAATAGAAAATATTTCCATGAAGGATAAAGCCTTAGTTTGAATTGTAAAGTGGAAATAAAAACCTGTCATTTTTATGCTCAGATCTATATGTACAAAAACGAGTTCTGAAAGAAATAACTATTTTAATACTACTCCATATGATTTTTTCCTGATTATATATTTGATTCTGAAGAAAGTATTGCAGTTTTTCTTGTTTAGAGGTTTCCGGAGCGAGCTGGTATGGGTTGCTAGCTTTTTCAGGAACAAGAACACAGATGTTCACTGATTACTGAGGAAACAAATGGAATTCTGGAATATTTTAAAGATAGAGGCTTTTTCTGTGGTTAAAAGTTATAGGGACATTTGTATTACACAAGTATTTTATTTATTAAAAGAGATAAAAATATGTTATGCATATAAGGTAAGGATTCTTGGGAGGACCAGAAAGCAGTAAAACTGTGTATGAAACACAATTATTGCTTTATAGCATTAGCAGTAAGGGCAGTCATCATTTTCCAGTTGATATGGTCAATTTGTTTCTCCTACCAGTTCCCTCCAGAATCATGGTTGCATTCTTCACCCCCAGATCCCACATCAGAGTAAATTTTATAATATCTAAACCAGAGTATGGGGACTATGTTATCAAGTTCAAGGGTTTTTTTAAGTCAACACGATTTCAAAACCTTACTCAGTCTGATACTCCTTAACAATTTGTGCCTGTTCAGATGACAGAAAACCTGTAAAGCACTGTGCCAAGCTCTGCAGTAACTTACATTACCTGACATCCTACAGAAAATGCAGCTAACTGGTAACAGGGTCTCCTATGCTAAAGGCAGAGATCCATTTTAGTTTGAGAAAAATGAAAGTGACATTTGGCAAATACCAAAGTTCACTGGTAAAAAAGTGAAAATCAGAAAGGGATACAACTTGCTGCTTACAAATCTGAATTCATAAAATCTGTATTGTTATAAAAGAAAACAGACATCTTTTGCAGGAAAAAACAGCTCAGTAGGGTTTCCTGGAGATAGAAATTACATTTACAAGAAGAATCCTTGAGCTAAAATAGGATTGTTTGTCACAGAAGAAATGCATTTTGTGATTTCTTTTTAAAACACCTATTATTTTACCCAACTGCATCGTTGTTGGTGTTCCTATTAATTCTGTAGGGAAGAACTGCGAGACCACATCTTCATACTGCCATTGACCCATTTAATTCCTGAGTTTAGTGATCCAAAACTCATGATTTAAGATACTGCAGACAGCAGAAACTGATAAAAAATAAGCTTGGGGAATACAAAACCAACCCTGGCTTGCCTTGAGATGGCTGAATAACTCTTAATTTGAAAGCCTCTCATCATGTTATTACATAATTGTCTTATATAAAGTGGTAGAAATACACATAGGAGGCAGAAGAGACCTGTGGCTGTTGTCATCACCCAGAGAACCTTGCTAATCTTGGGGTTTTTTTTTGGTATTTCTAGATTTTGGCTCGAGGATATACTGTGACTGGAATTTCTAGCCTTGTAAAATTCTTTGAATAAGTAGCAATATATTATGCTTTAGTTGTTATGCTTGTACAATAGACCTAGCCTTGCATAGCCTTAGGAACCCATATCTTATTTGTCTTTTCACAGGGCTGAACAAAGAAACACAATTTTACAGATGACAGAGGTGACATATGGGGCTTTGAATAATCAGCCTTCCAGAGGATGATCAAAACATTTTGAGTTTTGGAATGAATTATAAAAAGTAAAGCATAATAAAGAAGCATACCATGTGCTCTAAAAGCAAAGATCAGTGATAAGAGCAAATCCATTCCTGTTTAAAGCAGGAAAAAACTTATTCAGGTTTACTATTGCTCTTAGTTCGCAAGGATTTTCTGTTACAGTTCATTGGTCTACTCAATCTTATTTTAATTAAAACTACTTGCTACCCTAGGCTTAGCCTAATCCCTGAGATTTACAGACACAAACAGATATACAAACAAGAAGAGAGAAAATAGTTACTGATAGCTACTCAAGGAGAACAGATCTGGGCTCTTTCAGGTTATCTCCCGTGTGTTTCAGAAGTGAGGATTGTGGCATAGGTGGGCGTTTGAGATTTTGTTTCAAAGTAACCCCAAAGCATGAATGTCCACAGTTTCTCTCTGGTCTAGATCTAAATAGCTACAGCAAACCAATGCAAGGGAGTGAGGGGGTGTGACAGGCAGTGGGAGAATGAAGGGAGGAAAGGATGGAAAGAATGTAAAGGAGATCATCACAGTCACTCAGCAATATATTCTGACTGTTGTATTCTCCCCATTAAATATTCCCAAGCCTTCCTCCTCAAAGTATAAATAGTTCTGTTTCTGTTCAGGGCTGCTGCACTCTGCATTGAGGCAGGTCACAAACAAGGACCACTCCCATGGTACATTCAATGAATTTTTGAATTATAATGATTTCAGATTTGCTCTGATTCTTGCAGATTCAGCAAGAAAAGCATCTGTATTTACTACAGAGATGTAGAGGGAAATGTGTTCGGTTATCACTGGACTTTAAAATCCTCATGTCCCCTAGGCCTGTTTGGGGAACAGAAAGGAAATTGAACTACAGAAAAGACTGTAATGTTGAGTTCACAGGGAGTCTCATGGTTACAGAGACAGTTTAACCTGCACAAGTCATTTCAACCCAGAAACAAAGAAAAGGAAGATAACTCATACTATTTAATGATAAAAGATCATTTATTAAGATGAGGCTTTGCTCTTAGTTTTGAACTACCATAAAGTGAAACCACCATGCATATTTGTAAAGAGCATCTACAAACTACTCCTGCTGTAGCCAACAGAATGTAGATGGGGAAAAAAATCTGTTTATGACAGTGTGGCTGATTTCTTTCCTCTCTTCTAAAACCTATTGTTTGAGAAAGTATTGTACACAGATAACATAAATGGTACAAGAAATGGAGTTGCCATTTTTTAAATGGCTATCAAGGGAAAGTTTTCAAAGCAGTACACAAGTTTTTATTCTCTACTGAGTTAAGATAAACATCTTCTATAAGGTATCCTCTAAAAATTTCTTTATCTTATCTTAGGTACATGGATTAAACTTGGAACAAAATGGCAACAAAATTTTTATTGTTCCTTGCCAATGTGTTGTCAGGAAACAAAAACATTTGTCTCTATAAAAGCCAAAGGAAATTATAAAATGAAGAATTATTTAGATATTATCATCTTGCCTTGCATAAGATATTTTTCTTTTAGTGAACAGAAGGGCAAAATAAGAATTACACAAAACCAAATGAAGGAAACAGAGAAAAGATAAATCTTGAAACTGGAAATGGAGCTGCTTTAAGTATCTTCATGTGTGCACTCCAGTCTAAACTAACCTTGCTTAAAATCATGACTTTCATAAGATTGGTATCCCCTGGCTTGACCAAGGAATGCAATGAATCTGGTTTGTTTAGCTCCTCCACCAGCCCTGAGGATGCCAAGTTTTGATAATTATGCTTCATTAACTGGAGGAAAGGCCTCTCTAGTGCTCCCTGATAACCAGCTGTGACAGCAGCCTCAAGAGCCCAGTTACCTGTCAGTTCTTCCTTTCTGCTCTTCCTGCTTGTACGTAAAGATTTGCTCTACTGAATTGAATAATTGTACCTTCAATTGCATGTATCAGAGCAATTTACAAATAAGTATTCATTAATAAGAACAAATGAATAGGGGATTAACTATTTTATTTTATTTTTTTAGCATCCCTATTACTGATTTGAAATACCAAGCCACTGACAAACAGAAATACAGTATTAATTCCTTAAATATATGTTATTCATTCCTTCACTTCCCACCATATAATTAAAAAAATCCACGAGTAACACATTTTACCAGGAATTTAATGATTCTTACATGTTTGGAAATTTTACTGTCTTTTAATCCAAACTGCTAAAAATGAAAAGGCTTATAATGTAAAAATAAAAGAAATGGGTTAGGAACAGAAACTTTTAGATAATAAACACTTTATAAAGGAAAAGAGAAAATTATTTTTTCAATATATGCTTTAACTATGGAATATTGTCTTTTAGAACATTTTAATGTCCTTTTTAATTGAGTAGTTTTTAAAGACCTGGAAACAAATTTTTTTAAAAAGTACTATGTAAAACTGATTTATTGAGATTAGTTGTCCAAATGGTTCGTACTTGTGCAAAATGTCCATGGCAGCAGTAGCTAAAGAAAGCTATTAGAAAGTACCAATTTAGTCTTTCTAATACTCAAGGGAGATACTTTGTGATAGCTAGGCTCTCTACTGATAAACAGGAAAGCTCTAACAGGTAATACAGCAGCTATTCTTGAAACAACAATGAAGGGTTGTTTAACATCAGAAATGTTTTAATTGTGCAGCAAGGACTGATCCTAGAAGCCTCCAGGAAGCCTAGAGGAAGCCACTCAGGAGCCTCAAGCTGTTTAAAAGGTTAAAGCTTAAAAAGAAACTACCCATTGCTGGGGGAATGAATAGCAGTTTGGGAACAGGAAAAACCCTGGAATACAATGCTGCTGCTCCTACAGAAATCATGTTTTCCCAAGTTTAGAACAGCTTTTCCCCATTTCACCTACACGATTTCAGCTTTTTGGATTAGGAATAAAAGCTTGAATGACTTGAGAGCTAATTAAATTTCTCTCAAGTTGAGGAGAGCAAAGCTCATGACATGTCTCAGAACCTATAGGAATTTCATATAGTTTGACCAGTCTCTTCTTCTGGAATGACAATATGCCTAATAGGTAACCTGCAAGAGGTGAAGCACCCAGTGTCTGTGTCATACTGCCAGTGTCAGTTCGCGGACCTCAGAAACTGCCACTGTGCATGGCAAAAATGTGTAGGATTCCTGGCCTCTGGCTTTTTGCCTCCTGAATCAGCTCACCCCAAAAATAAAGAAATCTCAGCCACAAGCACTACAATAGGCTGAGCTCTGGAGCATGATCTGAAACTTTCCCAGTCTACAAAGGAGAAATTAAGTTCTGAGCAACAGTGCAACACTGGTATTTTCGCACTAAACTCATCATTTCTGTTTGAATTACAGAGCGTCTTTTGAAAAGACATATTGTATTGATTAAGGAGTTTCAGGTAGAATGGAAATAGTTCCACTGTTAATACAGTGCTTTATTTTTAGTTGGCATTCACCTCCATCAGCTTCCTTCTCTTGATTTCTTTATGCTTCCTTTTCTGCTAAAATCCATAAGTCTTTCCTATGTAGATACTTTGAAAATGAGATCAAGTCACAGGCTAACTTCCTGTTAGATTATTTGATGGATTGATACCTTAAATCTTCCACAGGAGAAGGATCTTAAATCTTATCTATCATAGTCCATTTTTCAGATTTCAGACCATCTCACTAGACCTTTTCCAATTTTATATGTTGCTTTTAAATATGTCTTTCAGACATAGTAATAGCCTCACTGATGCTATAAAGTGTAAGAACATTTTCCTCCTTCTCCTAATATTCCTCTTCAGAGGCTCTGTTCTCAGGCTGTATTTGAGAGGTGTTCCTCTAGCTTCTTAAATCAAAGGTCACCTTTTTAAAAAAAGGTGGAAATCTTAAGAAAGCATGCCACCGTTGGATGAATTTTTTTCCATGTATCCTTTCAACCAAGTTTGCCCATGCAATAGAGGCTATAGTAATTGTATGGTGTGTTTTTAAAATCAGAATGGGTGAACTGAGCCAAAAGTGTTGGCCTGATTCTCTGAACAGTGAAGATATCATCCTACTCTGCAGCACTGTTTTAAGCATTAAAAACCACAGTCCTCAGTTGATGGAGGACCAGAGTTTTTCTCTGAAGCACTTTCCCCTCAAACAGGATATAAATATTTCTTCAAACATTTCTGTTCAAACAAATGTGAAGAACAAAATGCTGCATGTCAGTAAATGTACCTGGTGCAATCTTTCCTTCAAACACCTTTTCTCTCTGAATGCTAAGAGAAACACAAAACACTGGGCCTGCAGTTTTACACACTGCACTCAGCTGAAACAGTATGGAAAACACATTGCACTCCCTTTTCCTTTGACAATGAAAGGAGAAGAAAACCAACCTCATTTTGCCATATGGCTGGGAAGGGTAGAGGTAAAAGAATTGACAGTGGTTGTAGCTGCCTGTGTCTGCTGGACAAAAACTTCCTGCTGTATATATTGCATGGTGCCAGAGGCAGTGCCCCCCTGTACACCTACAACTATGTTAAACCAAGCACAGGTGGTTTTTTGAGGCCATGAGGAAAAACAAGTGATGCCATCCATATAGAAACATAACAAAAAGTGCTTTTTGAATTTTACCTCATAGTGGTTTATAGTAATGGACTCTTATATCACCAGATTGAAGCTCTGAAGACTTGTCCAAGGTCTGAAAAAAAGTTTAAGACAGAGCTGGTTTCACAAGCATTCAAGCATGTGTACCTTCCTTTGAGAGCTACAGGTTAGAATGTAAATTACTCAGATTTAAATCCTTGAGATAAGACCATTGCTCTGAGATACCCATCTAACACATTTTGACAAAAGAATCATTGTATTTGGGTTTTCTAGTGAGCACCTAAAAATATATGACAGTACAGCATGCAAACCATTTCTCAAGAACAGTGAATAATTCAGTGGAATCACAGAAAAATAGGTCTGAATCTTCATTACAGAATTCCTGAGCTGATCTCTACATCTCTCAAGATTTTATGTATGGTGACTGAGCTTCCCTTACTCTGTCTACAGAATCAAATCCACCAAAGTATATTTCAATGCTATTTATCATTAGGTCTGCTCAAACCTTTTCTCTTGATTGGTTCTGTTTAAAAAGACTTTTCTTTCTTAAATGGAAATATTTTTGTTCTGTGAATTTTTGCTGCAGAATGAGCAGGGCTCCACTTACCTATTTTGTGCAGTAGGATTCAAAGTCACCTTGTTCACAGCTATGTGCCAGATTGCAGACCAAATCAGCAGGGCTTGGCAAATGAGCCAGAAAGGATTCCAGGCACCTGTTGTGATGTTTCTTCTTCTCCACAATGTTTTTCAGGATTGGTGAATTTTGAAACAATCTCCTTCCAGACTGTCTTTGAAATGGAATTCTACATATAGATCTTGAAAAAAGAGGACACAGGATGATTGGATAAAATATACAGCAACTTGCTGGTTCGTGAGGAAGAACCCAGCCTTTTCCACTAAACACAAAGGTGTGGAATGCCCTCAACAGCACCTGTAGGTACTGTGTATGTACTAAACACATACTGACATCTAACTGCCTAGGAGTATTGCCTTTCCAGGAAAGACTTCAATTTCCTGAAGTCCTTTTTGACATAAGATAGGTCTTTGTCAATATCCATGACACCTTGGATCAAACTCTGTGATAGGAAGGTATGAAAGGTTTCAGAGCACCAGTTTTCAGATGTACCATTTTACCTTCCAAGGCTTTCTCTGTTTTGGGGCATTTTTTGTGGCTTTTTTTTTTTTTTTTTTGGTAGGTTTTTTGTTTGGTTTGGTTTGATTTTTTTCTTAAAAGGAAAAGAAAATTCCCAAACCAAACCCTCTTATCCAATAAATCTAAACTTCAAAACTTTAAAGCATCATCCTGTTTTTTCATTTTCTCACTTGGTATGTTCTAAGCATTTAAAACCTTTATGGGAGTATTACTACATTCTATTTGTGTCAAGTAAAATATTATTTCCTCTTCACCTCATAAAGACCACGTCATCAGTGGTCCTTCATTAACAAGAAAGTGAAGTCCAGACCTATGCTTGGCAAAACTGATGCCTTCCTGCTTTCCATACAAAGCTGTTAAACACTTTCTCATTCCTTAAGAAGCAACAAGTCTTTTCAAGGCTATTAGTCATGTACAAATTCTTTCCAAGAACTGTTATTACATTCCTTTTGATACTTGCTCAGAACAATTCAGACTGTGGTGATTTTGCATAGTCCCAGCCTCCTTTTTCAACAATATTGTGATTAAAGAGCAAATATTTTGAAGCAGCCTTGGAATTATTCTTCCTATGGGAAAATTAAATCTAACAATATTTTCTTTCTACAACTGAACACAGATTTTACAACATTGGAACAATTCTCTATAAACAGATTGGATCTTCATTCTTGCGTTTTACAGGACATCTTTCTCAATTATTTCATTATTTAGTTTTTATGGAATAATATTTTCCTTTTTTTGCAATACTTTAAATTTCTGCAAGGGTTACTTAGGGCCAGGACTTAATATAATGTTGTGGTTAGGGTCCAGGCATAACAAACCTAAATTTCCTCTTAGTCATAACTTCAGCCTTTTGTACTTTAGTTCTGAATTTACATTAGAACCGTAATAATGGCAAGTTAATTACGTTTGAAGTCCTGAGGGTTTTATATACAAAAATAATATGTACATTTAAGTTCCAAAGGCAAAGACATTGACACAGGTATGCCTCTAAGTTGCAAATTAATTTTACTAATCTGAACTCTTGTTTTAACAACTACCCCAAGGAAGGAAATTGGGCAAAAAAATGTATCAAACAGCACATATACAGATTACACTAGGGGTTATGGTGAAAATATTATTAAAAATTAATGCTTTAAGTGGCAAAATAATTGATCACAGAGAACAGTGGATATCAAAGAGATCCACCTTAACTTTTATTTCATTTATTTTGGTAATTGATGTACTTAAAGTAATAAGAAGTGGAATGTGAGTGATATTTACAAATGTTAAGGTTTAATCTGGTAAAAAATTAACCCCAAAACTAGACAAGGAATATGAATCATTAGAAATTTTGTCAGAGAAAAAGGAAATTATATCTAATTTGGAAAAGATGCAGGCTACTCTGGGGGAAGAATAACCTGAAACAAATATCAGAAGAAGGATTCAGCCAAAATCCCTCGGGGTGACTCCAGATAGCAAATTATGAGGAATCTTGCAAAGGAAGACAGCAACAAAAAAAATGCCAGTGTAAATTTAGGCTGTACGTGAGAGGCATAATGCTGTGGCCCAGGGGAAAGATCACTCTGGTCTGTGTAGCATGAGAGAGACCACACCACACATACAGCTTATGGGAACAAGCACCTCTGTGCCAAGGAATTCAGCATGCTGGAGGCACTTCAGAGAAAGCAACAGAAATAAACATGTGGTTGTAGGGATTATTTCATGAGGAAAGTTGAAATCAAATAAGTACCTTGATTTGATTTCATAGTTACTAGGAAGGAATATGATTACGTGCTTCAAACACTTCAGGACTTCAGTTATCATCAAGGAAGAAGATAAATAGGATGCATAGAAGATCTGGCTCTACATATACATCTACATCTTTCAAAATGTTCATATGCTTGAAAACAACTTCTGTATTGTCTTCCAGATGAATTCTTTCTTCTTACATCGAATTTCTCTCAAAAATGGATTAATCAGTATAGAGATCAAACTGAAAAAAAAAATTGTTTTTGTAAAACTAAAAAATCATTGAACTTAAAATATTGTTTTTATTTTATGTCCCTTTGAGCTTGGTTTATAGAAGACATTAGGAGAAAGGTTAGCTCTTTCATAGAAGATGAACCTTTCAAATTTTCCTGATGATGTAGCCCTATTTTGTACAAAATACAAATAAAACCTCATTGACAGCAGGTCTGAAACTCAGATGTGTCAGTTCCTAGAGGAGTGGTTTAAACTATAAACTATATGACTGAATGAGGAAATACCTAGAGGGAAAGAAATGGAAATTAGGGGTAGAAAGAATCTGAATCTGGATTTTCACATCTTAATGGTAGGCTGAATAATAGGCTTCAAGAAGAAAAAGAACTTTGTTCTTGTTCACTTGGGAGGCAGGATTTGGTCCCCTTTCTAAGGCTGGAGAGAAAACTTGAAATAAAAAATGAAAATGAAATCTCTTGCTATCTCAAAACTAATTTTCATTCAGCTCAATCTAACCCACTAACTGAATAAGGGCTGGAATTATAAACAGTTTTACTGTGGCAAAGTTGGCATTTTTCAACTAAGACAGCTATTAAAAGAAACATGAAACATAAATAGTTCTCTACCTTAGAACTCATTAGGCTGTAAGTACTTCCTGTGCAGATATGTTTATCCAACTGATATCCACAGCTTAACTGATGCTCATAAAGTCCAAGTCAATTTTAAATTTGATAGAGTTAAATTATTAATGTAAGTGTTCACTCATGTGCACATTTAATTGATTAACATGAAGTTAAGGGACATTCTGAACTTAGCTTCACCACTGGGGACTTACAGCTGGTAAAATTAGTCTTTCTTAGTGGAAAGAGGTTCAATTTGGGTATGAGTAAAGCAACAAGCCACAATTAAATCAATAGCCAGAGTCATCTTGTTAGGACTCCTAACAAACATAGTTGAGCCAAAACCTTCAAGCTTACTGGGAAGAGCAAGAATTTTGGCCTGCTTTCTTGAATTAAGGGATTTAATTTGTTGTGTGCACCTCATTTTTGCACTTACCACACATTTCCAGACACAATTTAAGACACAAAAGCCACACAATTTAAGACACAAACTCAGAATTATGCTGATACCTTTCTGCTAAGATGTTGTCAGTACCTTCTGCCAAGTAGAAAGCATAAATGTGATGAACATGTAGTTCCATGGTGCTGTGGGATACTGGACTAATTCCATGTTTACCTAAATATAGATCTATTTGCTGAGTTTCAGGCAATACATTTTTAAGCTGTTGCCTTTAATTTCAGGAAAACTTATTCAAGTCAAACTATCAAACTCTCACTGAATTCAAAAGTAGTTATTGTTAAAAGTAGCTAAACTATATTATAATATTGGCAGGAAAATCAATATTCATCTATTTCTGTTGACAGAGCAAGTCAATCCACCATAGAAAGATTCACATTGAAAAATAATTGACTGTAGCTGCATAAACTTTTCAAAGCACGGGGCTACATAATTCTGTAGGGAAAACAGAAATGTGAGCCTCACATGTGGAAATATCTCCAAAAAGAAATTCAAAAAAAATTCAAGGACATTTCTATGCAAGATTTTTTGACAGGATTTGGTAGTTCTTTTTCCACCTCTTTGGAAAAGAAAATTGTGTACACTGTTACTGTTCATGATTCAGTTTAACACTTCTGTGAGATGCCCAAAATATTTGTGTTCTTCCATAACAATCTGGAAGCTTTTCCCATGTAATCAGCATGGAATCCCCTGCAGCTATTTTGCTACATAGCTTTACAGAGTGAAGTGAGTATAAATTGATGGTTTACTCTGAATGCAATTACAGACATTCCAGCTCTTGTCAGATTAGATTGGGCCCTTCTAAACATTTAGACAATTTTGTAAGTATTTATTCCACATGTATTTTTTGCCACAAAGATATTATCATATTTTGACAAGAAAAACTGTCCCCATACTGCTTCTCCCTCTCAGAGAAAGTAGCAATTAGATTAGGTAATAGTTCCAAGGGCTTTTTCCTACGCCTAACAGAACAAAGCTTTGAAAGTTAAAACACTTGCATGTATTTACATGCTTATACCCTGAGGATGCAATATACTGTAATCATTCTTTTTTCAACAGCCATTGATTCTTCTGCACTGGTCAATACTTACTTAATTCCACAGCCTATTATACAGATTTCTTGGTTCTTGCAACCTATTTGGTATAATCCATTAAACATGATCCAGCCAACCATTTGTCTGAATGTCCTTGAGCTTCACAGTGAATCAAATGATCATTTCCTAAACAATCTTGCATTTCCAACAAAAACAAAACCAAACCAAAACAAAACAAAGCACCCAAAACCAGTATAAAAGGTGCAGATTTTGGTAAGCATGAACCACTTTTATTATTAAATTGCAAATTATATTAAAAATAAGGAATAAATAGCTGGAAATTTTCTTGCATGACAGTTTTGCATTTAAAAAACAAAAACCCTCATAAGAGCACAATAGAAATGGATTTGATCTGTAAAATGAGGGTTTGGTTCTCCTCTTTTGCAAGACTGATTTTTCCAAGCCAACCAACATTCTGGATTTATGCTGTTTATGGTCTCACATTGGAGTTTGATTTTTCCTACCAGGGCTAGGTTATTTAGAAGTCACAGTACACACATGTGAGAAGAATACAGAGTACAACAGATAGAAAGAGTAAATGAATAAGTCACGCTATGTGGCACTAATATTTAGCATACTGTGTGTCCTTTATTGTCACACAAGTCATTCTGGAAAAATTCCTGGGACAATTTGGATAAATAAACCTCAGCAAGTGTGCAGTTTTTGGCAGAAAGAAGGTTAGTCTTCAAGTATTTTTAATGGATTCTGTTCATGCTAAGATCTCACTGTTATAATTTCATTTTAAATGTGAGCTATTTTTATAAATTTCTGTTTTCTCATCCTTAGAACCACAAAGTCCATGTATTTTCTGCTTATGGGGTCTGTGAGAAAGCATGGAGATAGTAAGGCCACATATAACTTTTTCTACTAATTTTAAGAGAAAAAAGGAATGTTTTAGTTGATCCATACCCAGCTCCAGAGACACTCTATGAAAAGTTGAATAATATGTCTGAATTTCTTGATCTGAAGACACAAATTGTGCTCCACAACAATAATATGTACACTTCTATAGCCCCAATTAGAAGGATACTTTCTGGTGCATTCACCTCCCTTTCTCTGGGATAGTCTAATGGCTCCCTAGGAGAAAATAAAGAGAAGAGGCTGTTGTTGCTTGTCCTTTATTGATAGGCAACAGTGTAACTCCAGCATAAGAGAAGCCTTAGCAAAAAGAAAATCCAGCCTTTGCTTATAGTCTGAGTCATGACCAGTTGGCAATTAATGGAATGATGATATGACTAAAAATATTATCAGGACCTAGGAAAAGCATTCATACAGAACAGACAGAGAATTACAAGTGGATTTACCCTCCATTTTCCTGATCCCACTCTTCCATATTTGAATAACACATTTATCGTCTTCAGGGAGAACACTACAGTATGTCAGCACACAACTCAGGGGAGTACATGCTAGCAATATTTAGGATTGATCTTCAGGGAAAGAACTAGGAAGTGCTATCTTTAGTCAGTAAGATGAAACAGCTTCCCTAATCCTTAAAAAAAAAAAGGGGAAAACGCCATTTGTAGGTTTGGGGGGGTTTTGTTCGTTTCTGTGGGGTTTTTTGGTTGCTTTGTTTGTTTGTTTGTTTTTGTTTGGTTTATTTTGTTCTCCCCTACTCCAAAATTTGAAGATATTTGGCAAGTTGACAAAGAAATCAGGATTGTTAAACATCTTAAGCAGGTGCCATGATATACAGTAGTACTGAATGAACCATGACTGAATGATTAATATTTTCCCCCACTCCTGTCCCAGTGCATATTTTCCCTTCTTTTTGAAAGACTGATTGAAAGGTTGGCCTAGATTACAAAAAACAAGTACTGGCTTTAAAAAAGGAAAACTAACTCATAATAAACCCCCTACATTTTGACTGAACCCTGGTATGGCCACCATTTCAATTACACCATTATCAGAGGCTATTGCTACATGATGATCTCTGTAAAGATTAAGAAGAAGACAACTGAAAGGTGAATTGTGTGTCAGTAATGTGGTGATAACAGAGGAATTTTAGAGGCAGTGGAAGCAATGAACTCTGGATACTAAGCAAAGACCATTTGGCAAACTTTCATTTGGAGAGATTCAGTGTCTGCACAGAGTTGTCTCTGTGCAGGCTCAAAGGATAACCAGGAGGAATTAGTTCCTGATTCAGCCAGGCATTTAAGGACATGAATAGTCCCATTGAAATCAATGAGATTACTCACTCACTTGAAGTTAACCACGTACTTAAGTATCTTTCTGAAGTGAATGCCTAATGGATGCCTAGACCTGAAGAACAGTTGTAGGAAACTGGTTTGCCAGGGACTGGCTACAAATCAGCTTTGTAATGTTTGCTTGGAAAGTCTGTCAGAACTTTCCCATGAACAGGTACCTTTTTCGACCCTGCTGAACTGCCAGGACAGCTAGGAAAACAAATTAAATTGTCCTTTGCCCTATTCTTTAAGAAGATTATGCTGTGGAACAGAGTAAACTCATCCCACTTTGCCTAGTGTGTCAAGAAAGCCAGTTGTTTTCCAGACTAGATTTTCTTTTATTTGTATCTTAATGAGTGAGCTTATTAGCATGGCAAATGCTCTTCCTGGGAAGCACTTCTAAAAAGAAATTAAAATGCTGGTTGATTTGCAAAATTTGCAAAATATTATTCATTTGTTGGTTTGTTTTTTTTAAAGGCAAAAATGCCCCAACTCCATTGTTCCAAAGGTTTGAAAGGAAGTCTCCTATCAGTGTGAAAAACGAGCATTCTCAGTTGAAAAGAAAATGAAACTAAAGGGGAAGATGATACTATTAGTCTTATATAAATTCATTTAGTTCAATGGAAGGGAGAAATCAGTGTCTATGCTTTTGGGTTATGAAAATTAGAAACTCAAAAAAATAAATGAATCATTAATTTAAAATAATTTTAAACAATTTTAAAATGTAAACAGTGACTGCTTAATATTACTAAACAATGAACTTATACACAGAACAAAAGTCCTCCTAATTTCCAAGATTGTGTTAACTGTCCAAGAATTCTACACATAAAGCATAAAACACATAGAAAAAAACATGAACATACATTCAGCATATTTTTTGTTTCCTTACAGGCTGAAAGCAGAGAACAGTATTTTGTCAGAATAAAAAAGTAGTCCTTGATAAAGTTATGTGACTTAGGTACTCTGGGCTTTATTCCAATCTGTACTTTGAACTTCCCTCACTATCAAGGAAAGTGACAAACCTCTGTAACTTATTGCTCCATATAAAAAATTAGAGAATTCTTTTTTTGCTTGTTTGTTTTAAAATTTATTTTTAATTTCTTTGTGGAAGAGGCTAGACTTTCTGACCTGCTATTTTGATGTTTTGGCACAAAAAAGACTCATTTTGTATACAAGCTGCTGGAAAAAAAGCAGAATACCAGACTGCTGCTGAATTATGGAATTGTAAACTTTAAACTTCATCCTTCACCATTTTTTGGCTAATAAAATTTTGTTTACTGTACTGATTAACATAAATCAGCAGCTGGTAAAGCCTGGAGTGCAGTTCTGAGAGGGCAAGTTGGGTTGAGTAGTGGCCAGCTCTTTCTGTGCCAGGATTCCTTCCCTGAGCGATAAAAGGTAGAGAAAAAGCTTTTTTCCCAGGCTCTTTCCGAGGTGAAAAAGGAAAGTAGCCTGGGACAAGAGGTAGACAAGCAAGATGTAGTTAAATGGTTTGTCAAATTATCCCCTATATGTCTAGAAAAAGTGTGTGAAAAGGTGTCCTGTGAGTGTACATATCCGTGAGGGCTGCAGTGGAAACAGAGTGCACAGATGAGATGAGATGGTTTTGCCAGTTCCTGTCTTTCAGGACTGATCCTGCTTTGTGATTTTGGTTCCTAACCAGCATCTGGAACCGACATGACACCACCACCTATTGACATTGTCTGTGCTATAATCCTTTCTCTCCTCTCTCTAATCTTTCTCACTAAGTCCCCTTCAATATTGTACAACTGCCAACTTTAGGTTTCACATAAAATAACCTGGTGCTGATGGAAATATGTGTTCCTTTTCCAGGCCTGTTTGTGAGAAAACCCTGCAAAGCAAGCTGTAGTTTTTATCTGAGGCCATGGCTTCTGTTCAATAACATGTCAAGTTTGTGAAAATTGTCTGACTGAAGCCCTTTATTATCACACAGTGGTGAAATGATTCGCCTGAAGGGGAAACAGAGCATTAATAAATGTAATGAATTGTACATTGTTCATGGCATCTTTAATGGTACAGTCTTCTGTGTACTGTACATTCCAGATACCACCTCAGGTCCTACTAATTAATATTCATCAGTATAGAAGCATGAAACTCAGTTTGGGATTTGCAGCACAAATCAGCCATTCCCAGGATGCCTCACTGAAAGCATTTCCCAGGCTAGGTCATATGCCACCTAGTCTTAAAACATGTCAGTATGTTCTGTTTTCCTTTTCCGTGGTTCATCAGCCTGATGTCATGGCAAAACTAGCGATTAGGGATTTAAACACTCATTTTATAATGACAAGATTAGCATCCACTTAGAAATGTGGAGGAAACCAAACTTTTTGTTTTACTGCCCTAATTGCCATGGTAAAGGATCTGAAATCGTGGATGATGCCTTGTTAATTCCTATACTAATTTTTAGCTCTTAGAAAAAAAAAGTACAGGAAATCAGTCTTTGTAAGTAATTCCAACATCTTCAAGAAATAACAACAAAGCTTTAAAAGCCTTGCCTAGAATTTTGTTGGTCCAAATGAAAAAGGTAAGGCAGTCTTCCACCTGTCTTATAATTCAATGCATCCTGGATTTATTACATTATGGAAAAGAGAACTGCAAAAATAAATGAATTCATATTGTGCAAAAATGTGAGGAAACCTTGGTCCAGAATTGATTTCCTTAGCAAACTGCTTCAAGTTGATTTCCTACCATGGAAATTCAAATATTTCATGCACACAAAGGTACAGAAATGCCAGCATTTTAACAGAAAGTCCAACTCCAGGCATGGTGTTAGCATTATTCAGTAAATGTCTTGGTGGTTCAAATTGCCAAACACCTAAAAGCACAGACAGAAAAAGGGAAGGTATTTGATTTCATAAACCATAGATTAGTTCAAATAAAAGTTTTTTACCTTCCCATTGCACAGAGTAGAAAAGAGCCACCCAAACAATCAAACCCCACCCCCCAACTGAGCCCCTAAAACCTGCAGCCACCAAGCACTTGCCCATGAGGAAGTTTCCACAAAAGCAGTTCTGAATTCCCTGCTGTTTATAAGATTCACCTCTGGAAACCAATCTGATTGTAATTGTCTTCCAGGACCTTTGCTAGTGCATACTTAACTGGTATCAATGGCATAGTCTGTTTATTCAAATACTCTGTCCATATTCAGTCACTCCCTCATCTATGTACTTCACCAAGAAACTGCACTCTTTGGATAGCTTATATTCCCTCTCTGAGATAAAAGAATGACAAAAATTGTCCTTCAGCAAATCCAGGGGAACATTCTAAATTTTAATTCATTTCAGAGCAAAAAGTATCACGGTAATGTTTTCATAACATTTTTGATAGCATCTTTCTCTTTTACATGCGTTTTGGCGTAAAGGGTTGTCAATAAATCAGTCTTCCTTTTAAAAACTGAAACTCACCCTTCAGCTTTCATCAGTGGCCAGAGTAATTTAAGCTACTGTAAGACAAGTGGAATGATAAGACTGAAAAGCCTAGGTTTACATTATTTCTTAAAAAAACACTATCTGAAAGCATTTCTCAACCCTACCTTTCCTGATGATGGTTTGCTGAAGAGCAATCAGTTCTATGTGAAGATTAAACAAGTTAGTATCTTCCCATATAGCCCTGTGACTTATTCTGAGAATCTCTGTGCTGATATCAGCATGTTGAATACCAGAAAGAAAGTGACCCAGCAGTGACTCTGGGTAGCTTCACGGACTGAAGCAAATATTTACATTAATTCAGACAACGAGGAGGTGGGGTGGCACAATGAAAGCCATATTTGTTCTAAGAGTTATGTCACTGTTCCAAACACAGCTTCTCTGTGCAAAAAGCGAGGAGCATTTTAATTACCCTTCTCCTCCCCCCTCATCAAAATATTTTTAGGATTACTTGACTGTGCAAACTGTGATAGCCAGTTGCCAAGAACAAAGGGCGCTGTATTTCTGAAAGAAAGAAATGGTCTGGCAATCAAAATTCTCAGAGATGTACAAAAGGTTAAGAAGGTCTCCCTGTTTTGATCACTTATGATATCAACTGGGCAGTTAATATCTTTGCATAAATAATTGGATTGCAAAATATATACATATTGTGAAAGTCCTCTCATATTCACTGGAAAAGCCTGCCTTTTTGAAAACGAATAGGGGAAAAATAAAAATGAACTGCTGTTAAATAGCTTTTTATATTCATGCGCTACTTTAATATAACTGTAGCAGTTTTTCTTCAAATATTTGAACAGTTCCCTGGAAATCAGTATGTCTTAAGGACAGAATAAGCAATCTGGAAAGCCAGACTCCCAAATGCCAGGTTCATTTTTTTTTTTTTTTTCCCTTGGTATAACTTTTAGATAGAATTCAGTAAAATGAAAATGCAGAGGAAGTATTCAGATTTGTTTTCTATGTATAAAACATTTAGGCTGTCTCCTGCAAGCCTGGCCATAGGGTCAGAACTATTCTGTTATGATCTCTTTGTTCCTTTCCCAGAGAAATGTCTTTGGTTTGGTTTTGGTTGGGGTTTTTTTGTTTGTTTGTTTTTTGTGGTTTTTTATTCTGATGGTTTGTTTTGTACTTTTTTTTTCCCTAAAAAGGCAGCACCATCACTTTATTACAAATACTTCTTTATGCTGTATTGCTTAATTCTGATTTGCTGATAAGATAAATGCTATTATTTAAACATCCATCCAGTAAGATGATGGGAACACTTCTGAGAGTAAATCTTGAACAAAGAATTAACCAAGTGATTTTCTACAACTTATCTCGCAGAGAGCATTTATTGTTCTCTTTCTGTAGTATTGGTTCTAGGAAATTTACTTGGAATGCAAATAAAATATTATTTTTAGAGACAAAAAGAGATTTTATTTCTTTAAAATGAAACTAGTAGCAATAGCCATATTACCAAAAATATAGAGTTATAACTTCTAAAAATTTGTAATTTCTAAATCTCAAAAATCTATTTTTAATTCAGTATTTCATGCTTTGTTTTAATGCTTTTACAAATTTTAAAAGTTTGGAAAGAGCCTCACATACTACCATCTGAAAAAAGTAAACATTTTATTCTTTAGGGATAAAACATGCATTGAAGATAAACAGTCTCCAACAACACAGAAGAGAAACACAGGGTACTACAATACAGATCTAACACAAAAATGTTAGATCTGTAACACAAAAACATTTTTGTTTTTGTTGTGTACTTTTTTCTTTGAGTTCATAATTCATAACCTGTAATTTACTGTATTCTATTACACTTTCCTTTAAAAAATCAAAGCCTTATCCTTTTTATGTTTGAAAGGTTTCCAAGATTTCCATGTTCTTACAGTTTTCCTGAAGATGAACAATGGAATAATTGTGTAAAAGGATTTAAAAATATTATAATGTTATATCTGTTAGCCATAAAATTTTGGACTCAGCAATGCTGACCAATTTGCTGGGGATAAGTATTCACAGGTAAAAGTGTGATTTCAAACCTTTGTGCTCAAGCTTGCTGCTCTCTCTCTATGCAGGTCAAAAAATGCGGGAAAAATATTTCAAAACTGTTCATGAATACCAACTTTCTTTTTGCAGCCAGCTGAAGAAAAGAGAAGAAAAGGGAAGAAGAGGAGAGGAGAGGAGAGGAGAGGAGAGGAGAGGAGAGGAGAGGAGAGGAGAGGAGAGGAGAGGAGAGGAGAGGAGAGGAGAGGAGAGGAGAGGAGAGGAGAGGAGAGGAGAGGAGAGGAGAGGAGAGGAGAGGAGAGGAGAGGAGAGGAGAGGAGAGGAGAGGAGAGGAGAGGAGAGGAGAGGAGAGGAGAGGAGAGGAGAGGAGAGGAGAGAAGAGAAGAGAAGAGAAAGAAAAGAGAAAAGAAAAGAAAAGAAAAGAAAAGAAAAGAAAAGAAAAGAAAAGAAAAGAAAAGAAAAGAAAAGAAAAGAAAAGAAAAGAAAAGAAAAGAAAAGAAAAGAAAAGAAAAGAAAAGAAAAGAAAAGAAAAGAAAAGAACCCATCTATAAAGCAAGAACAACCCTTTCCTGCCTGCCCTAAAGAAAAATTTTGTTACTGGTATTTATTACCAGGTATTAGTGTCATGTGGTTCCCTAACAGTAACTAAAAGACGGATCTTATCAAGCATCCTTCTTTTGAGATCCAGCTACTATAACCAAGAAAGATTATAAGGAAATAGCAGTTTGGAAGACCAGACATGTTTGCTGGAAGAGTAGGCTTTTAAAAGAACTTCATAAAGGTTGCTTACCCAATTGGTGGTATGCCACAGCATAGAAAATTCCACGATGGCGGGAAAGAAATTGTTTTATCTTCACTCCAGACATACTTAGAAGGGAAATTTAATCTCTGGCCAATGGGAAGGTCAAGTGCAGGCAGCATTAATCTCTTTTTAATTTATGTAAGGGAAAAGCTTCTGTTTGTTTCAGGGTAGGATGCTCTTAAACTGTTTCTATAGTAAATTCATAGGTATTCTGAGAAAGACAAACTTGCTGTAAGTGCATTTGAAGCAAAACAAAGCCTCCTTTGCTGTAAGGTGATTGATGTTTTCTACTGATCTCATGTTTATTTGGTATACGCTAATTCTTTTTATCAAAGACACATCTTTTAGCCTTGGTTCAGAAGTGTTGGCAAGATGAAAAATACTGGCACAAGCTTTTTTGACAGCCTACAACTGCTTAAGATTATTAAACAAAAACTCCACAGTTTCTCAGTTGATTACATAGGATTATATGATATGCAGCTACCAGACATTATTTCAGACTTCACCCACCTTTCAGTCTTCACTTCACCCACCTTGAAAAAGTTCTCTTTTTCAAAGAGAAATACAGACAAAGATTTTTTAGACTTCAAGTTATTCAACAGCACTTGCAACATTTTACCACTCCCTTCAAAAGTCAGGGTTTGCTTTAAGAAGATACTCCAGATTTCTGTATTTTCTAAGAATCTTGTTTCTATTATAGGACAATGGCAGTTCACCTTCCTAAGGCAGAGATACTTTATTGTCTTTGCTCTCCTAGTGCAACATCTCTGCCCTCCTGATGAATGATTCAAGAGCTCCTGCTTGGTTCTTCATGAGCCAATGCAACCTTGAGATCAATACTAGACTTGGCAGCTAGCAGGGAGATTTCAAAGAATTTTAATTGCTCTTTTGAAAGAGCCTCAAAATGTCATAACAAGACTTGCTTGGCAGAATCTTCAAAGTCCCAGTTTTCAGATGTGAAAATGCTAGGGTTTTTTCCTCCCCTCCTTCAATAGCTTTTTGTGGACAAGAGCACATCCATTTACTAGCTAGTTCTCATTAATAGGAAACAAGCATCCTAAAAGAGAAAGTGTACTAAATTTACCTTATTTTTGAGCGTCCCTTACTGTCTCTGAATTACACAGCTTACACAGCAGAATGTCCTTCAAAGACAAAACTTCAGTCAGAGGTATAGAAACAGGAGTGAACTGGGTGTTGCTCATCACCTGTGATTTTACAGAGTGTCTTGAAACTCTTTGTCAGTCCTGAAAGCAAGCTAAGTCTCAAAAGAGCTAAGGTGATAAAAAATGACACAGAATAAATAAATAAAATTTAGCATTTATCTGGGCATTTTTAAAAAATTCTATTGTTTTTATCCATTTGAAACAGACATAGCTTTTGCTTTCAGATACTTTTCCCTATTCTACTCATAATTTTATTTTTTTAGTTCTGTAAATAGATTAGAAGTTCAAAGGAAGTCCCTGCTGGAAGAGGGTGCCCAGATTCCCAGATGCCACACAAGCATTTTGCAAGACCAAGGTCAGCCAAATATAAAGGATCTGGGGAAAAAAATGTAAACTGTTTAAAAACTAAGTTAACAAGTCAGTAGGAACAGTTGCTTAATGAACATTGGATTTTCCATTGTCTAAACAGTCAAGTTATAGTTCACTTCAAAGTCATTTGATTAATTTTAGATGTTCAAATTCCATGGTCTGTCTTCACGTGGCAAGTCAAGAGTACATCATTATCTTTTGACTACAAAACCCTGTCAATTCCAAATAAAAAATAAAAGTTCCTCTAAATCTTTGAAGCTTTTATGTTTCAAATATCAAAACCAAAGTGTTCATGTTCTTGGATATCAGAAACACAACACCTGAAACACTTGTTCTCTTCTAGCAGTCTTCTGACATCTTTGTTTTAGCACCTGTACTCTTTCCCCACTTCCTGTCAAGAGATAGAGAGAAATAAAAGCTTCTAATCACGTACAGCTCTTGCTTTACTGCTTCTACTAGTAGGGTTTTTGTTTCCCTATCTTGGATTCCCATTTAAATGGACTTTTAAATCATAATGTGATAAATCTATCACTGATTAAATTACTCTTTATCCAGTGCTACAGTTGGGAGTGAGTAGGTGACAGATACAGCCTGTATTTTCCTTTAAGTAATTTCAGCATAGTTTGATATTTGAGAAGCTACATTAAGAATATTGTTTGATTTTTCCTCATAGTGAAAAAATTTTATGTACTTGTTGGCCTACTGCCCAAAATCTCAGTTGGAGAAGGAAAGACTGTATACTGCACATTCACATTTCATTTAGAGAGTGTATATTTCCTGATGTTCAACTTCCATGCCAAGCAATAAAGGTAGAAAAACTTTCAAGAGAGTCACAGTTTTATATCAGAGAGTTCTGTTTAGTTCTGTTCCCTAAATTAAAATAACTGAAAATAATACAATCTATTTTGAATTCACAGTCAATATTCTACTTAACGTCATCCTGGGAAGAATTTTTTGCCAAGCTCTTTATCATGATGACCAAAGAAAAATCTACATCTTGTTTTTTAATTCTGAGAGACACAGACATCTTCTGTACTGAGAAGTGATGGAATTGGTCACAGAGCACAAATTACCACTCTCAATTTCTTGATTTTTTTACCTTTTCTTTATGCTCGATCCTGCTCAAGATGGATCCCTGGAAGCATGGCTTGGATGAACAGAACCTTATTGGAGTACCTCAGAATGAACGAAATCCACATACATCAAATGCTGCATGCACTTGTATTCCTTCAGAACATATACAATAGTTTTTAAATGGGAGCCTGCCTTACACTTAGTAAACATTACTTTAATGAGGGAATTTCACACCTTCACTGGCAATAGGAATACAGTCAAACTTGGTGAAACAGAACACTTTTAAATGATGTGCAAATATCAATACCTTTTTCGCTGTTTGTATGCTGGAAACATAGATTCATCATCTGTTAGTGTCCTGTTCAATTTCAGTTATTTTGCTATAATTTTCTTCTCGCCGTAGAAGGATAAAATCTTGGGGGGCTTCTTATGATTCTGAAACACTTCAAAGAAAAATCTACCTCCTAATCTTTACAAAAGCAGGGACCAGGGCAGTCCCAAAAACAGACGCTCTACATGAAACAGTTACTGTTTTACTTCTCAGCTACTTCCAATACAACTGATTATCTGCAGCTCTCAACTGCACTGGTAGGCACAAAAAAGTTAAGGCAAACTCTTACTTGTAAAACTGGAAAAGAAAAGACAGCAGGGTAAACTGCTGAATTTAAAAAAAAAATCAAAACAATTTAGAATCAGAATTTAACATTAAAATTAGGCAAGAGACAAGAGAACATTGCAAAATGAAAGAAACCCACACAGAAAAGTTTAGAATACTTTGTATTTCAAATGTAGACAGCTTTACAGAATCAAATTTCACTGCTTAGAAAAGGAAAATTACTTTGTGGAGGTATTTTCAAGATTCAGATTTAAGGCTCAATAAAAACAGTGTTTTTGGAAAGGCCAGATGTGGTAGTCAAGAAAATTTATGACAACATATATTTATCAGAAGATGTTTTATTAACAACAAATACAAAATTGTTACTAACTCTCTGATGTTTAATTTTAAAGATAAAGCTTTCTCCTTTACCACTTTTACAGGCTTGTAAATACAGCATTGTAAAAAATTAAAACAAAAAGAATTGTGACAATAAATTATGAAAATGTGAGGAAGAGGAGGATGAGACAAGCCCCACCCATCAAGGAGAAAATGGATTAGAAGCAATAGAAAAGTTACGCAATAGAATTGAAGTATCATATTATATTCTTCTTCCAAGAGGAATTTAGGGGTTTTGCACGTGAAATAGCAGCAAAGAAAAAGGATAAGTACAAGTGCATTTGTGTCCCACTGGAACTTGTTCTTATTAACCAAAGCAGTAGTACTCATCGGAATCAATTTTGGGATGCTTATGCAGAGACTGTGAGTCCTCCGTGACAGAAGAATCACTGAATTTGTCCAGATCTGAAGGGGTTTGGTGACCAGGGACATCATCTACTAAGGTGTCCAAATAACTCCCCACTGATATTCCATCCAGTCCATCACTACAGTCTTGTAAACTGTTACAGCTGCCGTGAAGGGATGTCTCCTGACTTTCTAGCAAGCTGCACAGGCTTCCACTCAAACTGCTGCCTCTGCTGGCAATGGCTTTCTCTTCAATCATCCACTTGATGGATTCAATACTTTCATTGATGAGTAGGAGCTGGCGCATAAGCTTCACATCAGTGGCTCGGAGATTAACCTATAAGGCAAAAGTAATTAAAAAATTACTTTTTTCATAATCAAGCCGAAGAGCAGGCTTGAATGGGCTAAAATAAAACACAAAAAAAGTCCAACTTTCCTATCTAGGACAAATATATTTCAGTAACTAGTAAAATAACCCACAAGCAAATAAACAAAAAGCCCCAAAAGTATACCTATGCTAATACTTTCAGTTCAGGTTAAGTGGGAACATGGTCAGCCTCCCTAAGCACTCCATTAACTGGACTGATAGTCAATGGAAAACTTGGATGCACATTAGTACAATGCTGTTTAGATGAGAAACACAGCTGCTATGACAACTCCTGGGGATAGCCTTTCACTAATGAGAGAAGCAAGACACAAAGTCATTTCTATTTACCATTAATCTAAGATACTTACAGCTAAAGATGTCTAGGCATTCACCCCAAGTTATCCTTACTATGGTTACTTGGGAAACCTAAAATTTTCAGATGTGCAAAATTTGGAAAAAAGGTTGTGGATATTTAACTTTTACTCACACTACTCCGGAGTGGACACTAAAATCTGCTATACAAATGTCTGAGAGTTGAAATATTTAACTTATTGAAACGGTACCTTTCAGTTATTGAAACCCATATTAGATGAAGGTGATGAAGTTCAGAGTTAACCACATATTACAGGCATGGAGCAAGCATTTGCCACAGCTAACTAAATAAAAAGTGGACATTAGGAACAAACTCCTACTTTCTGACTTAGTGATGGTGGTTGATGCAAACACACAGAAGTGTTAATAGTAATGCAAAGTGGTATATTACAGTGCTGCATTTCACAGATATATTTGAGTTAACCATCCTAATGTTTTCCTTAACAGGCAAATTATATAAACCATTTTTTAAGCCACTTCAGCTGACAAATAAAGGTGAGACTTAAGGCTTATATTCATTGCTTCCTTCTCCTCATCTGAAACATCACAGATACCGGAGAAAATCATCTGTGACCTTGTCTTATGTGCCATATTGAAAATTTGAAAGTCTTCACTCAACTGAAAAATAAAGTAAAAACAAATAAGATCTATTAAATCACACAACAGATATTTTATACAATTCTCCAAGTCCACAATTGTAAAGAAAAATTGCACCTGTATTGTTCATACACAATCGACTGGAACAGAATGAGTATTTTCAGGAAGCAAAGACTGTATCTTGTTTAGCCAACTTTAATGTGAACATGATCCTTTCCATACTCAAATGCCATTTTCTCAGTATCCCAAATTTCCCTGACCCGGTACAGTGGTTCAAAAATTATTTTAATGTATTTTTATTCTCTTAGATACTGAAGAAGATTGTAGTGGATCCAGCTAGGACTCTTCCTAGCAGCTGCCATGGTTTTGCTCTCTGTATCTGTGAACAAACCATGTCAGTAGCATTCCAGTGTTCCAGCTCTTGCTGAGCAGGGAGTGCAATCAAGGCCTTTTCTGTTTATCACTCTGCACCCTCAGCAGGTTGACTAGGACTGAGAAAGATGTGTGGAGTGGACAGAGATTGGACAGTTGATCAGAATCCATCAAATGGTTATTTCTTGTCATAGAATTTTGTGCCCAGCAATAAAACCTGTGCATTGTGCATTTAAACTTTTCTATACAACTGTTGCCTGGGGGCTGGCTTGGTCTACTAGTGGGAGATGATGTGTCACTGACTTTGCATCACTTGTTCATTTATTTCCTTGATTTTTAAACTGTCTTTGTTACAGTCTAAGTTTTTCTCACTTTTGTTCTTCCAATTCTCTCCCTTGATCCCATATGAAGACGAGGGGAGTGTGAGTGAGCAGCTAGTGCATGCTTAGTTACTGGTCAGGGACAAAACAATGCAAAGTCATTTCAAGTTTTGCCAGTAACAGACTGCCTGTGTAACCATCATATGTATTCCCAGTTTCCTTCCCCAGTCCCCAGAATGACTTCTGAATTATTCTCAATCCAGTATCACAAGATTTAACACAGCTAACATGATACTGTGTAAAAAAGCTCTACATACCATTCATAGTTTCAACAATATTGTCCATCTATCATCGTTTCAGAAGTGAGGTTATGAAAATGGATTGACCATTTTGTAGTTCTCCTGCCCAAGCCAATTCCTCTACTCTAACCAATAAATCATTATAAACTATTGCTCGGCAACTAGGCTGTCACAAAAGCAGTAAATTAGCCAACTTCTCAAATGCAACTACAGACTTCAGCAACTTGCTGAATACAAACATGCTCAGAAACAAGTTTCTCAAAAGGCTGATTAAGGAAATGCTTAACAGAACCAGCACCAACATGACTCAAATGAAGCAGTTCCTTTTAGATAAAGTAGACATCTCATATATCTCAGATTCAGTTCACAGGAAATAATTTTTTTCTCTAAATACAGCAACAGCTTCAGGATTTTTGTGGAATAGCCTTACTGGAAGGAATTCTTTGCATTCCTGAGTACTAGAATCCTTCTCCTCCTACTAACATGTCATTCCAAATCTCCCATATCAAGAGTGTGTTTTCCTAAAGCAAATACTAAAAAGTAGTTTAACAAGTGTCATCTTTCTTTAATATGGTTTACTTCATCACCTGTTTAATAACACACAAATGTCAAAATGATATTTTTTGCCCCTTATGTACTATAGCACAGACATAATCACATGAGCTTTTACTCACTTATGTAGCTGCAACCCATTTATCTTGGAAGTTGTTGGAGTATACAAGCTTTGGAGTGTTTTTGGAGTAAACAAGTCAGTCCAAGATGGTTCAGCTAATAGGACTAAACACAATAAAATCTCACCATGCTTGACAGCTGCATTTGTTATACACAGTAACAGGTGCATTTCAGGAACAATCTAAACAGCGTATCATAGCTAATACAGGCTTTTTAGAACAGTTTTTATAGCTGTCCCTAAAGTTAAAGCTAGAGCACATGACCACCATAGGGAAGGTGTGTGTTATTATGGATCAGTTCTCAGCAAAAACTTACAGTGTATAAAGAAAACTACAAGAGAGTAAAAACTATTTTCCTGTTACAGGTTAACTTTTATATATTTTGCTTAGTCTTGCTGCATATATTTCAGCAATAGTGCTGACCACTGGAAAATAATGAAATTAAAATGACAGCATCTTTCAAGTAACACATTCTGGTTGGTGTAAGTGCACAGATTAGCATTCAGAAAAAAACAGAACTTTAATCTGGAAGGAATAGCTGGACTAAACATCTGTCTGTGTCTCCCTCTCATAATTTATTCAAGAAAATTTATATATATATATATATATATATATATATATATATATATACAAACATAAGGGCTTTTGTGTACGTATATATGCAGAGAGACACACAAATATTCATGCTATTTTTTATTATAATTCAGTGATTTTGAGAAAGATTGACTAGATTATTGCTTTTAGAATAAAACTCTTAATGACCAGGACTGCTAACAAAGACAATTATTGCTTCCTGGCAGTCACCCAGAATAGCACATTGATCATTTGGCTTTTGGATCAAAGTCACATATGTAGTCACAATTTGGGCAAAACAGCCTTGCATTTTGCTGCTGCATGTTCTGCAGAAATAGCTTCCAGTCAGTTCCAAACACAGTGGGTCACCTTTCCTTCCAGAAATGGCAAAACTAAAATGAAAGTTAAATATACCATTCTAAGCTGCGAAAGCTGTTTGAAATGCTAGATTCTTCTTGCAAATTACTTTCTTTTAAATTGCTGGGTTCACATGCTGCTTCTTCTAATTACGGGAGCTCTGCAAGGATACTAATGGCAACCATAAAATGTGGTGTGAGGAAAAGATATCCCTAAGTTTATTTAAATTATTTCAGTTTCATTTCTTCTCAACACTTTCATGTTCTGTGCTGTAAAGAGTCTAATAGTAAAAGGAAAAGAAGTGAGGAAACATAAATAATAAAGTTTTTCTTTTTCAGGCTAAGTCTTTTAGCCAGAACACAGTGAAGTAAGTCGTCACAATCAACAACATCTTATACCTACAACTTAATGGATTCAGGGAGGTATTTAAATCACTCAGATCAGAAGCTCCGTTCTGCACATAATCTGAAAATGAATCTAGGGTTAGCAGCTCTAATCTGTTTCTAAAACATATTGAGTTTGGACACAATTCCAGGATAAGTGGAAGTGGATGGAAACAGTAGCAAAGTACAGTACTCCTGGAAAAGTCCCTCAGACCTTCAGGCCTGGGAAGTCTTCCAGAAATAACAAACATGGGGAGGGTTAAATGAAACTAACTGCAGCCAATTCCATCTGTTGCTAAACGCTACCACACCCATCCCTATCACACTTTTTATAAACAGAATTTCAAACCAGTAGAACTTTTCCATACTAAATATGTGTGCATAACCACTATGGTTCAGTAGTATTAATGCTAGTATTGTTTCAATTTCCTAGGATGTGTCAGAGATAGCTTTCTGCTTTCCTGTTCAATTTCTTCTATGTCCCTTATCATTCAGGATGAAGAGCCTGCCATCTATGCCTACCTCCCCTTTAAGTTTTAAAAGGGAGATTACCACAGCTTTTCATAAAATAGTAAATTCTATCAATTAATTCCAGATGCCATCAAAAAAACCCTAACAATCAATGTCCAAATAATAATTTGTTTTGCATTCTGAGATGTCTCTTCTGAAAAAAAGCTAACCTTATTCCATTTTCTCCTGGCATTACTTTTACTACTGCTGAATAACAAGTTTTAAAGTAACTAAGGAATTATTTTAAGAGGCAAAAGATGAAGGTGAGGAAAATAAAACAGTGGTTGGCAATTACTCAAGTCTTTTCACAATACAAATATAGTTAGAAAATATATAAGGATAAAAAAATGGGTCAATAAAACCTCATTGACTAATTCTGTGAGACCATAACAAGCTAAAATACCATTAGCAACTTATTCAAAATCCAAAATTCAAAATATGTGAATTTAAGTGTTATTTAACTGGAGTCACTAAGTTAACAGGTTTATAACATGGATAAGTCTGGAGACATGCACAGGATTTGTTCATAAGCCACCACCTCAAAGTGTGAAGCATGCCATTTGAAGGTGAGCAAACTGAAAGTGATACTACAACAGCTTCTCAACATGAGTGAGTAAAAGAGATGCTCTTTTTTCCCATTTAACATGTCTAAAATAAAATCAAATCACAAATAACAAATAATGTCTGCTCCTTTAACACACAGAATGATTAACAAGCTGTGCAGGAGCTACTTAAATTAAAATATATGCATGTGCATGTCTTTAAATTTTTTGCCTGCTTCTAAATTGTCCCACTGATTCAAGGTGTTTGCATTGGTTTCTTTATATAATTATGCTGCTTTAGACAATGGTATTTCAGGATCAAGGTGAAAAAAATTAGAATACCTAGGCTGACTTTTGAATTTGAACTTCTGAATTTGAATGTTCAGTATCTCCTGTTAAAAATGAAGGGAGTTTTCATGACAGAGAGCAAGAAGACAAGTTTACTGTCATTAACTGGAAGGCATCTGTATGGAGAAACAGTAACTGATTGCGGGAATGCGCCACATGCACTCCACAGCAAAGCCAACTTACTGCGGTAAATTCAGACACCAGAATAATTCAAGCTAACCCAACCAACCCGACTGAAACTCTATAAAAGTTCTCTCAAAACAATGGAGATGTGGACCAAAGCCTGGAAGAGGATGAGTCTGGTGGAGACAAGGTAGGTGATGCAATGTTCATCATTATGCCTTCTGTCTCTGTGATTTACCTCACACTGAGCAAACTAATTTCAGTCAACAGTGAAAAATGTAGATCAACAGCTTTTTCTGCATCTTGTTTCTTTTAGCATAGACTTGTGTTATAATGTCTTGCTGTACCATTTTCTCATTAATTTTCTTCTGATTTTTAGGCTTGTGGTAAACTTCAGATAATGAGGGAGTACATATAAAAGATACATATATATACAAAAGCTAAATTTTTGTGATCCATTGTTGATTTGTAGTTATGGTTCACTGATCTACCTTCTTTCTGCAAAGTGAGTAATTTAACACTGACCTTTCTCAGCTGTACTTCCATAAATGAGTCGCAATAAAAATATTGTGGCAGACCACAGAAGTTTTGATCACTTAATTTTTGACTTATTTTGCAAGAGATTGTTTATAATCTTGTATCTAGTGAAGATTCCAAATTTGTTAAAACCTTCATATCAGATTTTTTAGGTAGAATTCATTACAATTGTTGAACTCCCAGCTGCTCATAAAGTGAATAGTCATTGAGTTTTCAGTGTCTGTCTGCACCCTTAGGTACTTTAAACAGAGGCTCTAGCCTAGCCATTGTCCTGCTTCAAGCTCCTGCATTTCCACTGCAATCCTTCACCAAGTCCTCACAATAAGTATTTCCACAAGTCTGTCTGTAAAATTTGGCAGCCACAAAACACAGCTCTGAGCAGGGTGACTTTTAATTAGGAAGGAGAAAGACCATGTGATTCCACATCAGCCACAAAAGGATTTTACTGTAAAGAGAGCTTACCAATCCATTAGCTAAAGCAAGGAAGTGGGCAGGTCAGGTCTGAGCCACCACCGGAATAATGTAGGAGAATACACCAGAAAAATTAGGAAGCACAGCAACTTCATGAGACAGCAAGTTAGTTCAGTAGGCAATGAGAGTAAATAACTCAATGAGCAGGTTTCAAGGACGTATCTTGCAAATATATGAACAAAATATTATGCTAACATGGTCATCATCTGATATAGGAAATTACAGTATTGGCGATTTACATTTCTCTATTTTAATATTTTAATTTTATGCATAATAATTGTTTCCCTTATACTCAACAGGGAAATACATACCACCAAGCTGTGCAATTGTTTAGTCATATTATCTCTGAAAAAATAGAAAAAGTGAATCTCAAGGCCTTTTTTCACTGCCTTGAAATATGCACAGTCCTTGTCTGGGGAGTATGTGTGGGCAGCCTGCCAAGTGCATTAATACCTTTAACAGTAACATACCAATGATTTGATCAGTAGGATATATTTTTTCTTTTAACATTATAGTTTTTGAGGTCTCTTGTATGCCTAAGTGTAATTAAAAAAATCATAGGGGGGAAAGTATATTTTTATTTGTTTGCTTTAGTTTTTTGGCCATCTCCTAATTTTGCTGTGAAAAAGACGAAGTTATTTAAATATCTCCTAAGTAGATATGACAATGCCTGTCAAAAGGAAACATGACATAAAACTGAGAGCAAGTAGAAAGAAAAAAAAGTTAATTACTTAGGTTCATATTTCCTCACCTCCTGTCCAAATAAAATAAATGTTAATAAGCTCTTTAAATAAATGGAAATAGCGCAAAATTCAAAGAGAGAAACATCCCATCACAGATGGATAAAAAATATAAAAGGAGAATCCTGACTCTTTTAAAGTTTACTTGAATTCACATGAAAGAAAGCAGTGAGAAAATTCAGGGATTTGTGAAGAGGAAAAACTTCTAGTGCTGCTGGAAGGTTTTACTGAATGCTTCCAAATATCTCAAACTACTGTCAAAAAAAGCATCATCTGACCTTAGAAATGTATCTACTATGACAAAGGTGAACATGTCCAGAACAATCCATAATATGGACCCACATTTGTTGACAGACTAAATAACTCCACTGCAAACATTCAGGTCAATATGAAGCTGTAACATTTGGCTGTGGGTGTCAGAAAGTGTTACAGCAGATGGACGATCACAGCATCATTATAAAGTGTTCTGGACACCAGCCACAATGCAGGACTGCATGTGTCTCCTGCCCAGCATGAGACAGCACTGGGGCTAAAGAACAGACATAACTTCTTTTTTTGTTTATTGGATTTCACTCTCTGCCTTATTTATGTCTGTCCTGACCAAAACTCTTAAAAACACAATGCAAAAAAAAGGAAAAATATAATAACCACTCCATACCTGTTCATCCCTTCAAAATTAATTACTTTCAATATTGGCCTGTGGAAATATACTCAAAAGCATACAACTAAAATAAAACAAGATAATAGGGTTTGCTTACAGATATATGCAAAGTTTGAAAATACTGCCTTTATAGAGATAACTGCAAAGTTTGAAAACATTTTAAAATGTAAAAAAAAAAAAAAAACCCAAAACAAACCTATAAAAAAATTCATCAAAACACTCAACTCTTTTCATTGAATTGCAACTGAGACACAACAATGGTAATATTGGGGAGAAATCTGAAATCTATTGAAATTCAAGTCTGTTTTCACAATACCACTGGAAAGACACATACAATTAAAAAAAAAAAATCTTTGCCTGAATCTCCCTAGACGTCAAAATGAAACTCTGTTTGAAGCAATTCTGTGTTCAGGAGATGTCTGTATCTATTGAAAGCATATTTTTAATCTAACAATCAAATCTCTAGTAAAGGCAATCTGCAGTCCTATTTACTCAAGGTTTATTTGCATAAGAATAAAAACTTCGAGACAGCCTTGGTATTATAAATTATCACATATGCTCCTAAAAACGCTTTAGTAGTCCTAGAAACTGATTTGCTGATAACTGGGATTTTTCCACTATTAAAACAATATGAGCATTGTGTTTCCATGCTAAATTTTTGAATATAAAGGAGTCACTATCTTAAAATATAAGGGGCTTTGTTTTGTTTCCCTAATGTTCACTTTGTGACCTACTTGTCATGTCTTTCAAATTCAGCTTAATTTTTCCTCATCCAAATCACCTCAGGGTCCCTACACAGTCTTTACATGTCTCTGAAAGCACTAGCAAGTTTGAGGTCTTTAGATGACATTATATTGCCAATTTTGAGTCCTTCAAACAAAAACACCCTTTTAAACCTCCAGGTATCTAGAAAAAAGTAAGTGATTTAGTTCTTTTTCATCCACTAAGATGGTACCAAACAGCTAGCAGCTAACCTGCATCTGGGATCTAAAAAAAAATCAAGGAGCAAACAGGCTACAACCATTTCTTGCAAGCTGAAACACTGAAATTGGCCAGTACAATAATCGAGCAGGTTTTTGAGAACTACACCAGCTGCAACTTTTCAGCCCTTTTGGCTCAAAAACCCACAGATCCCTTTGTTTCCCACAGAACACACCACAACAATTCATTCCAGAGGTCACAAGGTGTGATTATCAATGAATATTAACAATTAAACAAACACACATCTTATGCTTCCAGGCAAGGATGTCAGAAGGTAGTAAGAGTAACCAGTCATCAACTATTAACTACAAGGCAAGACCAGGCACGGTAGGCAACATTTTCTTTCCACATTATTTGATCCCTTCTCTGATTAATAAATATTATCCACACCACGTAGTGCAGTCCTCAGCTTCTCCTAAACAACTCTAGCTCATGCCATATACTTTTATATACTCTACACTGAAACCTGTTCTTGCGAAGATTTCTACATAGAAGAGCACTGGGGCATTATGATGTGATTCTAGTTCAGCAAAGAATATTAATCATATCTGTCAATGCAGTTATCAGATGGATGAGTAGCTTTAGAAGGAATCAGGGTAATTGCTTACATTTCTCATTTCTTACATTTCTCTTCTACAGGGAGTACTGGCTACTAAGCTAGTTGGGGAAGAAAAATAAGGTGCAAGACTTGCAAAACATGCCTAGGAAAAGACAAATATGGCCTTTCTGAATAACCAAAGGTGACCTGGGAAAAGAGAGAACTAGTCAAGGAAAACACAGCAGATTTGGACTAGAAAAGTTTGGTTGTATTTGAAAAGAGGCGGCAATCTTATGAAGTAACTTTGTTATTAAATTTCACAGAGTACAAATTAATAAAAATGAAGGAAAGAAATTACAAAATATTAAATATCATAGTTTTGCTTTGGTTGCACTTTCTTTCTTGTCTGAAATGGGTGGACTGATGCTCTGCACTGGTGAATGCCTAAGCAGCTTTATGAAGTTATCATCACAGATGGCTACCTCATCTGGCTACGGGGAAAACATCAACCTGCCTCCATTTCCCTGTCTCAGTCACAGCAACCAGTGGCAGGTGGTAACAAAGGAGGAAGTAAATTCCACAGGCCTTTGAAGAACATCACTATTACTTTGATTTGCTAGTAGTAACACTCTTCTCTTGCAGAGGCTTTCTCCTCTCTCTGATGCAGCAGGATTTACAGTTTTCTCCAACAACCCTGTAACACTAGAACCCTGCCACATAACACCACTTGAAATAAAAATATTTCAGTACACTGCACAATTCTGCCAAGACATGTGGACAAGCCATTAACAGTCACAGTGGCTGAAATAGCCCTGTTAAGGCAAAAATGTAGTTGAAGTCAGAGAACAGGAAAAGTCCTGTAAAAATTATTCTGCCTTCACATCTGCTCGTCTCATAGCTGTATAGTTTCAAGAAGACTAGAAGAATAGCCTAAAGTTTACGATGACTCCTTGAATGACTTCTCCAAGTTGTCATATTTTTGTTCAGGCCCATCTAAATCCCATTAGTCAGAAAACCTTCGTGCCCATGAAAAGCATTCTTCAACACCAAAATCCAACTTAAACCCCCTACATTGCCACTATTTTATTATTAGGCACTTTGTGCTAAACGGGCACCATTTGCCTTTGTTTAACAAAGAAAATGGTTTGTATTAGCTGTCAAACTCTAAAGGCTCTTCAGGCCTTTCAATGTGGCTGGAACGGGTCTTCTCCAGGCACACTTATAAAGGTTCATATTAATCTCACTCCAGGAAGAACACTAGATATTCAGAATCAGAGAATTACGGGAGAGTTGAAGTTGGAAAGAACCTCTGATCTAATGCCACATCACTGCTAAGGCAAGTTCAACAGGGTCCAGTCCAGGCAGGTTTTAAAAATTTCAAGAGAGGCAGATTCTACAACCTCTCTGGGTAGACTGTTCCAGTGCCAAGTTGCCCTCAAAGTAAAAATGCTTTTCCTTATATTTGGATGGAACCTCCTGTATTTCACTTTGTGCTCATTGTTCCTTGCCCTGTCACTGGGCACCACTGAAGAGAGTCTGGTCCCATCTTCTTGACAGCGACTTTTAAGATACTTGTACATATTGGTAAGATCCCTGTTCAGTTATCTCTTCTCCAGGCTAAACTGGCCCAGTTTCTTCAAGCTTTCCTCATATGAGAGGTGATGCTCCAGACCCCTACCCACCTTTATAACCCTCTGCTGGACCAGTTCTCTGTCTTAAACTGGAAAGCCCAAAATGGATCCCCACACAGCACACCAGATATGGCCTTACCAGGGCTGAGTAGGGACCTGTCTACATAATTTTCACTGGTTTTCCAAAGAGGTGGCTAAACAATAAAGAACCTATTCCTCCTTCCACAGAAAGGAAGTCCTTAGTGTCGGGACTGTTTTTTTCTAGTAATTTACAATTATTGGAAGGATCAAGGTCTGAGTCTGATGTTTTTAAATTAAAAAGTCTTTTAAACTGAATGTTAAGAAAGTAATGTCCAATATTTGCTGTAGCTCATAAGCATCTGTCTGAGCTAACAAGAGCAGTGCAACTATCTCAAATACAACACTTCTTTAAACCAATGGAAATCCTGTAGGAAGACAAAAAAAAAAAAAAAAAAGAAAAATACAAAGCATCCAAACTATTCTACTTTTTTCTACCTTGGGATAAAAATGAATGAGCTTGGAAACAATTGTTGCATTATAGTTCTTAGCTGTGTTTCCTTCTGTACCTATAAAGAGACAGGGTTCATAGCTAAACCAGAATGCAGCAAAATGGCTCTTCTTCTGGAAGCACTTGAGTACTGAATGCAGCTGATATCTAACAGCAGCAAACAAAATCACAAATTATGCCAGCGAAATGTTTATAGAATCTGAAACCCCCAGTAGTTAAATACCAATTTACCATTGCTTTAAAGTCACTAAATGCTTTCACTTCACCTGGCACTGCACCCACCAGGGCCATATAGCATTGAGAGGAGTTTATTGTACAGCATGGCAAATGAAACATTCAGACAACTTCTCTGGCAGATTAGCTAGTTCGTGTTTGCAGTTAATTAAGAACTGGTGCCATACCATTCTCTTGACAAACTGTAAGTGTTAAGAATGGCTAGGCTGGTCGGGATAGACAAGGACTGGATTGCTGAGGCCAGGGTTGCATTGGTGTGCCAGTATGCTCTTTTCTATGTTTATGGAAGCTATAAGTGAGTTTGCATATCCTGACAAAATGGAGTAGCTGACTTTATATACTTATGTACCTGACATATATATTCTCCAGGGTCCTTCCTATCTATTTCTATGGAAGAAGAGAAACCTGCTTGAGAGCTACATCAAAGAGGGGGATTCTCAGACACATTTTATCTGCAGGCAGGCACCAGAGGGACTCAGCACTGAAACAGAGAACAAGTGACCAGTGAAATAAATTACCATCCCAATATCCTTCTAGATTTGAAAAAGCTTGAAATGTTGAACTATGTTGTTTATATATTTCAAAGATTTAGTACAAGATGGCTTATGGATCCTCTGGATGTGTTTTGGTCACTCATTTTGGTCACCCTCCAGATTAGAGCTGCTTCCAGTTACTTACCACAAACATTTCCACCACAGGAAAAAGCTTATAATTTATGGGACACATTTATGGGAGTAAGGCTGGATAGCAAAGGCTATGAGTCTGTCTTCACAACAAAAAAGTTTGCCTTTTATGATGAGATTGTCTTGTAGTTTTATGATCAGAGCTCTTCATCTTTACAAACAGTAAACTGAGAACCATCTTTTGGAACTGCTTACATATAGTAAGCATAATTTCCATGTTTATAAATGCAGGTGAAATCCATCATTGAAATTGCACTCAATTTAATTGAATTCCAATTGCTTTTCAACAGCTCAGATCCTCTTTCTTTTCACTCCTGTAACTTCATTTGCTTCAGATTCCAGGAACAAGCCTCCCTTCAAGGACATGGACAGAAATGAAACACATGGAAAATAAACATATCCACTGTGGAAGGCTTACTAGGTTTTAACCTTGAGGGTAGAGAACAGACAAATAATCTAGTAGCCTTTGAAACATGAGTTGAAAATCCATTATTTTTCTTTTACTATTTACTGTTAGGAAAAAGGAAGTATTGAAGAGTAGAAATGCACTTGCTGGCGATCACCTCTGCTTAATATATATATTTGGTATTGTGCATTTCAAGTTTTTCCTGCTCATACACAGAAGGTAATTTTAATTTGTTGTTGCCATAAGTAACGACATAAAAGAAAGCATCCACACAAAATTATGATGATCAAAGGGCTGAAAAATCTGCCATAGGATAAAAGACTTAAGGAGGTATGTCTTTTCTCCCTAGAGTAGTCTTGGGGATAGGAGCATATCCTCATAGCATTGAAGTAATTTGGGCTGATACAAAGAGGACCAGGAGAAGTTTCATCTTAATATGAGCTCAACTTTTTTCAGTGAAAGGCAATCAATCATGAGAATGATTGAAGGCAATCAACCTCCCCAGTTACACAGCTGAGGTTTGCAAGATGGACGGGGTGACTGACAATGTCACCTAGACTCCCTTTCCTTCTAAACGTGAAACCAGATGGTCTTCTGAAGTCCCCTTATGAAACAGCCCTTCCACCCCAGGCTATTCTATGAAAGCCATGCTATTATGATGCATCAGAAAGGTTATAATCTATTTGTAAAAAGTTGTTATAAACTGTACAACTCTGTGCAGAAATGGTTTAGTATTCTCGTAGTTTCATTACAAATGGTCAGGAATCAGACTTCAAAGATCAACTTCAGTGGTTCTTTTACTCTTGAAAAAGTAATCAGGAAGGAATAATGAAATTATAATACATATTCTCTGAAAAAAAAGCTGGCAAAAGTCTCACAGTACATGGGCAGTCTAACTGGAACTCTTGACTTTAGTATCCCTGATGCTGCTGTGATGATTCACACCAGACAGATGCATGTATACTGAAGTATCTCACACTGATGCTGCTTGCTAAGGTACGAGCAAGCTTTCATGGACTCTTGGCCATGCAGCAGCTAAAGCTGAGTAAGAACATAAACTCTGACATAAACTCTGAGTATAACATTGAGATGTTCTACAATTCAAATCCTTCTGCCAGACACTGAGTGAGATTTGCCAGTCAAAACATATGTTTAAATATGCATTAATTTATATAACCTTGGTCAACTCATCCTACCAGAGATAATCTGAAAAGATGGAAAACTCAGCAAAGTACTGGCACTATAGTTAAGTTGCATTTTTTCCTTATTAGATTTGATTATTTTCCCTAAGGATTAATCTACAACACCGTTTCAACGAGTCCCTGTTATGACCACTGCCCAATCTGCGCTATATGTAAAAACTAAACTCCTCTACTACATCATGCAAACTGGAGGATATGGAGAGAACTTGCTAGCAAGATAAAGGATTAGCCCCTTTTTCAGTGAACTTCAGGAGGACCTGGGAAAAGAAGTTAATTTCTATTTCTGTATGCCTTCCTTATGTGTAAGAGCCTCACTTCAGGGATTCACTGAATAACGGCTCATTAAGAAACAAAGGTTAATCAAACTCACCCACATAGTAATTTTATAGTTAAGATTTTATCTTCAGTCAAGTTTTTAAGCAAAAATTACAATTAATCTAATCAAAAACCAGCATCTGATACACAGCTTTGCATTGCTGATGAGACACACTGAAGCCAGATCTTGGCTTCAATTAAGACAACTGATGTTATCATACAAAGAGTGAATGTAGCAGCCTGCACCTACAGCACGTGTTAAAGAGATATTTCAAGTCACAGTTGTAGATTTTTTAAAATCAGTCCTTCAAAGAAACTAACAAATGTAGATCGTCCAAAACTGTGGATCTAATAAATCTGAGAAAATATGAAGTTTGTCAGACTCTTTAGAGATGGTAGAATAGGGTTACAACAGCTCTGTCCTCCAACCTCAACCTTCATTAATGTGCTAGGGATGGTTAAAAAAAAAAAAAAAACCCAAAACCAATAAAAAAGCAAAAAGAAAACAAGACAAACCAAACTATCGAAAACACCAAGAAGGATTGTCATTGTAATTATCCCATTTGCCTTAATTCCAGTTTCATTTTGTCAGGGATCAATGTTAATTGCCTTTAAAAAACAGCTATACTAAAATTGAACTAGGAGAACAAAGGAGAAGAAAACTCAACTAACGAGTTAGCACGAAGAATATTCCTCTATCTTAAATGGCTTTAGCACGCTCAGCTCCTTAAAAATAGGATTATTTATCCTTCAGTCTAAAAACTGGTGCACTCAGTATACCCACTTGGATGAACAGACTCACTAACAAAATTTGATTCTTAACAGTATTCACTGGAAGGAATGTCATTAAAAGTCCCAGCATTGCCATCCACCCCTCACTTCCAAGACACAGCTTATCTTTTCTGCCTTAAATATTTTTATGTAGACCATTTTTTAAAATTTTTGTAGGTAATGCAGGCTACACTGTGTTTAAATTTCTAGCTTGCAAAAAGGCATTAAAGAGCTGAGCTCAGAAACTTTTGAATTAAAAGGGAAAAAACCCAACCAATCTCTTTCTTTCAGTGTTAAAGAAAATCTCCTGTTGAGTAACCCCAGAACTTGTGAAGGAGAAATGAGGTGGTACAAGCAGTATCATTTCAGGCTGCAGAATGACACTCACAAATCATTTACTGCAGTGAAGGTGCATGTGTTGAATGGTGTCCTCAGGAGCATGGTACACTAGAAAAAAAGGCTACAGCTATAAAGGTTTATGTTCAACTCCCCAACAGAATATTCCACCTGTAAGACCGGAGGAAGAAAGATTTTAACAGTGACAAATTTCATACTTAATCAAGGGTCAGATAGTGGGAGGTATTCATTCCATCCAAGCTTGACCAGAGCAAAGTGTTTTGACTCACGCTGGCAATTACATCTCGCTTGTTCTCTAATTTATAGCCTTATATAACTCAAAGGTTTTCAGGATCCAATGTATTCTCCATCATGGCCTTCATAGGAAAACGGAGGATAAGAAAAGGAAGTAAACCTGGCCAAGCAGATTGCTATTTCAAGAACGATATGCTGTGTGATTTGTATGTGATTTCAGTGGCCATTAACAAAATCAGGCCTGAGGTAAAAAGAACCATTTTGAACTGCAAAAGAATCTGAAGGAGCAAGGGAAAGCTTCAAGTCCTTCAGCCAGACAGCTGCCACATACACCCCATCTATCTGTCAGGTACTGCAGCTCACAGTCAAACCCAGCATTTCTAAGCCAAACATTGTCTTTTTATACATACCACTAGAAAAGAAGGTCCTCAATAACCTTGGGTTTGACACGTTTACAAAAAATTTGCCTCAAGTCTGGAATCACCAAATAACAAAAGCAGAGGCAGGTGTATCCAAATTTCAGTGAGTAAGATGTTGAAGCTGCCATCATTGTACAACTAGAAAAAGAAAGGTGAACATATGACACTTACTTTTCTAGTTGTTTCCATTTTTTGCATGTTTACTACCACAGCAGCTATAGACTACTTTTCTACATGTCCAGGACCTCCTATGCCTTGCAGCAAAGCCAAAGAATAATGTATTAGAAAGAGGCGTGAAACAAGAAAATAGATGTTTTAGCTCCATCTTGGAAATGACATGCAGTAAAAAAGAGGAAAGAAACATAGAATGGAACCACAATTTTAACCTGATATTGTTCTTAAACTTATAAAATATGTTCGCTAAGAAAACTGCAGAGAGGAAAGTGACAGATTAAGAAGCTGAAGAAATCCTTAGGGTTGAGGAAAATCCTGAAGATGCCAGAGACTAGAGAAAAAAAATCCAGGAAGGTAATTCACTTTCACACTCTGGATTACAGAAAACAGCTGAGAGCATGGGAAAGGTACAGACAGGGTACCAATATTTCACAGTTAGTCATTGTACTGGTGGTTTAATGGGCATATTCAGACCTGAAGTGGTAAGAGCATTATAACTTAACTCCTTTTACTCAGCATGAGAAATTAATTCAGATAAGAAAAGTCAGTCAATCATTGATGTGACAAAAAAGCAGGAGAGGGACTAAAACATGTTTCTGCTTACGGCAGGGAGAGAAAAGAGAGAAACTGGAGGCAGGGAGGAAGAAGAGGCAAAGGGAAGAGTGTGACATGAAATCTGCAAGTGCAAACTAAGTGAAGAAACCAGCTTGAAAGAAAAAGGTGATATGGTCAATTCACTCAGGTCCCCCTCCCTTAACAGGCCTAGCTGTCTTGACATGAACAGTCGTGTTCTGTCAAAAACTCTGGCTACCTTATTTGCTTCCTTTGCAGTCTGACACCCCATACATGATAAGCTACCTGCAGGTCATTGTATCACCGTCATGCAAGCTTAAAATTAATAAAAAAAGCATGACATAAGCAGACAGTGTCTTACTCAATATTAAAACTGAAACTCCCAGTAATTGTTACTTAAAATCATAGAATAGCTTCGGTTGGAAGTGACATTAAAGATCATCTAGTCCCAAGCTCCCAGCCACAGGCAGGGACACCTTCCAAATGACAAGAAGAAAGGCACCCACAATGTCTCTGGGGCACTGCCCCATCCCAGTGCCCCACTACCCTCTGAGTAAATAACTCCTTCCCAACATCTCTGCATCTACCCTCTTCCAGTTCAAAGCTGTTCCCCCTCATCTTGTTCACTCCATGCTATTGTCAAAAGTCCCTCTCCCCAGCTTTCTTGTTTGGCCCAGTCTAGGTACTGAAAGGTGGCTAAAAGAAGTTTACAGAAAACACTGATAGTTTGATTTGTGGAGATTTCTTTAATATGAAGCCATACAACAGCAGGTGTAATTTTTAAGTTACACCTCAAGATTAACATTACCATCTTGGCTACTAACTCTCAGAATATTCATTCTCTTCCCCTTCTTGCCCAGCACACTTATTATTTAAAAACCCTTACAAACCCACACAACTATGTACCTATATGTAGCACTGTAGAGGGACTTGTGGTGTAGCATTGAACTTGTTCACACAGAATGATATTGATTTATTGGCAGTAAATGGCTGAGTTCCAAGACTGTTGCATAAAGTTATCTCAACATGTTGCCAGAAAAATCTGCATCCCAACCCGAACAAATTTCATCCCATTTTCAAATAAGCTTAGTGATAGGAGCTACTATAAAGTGTGTTTTGGGGACTTTACATAGCACTCACTACTAAAAATGGAAGCTATTTATGTATCTGAGGTGACCTGCATTGTCAAGATTGTATCTGCTGAGTGTTCACTAATCACTTCATCACTTGCTTGCAAAGAGTTTCCTTTTGGTTTGTTTTTGAGAAAAATAACCAGTTTTATGGCATCATTTTAGGGCAAAAAAAAATTTATTGAGATGGTGACATAAAAAGTAGGACAAGCACCTGCACTAAGTTAGTAAACAAGTTAGACGATCTGAACTACAGGATACAGGACAGCCCTATCACAGATCACTGGCAGAAGAATATATACTATTCAAACAAAGTAGAAATAGTTGTTTTTTTCAAGAATTACTCTTCATCAGCCTGTTTGGAACTAATTAAGTCTCTTTACACTGAAGTCCAGCAATCAAGTCCCTGAATTCCAGGCCAAATTTCCAGCCTGAAAATATCCTGTGTCTCTTTAGGTGCTAGCCATGAGCAGGAAACAGGTGCAATGCAGAAAATGCAGTTACAACAACGGGATAGCGCATATTTTCTTTTATTGGTACTCCAGCTTTCAGTACTTCTAACGAGCTGACAAGAACAGAAGCCAACTACGAGTCCCTGACGAACTGCCCCGCTGCGAGGAAAAGAGCCGACAAGTGCCTCGCTCTACGCCGCGCCGACGAGCGGCCTCTTGCTCTCCCAGCCGGCAGCAGAGCCCTCGCTGCCGCCCGGCCCACCGGCGATGGATGCGCGGCGGCTGCTGCTCCGGGGGCAGGCAGCACCTCCTCCCCGCGGTGGGCCGGCCGGCAGGGCGCAGGCAGCGCAGTCCCCGTCCCGGGCCGCCGCCGGTGCTGCCGAGCGTGAGGCGGCGGTGCCGAAGGGCTGCGGCCAGCGCCCGGCTACTCACCATCTCCTGCCTCAGGAGCTGAAGTTTCGTCTCCAGACGGGCCAGGGCGGCAGCGCGGCGGCGGCGGGGCCCAGAGGCCGCGGCCGCGGGGCGGGCCGGGAGCTCCTCCCCGCGCAGGGGCCGCGCCAGGCTCTCGGGCACTTTGCGCCCCAGCTTCTGCTCGACGTCGCGGAGGTCAGGCGCGGCGCCGGGCTCCATGGCTCGCGCTGCAGGGGCCCGAGGCGGCAGCGGCGGCACTACCCGCGCCCGCCCGGCCGCTGCCGGGGCGCGGAGGCGCGCAGAACCGCGGCAGCGCCGGCGACGGCGGATGCGCCGCGCGAGGGACCGGCGGCGGGCATGGGCATCTCCCGGGCGCACCGGTCCTTCCCGCCCGCTCCCGGCCGCGGGGGTAAAACGGCCCCGCTTCGTGTACGAGACCGCGACGCGCCCCAGTAGCTGCGGTGGCACAGCGCGACCCGAGTCATCCCGCGTCCCGCCCGGCTGCAACTTTAAAGCCGCGGGCAGGTGGAAGAGGCGCGGCGCGGCCCTCCCACCGCGGTGCCTGTGCGCTGAGGCGCGGCACGCCCGCGGCCGCGGGGCGCCCCCGCACGGCGGGGACCGCCCGCTCGCCCGCAAGGGCCGCGGGAACGCCGTGTCCCTCCGGGACAGCCCGGGGGAGGGAGAGGAGAGGAAAGAAGACAGGGAACAAGCAAAAAAAGAAAAAAGAGAAGAAAACTAAAGAAAGCGAGAAAAAGACGAGGGAAGGGAGGGAAGGGAAGTTCAGGGAAGGGAAGGGAAGGGAAAAGGAAGGAATAGGAAAAGAAAAAGAAGTTAAAAAAAAAGAGAAAAAGAGTCACCCCTTCCCATAAGGGATAGGAGTACAAGTACAGTGTGAATGGTATTCCCACTCATTTAACAGATTTTATTGCAGGCAAGTGCATTCCTCTTTATATTTCTGTTGTTTGGTTTTTTTTTTTTTTTTGGTTGGTTTTTTTGGGGGGTTTTTTTTTGGGGGGGTTTTTTTTTTTTTTTTTTTTTTGTTTTGTTTTTTGTTTTTTTTTTTTTCTTTTTTTTTCTTTTTTGTTCCCCTCCTCTTTAAGAAGCAAAGCTTGCAACCTAGTCAGTTGCTCCAACTGATAGCAAGGCACCTGGTGGCTGTACAGATAGCAGTGCTGGATGTGCTTGTCCCACGATGCTCCTTGTCCCGTGGCACTGAAAAACATTTTAGCCACTAAAGTGTGAATAGCTGCATCTGTGGAGCTACAGCTGACACATGTCGGGGGGGGTTGAGAAAGCGAGGCCAGCCACTCTAGGTGTCAGGTCCTCTATAACAACTAGAATCACAGAATGTGGTGTGGTGGACTTGGGGAAAAAAATGTTTTTACAGCAAACTGGATGCTTTTGGTGAAATAATTTCATCTGTACTTTAAAATCCAAGATTTATTATCAGGGACCTTTGCAAGGGTTTGGTACAGTCAAGTAAAAAATCTGCAGATGTATCTGATATCTTAAAAGTATATTGATTTAGACCAGGGCCCTTATTTTATCACTATAACCTATTATATCACTATAACCCTATTATGCCACTAATAATCTGGAAATATGGTGTGAGACACATATGAAAAGACATTTATTTCTCTCATGTTTGTCATATATGTTTAGTTTATATGACAAAACACCATTAATACTCTTGTCAGAAAAGAAAGCCAAAACCAGCTGTTTACAAATAAAAATCTTCCTTCTTACCTGCCACCACCCCCAAACATTTCCTGAATTCCTCTTTTGATATATTGATATTTACAGACTAGCTTCTGTATAGTCTCATGCCATTTATGCCATTCTGTAAATTAGTAGGGATCACACTGAAATTCTTTCTCTCTGAACTATGAACACCTTGTTAAGTAAATAAGTTTTTGTTACAATATTAAACTGTAGAACTTCTTTGTTCTACAAGCAGCATCCTTTAAAAAGGTCATGGTTCAACTGTATTTATTTTTTCTGTTTGAGGAAACCTAAGAAAAATTATGAAATATTATTTTTTCTTTAAATATTTCAGATGAACTGAATTGTCAAGCTTTTAAAAATAAAAATGGAAGAGAAAAAATACAAAGAATTTATGCTAGTTTGAGGAAAGGTTTTTCATTGATAAAAAAATTCCCCAAATACTACTCTAAATAATCTAAAAATAGTGAAAATAAGGCCTTTCTAATAAGGACTTGCAAACAACATTCAGAAAGTAAACTACATAATGTACCCTATGCATTCATGAATCTGTGCTTTACCACCTGATGGCCTGATTCTTGCCTCCCACTGGCCTTGCATAAGTATAGCAGCTATCAAGTCATTGGGTATACTTTTGAATTACAAAGATTAAAAGATATGCCTGTGCTGCAGTCGCCTTGTTAAATCTTCAAGGTTACCAGTTTTGCTAAGCTAATAAGTGTTCAAAGAAACAGGTTCCTCTTTAAGTAAACAAGACCAGTAAACATTATGTAAATTCCATTTTCGTCTCATGGGACAGATCCTCTGTCTTAATTTTAGAATACTAAAGCGTTGTGATTTATAAAGAACATCTAATCCAATGCCCTGCTCCTTGCAGAACTACCTAAACCTAAACCATATGATTGTGAGCATCAAGCAGACACTCCTGGGACTCTGACAGGCTTGGTGCTCTGACTTGTTCCTTGGGAAAACTTTTCCAGTGACCATCCACTCTCTTGATAAAGAACACTTTCCTAATGTCCAGTATGAATTTCTCATGATGAATCTTCATTCCATTTCCTCATGTCCTGTTACTGGTCACCAAAGTAACCTCCTCCACTGGCCACTGTGAGGAAGCTGCAGTCTCTGAAAAGGACAACCCTCAACCTTCCCTTTTCCAAGGAGAACAAAGTGATCTCAGCTGCTCTTAAATGCCTAATCCTTGAGGTTTTTCAGCACCTTGGTCACCCTCCTCTGGACACACTCTAATAGTTTGATAGCCTTATATCTAGGCATGCACCCACAGGTGCACACAGGTCTTGAGATGGGCTACGCCAGTGCACTGTAGAGGAGAACAATCACCTTCCTTGACATTATGCTGTGCTTAATGCACCACAGGACACATCTGTCTCTTTTTTTTTGACTGCCAGGGCATGTTGTTGATTCATATCCAACTTGCCATCGGATAGATGTCTTTCTTTGGCGCTTCTCTTTAGTCTCTCATCCACCAGTTTTATATAACCAGGATCACTTTGCCCCAGGTTGAGAATATGACACTTGTAGTTGTTAAATTTCATGCAGTTGGTGATTGCCCTCTCTCTAATTTATCCTCATTTTTCTGTTCTTTACCCTTGAGGGAGTTAACAGTTCCTCTGCTTTAGTATAACTGGCAAACTTCCTTAATATATATTTAATTCCCACGTCCAGATAACTTATAAAAACACCAAAGAGCACTGGCCTAAAATGGAGCCCTGGGGAACCCCCCTGGTGATTGGCTGCCAGCCTGATAGAACCCCATTTACTGTAATTCTTTGAGTCAGGCGATTGCTCACCCAGCGTATAATGAACTTGAGTAGCTGTGTGCTGGACATTTTATCTAGAAGGATGCCATGAGAGACAGTATCAAAAGCTTTGTTAAAATCAAAGAACCCACATTATTGCCTTTCCTTGGACAACTGGATGGGTGACTTTGTCATAAAAGGAAATTAATTTAGTGAAGCAGGACTTTCCCCTATGACTAATGACTGTATTGTGTCTCAGGTATATTTTTCACTAACTCTCAGAATAAATTTATTCATAATTTTTCCAGTCAGTGAAGTGAGACTTATAAGCCTGTAATTACCAGAATCTTCCTTCCTACACTTCTTGAAAACAGGAAGAACATCTGCTATGCTTCCAGTTGATTGGGACCTCTCCAGACTCCAAACACTGTTGAAAAAATAATGGGGAGCATTTCTGCAATGATTTTAGCCACATTTTTCAGTACACTGGGGTAAGTCCCATTGGACCACATAAATTTATATGCATCCAGCTGGCGCAGCAAGTCTCAAGCCCAGAGTTAGCTGGGAGTTTATAATTTCCCTAATCACAGCCTTCCAAAAGAGAGTTTAGGACTCACTGATGTTAAAGATGCAGGCAGAAAAGGCAATAAACACTCTGCTTTGTCTGCAGCCAGGTTTTGAGGTGACTGATCTAACCAAGTAATGGACCAATATTATCTCTGGTTCTTCTTTTCAAGTTAATGTATTTTAAAATGAAGGCCTTTTGTTGTCCTTCAAAGTGCCGCTCAGTTTGGACTTTAGCTGAACTTTGGTCACGTGAATTTACTCCCTATAGTGTTAAATAGTATCTCTGTAGTCCTCTTCCATTTCTCTGTGTTCTTCAGCCCTGTGCTGTCCACTCTTTAGGTGAGATTTCGAGCTTTTTGAAATCTTACTTTGAATGTCTCAGTAAGATCATTTATATCAGTGTTTGCTAGCCTGTTTTTTCTTTCTTTCTCTCTTTGAATAGAGATATTCACTAATTTTAATGCCTTGTTAAATACTTTCATCAATCATTCAATTCCTTCTGTGGCCAAAAGTCTTGATATTTCAATCAAACAAAATGTGAATGCTTGTGTGTATAAGAGACCGTACTGCTCAGTCTCTTGTTAGATATGCTTTCTATTGTCATATGATGTAATCTGCATCTCCCACAGGTTTTAAGACCAAAGGAATAAAAGCTACCTCATGTTACTCTACTGAGCACAGCCCTAGACTTGCCTCAGGTAAACCATGATATGAAATTGGAGAGTGGATGTTATGTTAAAACATGTGAAAGTAAACTGAAATGATTTCACTGTTTTTTGGGAATTTTTTTGGATGCCTTCAACATATGAGGTCTCGAACACAGTACTGTCTTTATCCAGAAAAGTGAAAATCTGTTAAAAAACCCTGTAGTGCCATCATGCAACACACCTGCATTTCCAAAAAGCCCCTTGTCAACTTGATTTTATGAGCTTCAGACATGTAGTCTAATCAGGCAACTACTTTTGAGCCTGTAAGGTGAGCGCTTTATTTTAATGGTAGTTCTTCTTAAGATTTAGTTCTTTAATGATTGCTTAAGCTAATCGCATGGGAAATCAGAGGACAAAAGTCATTAAGCAAGACAACATTGGGCAGCTTGAGAAGGAAGGGGCTTAGAGGCTTGTTTTCAGTTTATTCCTTTTTTTTTTGCTTTCCATAAAAGATGATGCTTATTGAAGAGTGCTGGACTTCATAATTGAAAAAAACCAACAAAACAATTGCAAATCTATTTACAGTGATGTTATATTTAAGGGATGAGGCAGAGCAGCTCAAAATTATTTATATAATTCATTTTAATAATAATGTATCTCTTTATACTACATTTCTTTTCCATTATATTTAATACAGTCCTTAGGATGTCTTAAAGGACCAAAAGTGTTATAATAGGATTCTGAAATTTTGGAATTTTCCCAAAACCAGGTGCAAAGCTAGGCACCTATAGCAGGCCCTCTCTCAGCTAGAATTCATCCAAGATGAATTTGACTCAGTGATATGGGAAATACTAGCCCAGTCCAGAGACTACTCAGGGTTTTCAGTTGAATCAGACATATCTCAATTTTACTGTTTTTTCTGGCTCCCCTTTATAAATATAATGCTGGAAGAATGTGTCAGAAGGCAGACAGCAGGTGCCTTAGGCCTATAGAAGTTTTCTATTTCCTTAATCTGCCAGATTCCAATAATACAGCAAGAATTTGGTTGATATTTAACCTGGAGTTATGTCATATCACGCTGTGAATATTTAAGGATTTAAAAAAAAAATCCTGGAGGACAGCCAGTTTTGTGGGAGTTATTTGTCATATTGTGGTAATGTACTTCTCATAATAACCTACCTGTGGAGTTTGGGCAACAGAAATGGGACCTTTGAGTTGTCTTCAAAGGCTGCAGGAGCATTAAGAGAGTTCCAAGTACATGACAGCATAGGGTGTGGTAGACAGGAGTCCTGCCTTTCCTGCTTTCAGCCAGTTACCTCACACTGCCAATAGTCTTTGTCAGATGCTTCTAGGAAGCAGTCATTATTTGTTTATTCAAACCAACACCCAGAGGAGGGTGAGGTGTTTTGAGAGGGGTGTTCTTTGGTCATGCTTCAGTGTAACATTGCGTGACTCCTACTTGGGGAGAGTGAAGCTGAGCTTCCTAATTAGTTCCCTTAGGAGGAATGAAGATACTCTAGAAATAAAGCAAGGGAGTATGGTCAGGAAGACTAACAGGAGGTGTTGATAATCATCATCAAGGTAACTATTTCTCAAATCCACTAACGAAATGAAGCCTGGTGCATGTTTACAGAATTGGAGAAGTTTGGGTCATAGCAACCAAAGTCAGAACTTTCCTCTGGGGCACTCTTCAGGGAATTCACCCCAAAGCAGGCTTTCCCCAAATTTAAGACTGCATACGGCTGTAAGCAAAAGAACTGTGAAAGTCTGAAATAGCTGTCAAAAATACCTTGCACTGATAGACTGTTACCACCCCAGCAGCCTCAGGAGGAATACCACTGCTAGGCATTGTTCTGTGGCCAAAATCTGAACAGTGAACAGTGGAACATGAACATGGTGGTGAGAAAGCAGCAGGGCATTTTACTTGTCAGTTTTGACACACTCTCTCAGTGACATCTGAAAGCTATTTATGCCATTCTGGAATTCCTTGCCATGATATGGGACACAAGAGCAGAAAAAAGAATGCAGGAAAAACATTCAGAAACACTGATTATTATTTTCTTGGTTTTGCTTAAAGGGAGTTGAGACTGCTGCATTTACTGTTTCACAGGCTTCTACTAGAACACAGATTAATCAGAATCAAAGACATGTTCAGTTTTTCAATGTGTTCAGAGCAACTGCTTATGCACTGACTCAAGAGGCATTAATCATTGCACACAGAGAACACAGAAATGTATCTAAAGCATTATTATTCTTTCTCTATTGCTTTACCTATGCACATACATGATTTTTTTAGCCATTACTGCCCTGGGAAGAGACTATAGATACCACTTATACAATCCAGACTTTAAAAATACATGAAACAATGTACTGCACCTACAGGTCAAGTTTAGTGCAAGAACCTTAAAGGTTGTGGTACACATTCATCTCAGACTTACAGTGGTATTGATTTTTATAAAGCTGTAAGCAACACTGGAGACTGTGTGTAGAATTCTCTTCAACAGCCAGAAGCATGCAGCCACCTCAACAACTTTCAAGTTCAGTGGTTTAATATTTTTTCCCAATTGTGAACTTCATAATATTTTCCTGCTGAAAGATCCTTGCTGCACAATAGCTTGAAATCTACTGACAGTAGTTTATACAGACCAGTTGGTATAGGAAGCCTAAGAAACAAGCCAAGTATTTCAAGCCACGTACTGAAAAACTGTTTCATTGATCTGTAATCCCAATGCACCAACAGAACAGGATCCTTTAGCTGTTGTGAAATTAATAATGTGTGTCATTTTGTAGATAAAGTGAACAAGAGAATGTTACTCAATGCAACAGTCAAAAGTTAAAAGTTTTTCCTCTTGGGTCAAAAACTTTTCAACCATCTGATGTTTTTGTGCCAAAACCCTCCCACCAGGCATTGGGCTACATCACATTTACATAAAAAACCCTCAAATTAAACTTTTAGAATCAGTCAGATCAGACACATTAAGGAGGAGAAGAATAACAAACTACTGTGAATCATGCTCATCCTTTGCAATTCTGACACATTACAGGAAGAAATTTGAGAGCTGCCTAGTCATATTTATAAATCCTTTGACTGTCTGCCCTTCTAATATCCCAGATAACATAAAGCTTGAATATGGGGATGGGTTTTGCTATGAAATTTAATGTTATTTGTTGTGACATCACTTCCAAATGTCACCACTTTTCTGGAGCCATTTTCATGTTTACTGCTGGCAGAATTGGACCTACACACAAGCACTGGTAGTTTTATTCTGTTAAAAGTCTCAGCCTGAGTGAGACAATAGCATCCATAGTGGAAAGATCACGTGAAAGATATTTTACATATTAATTAAAGTTTGTAGAGATGATTTTTAGTCTGTTACTTACTGATATAGAAATGTTACGTAGGGATAATTTCTTGTCCTAAAGAGAGTAAGAAATCTTGGGGGGAAAAAAGATGAATCAACATAACACAGTCAATAATGAATTAATGTTCGGAAGACCGTAGTTCTCTTTCCAGGTTTTCTGAGGCTCTCAGAAAATTAACTTCAAATCTTTATGTGTCATGTTGCTATCCATAGAGTAAATTTAACTTGATCTCTCAGTTAAAATCTTTCAAACCTTATTTTTGCTTATCTGGATGTAGAATTATGAAGTATTTTGTTATTATCAGAAGTCCTCACTACTTCAGTTTCTGGTACTTTGCTTCCAAAATATAGTATGTTTACCTCCGTCCACAGGGAAAGATTTTCTTTGTGACTGAAAGCACAAACACCTTTGTGACCCAAAAGACAAACGGTATTTCTTCACAATGCTCATTTATCCTCATGAAAACATCAAAAGTATGCCACCTAAGTACCAAAAATATTCTTCCATGCAGCAACAGTTTGTATTTAGTTTTTATGAGTACAACTTTTAGTCCTTCTAGCAAAATAAATAGTAAAATATCTTGTTTCTCTGAAATTTCATTAGCAACTTGTAAAGAAAGGGAACAGTTGAATTGGCTAACAGTAGAAGAGGGTGGTCTCAGAAACCACACGCTGTTCTGTTCACAAAACAGAAATTATTTTGGAGAACGTGTCCTAAGCACACAGAAACATGCTAAATTTACACCTTGTACGTCTTTTTCAATTCCTCTTTTCAGAGTGTGTCAGCAGCACTACATAGTCAAATGCAACCTTACTCCATTGAGTTGGCCATGAGCAGGCCTATGCTATGTCCTGACTCAGTTGAGTGAATGCATCATGGTTGGGTGAAAAATGCTAGGGATTCTTATTGGCTCAGGAATGCAATGGAGCTTTGTGGGGGCCAAGGACAGAGATTTCTAGACAGTCTATATTTTTAATGTGTTCTGTTATGGGCTTTAAACTTCCTGGTTGTTTGCCAAAGTACACCTGTGCTTGTTGAATCTTCAGCTTTACCTGGTAGAGCCTGAGGATACTGATCAGTGGTACAGCCCTACCTTGCTTTCTCAGTAGGGTCTCTGCCAACATGGGTGCACCCCTCATGGATAGCAGCTATTCTACAATGGTTTTATAATTTTGGTTTAACAGATTCCTTGCACCTGGCTCAACCATTGAGCATCTTTCTGTCTCTGCTGTGAGTTGTTTGACTTGATGATCCTGAAGGTCTTTTCCAACCTAAACAATTCCATGATTCTACAATTTTGTACTGTGAAAAACAGTTCCTTTGATTGAACTTTGCTTTTTAAATTACTAGGTATCTAAATTATCATGGTTGTTAGTGCAACTTAATTTCTTCCTATTATGCATATAAGCAGTATTTCTCTGTAAAAAGACTTGGGAAGGTAAGTAATGGGATAAACATATATTTTTGTGAATAAATCCTGAAATTTTTTCTCACCATTTCCAAGACTAACACACATGACAAAATGCTAAACCCTTATAGCATATGATGAAAACTTTCTTAACCATGTTGTATATAACACTGGTACTCAGTGGCTTTAAACCCTGGTTCAAGTCTTTGGAGAAAATGTGTATTTTCTGCTATAACAACTGCATTTAAAGGGCAGACACAAGGCAGCAGGACTATTCAGTTAAGATTTAAGCCTGCTACCTCTTTCCTTGTTGGCAAAATTATCTTTTCCTGCAAACTGCATGTACCCAATCCAGTAGTAGACCCAGAAATTAAGTACTCAGAAGTTTGGTAGTGTTGCAAGTAGAAGTTCAGCTCTTTGAAGTACAGCTCAAACTGTCTTACTCTGTATTTTCAATATTGCATTTAATTATGTGGTCACAGGTTTCAACCACATCTTACTTTTACACATTCAGTTGCTTTCTTTCTCACATTCAATTACTTCCTGACTCAACATAATTTCTCTCACCCATGTCTTTCAGTTCCTCCCTTTTCTTAAGCTTTGCTCTTTCAGTCTTACTTTTCTTTCTCTGCTAGTCTGGAGCTTATGAATGACTGTCTAATTTCCATTCTGTCACTGAAGTGCCAGTTGAAGTTCAGTGATGTCAGACTCATAAAATGATTTGGTTTGGAAAAGACCTTAAAGAATACCTAGTTCACTCCTCCTATCTTGGGGAGGGACAGCTTCCACTGAATAAGTTCCACTGAATAGGTTGCCAGAAAAATTTTAAAAAATAATTTCTTCTCTTTCTCCTCTTTCATTTTCAGTTCAGTCAGCTGTTAAATTTCCCATTATAACTCCAAGCCATTAAGAACCATCATGTAAGACCAAGAAACCATTTCTTTTCCATGTCTCTTTGCTTGAACCTAGATCCTTTCTAGTTCACTTTCTAACTGCTGAATTCTTCAGACTCTCCTTCACTTTTTATTGCACAACACCTTTTCCACTCCTCTTCTGTCTGCCTGTTTCCCTTCCACTTTTTCTCTTCTAGTCTCTTTAATCTACACCTGGCTTCTAGGGTTTTGCTTTTTGTTTTATTTGGTGTGGGTTTTTGAGGGGAGGCAGGGATGACTGGAGGAGTACTCTGTTATTGTCTGTTGTTGTTTTGTTTCATTTTGGTTAGAGGGCTCAGTAAAAATAAACAAGAGAGTAGTTTTCTGCTTTGAGTTCTTGCATCTGATTACACAGTTGGACTTGTCAAATCAAGCACCAGGATCTGTTCTACCAGTTAGTGACAGAATTAATGGGTGCATCTGCCTTCTCATTGCACTTGGTTGTAAGGGGATACAGCAAAGACCCTCTGATCATTGGAGGAGCATGTTACATGGGGGTATAGAAGTCATTGAGGGAGTGCTTTAGAAGCACAGGGTGGAGAAAGATAACTGACCGTAGTAAGGTAATATTTTCAACAACAGTCATAAGTTTTTTGGGTGTATTACACATATTTTACTGGAAAGCCAAAGGTTGCTAGAAGAGAAGCAACACCTTATAAGAATAATTATTGTATATATCCAAACAAAACAAAAATGCATTTGTAGTTTGTTAGTTAAATTTTTTGCTAGCATCTACCCCAATTTCATCCCATGGTAAAAAAAAAAAAGTGTTTCTCTGAGTTTCCACATCCCTCCTCCATCTCTGTTAAAAAAAGAGATAAAAACACCCAAATCCTTAAAACTTCCCTTTTTAAAGTAGCTGCCATGAAAATCTACTATTTTACTGCATGTCAGGCTACATACAGTTGCCCTAGGTTGCTGCAGGGGAACTGTGCTCAACAGGCCAAATGTCAGTGCCATGACTCATTCCCCTGTGCCACCTCAGATATCCCCTTGTATCAACCTTCCTCCTTGAGTGATGACAATATTGTTCCAGGTTTCAGTCTTGCTAATGGCAATGGACAGACTACTGATGCTCTCATTGTTTCACAGTTTAGAGTTTCTAATATATTTGTAGAAATAAAAAACATTTTGTGGCTTCAGGATTTGTGATTTAACCCTGGAGAGAACTAAGATTAAATGGCTGAAATTGTACCTCTGGGATGTAGTAGGTTGCTGAGAAGTTTAAACAACTAATTTTCCTTAGAACTAGCCTTTTTAACCCTTGTAAGTTTGCATATTAATTTTCGATATTTGTCCAAGATATACTGAGGTGAAAGGAAGGCTGTATTTTAAGAAAGGGCTATCACTGCTGCTAGGCATAGAATTGGACTGCAGAAAATGTGACTCTATTCAGGGCTTGAAGAGTTGCTAAAAGGAGATCTTATGGTCAGTAACTATTCCTGGGAACACAGCCATTCTAAAAGTGTGAGAAATGTCAAAACATCTATATAGCATTAGGCTGTCGCAGAGGCCAGTTAGGTCCAGTTTATTCAGTAAGCTATAGATACCACACCCTACCTTCCCCTTGAGCACTTACAATGGAAGCATCTTTTCATATTATATTGAAATGAAATTAGGTCTGTTGGTTTGTATAACAGCAGCAATTAAATAAAATTAAATAATAGAAATAAAGAGGAAAGCTTGTGAAGTGACAGCATTAATGTGAAGGAGAGCTACACTAATAACTCATACAATTGCACCAATCTAACCATTAAACAAGGAGTAGTGTAAGATTCTCTTTATTAGATTGATTCGTAAGAAACACATGACTTGTGAAGCCAATCAATTTTCTTTTTCTTCAGCCTGGTTGGCCAGTTTAAACTTTCTGGCTTTGTAAGCCAATTATAAAGCATTACTAATATCTGGAGCCATGAAGACATTCAGAATTCTGAAATTTTTCTGTCTTATAAAACTGATGTGAAGGTACCTATTTTCATTTTCAAAATATCAGGACAAACTGCTCATTCCTTTTGTTGTTCCAGCAGCATAGATGTAAGGTGTTCTACACATCTGCCATGCAAAGGCATGGAAGATAGGATTGTTGTTAATTATATATTTATCATCAGCATTCTGCATATTTCTAGGCTTCAATTTAAAAAAAAAAAATCAGGATAGATATATTCCTAACAGCAGAAGCTGATCACATATTCAAGGCAAAAATAACTCAAAGAAAAAGCGTCAGATCCATAAAGGGCAAAACTATGTCACCAGAACTCAACACAGTTTCAACAGGAGCTAAGATGTATTATTCTCAGGATCCATTAACTCAGTCTCTAGAGAGGGTGCTTTCCAGTTCTTTGTATATGAATGAACTGTTTAGGCCCATGCACTAAAGCTCCTAGCACAGTGAAGACACTGTGTGGCTTGACACAAACACCCATTAAGCCTGATTAAATTCTTTTAGAGTTGTTTCCCATGACACAACGTTCCATGTAAAAACTTAAAAACTTGTGCACTCCATAAATTAGGTATTGTTGCCTAGCTTATTGTCAGTTCTCCCCACTACCCCAGGAAGCTGCTGATCATTTGCACACTACTGCCTTCTGCCACTGAACCCTTCCTCTGGAGGGTAGCCTCCATGCAGTGCAGCTCAGCAGATCTCTGAACCTATTGTGGATCTTCCATCCTTACAACAATTGCTTGCTCTTGTGAGGCCATGGCTCCCAGAAAGTAGCTGAAAACTTTAAGAGAGTGCTCTGTTCCATGTTTAACTTTACTAGGAAGAATTCCTATTTTCTTGAAATCAGGAAGAAACAGATTAATAGATCCAGTTTCCACCACAAGGGTTCCTGTGTCCATCCACTATGGGAGGGTTGAGGGATAGGTGGTGGAAGGAAGGCTCAAAAGGATCAAAATCTTTGGCATCACCAGTCAATTTGTACATTTTCTAATGGTGCACTTACTTTCCAGTCTCAAAAAATTTCTGTTGAATGTAAGTTATTTTTAATTCAGGTGTAATGGACCTTTTAATTTTTACGTTAAAATTGTAAGTGAATGAAGCTCTTTAGTATTTGAGACCAGATATTGTATTCTTTTATTTGGTAATTCCTCTGAATTATAGTCTTTTATAAATTCACTTCTTGAATTCATAGACTCCTAGAATGGTTAGGATTGAAAGTGACCTGGAAGAACCTCTAGTTCCAATCCCCCTAGAACTCTAGAACAGGTTGCTCAATGCCCCATCCAGTCTGGCCTTGAAGTAGATTTCTTTCAGTATGTAGGCTAAATAATTGCTTGGATTTACAGATTTCATACTGTGTATTAACTATTATTAATGGTGTATGGCTTGCTGCTAAGGCAAACCTTATTTCTTCTAGACAATAGCAAAAGGGTTCTGTCTTCTGAACAGCAGTCCATTTGTTTGTAGCTTATTAATAGCTCTTCAGCCATTTAGGAGTTTTGCAAGTAGTGTCTCCAAGGGAAATGACAGTAACTCAGACGCAGACCTGACATGAATCTTCTGGGCTCTCCGAGAAAGATTCCACACTCATTATTCGAAGCACAGAGCTTCTCATTGTCCCCAGGCAGACAGTGGAAAAACATGGGAGGTCAGGAAGTGCATGCAAAGCAGGTCATGATTGCTGTCCTAGTTTTTATCTTGCTGTTGAAAGATTCACTTTTGACATCTTAAAGGCGTTTCTCATGCAACCTCTCCCCTCTTTTTTTGTTTGCACACCACTTGATGTCAGTTAGTCTTTGCTTTTCAGGTAAAGGGGGCAGATGTTTATTCACTACAATAGCAGCTGTACAGTCAGGCTCAGGACGTGTCACAAACACAGTAAGGTCTGTGTTTGGCCTTGCACTGATTAAAAAATCTGTAGTGTCACAAGATAAATGTCAATGAAAGTGGCACTGAAGGCTGATCTTATTTATTATGGGAAGTGAACAGTGTTATCAAAGCTGTCAACTGTAGAAGAGTTATTTATTACAGACAACCTTGATATTGGTGAAGGAATAATATGAAGAGAACACAATAAATTATTGCCAAGAATGACTCTTCACCCTCCCCCAGGACAATTATTTTAAGTGGTGTAAGGAGAGGAAATAGCTCATTATTTTAAGTGTCTTGAATTGCTTTCCATCCCTCCCAGTTCTACCAGGAAAATATTTTACATGGAATAAATACAGTGACATCAATTGTCTCTCTGTTGTGAGCTTCTAACAATAACTTCACTAACATTTATGGGTAGGTAGCAAGAGGTACAAAACCCTAAAATTCCTAGGCTGATTTATTTCTTGCCTAGATTGGTAAACCACACCAAAACTCTAGACTATTCCCAACTTGGTTACATACAGTTTTCTTCTGAATACTCTCAGTTTTCCCTTATTAAGTAGACACAAACTAATGGCAATCACCAGTACCCATTAAGGTGAAGCCAAATATCATTCCCTGTCAGTGGTGCTCTTTGGTTTTGCTGGAAGTGGGGATCTATTCCAAATATAAGTATGTGTGCAGCACATCTCCAACCTCATCAGCTCCATCCCTCCCAGTGGCTCTGCTCCACCCAGCCAGCAAGTTCAAGCAAGACAGTCTGTGCATCTGTTCCAGTAACCCCCAGTAACTTCCAGCAACCAATTTTGCAAGGTTCATCTGAAACTTGGTGTCCTTGACAGATCCCTAGTCCCAGTGGTCAGCTCTAAACAAATCTCAGCCATTCTATCTGCCATTTAGTGTATGGGTCTAGCAGTGTTATTTGCTCTGAAGCCGAAGAAACAAATTTAGGATATGGAATATTTTCAGCTGGGAAATATGATTATGTCTGCCAGAACAGCAGATCAGGTCTTGATGGTTTTAAACCTAATCAGTAAACCATTCCATTAGCATAGCCATAGAATTTTATAATTTGATTTATTACTTCATATTAATTTGATTTAATACTTTCTCTTTGGACATTCAATCTTAATCCATATTAGCAAATCAGTTCCTCACACATTCTATACCCTAGCACATACCTCTCTACAAAGCACACACATAGTCTTGAAAACTTTTCAGAAAAGTAATCTTGCTGCGTGTCTTCCCTACTGGAACAAGTGTTAATTCCAATGCTATTCCAATGAAGTTAACCCTTTGATTTTCTATAAAATGAGGTAAAGCATGGATGAAGACTTCCAAACCAGTTATGATACTGTGCACGATTACTGAAATCTGCATTAAGTCTCAAGTACAGCTCAAGCCAGTAATCCTCATTTCCTGGAGACCCCTACCAGTGTCCTCCCCCATACCTCTGAGCAGATATAGCTAGATTTAAATCCAGCTGGATTTAGACCATCAGCAGTAATCTGAAATTACATGCACAGGTGTTGTCATCTTATTGCAAGAGTTCTATACTTTCTTGTTGATTTCTCATGGGCAGCTCCTCACAGCACTGACTCCTTCTTCTCAGCACAGACAAGAATTCCAACTCTCTTCACAGCACAACCAGGAAACTCCAACTCTGTCCTCATCTAGCTAACCCACTCTTTTGTAGCACTCTGCTTCTTATTGGACACAGCTGCGGCCTGTTAAGGGCAGGCCTGTTCCTAATTTTTGGTGTTTGGTACAGCTGCAACTCTGCAGTTGTGAGACAGCCATCTGCATTATCTTTAATTTCTTACATTCTATCCTTCCACACACAAGCGCTGTGATATCAGCCCCACTGCTTTGCCTTAACTGATGCTGCTTACATGGCCTAGACCTAAAATTATGTCATTAACAAAAGACACTGTGAGCATTAAATTCCAGGGCAGCCCCCACAAAGCCCAACTTTCCAACTCCAGTCGACACCTTTCTACTGAATAGAAATGGTATATCCATAGCTTGCTTTAGTCAAGCAAGTAAAAATATTAACAACCTCTGATGACAGCAGAGACTGTAGCCTGAATCACCTAACCTGATATTTCCTAATCCTAACTAAACTTTACCTGCCTCAGGAGAAGAGGTGAATTGCAGCCTCAGGAGGTGACTAAGCCTAAAGATCAGGTTTTCTCAGGTTAATTGCAGCCAGATGATACCACAACAGATTGCAACTGATGACAAAAATTTTTCCAGGTGGCTAAGGGTCTTAAATAAAATGAGATATTCAAGCCTACTTTTGCTGTCTTCAAGATAGCCCTAAACACAGTTATTTAAGGATCTCCTAACACCAGTCTTTCATGTAGCTGATCTTCTCTGTCTTACATTTGTTTCTCTGATAACCTATATCTAGGAGGGTAGTGTCTGAGAGCACTAATTTTACATGGAAGGACACCATGCTTAGCCATAGGTGAAAAATATTTCAGCCCAAGTTTTACTTAGGAATTTAAATTATTTTTGTGCTTTGTATGGAAGTTACCCTCTGCACTTCCTGAAAAGAAGTCCAGGCACATGGTTGATGCCAATAAATGGCCTGGGGCAGAGAAATGTGAAGGTTATACAGGCAATGTGCGGTTTAGACATAAGGAAAGTCCTTTATCTTAGACATTAATAACATATTCCTTATACAATGATAAAGCAATTTTTAAAAACTATATCTTTAGGGAAGTATCTATCCATTTAATACTTGGTGATGTCAAGCAAATAGTCAAGAAAGCATTTGGCTTTTGAAGCCCCAAAATGTTACTCTGAAATTCTGTTTTCATTTTTAAAATACAGTCTTTGATCTATAGACTTTTCTCACTGAATTAAGTGCAAATCCATAACCAAATGTGGTACCTCATTGACGAGTTTTGTGGTGTCACAGATGTCTTACCACACCCTGGTTCCTATGGAGGAAGCTAAGCTGCAGTCAGGATCTCACAGTGGTATCTCGGTCTTACTCCCCCAGATGCTGGAGGAGCCATGTGTACACATACCATCTATCACATGCTCTTCTCTCGGGGACTCTCTCTCCAGGGCATCCCACAGGTGCCTCCAAGTGAAATTCCAACATCTGGTTGTAGATGATAAAAATTTCTTTCTTCTCTTCAGACTCTGCATACATCAGCTCAATGTAATTTGAGAATTACTGGGCTCCATTTTCTTCTCTGTCTGGAAAAGCAACACACAGTGATTGAGAAAACAGAAACTGTGCCCAGAAGTGCCTGAGCACAGGGGCTGAAGTTGATCTGCTGGTTAACGGCTGCACAAAAGGATTCAGAGGGTCTGGAGAGTCCCAGGCTGGGTGTCTGGAAACAGCCTTGGACAAAATAGCTGCGCAGGCTGCTGCATGCAGCTCCTAGGGAGGACCCCTGAACATCCAGTGCTGTGCTGCCTCTCTGCCTTCTCCTGGGGTTGTAGGAGAGGCTAATGCCTGCAAAAAGGGGTGATAAGAAGAGGCAGTTTTTCACTTTGGATTTGTGTCTTTTGCAAAATTTAATGGAAGGCAAAGCACATTATTTTTTCATAAAACACATGGATTTGAAACACTAAACAGCATTATTTGCTATCCTGAAAAGAAGGCTGTGCTAGAATAATACAGCAAGAGCTACTTCAGCAGAAAGGTCCATGCAAGAGGGAAAAAAACTATAGCTGTTTAAATACAGGCAAGTATTTCCCCAATGGAGTACTCATTCATCCTGTTTTAAACGTAATCCAAAATCTTGATTAAAACAAGCAATACTCATTTAGGTTTTAGTTCTCATTTCTCTTTGTGGCTTCCCATCCCTCAAACTTTTTTAATAGTCTTTTTTTTTTTTTTTTCCTTTTTTTTCTTTTTGTTTTTTGTTCTTTTTGTTTGGGGTTTATTTTTTGGGGGTTTTTTTCCCATATTTTTTCATTGGTTGGCAAAACATTTAATGTACTTTAGATGGAAATTTTCAAGTCAAAACTTTGGATGAAAATGTTTTTTTAAGAAGACAAAGTTTCCTCTCAAACAGGAGAAGTTCATCCACATTCAGAAGGCCTGCTTTCAGTAAGTGGGATGCCAGCTATCCCAAGTCCTTTGAAGATACAGATTGTGAACAGACATCGTGCACAAAGATAAGTTTCTGCCTGAAGGAAATTTCCCCCAGAAGTAATTAGTGTCTTCCTCTCTCCCTTGTTCAGGGAGTTCTCTGTCCATCTCTCCATTACTGACATGACTTTCTGAAGATTTTCAATGTGCAGGCTGGGGATAGGTTTGAAAAGCAAACACTTGCTGTTCCTGTTGCCTGATGCATTAGCCTCAGTGCTGCTGAGCTGCACCTGGATAAAGGCTGAGAGATGAGGCAGAACAAGAGGGATCTTTTTAGTAAAAGCAGTAAAGCTTAAACAAAACCCAAAAAAACAAAAAACAAAAAACAGTAAAAGCAGGTGAGCCACTGGTCACCAACAGTCAGGCCTAGGAAGCCCCTGTAGCTTTACATGGCTCAAGCAAACATCAAGGCTAAGGCTCCTTCTCCCTGGGATTTAAAATTATAGAATTGTAGAAAATACAACCCCTGAGGATGTATTTGAGATGTTGGACTCACAGGACTTGACCTTGAGATGTTAAGATTCACAGAATTCATTCCAGATGAAATTCCACTATTGGTTGATTACCAAGAACAATGTTTGAACTCTGCTTTCCATGTCATTATCCTTCATTGTCTGTCATTTTGCCTTATCTTCCATAGCTAAGAGAATAGTCTTATTTTTCACTTCACTGTCATTTCACTAACACCTGAAGGATAAGAGCCATAATTAACATTTATGACTATTTTCCTCTGAGTCAGAAGTAGTTTTGGGGTAATTTTGAACAGAATACACATTTTGTGTGTGTGGGTAGCTGAAGTATGAAGTACTCTTTTCTCTGACCCCAAATCTCCACTCCTAGAAAAGGTATTTATTTTAGACAACACATATGTGTTGTGGTCATATTAAATGCAATTTCTTAGTGGATGTTATGAAGGGTGATGTTTTCCCCCATTTAAATTAAAAAATAATTTTGATTATAGACATAATTGTTCAATCGGTTAAAGCTATTTAATTTTACTTCATTATTTACTATGCTGCTCATACTGAGAAGTAGTTCTATATATTGATTTGTACAAAAGGTGTTACAATAATATAAAATTCTACATGGAGGCCTTGGATGCCATGCTATGGTTTGGAGGGTTTTCTGGTTTAGAGTTTTTGGGGGTTTTTTTGTAGTATATTATCTGTTCTAGAGAGAAATATTTGTCTTTCTGCAAACTACAGGCTTAATGCCCAGAGTCCATTTCAGCTATAACACAACTTTCAGTTTCGATACAAACACTTTATCAATCTTCTCTCTTCTCCCTCGAGGCTTTTTTATTTGGAGAAATTCTCTTCAACATAAGGCCTTTTATCTGTATCAGTAGTTTTCTCTGAAACTTTCTTAACTGAAGCAAAATAAAACTTAACATCAGTGGTAAACAGAAAGGTTGAATGGTCAACTTAAAAATTCTCTTAGGCAGTCATCCTATCCCCAGGTCAGCCTCAAATTAAGGTTGGTACATTCTACAGCATTGCTTATGTCTTCCTTTAAGGATTTTTTAGCTTCAAGCAAAAACCATGGGTCCCTCTTGTGCTGAACCAGGGGCATGGACTTAGCAAGATACCAGTCTTATTTCTCAAAGAGCTGTTATGAATTATAAAATCTAAATCCATTCTTGGCTGATTGCCGAAGGTCTTGGAGTCATTTTCTATGTGCATGAAAATTTAACATACTGTAAAATTACTGTTTAGATCCTGTCCTTTGCCCCTAGCAGTTGAGGGGTGAAGAGGGAACAGAGACACACACAGTTGGAATTGGAAATGCCTTACCTAAGCATACTCTGGGTACTAAGGGTGGGTTTGGAAGGATGACACAAAGCAATGCACAGTATGTTCTATGTTTAATAATCTACACAGAATTCAATCCAAGGTTTTTTTTGTTTTGAAATTGTGCTCATTTAATTCTCTCCAGTGAGCACCAAGAAGCAAATATTATGAATGTGATTTCTCTTTCACTTTACCTGGACAAAGTATTTGCTAAAGCCAGCATTTTAATTCTGAACTGGAGGTTAAATGAGATATTGAGTTAAAATTTAGTTTCTATAGAGGAGGTCCATACATTTTGTTTCAAATTAACATTTTGAATCTAAACATCTCAGTTTTACTCAGGCTCCCTTGCCAGATTATTCTTTTGATAGTCAAATATTTAGCTGATAGGCATGTTTTGAACACTAAAAATATTTAAGTGGCAGTCAGAATAAACTTTGTCAATAAATCTTGTTTTGGGAGTCACTCTAATTCTCTGTAAATAAAGCTATTATTAATAAGGGTTGTGTTGTATTGCACTAGCTTAACCCTCCCACTCATAGATGAGCTGAGAGTTCTGGAAATGTTTCTCTAAGTTACAAAAGTAGTTCAGCTTTGTGCCCAAAGCAGATTTTTGCAAAAGTTACGATTTTACTACCCATCATTAACTGGACAGCCTAATCACCTAGCAACTTCCACTAAATTCTTTAATCTGCCTTTGAAAGTCCTTTCGTTCATGTGGAAATACCAATGTGTAAGGAAAATTTTTCCCCCAGACACTGCCTTTATTATGGGAAGCCAACTCACAGAACCTTTTAAACTTCCGGGATATATAGTGTATTTATTGAATGAACAATGCTCTATCTTAGGGCCAACTGCCTTTGCTGTTTTCACTCGAGTATCACTTTGGTGGCATTGGGTTTGCTGTTGCAAGCTTGTTTGCAATACTTGCATTCCTTCCTGGAAAACTTTGGATGTGGGAATAGAAATTCTTCTTGCAGGAATCTAGAGAAAGAGAGGAGATGTCAGTGCTGTGCTGTTTTGCTCCCTCTCATCTTTTTTCAAATTTAAAGTTCACAAAGTATTGTGCAGATTATCATTGTGCCTCTGTGTTCTCTTCCAGTACTGTCCTAAGGCGGATGACCATCCAGTTAGTGCATTTTTGTGCATCAAATTTCTCTTGAAAGACCTACATGAGGCTGATTCAATCTTCATAATTCTGCTACAGGAACTAGCCCTGTAGCCCTGGTACATCTTTCAGTTATATATCGCTACCTCTCCTCTCACTAATTCTCTTCCCAGTCCACACACTTCCTCTTTCAATTAATAATTTTTCAGGCTTTAGCACATGGCATTTTATGAAGCTCTCAAAGTCAATATAATTCCTAAATAAAATCTTTGGTTTATCTTACCAAAAAAGGTATAAAGCTGGCTAGTATGGTCTAACATTGATAAATCTGTCATGTTAAATCCAAATTATATTTCCATCGTTTGTTTTGAAGACTGTCTGCTATTGAGTTTAATTAAATAAGTTTGCAACTGCACGGACCATTTTTACTTTCCATCCCTCACAAAATACTTCTACTCCCAATTGCACAATATGCCAGGTAACCTGATAAAATTACTCAGACACCTTACAGATAACTTATTCATAAATAAGTTTTAGGCTCTTAGATGAAAATTTCCTTCTGTCTTGATGCGGATGTACTGTTTAGTTCCTGTCTTGTTAGGCAGTTTCTATCTGTCATTCTGTTATCTTTTAACTCATTATGTTAAAGAAGCATGGTTTATCTTACAAAAAAAACCAGAGATAGAATATCATTGACATAGGAAAATGTATCTTTATCATGTTAATCTTGACTCTGCATTTATTGCATTTTCAATTACATGGTTAAAGTACGTTTTCAATATTTCCTTTCCAAGGTCAAATGCAGCTTTGGAAGCCTTCTTTTTGTCTACAAAATTCATGACGTTAGTTCATTTTCTCTCTCGAGTATACTCAAAACGTCTATTAGTTTAATGTTGTCCAGAGAGAAACTGAATTCCTGTTAGATTATTTGAATTCACTAGTAATCTACTAATTTGGTTTTCTATAAGAGAAATAAATTTTGAAAACCAAACTTAGGGAGCTAAGAAGGCAAATTAACATGAAATTCATTAATGTCCCCTATTGTAGGGGGTGTCTAAGAGGCCTAAATTTTTTGTGTGTTTGACTGCTTTTTGTGCCTTTGTTTTGTGATATAGTCACTGCAGTATAAATCAAAATAATAATAATATTGTATATAATAAGGCAAATAATTATTTATGCAAAGAGACTCTATCAGCAATTACATCTCTGGGTATTTTTTTCCCCCTTAGTGTCATTATCAGTTCTTATACAGTAATCTCCAAATTTTATATAAATTTCACAGTTCTAATTTGTGTGAATTCCTGCCTGACAAATCATTGAAGAACTACACTTGTATCCAAATCTGAGTCTCCTTTCACTTTTCCCTTAATGGTGCCAACTTTTTGCTATTTATGTCACAGTTCCTTTTGGCATGGTCATCATGGTCATCATGAACTTAGCTCTATGTTCTCATCATTTCCAGGTATACCATTTCCAAGTATACTTTACACTTGCTTTATAAAACTCTTTTATGTATAAACCTTCAGAAGAAGAACAAGGAGGAAAAGTCGTGGGGGAAAGTGGCGTCATAAAGTGCTTCATAATTGCTGTACCTTGGACTTCTCAGTTACTATTTTTTTCCCACATTTCTGTTCCTCTCTTCTTGTAACCTTTCCTACTTGTTTTTGTCTCCACTTGAAAAGGTAAAGTCTACAATTATGACACAATTTATTTTTCTGGTTTTTATTTATTTTTCTTAATTTTTTTCATATGCTGGCCATCTCAGATTTCAAATCCAAGCTAATTTTCCCCCATCATATTTATTCAGGAACAAGACCCAGGCAGCTTCAATGAATGGCAGGAACTTCTCCACACCCAGACATAGTTCAAGTACTGCAAAAAGTGACCAAAGGAAGAACTTCTAAGACTATTATCAATAATGTTTCAAGCACACAGTTCTCCCTTTTTCTTCCTTCTCTAATTCCTGGGTGTACTGTCCCATTTGTTTTATCTCTGCCATGAAAATTGACTTGGCTTCTTTCACTTAGATGTGGCAGCTGTAACTAGCAGGCAGTTGTCTTAATCTCTGACCCTCAAGAGGTGTGCTCTCCTCAAAGCATGAGTGTATGCTTTTACTTTAAGGACTGAACAGCTTTAATGGCTAACATCCTCTTCTCAAAATCTGATTTTGCCTTGACATTTTCCTTCTCTTGTCAAGCTTCTGTATGGCTTTTTCATCCATTGTAGTAAAAGCACTTCAGAAATGAAATTCTATTTTTTCTCAGATTATAAATGAGTCAAACGAGTCACAGAGGTAAAAATGTGCAAGCTAAGAACATTCATCAGGTCAGTAACAGCTAAGAATAAAATCCAGGTCTCTTGACCCCCGTCCAAACTATGTTGGATCACCCTACTTTAATCCACTGAAATCAGTAAAGTGGATGACTTCTTAAGTTGCGAGTCAGTACGAGAAAGAATGGAAAAGACATTTACAGTAGAACATAAGGTGCTGCTTCCATATGTGAAATACTTAGTGGCTAGACTGTAACTTAGAGCACAAGAGCACAACAAAAATTTCCCGTTTCTAATTAACTGTGCCATAGGTACTAAAGGTGAAATTTTTCTTTCTTAGTATCAGTTATGTGTGTAAATTTTTGTTGCTCTCCATAACTCATGCTTGGTAAAGTGGGTTGAGCTGATAACCCTCTTCCACTTGCCTAGCCAAGAGGACTTGTCTTCCTGTTTGCATCATTCTCAATGTCTCTCCTTGCAACTGAGAATGTGTGCCTTGAGCACACCTGGTACCCTCTGAAACCCCTGAGGTTAGCATGGCATGTGACCCTTACTTGTACCTAGTAACTTAGTGTCCAGGAGGGCTGCTTCAGACTGAAGGAGCTCCATCCGAGTCACTGTGAAGCTTGGTTCAGACAGAAGAGAGACAAAGGACGTCTTGATGTAACATTCAGTTAAAGTTGAGAACATTCAGTAGCCTGAAACTAGGAACATCCCTGTTTTCAGTTAATGACTGCTAAATTAGATTCAATAACACATCAAAGGAGGACAATCTTATGGTTAATTGGTACCTAGTCAGGATGAGAGAGAGGTGGTGAGGCTTGAAGCCAGATTCCTCAAGCCCTACCTCAGGCTGTATAGCCAAGTGTCAGTTTGTTGCTCTCCTTTTGGCTTATGTTGAATTAATTCAACAACCGCTGCTTAAGGCTATTTTCCAAAGTCTCTTTACAGCTTAATGCCTAGGGCCTTCTTTCAAAGTACAAGAGTCGATTTAAATTCCAGCATGAGACAACTGAAGCAAAGTCTTTCGTTGCTGGGGAGAATGCTCTGCAGTGGGGATAGTGGGAGAGAGGACAGGAGCGAGAGTGTCAAAAATAGAAATAAAAATTAAGCAAAAGCTTCTGCCATCTGTCCTTTCAACTGGATGCTCTTGCAGACAGTGTGTTTGAGCTCCTGTTTGAAGTTTCCAAATACTGGAGTGGCTTTGACGATGAATCTCTTTTCACAGATCCACTTAAAAGCAGCAATTGGTTCACAACTATATTTTGTGAATAAAGTTGGATTTCCAATCTACCCTTCTCCTCAGAGTTCCATGGTCACCTTCTGTCTGGCATGATGACTGTTTTGAAACACATTCTATTCATCTAGCCAAGGTGTTTTTTGTATTTCATATTCTCCTTCTGTCCTGCTCTAGACTTGATCTTTTCACAAAAGTACCTCATAAAAGAATTCTGGGTATAAAGGTTAGATGAAGTCAGATGACTTGGCTATTGGCAAGTTATCTAGTGTTTGCCAGATTTTACAGAAATATGCATGGGAAAGGCTTGCAAGTGACCCTTGAAAGGTTCTATTATAATCAACATAGAATTAGCATTGCAAAGAGGTCTTATTGATGCCTAGGTGTGATGAAAGTGGAAGTGAAACCTGAAGGAAACATACTGAGACAGCTGACAGTTTATGCTCTTTATTTTAAAGCAGGTGGTTGACCACCATTTATGAAATAAAGCAAAAAGATCCCCAGTTTGAGTCAGATGCAAAAAAGTGCCATCTCTTCAAACAACAGACTGGCTTGGTGTTGGTATGCCATCATAATCATCTGAGTAGTGCTGATACTGGTCAGTAAGAAGAGGCTGATGCAAGTCATCTTTATTTTTCTTGACACGTACGATACATGCAGCAGCAGCAAAGATAATTGCAACAAGAACCAGTGCAGTCACTATTGCAATAGTTATCATCTCTGTGACACGGAGAGCCCGACCTAAAAGAAGGAAAACAAAAGGCAAAGATATTAAAAGCAAAGTCAAGTAATATGGAGAAATACCTAAAGTTCAGACTGGAACTCAGCATTTGTCATTTTTTCACTGAGTTGGGGAGTAGAAGTAATTCAAACTTTGTTTGATAATTCTTGTTCAAAATTTTTAAGATTTAATCTAGAGAAGATTTAATCCAGAGAAGATTTAATCTATCTTCCCTCACTCTAAAATCTGTTCTGGACTTTTTTTCTGCCACCTTGTTTGTGAGGATTTGCATTCTCTATACTGAGTTAATGAATCTGTTTGACATAGGAATGAGGACATTCTGCAAGGTTAAGATCCAAATGAGAACTTCTCCTAAAATCAGGGTGGTTACTGGGAACTTCATGGTGGAACAGTCTCTGACCAGTAGCTATACCAAATCCCAAACAAACATCTGGAAAGTAAGGCATGAAAGCAGACAAAGGCTTTTACAAAGACAGAAAATATTGTTGGTGAAATTTGGATAAACTTCAAGAGACAGAGATATGAAGGGAAAAAAAAGGAGAGGAAGCATCCAGGCTGCACAGTTTACCTGGCCACTCGACTTCATAGCTGTATCCCAGGTTTTCTGGTGCAGTAACAAACATTTCATTATTGGTTACTGGAGGCCAGAAAGGCACCATGTTGTACTGTCGGTTATGTCCAATAGGGGCATTCTCCAGTGGGTATGTTGAGATATCTATATTTGAAAGTCAAATCACATTTCTGTAAATAAATTCAAAATAAATTCTACTACTTAATTTTTTTTTTTTCCAGTAGCCCAGAATTCTTTTTCAGTTTTTCCAGAAGGATTTGTTTCCTGATGTGGCAGATATAAAGTAAGAGTCTCTATGCTGTCCAGAACCAAGGTCACTAATGTTATCTCTGGTTTTGAACAGAAATCACCAATAAATTTTTAAGAATTTTGCCTGTGTTGGGCTTTTTGTTTCTTCTCACATGGAAAATGAGGAATATTTCAAAGTCTTTTTTCTTTTTTCTTGCTTTGCCTGATTGTAGCAGTGATGAACAGAATGGCAGTTGATGTAAATTCCAGTGGATTTTGTTTTTGCAACATTATGCTAAATCAGAAGGAAGTGAAATAAAAACCAAAACAAAACAGAAAATCCCCAAACCAAATCAAATCAAACCAGGAGCAACAACAAAACTCAAAACATAACAGAAAGAAAATACTTTGTGGTAAGGTGAAGTCAACCGTTGTGATAGATCATATAGGAACCACAAGGGGATACAATTGCTCTCTGAGAGCTGATATGAGAAAATTAAATGAGGCAGGTTGTGGAAGCTGCACAAAGAAGGCTCAGTTGTGCAGCAACAGCTGTCTTCTGTAGAAGAAGGAAGAGGAGTAGAGATTATCCTAAAAGAATAAAGTTGCTGCATTGTGCAGAGGAATACAGTTGCTGCATGATGCATAGACATAAGGGTTAGATTGAGTTCTCCTCTAGTCCACTGATGTAAGTCTCCTTCCTTCTTCATTTTTTTTTCCTTCATTCCTTTCAAATCCTTCCTTCTGTTGTTCCTTTCTCCCTCTTTTTCACTTTCTCCTGTATAACTTTTTCTGTTCCTTTTGGAATTAAAAAAGCAAGGGCAGAAATGGTAACTATCCTTTAGAATTATAAGGAGATGGCTATTGAATTCTGGTAGTATATAACAAAGGTGATGAAAATGAATGTGTATGGCATCTGTTCTCCCTTCGACAAGAAGAAAATAGTTATTTACTCCACACAATGGTGGAATGTCCTTCCAGGGTTACAATGCCTTTGCTCTATGGAGACAGTATATTCCCACATACTGTTTTCTTTAATGGTGGCTGCTCTGTCTGACCAGGTCCCTTCACAGAGAGTGGTCTGTGATTGGATGTCAATGGGGTGAAGAAGAGAGCTTGCTTGTTCCTACTTTGTCTTTGTTAACAATACTGACTCTTGAAATTCCAATCCTCTCTCCTAAATTTAGGGCCATCTTACTGTCCCAGAAGAAGGAGTTGAGTTTTTGTGAGTACAAAGACTGACAACCAGCCATCCTCCCTCTGTCCATGAGAACATCTTACCTGCAGAATGCCGTCTCAGCCACTCATCAAAAAGAGCATCTGTAAATGTGTGCAGGAGGACAAAAATGGGGTCATTTGGTGATAAATGAGTTTGCCCTCCTGTCCCATTCAAAAATAGATGAGCTAAGTTATGAAGACTTCGGACTGCTGGGTCATATTTTCCTGAAGGATCACTGTACCCTGAATATGCAGACAAAGAAGAAAACAAAAATTCCAGTGAAGATTTTGTTTGGAAGCTGCAGTCTCAGATTAATACTTTTTTTTTCTCTGAAATGCTTTCATGTTGTTGTATTGCTTTGCTTAAAACAAATGGGTAGCTAATTCTCTACCTACTGACATTTGGGAAAGGTTTCTGGAATAATTTTCAGATTAAAATCACCTTTATGAAAGAATGCTGGGAATGTGGACTGCAAAGCTGCTGGGTTCTACCACAAAAATGGCCAAAATAACATCATAGCATGAAAATAGAGGTATATATTTAGGCCCTAAATATCTTTCACCATACTAAAATAGTTGCATGAGTTTTCTAACTGCTTACTAAAGCAGGTGTCTCTTGACATTTATTCTAATGAGCTAGCAGTTAGGTTTCCATACATCACTTCCATGCATTCTGGGAACACATATTGGAAATCTTCACATGCTCTGGTATTTTTTATTTTTTCAGTGAAGATAGAGTGTATCTTTGCTTGTGCCCAAAACCTCATAACCCTCAAGTCAGATGTTAGGATCTGAAGCATCATGAAAACTCCTGTGTTCAAGCTTTGGACAATTGTTCCAGGGAGGGATACATACAGTTAATTTTTTAAAGCCATGTTTGGACACCTGGGTATTGATAGGCAGCAATTTGAACTGTCACTTTTTAATTTTTCCTGTTAAAAGCTCTGGATTATTAAGGTATAGAAGAAGTTCTTAGGATACTGTCTGAACAGTATAAATCAAATCTTTAGGCTCTCTTTTCTGTTGGGGGGGGTGTGTGTGTGTATGTGTGTGTTCTGGTGTGGTATTCACATTCCCTCTGAACAGAGAGAAGCTGTGAGACAAGCAGAGAAGAAGGAAAACATAATTCTTATCTTGCTTGCTGTGCCTGTGTTGTGCTAAAGTAGAATGCAATATGGAGATTGTTTACCCAAAGTGAGGATGTTTTGTTCTCTTGGCCTATCAAGGCCAAGAAGTGTGTGTGTGTGTGGGACTGTCACGGGACAGTCAGGAGAGAATCAGAGATGAGTGCAGTTCTGTGCAGCTGTGGGCAGGAGTGAGTGCATGGCAGATTCAGTTTAGATTAAATGTACATAGTATAGTATAATAAAGTAATTCCTTAGCCTTCTGATGATGGAGTCAGATGCATCATTCTCTCTCCCCTTCGTCAGAGTTGTCATTGATTTACAATAGTCTGGTGTTGGAGGGTTTAGTTTTAAATGTGCAGAGCTTATAGAAGAACTGAGTTTTATGTCCCAGAGAGGATGGCTAGCATGTCTAGCAGTAAATCCTGTACCCAGAGCTCAATTACTATTTCAATACTATTGCACTAAGTACTAGCACAGCTTTCAATTTATTTTGATTTCTTTTCTTTGTTTCAATTCAGATACCAAAATAACTGCTAGAAGCCCTTGTTTGCTTCATTTAGGGATGCAGCAGCATCAATCCACAGGCAAGGACTGTGTTTTCAACAAAGGCAACATACTAAGTATGTGCCAAGGACATGAAGTTATTTTTTACTTAGTATACCAGCAGCAGACTCTTGAGACTTTTACGCATTTTAAGAGACATAAGCTATAGCTATAAAGTAATTTACATAGAGCCTTTTTCCACTTAATAGTGAGCTAATACTTAATGCTAAGAATGTGTTCTTCTTGTCTAACAGCCTGTCTCAAAACTCATACTTCCAACAGGAGTAAGTGGCAAGTCTGCTCCCTGACTTATTTGGAGTTGTTCCAGGTCTTTTTATTTGCCATGTTTACCTTCTACTGTGTTACGGAAACTGTCTGTTGAATTGGAATAAAAAGGAGGGGTGTCAAATAGACCAACTTCCAAACACTGAGCAACATCCTCAGGCTCTGGGAGACGCTGTACCATAGGTCGTGCTACATTTCCAGCAGGATTCCTTCGGATGGGACCACCCTCAGTACCTGGAAATGAAGAGAAGGGAGAAAACAAGATCCAGAACATTAGGCCACAGAATGAATCGCTCTCGTGATTTAGAAAAATTTTCTACAAACTTTCATGTGATTTCCTGATGAGACCTAGGCCAAGATTATTGAGGATGTCCTGATAGAGTAGCTGGGAAAAAGATTATGTAAATTACTAAGCCAGTTTTGGGGATTTCTTATTTTTTGCCCCATAATTCCATGACGATGCTTATATGAAGAAATTTACTAGTATTTAAAATTTTTTTAAAATTTTGTTAGATATGTTAGAATGTGGTATTACTCACATTCAAAACATGGTATGCATAGTTATTATGGGGATTTGCTGGATGTTTAATTTTAGGAGCAGAATGGCATGAAGGTGATAAGTGGAGTAGTCAGAAGAAAAGTTAAGCTTCAGTTAAGAAATAACACTGCCAGATGTAATTATTTATGGTGCATGAGATGAATTGGTACTGCATCAGAAGGGAAGGCAAGGCATTTAATCTTTCTTCAGCTACAAGCACCTGATAGTATGTATTATCTCAACAGACTGATGAAACATGGATCGAGAATATTCAAAAAACACTTTTAAGATCTTTTGGCTGGAAAAAGTCACTGCAATGTAAAGCATTATATTTATTTATTGTTAAGAGAATTTTCTCTCCAGATATCTTTCATCACTCATACTTACTGTTACATATGGTTCCCAAGGTTTCATAATCTTCTACATTTTCACATAGAACTCGCCACTGAGAGAAGATTGAATTCTGGCTTATAAGAGAGACATCAAAATTGCTTCTAGCTCCCATCAAGTCATCTGAGCAGATATCACATGTATTTTGTCCTGTTGCAAAGTTCCAGTAGGGCAGTCCAAAAGTGGGGTCCTGTAGCATGTTCTAATCCACATATATATGGTGTTACTATGTGTTTGACACAGACAGCTATAATATTTACTGCTAAGAGAATGTTAAAAAACAGCTAAATACATCTTATTAAAAGCCAGAGTCCTGCCTTAGAGAAGGGAAGAACTCTATGTAAAATTCATGTGGAAGCTTTTGGTAGTTTTTCACATTGATACTTTTGTTCAGCAGAACAGATAGCTGTACTGCTGAACTGAATCATGGATCTCCCCCACTAATAAGACAGTACCTCTCCCACAAAACCATATTGTGAGCAGCAAGAAACATAAATTTACACTGACCCCATTTTCCAAATATTTTTAATGGCCTGTCAGCAAAAACAGTCTTTGTAGTGCGCATAATAACTTGGTCAACTGTGGAACTGAAGGAAATATTAAGAATAGGGGGTTTGGCTTTTCCATTTGGCATTGTTTGGTTCTAGTATAGGTTAGAGTTGAAAAGTTCTGGAGTTAGTGAGGCAAAATTACTTTGACTAATGATCAAGTCTACTGACATAAATAGGAATATATATTAAATCACAGACAGAAAGAACTTCTCAGGGCTTTCACTTAGAAAAATGCCACTGATGACAAATGTGTGTCTTGGAAGGGAATATGTGCCTCAGCCTGATGTAAAGCAATTAAAGCTAGTGGAAACACTGAAGTGATTTCCGACACTATTTAGTTCTGACCTTGAAAACTTAATTCTTGCTTTTTTAGGAAGGATGGTGGTTCATAAAATACTATACCCATTTTGTGAATAGGTCCACATAAGAGAAGGAAAAAAAGGGAATAATTGATTTATGGAACAAGGTATAACAAAACAATAATTTCTCTTAACAGTTACACAAACTAAATGTGATTCTGAATCCTTAAGCCATCTTTGTTACCACTTTCTTCAGAATTTCTTCTGCTTTGGTTAATGTTATTCAAGAATAATGGCCATGAGATTAAAAACACCACTGTAAAAATTTTGTTGGTCCAATAAAATGTCTACATCTAGAATACATCTTTTTTTCCACAAGATTTTAATGGAAATTTTATGTTTTCTATTGCTCTGATTAAAATATATTTAAACATCTCCATAAAAGTGACGTTCTGAAGCCTAAATGCACTCTAATAAATTTTGTATACCAAATGAGTTACTGAAATCAAAGCAGAATCACTTCAACACGTAGGGAAAGCTGCTGTCATTTTTGCCTATTTTAATATGAAGTTCTTTAACTGTACAAAACATAGCATGAGTACCAGTAAACATTTATAGGACGTTCACCTGCATGTCTCTTTCAAGCTGCAGCAGATGGTATCTGTGCCACGTGACAAATGCTGGTCCCTCATGAGAGAAATCAACTCCTCCAAAACTCTGCTGCCCTGCACCAAGGAAAGTCTTCCTGACGGAATAATAATGAGACCACACAAAGTAGTTATAAATGGAGATATTCTCGAACTGAGGTGTGTTGCCATCTGGTCCAAAAATTTCTTCACGTCTTCGTGTGGCAATAACGATGTCAGGGTGGACTGTCACCTTGGCTTGGTGTAAGGCATTCACAAAGCGATTCCTTTCTTCTGCACTTAGATCCAAAAGATTCCTCCTGACTGTGACGATACAGAAGAAGCAAGTTACCAAAGCAATTGACACTGAAGTCTGATCTCAGAGAACTTGTTTATTGTGTTCCTAATAACTCTGGGTAAGTCCCTTTTTCTTCAAGTATTCACCCTTTTTTATTGGGGAAACTCACTGAGTATAAATAGATAATGTTTTTTATTTTGGGAAAATCTGAAATAAATTAAAAGATAGCTCCAATCCTTGCAATTTTAGTACTTTTAAGAGTACTGCTACAGATTATCTTTCCATCCTGCTAGACAAAAGAGAAAGACTGTTTGTCATATAAACTTTTCAGAACTTCATCTGATATATTTAAGATTTCCTGTGGTAGTACTCTACAAGAAATAAACAGTATAAACCAATTTATAATAATCAGAAACTCTCTGTTTGGCAATTTAATGAAGAATTAATTTTTTTATTCTCGAACCATTGTAGGAAAAATGGCAGATTCACCAGTGAATTATTGTGAATTTCACACAGTACCGTATCACTTTAATCTGAGATTCTCTCTTATTTTATCTCTTTAACCTGACATTATTAACAAATGCCACATATTAGTCCTTTTTAGCAGTATATCTCAAAATAAAGAAAAAATGCCATTGTCCACACATAGAGAGTGAAACCAGGAGGAAAACTGACTTGTTGAAATAGCAGTGTTTCAGCATGAAGAACTGAGTTCAGATTACCTCAGTTCTTCTTTCACCTGGTCTGAGAAAATCTCTGACTAAGTTTAGACTAAGATAAAGATAGAATTCCCCACAACTGTTATTCAATATTTACTTATTGTCATTTAAAAAAATACTGTAAAAATCCATAACTCATTGTCCAAATTAGTAATCAATATGTTGATACAAGAAGCAACAGATCTTCAACAAGAATCTATATGAAGAATAAAACTGAATTATGTTTCAATAAAAAAAAATGATTCAGTGAGGGATTTTAGCTTCTGGGAATTCTAGGAAATTTAAATAAAGTCCCTCCTGAAACATGAATTTCATCCAAGAAGTGGGTATCCTGAAACATATTTTTTTGTTTTGCAGAACTGAACTGACATGAACTGGACCTCATCACTGAAGTGATGGGGTTTCAATTTTGTTGGTTTTTTGTTTGTTTGTTTGTTTGTTTGGTTGGTTGGTTGGTTGATTTGTGGTGTTTTTTGTAGTGTTTCAAGTAGAAAACTTGAATAATGTCCCTCTAATTTTGATTCACATAGGCATCTTAACATTTTAATTTTTAAAGTATATGCCTGAACCACAACAAAAAATTGTGACTATTATTAGAGTTAGTCATGAACTGAGAAGATATGAAGACACCAAACTGCATTTTACAGCAATTTAGTATGGATGTACCAACAGTAATCCAGTAATTATTTCTAAAATCTGAGCAGATGGGGCCAATGGGTCTGTGAATGGGCAAAATAGGTGACCTCAATATGGAAACTTAGAACATAATAGGAAACTAAATTACACTTTTTAAACTCATGCATGTTATCATGCATGATGTATCTGATTTATTTGGCATATTAATGCATTGTAAAGGATTTAATGTGAGAAAAGTAAAAAGTGCTGTTGTACATTCTAGAAAATCACTTAAAACTTGCCTGTCTCTAGTTTTACATTAATTTTGTGTGCAACATTTTTCTCTTGATTATTCCTCACAGCTGGTATCATGGTAAAATAGAATAGGCCAGAATAACAGAGTGCAATCTGGTTTAGCATGCCCAATTCACAAGTAATAATTTCTGCTTTCTAGTTTAGTTCTTGAAGCTCAAAGAATGAAAAAAAAAAAAAATCAAAGATTTTCCCCATAGCCATCAATAAGTTATGATTAAGGAATTATTGTTAAAATTTGATTTTGGTAAGCAGTCATTTGTTAACCCTTTCTGGGACATGCTCTAACATCCATGGAATGTTCCCTTGTCTGGTGAACATGTCAGTGCTGATTTCTGTTTCTGCAGAAAGAAACACTGCATATTTGTGCTAGAGACATTTTGTTTAACATGTCAACAGAACCCATTGCTCATTTTGGGGGGAATTGTGGATTTTACAGGATTAACAAAGTAACATCTTTGAAGTTAAAAGTGTAAAAATTTAAAAATAAAGATTGAAATCTTATCCATTCAGATGGTTTTCAGATGAGAACAAGGCTCTGTTCCCAGGCCTGTTTGTCTTTTTAAATTTCCCTACAATATTCAATATTTTTCCAGTCCTGCAAGGATTTCATAACAATTTTTTTTAAAAATTAAAGAACTGTTTAGTGATATGCTAGACTTAACTGAAACTGGAGTACTGAAGAAGGGCTTACCGCGTCCTGGACTGATTCATTTGAGCTGTCCACAGTCATGACTAATGTTTTTATAGATATTGACAGCAGCAGGGACAGTAAAAATATACCAGACCAGGTATATAGTTTAGAATTGTATTAAGGAACTTTGAATGAAAAGAACAGCTAAAACAGTCACAAGGTATTAAACCTGTTGAGGTACATATTATTCCCAAACACACTCACAAACATATGTACATGCCTATATACGTTGTTTTACTCTTAAATCCGAATAGTAACTTTTTTTTTCACTATAGATGCTCTATTCTTTAATGGACTTGGATGCATTGAATACAGCTTTCTTTTCTTCCTTTAATGGATAGTAAGTAAAGAAATTTATATACATGATGAACAGCTCCTCTAGCACCTGCCTTAACCCCTTTAGCAACATACTAAAATGCTAAATAAATAAAATGGACATTTTGCACCTTAAAGAGAACAAATCCACTAGGTACATTTAGAAGCAAGCACTGACAAAGAGCAATTTCCATGTCCTATTTCTGATGCTCTTACCTATGCTGATCTGTTGGCTGCAGGTAGGTCCAGTCCAGCCAGGCCGGCAGGACCCGCAGTTGTAGCCGGAGAAGTTCCCGTTGCAGCGGCAGGTTTGGTTGAAGAAGCGGATGGGCCATTGTTCACGGTCATCCCGCCCGTCGTGGATGTACTGGGGGCCGTGGGGCCGTGAGTCAACCGTCACCGGCACGCACCGGCCCCGTCCTGTGGACACGCCACACCGGTCGGTACCGGGCCCAAACACAGGGAAATAGTCTGGGCAGCACATGCCGCTCCTCAGGGACTCAACAGTTGCGCACTGTCGAGGGAACTGAGCTCCAGCTTGGCCCAACATGGTAAGAAGCAGTAGCAGGGAAAGGTAGAGCAGCGTGGGGATCCGCATGACAGCGGGTCAAGCAGAGCCGGCTTGTTCCCAGAGCTGGCTGTCCGCACGTGCTGATTTCCTCTCCTGTGATGGAGCACCCAGCTCCCTCTGTGGAGAGAGAGAGAAAGCAAGAGAGAAAGCAGAATTAAAAAAAAGTGATACAAATCTCTGGGCTACCCCTTTCACCCCTGAAAATTCCTTCTAACTCTACACCTCAATACTCTATCTGAAAAGGCGAACGACTCTGACCACAGGCACTAATGTTCTTCTCGTTATCTGCACAAAAGATAGCAGATAACTAGATCTATATTTGCTCATTAACTTCTAAATTCTTCCAGAATGTTTATTCATATTTTACACTTGCCAGACACATTTGCTTCACTACCACAAATTTCTGAAACCTAAGGCACCAGTTTTCTGAAACTTTTTTTTTTGCTCCTCCTTCCCTCTCCCAGTTCATGCCTTTTCTGCATTTAACTAGCATATTTTGTTTTCCCCTCTGTTTTCTTGCTGTTCTCCAGTGCCAGCTCCAACATAAAGTGAATCTATACTTCATGCATTGTACCTGTTTTCTCTTCTTGGTACCCCTCCACTGCTGAGATCTTGTTCTATCTCTGTGCGTCCTATGACTGTCTAACCTGAAATAAGCACAGCTAATTTCTCTCCTGGTTCAGTCTGCCTGCTAATCCTTCTTGTACCAACACAGTATGGCTTGGCTTCACCCTCCTTCCTCTCTTAATCCCCTTTCTACTTCAGTGCATTTCTCTGGACTTTAAGTACTTGAACAGCACATGATTTCTTTCATGCTTATCTCCTTGTGATTTTACAAGTTTTAGCAAAGGTCAGAGACAAATACTTGAATTCAAAACAGAACAAATGTGAAGTTGGTTTTTGTTTGTTGTTTTTTTTTTTTTTTTAATTACTGGCAAAGAAAGGCTCATTTGAAAGCACACAAAGAACAGTGGGGAAAATCGCATTTAATAGACACTTAGAAAAAGTTCTTAAGATGGCATTTTCAAGATTAGGCTGAAGTAAATGACTAAGCAATGTTATTTATAAAATTTAATACTCCAGTTTTTAAACTTAGAGCTTTAGTTTAACAATTTATTTATTACTAAAATAAAAAACACAATGATCATATTGGAATTTCATGAAATACTAAGTTCTGAGCAGGTACTATGAAGGGTGGTGAAACAAAGAAATTAACAAACCTCTTAAATAAAAAAAAAGTTTATTTAGTCACTGCAAGGGTGATTTCTGCTGTGCAAAAATGACCTTATTCAAGTTATTACTCTCTTTCTTAGCTTTCAATAAGGATGGATGTCAGCAAGGTGGAGATATATCAAGTAGGGTGCAGATATGTCAAGAAACATCTTAACTGGCATCAAGACAAAACATTAACAAGTTTTCTGGGAAAAGGTTCAATAACACTGTAACTGGCATCAAGAAGGAAATGGATTACCTACTCTTTCTCCTTCCCTAGATGCAAGTCATAATGCAAGAGTGCACCCAATTCTGGCAGAAAAAAGAAACAGGTTTTTGTGTGTTTATTCTTGCCAACCAGCCATGCAACAGAGCAGAACCTTGCTCTCTGTGCCTTGTATAATTCAACATGCTTGCTTCAGGGTAGGACCTAGATTTTTAGTACACTTCGCTGTCTGTGTAATTCATTCTCCATTTGCAGACAGTAATATTTCTAAGTCCTCAAATGAATCTCTTTTCTATTCTGACTTCCACTTCATTCTCCATTTTAGCCAATATTCTCTTCTTTACTAGCTTATCCTTCTTCTTTCCAAGCTTAAACCTTTTCTCTTTGAGCATGTCTCTTGGGACACGTGACACAAATTCACTGTTTACACATCAGAAGGTAAACCAGAGCTGGTAAAAAACCTCTTGAGATTTTATCTGAAAAGAACTTAAAGTTCAAAGAAAAAGCATACAGGTTTTAGCTATGAATATTTAGCAAATACAGCAAATTCATAATAAGCTTAAAAGGGGTAAATGCTGCTCCTTAGAAAAAGCCCCAGTAAAACAGAGCAAACAGATGTACTGACTGGGGTTTCCTGGCATCATAAAACTTCCCCTTATAACGGTGTATGTGATTTAGATCTTTTGTAAACGTCTTGCACAGAAAACACCTATGAATGTTTTACGACAGAGATGCACTGCTGAGGATCATATACCTTCTTTGCCCCCTGATGTTCCCTTGGGTTTCCTGTTGGAAATCTTGCTGAACTGTTTGGTGGAATGCAATCCTTTTTATAATCTTTATTTTGATGATCATGCCATTTGAGATATATTGCGTTTAAAGGCTCCTGCTCCCCTACTGTGCCTGGAATGATTTGATCTTGGAGATTATCCAAATGCACATCTGTGTTTCTGTGGCTCAGTTCAGAAAGGGCTTGTCCACAAAAGCAGGCTAATGAGGAAGAAGTCAATGTGTGAACACCTAGCTCACTAATTGCCTGTGTGGACTAAAAGATCCGAAAAGAGAGTTATTTAATATGCTATATATTTGCATATACCTTGCACCATTCTCTTTTTTTTTTTTTTAACATTAGTTCTTGATGCTGAGAACAGATCTCTATGCAGACACAAAAGGTTTAGCTGTGGTCTGTACCCTAAGCTACTGGGGAAGGTTATAAAAATCCAGCTAGTTCTATTTGTGCTTGATGAAACCTGAGGTACCGATTCTGTCTCATCCCATGCCATCAGCCCAACAGTCAAAAGTCGTTTCTCTGGAAGCTACCCAGTGGTCTTTACTAAGAGTTGGAATACAGGCATCTGTTTGTTTAAAGTATAAGAACACAATATTCATTCAGAAGCTCCGTTCTTTAACATGTGAAAAGACATGTGATTGTAATGATACTGCTACATGAATTTTTCTCCCTGTGAAACAATACCTTTAAGAAGCATTAAAGGTCAGTGCCAGGAAACAGATCATTATCAATGGCACTCATGGAGCATATACAGCAGAAGATGATTGCCTATTTATGTAGACTCTCTCTTTGTAGTTCTTCAGTTGTCATAGGCTCATTCAGTTCTACACAATTGAATAAGTAAATTACATTTTGAGTTTTGGTCTACTTCTTCTTGGTCTGTTTTAGCTGGTACATTCTAACAGTACTATGCAAGATTAATGTAAAAGAGAAAAACTTAGTTGTTTCCTTTTTTTCCTAAAGAGTAGGGGGGAAAAAAGAAAATAAGACCCTACTAGTTTAATGTATTTCTAGCATACTATAAGCAATAATCAGTTAAAATTGCTATCTCAAGACATCAGTAGACAGCTGCAGACTTTACAATGGAAATGGTGCTGGAGTTTCATAAACCAAACATGTGAATGCAAAAAAATAGTCGTTTACAAATAAATTGTAAATGAATGGGCAACAAACAGTGATGTTAACAGTGATGTTAATTGAGCTGTAGCCTTTAATTTTCTACTTCTATTCAGAAAAACAACCAAGGAGAAACTTATTGCTGAAACTCTTTTTACTGAGATTAACACTTGCAGTGAAATTGAGACATGATTTTCTTACTGATATTTATCATGCAAACTGTAGAAGTGTATAACCACAAGGAACACATAATTTCATTTTTCCCACAAAACTTAGGTTTTAGCAAAATACTTTGAGCTAGAATTAATGAGTGCAGCTATGGACATCTAAACCTCAGTGGTCAGTTAAAATAACCAATTTGCTGTAGTAGGAAGACAGTGGACCAGCCTCAGATAATGAAAATCAACACAGTCCCATTGGTTTTAATAAGACATAGAATTACAGTTAGCTGGAGGGAGCTTGGCTCATTTGTGTAGCTTAACCTTCAGCAGGCTTATTTGCTGACAAGAACACTACAAAAATAATGCTGACTGTTACAAGCAGTACTTCCCAGTTAATTCTACTATGTATTGTCCTAGTCTATATTATCTCCCTTTTTGTTAGACAATTGAAAAGGAACGAGTAGTGAATATGAAACTGCACTAAGTGCAACCTTATGAAGTCAAAAATACCATTCCAAGGACTAGAAATAAAAGGATTTATTTTTTACATTTGTTGGGAGTGGGCATAAGGTTTTCACCCATTCATTAAATTTTTTCTTCTCTTCCTATTGTCATATGTTGTATCAGATATGGGAAGTCCCATTGTATCTAACACATATCTCAGACATGGAGTGATATTATTCATTTTTCTAGGAAATCATGCATATGCTGTACTGTACTCTACCGCAAGATTTAATTATGGATTAAGTTTAATTAAAGCAATAGTAGTTAGTCACCTTTCTTATTGGCAACAACTTTCTCATCTTCATCCAGCAGACTGAATGATTCTTACTAAGTACTTACTCTCTGAGAGTAGGACTCTCATATTTTTATCAAGTACTTTTTTTTTCTTGCAAATAAGGTAAATTCTACTTTCATTTTGAGAGAATATGTATACCTTTCTTGAAAGCTGGACCAACTATAAATCCATGTATAGGAAAGATTAATAAAGCAAAGGAGAAGATTTTTATCAGAAGTTTTGATAATCTGATTAAAGAAAAAAATAAATTAAATAAAATAATATTTTAGACAAATTGATACTGCTTTTTTTAAAGTATCAGATTTTCACAGTAAATCTTACAAATGCTATAAACAGTTTAAGCAAAAGAAATAATTTTAGTCATACCTACTCCATAATATGTTCTATTCATCTAAAGTTTTAGCCATGTACTTGAATGTGTGTTATAATGCTAACAATTTCTGAACATATCTTCCATGTTTTTGTTATTCTGGAATGATAGCAACGAGCTGAAGTATGGCTGAGAAATGAAATTGGCCTGTAGTTGCTTCTGCAAAGTAAAGTGCAGAAAATTCACTCTATATTTGTAGTTCAAAAGTTCACCTTCAGCAGGGAAACATATAGGCAATTGGAGTCTTTATTGCTTTCACCAAACACAGTCCAGTGCCTAGAGAGATCTGCAGCTTCAAAATGATGCAATAGAGGTGACAAATGACTGCCTACAGAGAAATGAGTGAAACCTTAAAGAGTGTTGTAGATAGGCGTAAAATGGAAATAAGTAGCATTTGTCTAAGAGTTTGAAATAGCTGCAAAATAGCACACATCACTTTTGCCTCTTGAAAATATATGTGAGGTTTGAAAGCAGTATTTCAGAGAACAGTTGACTGGCAAAGGTACAAAATTGGGCAGAGCTTCCAGAAAGCAGAAAGCATGTTGTTCAGCCTGGAATCATTAGTTTTACTTATGAGTGACTGTGGATGTAATCTGACTTTCTCAGCAGCCTAAGGTGAAGGAACTAAGGTGTGCTCTAATCCTAGGGACAACCATGGTATTAAAGATAGCTTTGTGTTGTGAGCAAATACAGTGAGCGCACCGCTTTGATTGCCACAATGCAGTTTCAGCTGGACCATGTAAAACTCTGAAGTACAGAATAGGAAATTGTCTAACATGGTGTTAGAATGGCTGTCAGTGAGCCCTGGAGGTGGAGAGTGTAGAGCTTACAGAAATTAAGGTGTCCATCACCAACAGTGCTCTGCACCTGTCATGCTATGCCATGCTCTCATCTATCCACCTGCCAATGCCATCTTAGGGAAATTTATCCTCCTCTGACCATACTGTAGGGAGATACTAATCAAGAAGTGATATATGTTTTGTTCTTATTGCAGATGCACTTTGGGCAAGCTACCAAAGTAAATGGGAATTTTGCTACTGATTTTAAAGTTAGCAGTATAAAAGCCAAACAAACCTAAAGTAAAACAAAGCCCAGAGCAAGGAAGATGATTCTGTCAACTCTCCTGCCCTTTCAGATCAAATCATCTTCAAGGGCAAGGATAGTCTATGTCTAACACATTTTATCCATCATAAAACACCATGAAATTGAAGACATAAGAGGTCAGATTATTGTTTGGAGTAAACTGCCATAGCTCCAATAAATTAAACTGTTCAGGATATGCCCACTGTTGTTCAAGAAGTTACAGTAATTTATATTTAGTAAGAATCAAGTCCTCCATGTTTCAAATAACTGAATCTGTATTTTTCCCCTTGCTGAAGTGGTTTCTATGAAAAATTATCTTCCAGTGTGATGAATGAAAAGAGCTGCTGGATTATACATAGTATCATATGGCATTTTCTTCCAGGCCTAGAAAAAGAAAAGAACAATACTGGCACAAGATTAATTTTTTCCTTAAATTCATGTTTATTGATAGACACAAAGCCTTTTGACTGAAGCAAGTAAATTATGCACTGGATAATATAGATTAATATCTTATGCTTTGTAGGTGAAAATACTTCGTATTTTTGTAGGGAGTTATCCTATCAAGCTAATATATGATGGTTTTAAAATTATCTTTAAAGAGTAATCACTGACATACTTGCAAAGCAAATAGAAAAGAGTTCAGTGGAAAGAATGCCTCTTAGCCATTTATTGACAAGAGAAAATGATCTAATAGCTGCTGTCTCCAGTATCAGTGTTTTTCTCAGAGCCCACTGAAATGACCAATATACTCTCTTTTGACTTTACTGCACTGTTGACTATGTCCATCATGACAGATTTTTAATAAGCAATCACAAATGACTTGCTCTAAGAAATAGAATGTTGAAGTTCCTCACAAACTTTCTGAATTAGTTTAAAAGCTTGATGAAAATTATGTAACATTTATGGGTTAAATGGATGAAGATTTTTTGTTCCTATGGAAAATCTGTGACATTTTTGTCATGCCAATAGCTTGGAAAATGTTTTAATTTGCAGTAGTAGAAGTTGATGCTGGTGCATTGGATTCCAAGACTAAAGGACACAAATGAAATGTTTCTGATTAGGGAGAAAAAAGAAGATATTTTTATTATTTTTATAACCCACATATAATGATACAAAGCCCCGTTTTAAATTTTTACCACTACCATAGATGATGTCTCACAACTGTCAAAAGGCATGAGGATAAGCAAGGGAGGCTGCTGCAAGTGATGATGTTAATATCATAACTTTGGAGTTCTGTCCTTTAAACACTATCATTTAACAAAACACAGTGCTAACCTTTTACTTACTGGAAAGAATATCTGCAGATATATTTTGAAACTGAAGTTTGTATTTATTATTTATTAATATGAAGGTTCAATTGACACTTGCTTTTTGCAAAAAAATGATGTAGTCCTTTATCAGAATTAGTCCGAATAAGTGCATTAAAGCCATTTAGTATGTCAAGTATTTTAAGTCAAATGGGATGGCTGCAATGATGTCATAATGCAGACTTTTTTATCACGCAGTTACTGTGCCATTTATTCTGAAAATGGAACAGTGTTTATTCCAGCTTTAAATGAAGTTGATAAATATATAAGAATTGATGCTCAGTACTAAGTCCCATAAGTCAAACATAACCCTTGAGAAATTCATTTTTGATCAGGCCTGATAAATCTCATTAATACTTGATATCTTCAATGTCACAGATCAAATAAAAATCCTTGAGGTACCTGATAAAGTGTAAAGGATATTTAAAATATCCCTTGCTGTATATTATGAGCTAGCTCATTAGCCTACAAAAAACTTTATTTCTCCAAAAAAACCCACAAACCCTACTAACCTTTGCAACATAGTAGGAAATATATACATTAAAATCTAACAACCAAAGAATACAATTACAACTCCTGTACACACTTAATTTCTTAGTGTTGTCTAGATGGATCTGGGGTTCTGCTTTGGGTATATTTCAGAGGAAAATCTCCCTGAACAAGCAAAAAAAAAAAAAATGCTGTCTAACCTTCCCTTCTGTGAACAGTTAATAAAAAGCAACATGATGAAACTACCACCTCCTGCTCAGAAATCCTTAATTGAATGAATATTTTAAAATGAGAGTAGATACACATTTGCAAAGCCCTTGGGGATCTCATATCACAATTAAAAAGATCAGCTATGAAATCTGATTCCTATATTGTGGATGTAACGGAAGTGAAAACTGCATGTGTGCATTTCAGGCAAGGATCACAGGCTACTTCTAAATGCCATGAGCACTAATGGCTCCAATATGCAGAAAGATTTACAGGTATGTCGTAGATATCCTTTAAGACTTCATATTTTTTTCTATTGACTAGAAGGACTTCCCAAGGAAATTAATGATCAAAGAACTCAAGAGGATCAAATGAGTGTGTGAGAGAAATGTGTCTAATGATGACAGACATATATAAGTATATATATGAGCTATTTAGTGAATGAAATGCTCATGAAACAGGTGATTACTGTAAATGCAGCTTTTTCAGGGTAGGAGGATCTTTTTAGTTAATAATATTTCTTGCATTGATTTTTGTCAGACAAAAGTGACAGAATATTTAGCCATGGTTGCTTATATCTTTCTGCACTTTTTGGATGAACTTGTTGATATTCTTGTGATAGATTTTGGAAGAAAATGTGCTCTTTTAAAGATTATTGGTGCAGACTTCTATTAATGCTATCACATTGTCTTTTGAATAGATAATCTATTAAATTGTCCATATTTTTTAAAGGGGGGATTGACGTTAGGTTGACCAGCCTAGTTGTCACCATTTTTAGTTTTGTATGGTATTTTACCATCAACACACTTCCAGTCTGCTAGCATCTCAAGCAGAAATGATTCCTCAAAAAATTTTTGGTCTTGTTTTTAGTAGCAATAACAATTTGTTGTTGAATCTTACAAAATTCTTATCACCAGAGCTATAACTTGTTTCAAAGAGCTGAGAAGCTTTCATGCCTTCTACACACTTTTCAGGGTATGTAAATAATATTTCTTTTTCATCTAAGGATAGATTGGAATACAGGGAAAGAAAGGACCTAATCTCTAAAAAAATACTGTCAAATTTAAGAAATGTAAGACAGCTCTTGCATAAATTCATATAGTAAACAAATAATTTCTACTTGAAAAAAGGAAGAATGAAATTTCTTTCAAATGTTGCAGTTTCTTTGCAATTTCCAATGTCTTCTGAATGCACTGTACCTCTGTGGAGGCAGTTTTCTTCATTGTACAGATAAGTGTTCCTCTTTTGGTTCTTCTTTTGTTTAAGCTATGCTTCTTCCTCCCATAAGACTGCAAGTGCATCAATCACAATTCAAATTATATTTTTAAGGCAGAGTGTGGGTGGTGCTGGGCTCATTGACAAAATGATAAATTAATTTTTATTGTTACTGCATTTAAAAGCCTTGTCTAGGAATCACTGGTGTCAAATATGATAAAAATACAGAGCAAAATTAAACCAGACATAAGACAAGAAACTACAGATGTTCAGAAACAAGAAAGAGCCCACTCAGGAAATACTTGTTGTGTTAAAAAGGGTATATTTCAGCAGAATAACAAGATAGCTATCACTACTCCTTTTAGTGGACATTACAGATCTGACAATTTTGTAGAAAATAGGTGAAAAAGTATTATACATGTGTATAGGTGATCGTGCCAAGTCTGAATGGCAGCCTAAGAAAAAGCAGAATGCATTCAAAAAAGGAACAATTATGTCTGATCCTGTGGGAGACAAAAATAGGTGACATGGCTATTTATAGTAATGAATGAAATATGGTCAATAGGCAGGGAAATAGGCAGGAAAGTCTCTTCCAAGTGAGCAAAATTAGCTTTAATTTGATAGAGAAGAGAAATAAATGCAAAGTATGAAAAATTATTTATGTGAAATCAACAAAAGCATTTGAAATCAACGTAGCATTTGAATATCATTTCAATCTAAAGTCTTCATGTGTTTGTATTAAAAAGAAATTTCTCCATAACCATCGCCCTATGAAACAATTGATTGTTAGAAGGAATAGATTGTTAGAGGAGTTAGAAACAATATAAAACATGTTTGTTTGTTCTATATGCAGTACAAGGGGATTTGGTTCTCAACGTGCTGTATTATTAGCAGTTGTTCCCAGAATACATAGTATTCACTACTGAGTTAATTTAAATTAATATATTTCATTATGTCCTGGTCATAGATAAATGCAATATTTGTAAGGGAGTGTACCACTGGAAATAACCTTATGCCAAATGTAGAGAGAGTAGTATTCATCTTAAAAATACCTGAATGTTGGAGAATATATGTCAGACTTCATACTCAAGTATTTGAAACATTGTTCATGTAAAACATGAGAGTTTTAATAAAACCTGTATTAGATTTTAAGCAAGACTCAAAACCTGTCACATATCATCTGCTACAGATATACTAAATACATAATTGATTTGCAGAAGGAAAATTAATTGTTTGTTGAGTTTGAGGAAGGCTAGATTTTTTTTTCTCCTACAGAAAAAAATTGTACTGTCATACAAATTTATTGTCATACTGAATGTAATTCATTAGTGTTTTTTAAAATCTACTTAATTCTGAATAATGAAGTGTAGGAATTATGACTGCATTTTAAGGGAGTGAAATATGTACAATTACCTGATTTTCACCTAAACTATGTTGTAATAGTAAAAAAATAAAAATGAAAAAAAATATAAACCCAAGGAGTAGTATGATTATATATTTTTTTTAAAAATAGAAATGGTGATTGATATCAAATTGTATGTGCAAACGGAAAAAATGTGCTGCTAAAGTAGCAGTATAAAGACATATAGGGACAAGACAAAAACTGTTTTAAGACTAAATATAGCTCACAATTTTCTATATATTTGCAATTAATTCTTGCTATGGCAAGACATGACGGAGGAAAAAATAAGGTAGGGCTTTTTGGAAGTAAAAAGTGATGCGCTTTGTTGTTGTGCTCAATGGACATTTCCAAGAGACGGAGTTGTCATGGACTTTTGTGGGCTCAGAATGCTCTGATTAAAGTGATTGCTTTTTGGCAGCAAAAGCCTGCACAACAGACTGCTCACATGCAGGAATAATGTAACAAATCTAGGTGGTTAGTTCTTCAAATAAAAGGACTGGATGATCAGATGGATTTCAGTGAGGCTTTTTCATGATATTTCACCAAATACTTTACATTGACATCTGCTTTTATAAGCAAACAGGGTTAAAAAAGGTGAAAATAAGCAAATATAGGTTATGTATGTACTGTTTTCACTGTTTCTAGAGAGAGAGCAAAAAGAATTAATATACTTTTAATCATCTTTTGGAAAATGTATTTCCTCAAAGAACAGGCCTTTAGAAATGTTGTCATATATAATTTATTCAGAAGATAAAGACTAGGGCCTATTACCCACCTGTCCAAAGCCATAGAGCCTCTGGGGAGGGGGGTTGAGGGCAGTGAAATATGTCAGATGTATGAAGGGCATCCTCTTCCACTACATGAAGACCTCTTCAGTGAAATATACTGGAAATAGGATTGTTGAAGTGGTGCAAGTCTCATTCAGAGAAACTCTCCTTCATTGCCCTGATGGCTTCAAATTGCAATGAACTCTCATAGCTGTATTTCAGCATTAGTCTGGAAGATCAGCAATTGTAGCTGTGTATCAGTGATCAGCAATTTTTGCTACAAGGCTCTGAAAATTGAGAGTTACTAGCATGCCTGAATTTTGAGTCACTGTCTGATAAGTCAGAAAGGAAATTTTCCATTTGAAAGCATCCGAGTCTTTTGGTTTTGTGTGTTTTTCCAAGGCTGTCTATTTCTTCAGACTCTTTTTTACTTTTAAGTGTTGAATTTGGCAAAAATGATACACTATACATAAGAGAACATAAGTAACAGTTAAGGCTCAACATGATGGCCAATTTAGATCGGGCACCAGGGCCAGGATTTACAATGTCAATAAACTCCTGGGAAATAAGCATGTGAACTGGTCATGGCAGGTTCATTTTGCTGCCTATAGAAAGAAACGAGTACTTACAGAATGCAATGGGTCTCTTTCCAAAATAAAGTATTAAACACACAGGATGATTCTGTGTTCTAACAGCAGCTATTTTCCACCATTTGCTGTAATGACAGCCGTGCACAGCTAATTCAGGTGTAGAAGATAAAAGTTGGCTGACATGAACTGAATACTGAGTTTCTGACTAAAAAGTTTACTCAAAAGCCTTACTGATATTTACACTGCACATTTGACAATGATTTGCATTTGTATGTTTTTTTAAAATTTCAATTAAACCCTACAATCATAATACAAAGTGATTCTTTAACACATTTAAAATGTTTTCCTTCTATCAAATTCTGTCCATAATGTTATGTATAATAAATTTCTCTCCAGTGAAAGGAATTATTAATGAAGATCAATTTGTCTCTTACTTTTATTTAAGCCATACCACAGCTACAATGTACTTTGGCAGACTGCAGACCTAGATGTAGTCTCAGCATTTTTGGAAAATTTATTCCTTTATTAACTATCAGTATTGTGGTACATCCAAGATTTGGTTCATAACCACTGCGTGAAAGTGTGTGCCATCATTGGCAAGTCAATTATTAAAATGTTTTTTATCATAAATGTGGCGAATGTGACAACGAGCTGGAAAGCAGCTTGTCCTAATGGACCCCAAGTTGAATGTAAGCCAGCAATGTCCCCTTACCATAAGGAAGGTAAATGGTATTCCAGGACACATTAGCACAGTATTGACACCGACTGAGAAAGGTGATGCTACCCTTTTATTCATCACTGGTGAGGCCACACATGGAGTACTGTGTCCAGTTTTTGGCTCCTCAATACGAGACAGGCCACACACAGTGGAGTGAGTTCAATGGGAAGCCTGAAGATGTTGAAGGGACTGAAGCATCTCTTCTAAAGCAAAAGGCTAAGACTTCTGGGATAATTCATCCTGAAGAAATGAAGGCCTCAGTTGTGTCTTATCAGTGTATATGCATAGCCTAGGAAGAAGAGCGAGTGACTAAAGAGAAAGTCAGGCTGTTTTCAGTGTGGTTGATGCCTTGTGAAGGCTGACCTAGAACAGAGGCTGGATGGAGTTAAAGAATAAAATAGGTATTTGTCAGGAGGCATCAATAGATCCACCTTGGGTACCACAAGAGCCCAACCAGGGTTACATGCCAGATGAACCCAAAATGGTCTTAAAAAATAGACAACTGGTCACGAGGTCTCACACTTTTATAAGTTTTGGTCCATTAGCATTTTGGAGCTAATTGTCCAATTACAGCTCTAGCCCCTGAAGTGCCATCCTTCTTGTTTTTCTCTCTTCAGTCCACTGTTGTTTATACTCTTAAGTCTGACATCTGGATCAGCTGTCCTTGGGTCCCTGGGTAGAGAAAGAATTGTTTTGTCTACCTATTCTGTGAAGAGAGCTTACTATGGTCTTACATGAAGCCCAGACCCACACATTAAAGCAGCACAGAATCTGAAAAATACATAAGCTAAAACCTGAGGCATTGTGGTCAGTCTCAGAGCAAGTGGCAATGGGCACAAGCATCAACACAGGAGGTTTCCTCTAAGCATCATTTTGCCACAGTGAGGGTGACAGAGCCCTAGATTAGATTGCCCAGACACATTGGTGACTCTCAGTCTTTGGGGATATTCAAAAGCCATCTGAACATGGTCTTGGGAATTGGCTCCAAGTAACTCTGCTTGAGCAGAGGGTTGGATCAGAAAACCGCAAAATCCCTTCTCAGAATAGTCTTTCTGATATTCTGTGAAATGTATTTTAAAAGGTCTTGAAATACTATTTCTTAAACAATAATATCAATAGATGACAACAATTTAATTTTATTACTTTGGCTTATTAATTGCAATGATAATGCCTGGTAACACCACAACTTAAATTAAGTACCACAATTTAAATTAAAAAGTCAAGCTTTGAAACATCAAATACATGGAAGGAAATGATCCTGAGGTCTGCACTGCCTTATTTTTGACACATGAAACAGTCTTCAGCTAGAAAAGACACTGTTATTTCAATTAATGAATTCCAAACTAGATTAATAACTATACAGTTTTTTTCTAACCTTCCCAACTGTTACTGAATAGCAAAAACTATGAGTCTTAGGTCACAGTAAGTTTCTCTGTCTGGGATGCTAGAGGATAACTGCCCTTTATTTTTTGGATTGGAAGTGACCTTAAAGATCATCCAGACTCAATCCTCCTTGCCATGGGCAGAGACACTTCTCACTAAACCAAGTTACTCAAGACCCCATCTAGCCTGGCTTTGAATACTGCCAGGGATGGGGCATCCACGACTTCTCTTGACAAGCTGTTCTGTCACTCACCACCTTCACTGAAAAAAATTTCTTTATTATAGCTAATCTAAACCTAATCCCTTTCAGTTTAAAGCCATTCCAACTTGTCCAATCACTACAGTTTCTGATGAAGAGTCCCTCTCCAGCATCCCTGTAGGCTCCTGTCAGATAGTGGAAGGTTGCTGTGCAACCTTCTCTTCTCCAGTCAGAACAGCCCCAAATTTTTCAAGCCTGTCTTCATAGGGGAGGTTCAGCCTTGTGGACTCCTCTCAATCTGCTCTGATAGTTCCCTGTCCTTCTGATGATGGGAGCTTCAGACCTGGATGCAGCACTGCAGGTGGGGTCTCAGCAGAGCAGAGCAGAGGGGCCGAATTCCCCCGTTGGCCCTGCTGCCCACACTGCTTTGGATGCAGCCAAGGACACATTTGGCTTTCTGTGCTGTTGTGAGTGGTCGTTGCCTACTCATGTTGAGCATTTTTTCAATCCTCAAACCCCAGTCCTTCTCTGCAGGATTTTTCTCAAACACTTCTCAGCCCAAGCTGTGTGTGTGGTACTACAGTTTTCGAAAAACAGACAAGTGTCAGGCTTGTAGGAGTCCTCATTGTTCCAATTGCTCAGCTAGACCAGCAAGGACTGCTCTCTTCTGTATCTGTCTCTCAGCAAGCAATGGGACAACTTTTTATCTGGGAACAGGCACTCTGAAAGAGGCTTCCTTGCTGGGGAAGAGACACAATTTTTTATAATGAATTTCTGTATTGACTTAGAAATTTTAATAAAGGTAAATTTGCTTTACTTAAGACCGTATACATACTTCTAGTCTTAAGGAAATCCTTTGAATCCTTTGATTTATCTTTTTTTTTTAAGTCACATGAAACATATTGAAAGTTTAGGAATTTTTGAGTTAAAAGGAAAAGGAAAAAGACTGTGTCTTTTTCCCACACTTTTTTGATATAAACAACATTTATATTCTATTCATAATGCAAAAGTAATGACTAGGAAAAAAGCAGTGTCATTCATTGGACTTAAATCATAAAAGAATTTCTCAGACTGTTCCTTTCAGCATGTCTGAGTTCCTTTGGGCAGCAATGATATTACAAATTCATAGTTTACACAGCAGTAAAATTATAAGAAAGTTATTTCTGTTTTATTCCAGTAAGATTAGGTTAATGTTTCTGATCAGATTATTTGTAATTTAACAAATGGTTCCAGAAAGGATTTTCTTTACCAAATGTAACTTATTATTATTTTTTAAAATTCAGTGAAGAAATTATGACAACTATCTCATTTTCACCTAAACTATGTTGTAGAAGTAGAAAGCTTAAAATTAAGAAGAATATAAGCTCAAGAAGTAGTCTGAATATATATATCCTATAAAAATATAAATTATGATTGATGTCAAGCTACATGTGCCAATGAAAAAAAAAGTGCTGTTAAGGTACCATAGTCTAACATGACTATTAAAACAAGCAGAAAGAATGTCATGGGGTAATAGGTATTTTATCAAAGCATGATGATGAAGTCAGCACTGAGAGGTTAGGAGTGGTGCGATCCGAGATACTTTAGGCAAATCTAATTTGAGCGAGAGACCAAATTGGTCCTCTGTAGATCCAAACATGAGAAAGAAGAAAAAAATAGCTGTTTCTGTTCAGTCTTCCCTATAAAGTTCTGTTTTTTTTCTCCGGAAGGCATGTTGCTCAGGGCCTGTGTAGCCGGAGCCCAAATCTCAATAACAAATTGATGTGTTCAAACCCTCTTTCACAAACTGCTTACAATAGAAATTATCAGGAAACCAAAAAAGGAGACAGTGAAGCCCTATTTATTTTCAAATCCAAGTGTAAGCAAAAACTCAGGGATGTTACTAATTAAAAGGATGTCAGTTTAGCGCCTGTCATCAGCACAGTCTTCCCTGCCTTCAGTTGTCCCATCCACTTTGCATGTGATGTCTTCTCTTAGACACTTCCCTCTCCCAGAGATGAGACCTCAAAAACAGGGAACTAATTTAGGCAAACGAGCAGAATTTATAAACATTGAAATACCCAACTATTAAATTGCAAATGATAAGAATATAAAGATTAAAACAAATTGTGAAGAATAAAGTTTGAAACTAAGAAGAAATATTCCCTGATGCAAACTAAGGAAAAAAGAGGTTTATTTCTTTAACATTTTGAGATTTTTTTATAAGTGATTCATGCTAAGCTAAGGAGAGTCAGAATCCAATGCCAGATAAAATTTCTGGTAAATACATATCATCTTGGTTTAAAGCTTTTAGATTGTATCTGATTTGGAGAAAAGATATTGGAGCTTGTTTAAGCTCTGTCTCATTTTCCATCACAAAATATTTGAAAGAGTCTTAAAATTAAAACTGGTAATTAAAACTTCTGATTGCCCAGCTGCTTTTTTTATTGCAGCATTTTGTGTAAATGTCACATCAGGTCTAAAACTCCTGAACACTGGCAGAAATTATACACGTTCACTGCAGATATTAAACATTAAGAGTTTTTTTGGGGTCATGTGATGGCTGGAGTAGGAGATTGGAATTCTTGCAGGTATTAAGACAGATATGGGCAGGCATTGACACCAGTCATGAGTTTATCTCATGGAAAAGGTTTATTGCAGAATACTGAAAGAAAACATGTGAAATAGTTTTTCATTGAAAAGCAAGTTAGCCATTGTAATTTTTTTTTTTTTTTTTGAAAGGGCATTTGTAACTAAGATCCTTGTTTTATGCCTGTGATAATATCTGACTTATTTTCCAAAAAAGAGGTCTCTGCAGTAATGATTATCTACACTGAGGTCATCTCCAGGGTGGAAGATGAGCACTGTTTCCTGAGTGATACAGCTGAGCCTGGCTAAACCACAATTGCTTTTTATCTAAGTCTGCTTTAATTTCATTCCATAAATTGTTCTACTCTTTTCCCTGAAAAACACTGAAGGTCTGATTTTTAGAGATATGGAGTGTTCAAACCTCAAACTATTTTTTTCAGTTAGCAGCTTGATTTTTCATTGTCATTCCAAAGCAGCATTTTAAGCTATGTATAATGTCTTAAATTATGTATAATAAAATATACAGACAGACAAAGGAGCTGTGTATGTTTTAGACAAGAATTAAAGTAATATATTAAGCTAAGCATTAAGCAAAAATGCTCAGGTTCTGCTTCCTTGTGAAATGGAGGTACTTGGGGCTTTTTTTATAATGTATCAAGATCGCATATGTTAGCCTTAGAAGATATCAAATATATGAATGCATAAAGAGATTTCAAGAACTCTCTGCTCAAAAAAGTAGGAAAAATGAAGACAAAAATAATTCCATTGAGGTTTCAAGCGTAGTAATCATATTGGAAAAATACCTGGAATATTATAATAATTCTAATAATAACACAACAAGGAAAAAAACCTAAAAAAATTCCAAAAACCATGTTGTTTTTCAGTGGAGGTGTAATTAGATTGGTCTTCACCAAGACTGAATATGTACAATGAATTACTATCAATACATTATCTTCTAACCTTACCACGCGGGATTTGTCATTGTGCCCAAGAATACTTCAAGATCATGAGTTCAGTGGGGAGCAGAATGATGAACTGTGCTCATTCCACTCAAGGACATCATCTCTCATAAACACAAGCAAATGGATTTCTTGTCAAGAATACCAAAACAAAAAAGTGCATTTAATTTCTTTTGGGGCTTACTATGACAAAGAAAGAAAAAAGGGTTTTGATAATGGCCTGAAAAAAGACATCAGAGGAGACCAAAACTAAAATGTTTATGCAAATCAACAATTCCTGCATGATAAATGACTATATATTTCTTGTATCAAAAAATATTACCTAATATATACAGTATTATGTATATTAATATGTATATAATACTATATATAGTCTGTAATCATGGTAGGTCAGAACAAAAAGACTCTTAGTGGTTTTTTTAACAGAAATAAACTTAACTGAAATATATATTCCATATCAGATGGAAATTTTTTTTCAAGTTATAATATAATTGCAGCTAAAATTTATACATATTGTGAAATACTGAGTGGATATTATTCTTTTTTCAACAGGGATGCTTAAAAAATCAAACCCATATTTTTGCATTCTTGAGTCTCATCTAGTTGAATTCATTTTAGAGGAGGGAATTTGCTGAAATTGCTGTTGTTGTGTCATTAATGTACAAACCCTATTTTGTACTTATGTTGCAGCAGCTTCCTATTCAAACTTTCCCTGCACTTGAAGCTGTGTCAACCCAATGAAAGTAAATGTAATCTCAGAGACAATATGGAGAATAACATTGTGTCCAACAGTTTAAATTTTATCCTAAAATTGTATTTGGATGTCAACATGGGTAAATATTTAGACTTTACTAATGAAAATTTTCTTCCTGTTCCCAGGAGAACAAGTGAAAATGGCATTAAGAAAACTGAGGTATTCCACAGCTTTTCTTCTTCTGTTTTCATTGGCAATCACCTGTTTTTCAAGGCCACAAATCTCAGTCCAGGGACTGGGGGAAAGAAGATTGGAAGAGAAGATCAGGTTCCAGGCCATGTGAGGAACATGAATATACACGAGTCCATGGGACCCAACACAGATAGTGGAATTGCACCCTCAACGATTATGCAGATCTCACCAAGCTGAGTGGTGCCATTGATGTGCTTAGGGGAGGAGATGCTGTGCAGAGGGACTTTGACAGTCTTGGGAAGTGGGCCCACAAGGACTTTATAAGGTCCAGCAAGGCAAAGTGCAAGATCCTGCTCCTGAATGAGTCAATTCCCTTTATCATTTCAGACAGGGGGATGCATTGCTTCCAAGCAGCTCTGCAGAGGAGATACAGATGGATGAAAAATTGGACATGAGATGGCAATGCCTGCAGCTCAGAGGGCCAGCTGTATTTGGGGCTTCATCAAAAGCAGTGTGGCCAGCAGACTGAGGGAGGTGATTCCCTGTCTCTGCTTTGCTCTTGTGAGACCCCACTTGGAGTGCTCCATCCAGCTCAATGCAAGAATGGCATGGACCTTTTAGAGAAGGTCTAGAGGAGGACCACAAAAATTATTAATTACTCCTCTGCAGTGAAAAAGGTCTAAGAGCCCCCATTCTAACATTTAAAGAGAGGTTTATAAGACATATTGAGAGAGAATTATTACTAGGACTTGTACTGAAAAGACAAGGGTAATGGTTTTATTCTGAGAATGGATTTAGTTTGGATAAAAGGAAGAGAATTTTTATGATGAAGGTGTTGATACACTGGAACACCTTACTCACAAAAGTGGATGTCCCATCATTGGAGGTGTTCAAAGTCACATTAAACAGGGATTTTGGCAACTTGTTTTAGAAAAAGATGTGTTGCTATGTCAGAGGGTTTGGACTGTACGATCATTAAAGATCCCTTCCAAACCAAAGCATTCTACAGTTCTTTAGATGTTTAGCACTTTTGGGATTTACCACAAACAGTTAAACATTTAATACAGGGGTATAATGTATTGATATGTAAACATAAATAATTTCATTTCCAAGTTTTTTTACTCTTTTGTATGTTTTTTGAATTGGTATTTTAATATTTCCTTCAAAATCACTGTACTTATATGTAGTCTTCCTTATTTAGTAACAGCAGATAGTACTCTTTTGGCAAGCAGCTTGCTGTGTCAAATGAGGGATCAATAATGAATGAATTAATATTGTATGAGTTTTATATATATATATATATATATATATATATATATATATTTTTTTTTTTTTTTTTTTTTTTTTTTTTAGGGTTTTTTAAAATTTCATCCTCTATGTTATACCTCTTCCCCTTCCACAGTCTCTGGCTCAAAATGAAATATCCTATTTCTGTTGCAAAAAAGCAAGATGGAAAGTTTACATCTCACACAAAGTAGTCAACACAGTTCATTTCACATAGAAAAAGGTTTAAATGCACTAAAAGAAAATGAAAATCCGTATCATGTGATTCTGATGTGATCTCAAGGGAATAATCCTTGCTATTAAAATAACAGTTATTAAAAAATACAACACACACTGTGTGCACATGCAGAGCAAAAAAGGAGGCCTGCTATTTCAGTACCTTATGGATGTCAGAATTCTGATTTATTTAGTACATGAAAGAAATCCTTCTTACAAGATGAAATTTTATTTTATTTGTATATTTTCTTAATTGTTTCACTTTTAAAAATCCTATGTGAATTCTAGGACATCTTGAAAACCATGATCTGAGCACATCATTCCAATTATGTGATCATTTGGCAATTTTTCACAGTAAAAAAGTCAGCTGCCTAACACATACCTTTGCGCTATTTGTTCTGGCATTGTCATGGTTTTCTGGAACGTTAAATTAGTTTGGATTGTGTTTCATAACTGTTCTGCTATATCATACTTACTACAGAGAAACCAGCTACTGATTATCAACATCCACCACCCTGTTTTTGTCCTCGTTTACTGAGCAGTAGATTCAACTGCATGTCACTCCACATCATGATGAATGTGAATTCCAGAACCTCAACAGCTGCTGCAAATCTTGAGTGCTTGAAGCTCACTGCACTACACCGCCTGCAGATGTCAGGGGCATGCAGATTTGTGGCACAGATGATTCCTGCCATGGTTTGAAGAAGCTTGTCCACCTCCACACCCTGGTTGAGTGGACACCATCCTACCATGGTGCCGTCCTTACTGACCTGGCCATATGAGCTCTCACTCTCTTTTGTGGAGGTCAGAGAGAAGAGCCAGGCATTCAAGATGCTCCTTAATACTGAGGCAGTTTCTTTCCTTATTTGGTTACTCTTGAAGAACTTGTACCTGTACTTAACTCAGTGCAGTTGTGTTAGCTGTTTTACCATACCTCAGATTTTCAAATATCATGGTTTTGTGGCTGGAGTTCTAGTCACGTCTGTTTTTTCCCCAGGTTGCACATATTTGTGGGCATGTATTTGCAATGGGTTCCCTTCCACCCTGTTTCATCATTCCTTGGGGTCTTTCTTGTTACCATTGCTCTTCACCACCTGTTTTCCACCCCTTTCTACTGTTTACTTCTTTACTTGGCTGTGGTTTACAGTCTCATTCCTCCATTTTCCTAGTGTAAAACCCTTCCAAACCAGGCTGGCCTGCCTTTTGGAAAAAGTTCTTTTACCCCACTTTGCCAGAACCATTACATCTCTCTGTGACAATGCATGATTCCCAGAGGTGATGTGATCATAAAAGACAAAACCTTGATGTTTGCACACAGCTTGGATGACAACACCAGTTCATTACAATCATACACTGATAAGAATCATGCTTTTCCTTCAGCTGCTGTCAGGACACTGAACCTAGTAGGATCTGAGTGACAGAAGGCTTACCTGGAAGCACATCAGATGTAGCTAAGACTAAACCCTTCAGTAGCACCTTTAAGAGGGGCTGTGTGATGGTACTGAGAGCCTTCATTTAGCTGGGGTAAAAGTACTTGGTTTTCTGATCTGAATTATTCACTAGTGAGTTATATCACTTCCTGAGGACTTGGATCTGGGACATTTGTGATTCTGTGGATGATTTGCCAGGCTGGCTTTATAGGGAATGGCATTAATTTTTAATATGTATTTTCCTTAAAAAGAAGCAGAAACTCAAAATGGGTTGAACATACTTGTAGATGAGAATAAGGTCTACTAGTGCAGGGTATTCTTACAATTATTTTTTAATTGCCTGAAATGGTATTTCTGATAAGGTTTTCCTTTTTTTTTTCCTATAGAAAATTCCCCTTTCAACACAAAACTAAAATGAGCTGAAATGAAAACCTGTTTAAATTGTGAATGAAAAGGAGGTGAGCTTTCTGTTCTGCTGCACCTCACATGTTGGCAGAGTCATTTACAGCTGGAGTTTAAGCAGACAGCAAAGGTCAGCAAAGTGACACAAACATTCCTAAAATCTCTACCCAGCTTGTCTACCAGGATTTAAAAATGTATTTGTTTGAAAAAAAATATGTCGAATAATCTACTAGCTTGACAATTTTCACCCAGTGATGATGTAGACTATATAAAGCATTACCACAAAGGAAAGAATCTTTGTATCATAGTCTTATTTAAAAATATAAGGTCCGAGGATAAAAGTGGAAGGTGAAATACCTTTCCTAAAAAATTGACCAAATTTTTACATATTCTAGCTTTTGATCTTCACCTCCAAGTCTGTTACTTGAGTACATCTTCCAAGATGATAAACCTACATATCTGGAAGAAATTAGTTACTCCATGACAACAGGGATGATCTAAAGTTTAAGGAAATTATCTTCAATAGAAGCAGATCAGTGATATAGGGTTGATTATGAAGCTAGGAAAAATTGCATTTTAATGAAGTTGTTATCATCCAGATTATGTCATGGATGAAGGTGGCATTAAGGATATCTTAGCTATGTAATGTTCTGGGAGTACATCTTTGTGTTAAAAAACCCTGTTGGTGAATCACAGAAGAAACAAAAGGAATTTAGGGAGTGTATAATATGAGCTGAAAGCAGTATATTAAAAAACCACAAACCATTTTCCTTTTTAACCAGATTTTCCTTGGTATTGCCAGATTTTGTGAAGAAAAGAAGCACGAAAACCTGTAAAACCGTACTGTCAAAGCAAGAATGTCTTGTAATTGTAAATTAAACAACAATTTTTTTCACAGGACTGTTTAATTGGAAGGTGTCTCCATGTAAAATTAGGTACAAAGCCTCCTTAATTTAGAACATGAATACATATCATGGTTCTATGGCTGAAATTTGAAGATAAGGTTTTATTCGGAAAAAAGTTTAGGCAACACCAATATCAAGCCTCCAACACATCCTCTCTGAGGTACCACGTCCATGTGAGGGCAAGCTAGGGGAAGGACACCCCTGAGGGACCAAAGGGACATGAGACCCTGGCCAAGGGTAAAAGAAGCCTTTAGACACACAGCCTCACTGCCTGTGCAGCCTGCCACCTAAACTGCAGGCATAACTTGCAGGCAAATTGCAGAAAGTTTTAAAAATGGGGAAGAGAAAAGTGTTCATATAAATGTTTCTGATCACGGTTTACTTTCCACAGTTACCGAGTCAGTGAGTGGAGGTTTGCATTGGCTCCCAGCAAGTAAAATAAATTCTCCAACTCAGCCTGCAACTGATGATAGAAGACACCCATTCAAATTCACAACTTATTCTGAGATTGTTACAGGTAAGATTCTGTGAGGTACAAGAGTTATTTGCTGCTTTTGAGAATTTGAAAAATTTTAAAGTTTCTTATCATATCAAGCAGTCAACTTCTCCATTCAGGTCTCCCTTTGTCTCTTTCTGACTGGTCAGGAAAGCATCCTGTCAAAAACCTCAATCAAAGTTGAAGCGTCTTGTATGAAGGATTTCCACCTCCACATAACACGAACTTTCCAATTTAAAAAGTCTACTATAAAAGTATTCCAAAGTAGATATAATCATAGACACCCATCTCTGGATAACAGGACCAAAGGCTCCTGTGGTGAAACAGGGATTGAAGACAAATAGGAGAGATTAATCTTAACTGACATATGTCAAATTAAAAATGTCTTGCAAAAGGCCATGGTACTGAAAATCTGTTGTCTTTAAACATGATTCTCACCACCTTAGAGAAATTCAATCAATTTTTGGGTTTTAGGAAGAAGGGAATGGAAAATAAAAAGGGAAAGGGAAGGGGAAAGGGAAAAGAGAAAAAAGAAAAAAGAGAAAAAAGACATAAAGAGAAAGAAGAGTAAGAGAAAGAAAAAGAAAGAAAGAAAGAAAGAAAGAAAGAAAGAAAGAAAGAAAGAAAGAAAGAAAGAAAGAAAGAAAGAAAAGAGAGAAAAGAGAGAAAAAAGAAGAAAAGAAAGAACCATGGAAGAAGGAAAGACAGAACCATGAAAGGAGATACGTAAGCTGAAGCTGGTAAACAGCAGTGAAAGGTCTCTGATGATGACATCAGCAGAGCAGTTTGCTGAGTGACTGATCAAGTGACACGAAGTAATCCAGAACCACACTGTGAAACTATATCATGAGTTAGTATGTGAATAAAGAGCATACTGTTCTTATCTCAAATCATAAGGAGATCATCAGTTTAAGAAAATAGAGTTCTACAAGCGTAAGTGAATAAAAGATACAACTTCATACAATAAAGATATTCTGTAACAGAAAATAAAAGCAATTATTTGAGAAAATTAAAAATTAGAGCCAAATAGCCTTTACTAGGTCTACTATAGCATAACAAAGCTTAAAATTTTATGAATTTTGCTTATGCATAAAGTATTTTATAAATTTTTATATGAATTTTTTAATAATGAAAATAATTTACCCTATTGTTTAATAAATTCTGACCTTGATATAAACATAATTTATTTAAATTATTGTTATTTTAATAGAAATTTATAAGAAAAAAGCCAAACAAATGGAAGGTTGTTAATTTGTAAAAATAGGTTGTAAAAAATAAAATACAGTCTGGAAGTATTTGGATTGTTTAGGTCAATTATTGACAACTAAATTTAAAAATAAGCAAAATCTTGGATTATATGTATACCTATGCATCCTTAAGTGCAAGGGGACAGGCAAACTTGCCAGTACGTATTGGGAAATCATGTGAAATATTATTCCACCAATTTTTTCTTGAAGTTTTGCTTCCTGTTAAGAGATTCTTGTGTATGGGTTAGTGCTACGGAGTGTAATGATGGGTTTGCTCTTTTTCAGTGTCACTCTTGTGGTCATTTTATGTTGTCTTTTAAAAAAATATTTTTAGTATGGGTATTGCATTTTTCTTTTTTTTTAATTGCTTACAAGGTTCCTGTATTCTAAGCAATAACACATTGTATGCAAAGAAGTCTACAAGAGAGACTAAGCTCCTTATGGCTTTGCAAGTTTACAAGAGATTTACAGTTTGAATTGGTACTTTGTTTTATGGCATCTATAGAGTGAAAGAATGTAAAAGAAGTAATCTTCAAATATGACCAATAAGTTTTCTCTGTTGGTAGCTTCTTTTCATTTTATTAACAGAATAATAAGGACTGGGCACTGATCTTATACTCAGCTCTGAACATGGGTGATTTTTTTAGTTTGTGCAGCACCAATATGACTGCAACTTGCATGGTCAAGGCTGTGACCCTCTGTGGGTTACCTGATAGTAAACCATAGCATTCAGAAAATGGCTACTGCATGCAAAAGCCTTTTATAGATTATTCACTCCAGTGGCTTTGAAGTTGTACAGTAGGAAATGGTCTCAGGAAGTTATGGATTGTCCCTGGACACAGAAGCAGTGACTACCATGGCTTCTACAGCCTTCTTGAAAGAGAAGCAGATAATAATGCAGCAAACATAATAAATTATTTATCCATCTTCCCATCTTCTTCCTTTCCCTATGCATATCTCTAAAGCTCTTCATTTTCATTACATAAAAATATTTGGATTCCACTGAGCTAAAGCACAGAATCTCCTGTGTGTGGTATTCGGAATGCTGAGCCTCTTTTCTTCCATCATAAGATGACCAAACATGGAAATTAAAGCAAAGCAAACATTCCCCCCTCCTCCTGCCCCTGGTGGAAAGAGGAGGATGAAGATGAAGATTCTGAATATGTGCTAAAACCTGGTGCCTTATGATTGTTTCTCTCTCTTTGCTCTCTTCATTATTGGAAACTCATCTATTGAGGGTGTGTCATCTGGTCTCCAGCAGCTGCAGGGACAGGATGCTGGTGACAGCAAGTTTCAGGCAGTGCAGAAAGAGGGTGACCTCTGCTGGAGGAGTCACCTCTGGCAGAATCCTCCTGCTCTGCTCCTGAATGCAGTCAAATTGTCTGCCTAGATAGGAAGGAGTTCAAAACACCAGGACGGAAAGGAGCAGCTGCCATGTGAGGGAGTGATGAACAAGGTCAGCAAGCAAAGGTCCTGGGCTTGTGTGAAAAAAAGGGAACACACAGTCAGCAAAGAAGGGCTTAAGCAGAGTAATCTCAAATATTTACATGGAAGCAAGTGACTCATGGCATCATTACCAGGGAAACCCACAGAGCCTCTCTGTAAATCAGCATGAGATGCCTTTCTGAAGGTCCTGTACATGGTTGAAATATTGAGAGTAAACATGAGGTGTTAGAGATCTGTGTGGAGTTGCAGGGCTATGTTACTTTGTTGGGGTCACAGAAATGGAATGGGATTACAACCATTACTGGAGTACTAAAATGTGTGCATACTGGGATTTTAGAAAGAACTTTCTTGAAACACAAGGATAGGCAATTTTCCTTTATGTGAGAGAGCAGCTGGAGAGCAAGGAGCACTGTCTGGGGATGGATGATGAGTAAATGAGAGCTTTTGGGTGAGGACAAACGAGTTGAAGAGTACATTATACATGGGGGTGTCTGCCACAGACTGCTTGGTCAGGAACTAAAATAGATGAGACCTTCTTCAGACAGCTGGAAGCAGTTTCACATTCACAGGCCCTGATCCTCTCTGGGGATTGAACCAGATGAGTATCTGTCGGATGGACAGTGAAGCAGACTGAAAGCAAGCCGGGAGGCTTCTGGAGAGAACTGATAACAACTTCCTGAGCCAAGTGATAGAGAATAGGAAGAGAAGGGGTATTCTTAAGGATTGCATAGTCACAAAGGAGGAGAGTCCTGTTAACCCTTTCACAAAGAAATCCTTCTTCTATCTGTGTCTCATAAAATTTTTCACATTTATCACTGCCTTTTATTAAAGAATTAGCTACTTTATCTTTAGATATAGCCATATTTTTTCTGTCGAGTGTGCAGAATTTTGGAAACAAACCAGCATCTTATGTGTGTGCCACAGAGTGCTTTTCCATCCTCATGACAACTTTACTTGACAAGACAGACTAAAGACAGCTAAAACAAGACTGCATATTGCCTAAATATTTAAGGATCTGCTTTATTTTGTCACTGTATTTAGCATGTCCCTTTGTTTACACTAATACAGAAACACAACACATATTTTTGTGTCATGATATTTAAACAAAGGAAAAAAATAGATGTAATTAATGTTAACACTGAAATGCACACACGATAATTTTGTGTCATAATTAATGTTTTTCTGCTTGAATTCTTTCACCAGGCTCTGTGTGGTACTACACATACAAAACTCATTTCCATCAGTCCTGTTAGGGAAACAAGTTTATGTGTTGAGCTGTACTCCAATTCAGTTCTACAAGAGATAAAAGTTATTTTGGTAATAGTAAAATACCTAACAGGATAAAAACTGAAGTGTTCAACTAATTTACCATATCTAAATGAAAAACAGACAAACTTTCTCCACCCTGATAGCATCTAATTACTGAGTGCAGTTTCCCAGGAAACAGAAATACTGGATATTGAATAGCTGTTTTATTTAGGGGAGAAACAGATCAACATATCATTCAGGAGAGGTGTTCCTGAAAATAAATCCTTTGCAAAGGACATTATCATCTTGGAAAATGCATTTAAGACAATGCAAAAGAATGGGTTCAGTGTAGACAAAAAACAATAAAATAAATAAAGGCTTTCATGGTCAAGGAGCAGGAATTTAACACTGAAAATACTGAAAATTGCCAAAGTTGTAAAATTCCCAGGTGTAATATAATAATTCAGGAAAGGGATACCCCCTTGCTTTCTGGGTTATCCACAAACTTCTAGGAGCTTTCTCTTCGCTAGGCTCTACCTCTCCAGCTCCATCAGCCTGTCTTCATAGGAGAGGGGCTCCAGCCCTCTGATCATCTTCACAGAGCTTCAGTACAGGTACTTCCTGTGCTGTGACCCCAGAGCTGATGCAGCACTGCAGGTGGGGTCTCAGCAGAGCAGAGCAGAGGGGCAGAATCTCCTCCCTGGCCCTGCTGCTCATGCTGCTCTGGATGCAGCCCAGGACACCTTTGGCTTTCTGGGCTGGGAATGCCCATGGCTGGGTCATGTCCACCCTCTCATCCACCAGCACCCCAAAGCCCTTCTGGGCAGGACTGCTCTTAATGCATTAATCTTGCAGCCTGTGTTGATACTGGGGATTGCCCTGATGCAGGTCAGCAGCTTGCAATTGTCTTGGATTGGAGCCTCATAAAGCTCCCATGGGCCTGCTTCTGGAGTTTGTCAAGGTCCTTTTGCATGGCATCCTATCCTTGAGGCTTCTCAACTGCACCACTCAGCTTGGCGTCCACTGCAATCTTGCTGTGGGTGCATTCAATCCCTTTGTATATATCACTGATGAAGATATTAAATAATACAGGTTTCAATAGGGAAAGGGACATCACTTGTCACTGATCCACATCTGTACATTGAGCCATTGAGCTCTGTATGCAACCACCCCAAAAAAACCCTCATCCACTGAGCAGTCCACCCATCAAATACTTATCTCTCTGATTTAGAGAGATATACTGGAGAAGGAAGATGATCCGTCAATAATGGAATATAAGAAACTTGGAAGACTATCACTTTAGTACATGTCCTTCATGCAATACAGCCTTTTTTTCCTCCTTTTTTGTTCCGTGACCATCATGGTTTTCCTGTATTCCAGGTTCTCAGCCTTACTCCTATGTTTGTGTCTTTTATTGTCTTGATGGCTCTACCTTGTCATCAGAGGGAGACTGGGGATGGCTTGCTTTGTTGGTGGGGGCACATCATCTTTTAAAATGTGTAGGAAATAATTTGGCCCCTTGATGAGGCTCTACAAGTCCCTGCTTGTGTGGTTTTATCATGCAGAATGTGAGGATGAAAAGCTTGCAACATGGTCTAGCCTAGGCAGAGCATGCTCTACAATTGGTTTTGCATGAGGCATTTCACATCTTCGCTAAGAGTTTACATGGTGTTTGCTTTTTCCAGTAAATCCAGTTCTCCCTTTCCTCCTGCTCAACTGATACTGGAGCATGCCTCCTAGATGCTTTTCTAAATTGCAGTTCCTGTATCCAAGGTTCCAGTGTCCAGCTAGGTTGACTACCCACTTCTTCATGTCATCACTCAGTCACACAGGAAGAATCAGGGGATTACAGACAGTGGGTGTCTCAGTAGCCTCTCCCTTGAGTAGAGAAAGCTGACTCTATAGTTGAGACCTTGGCTAGTGTTATGAAGAACAGCCCTCTTTGAACTGCTCAGACAGTATTTGGAACAGTTTCTCTACAGTCAAGGTGCAAGGTCATTGTAAGGAAGGGAGATTCTCCTCATATTCTTGGAGTTTTTTGACTAATCTGTCCACACATTCTGTGTCTATCCAGCTCATTCTTAGCAGTCTGTTGGCATATGACCCCACTAAAGTTCTTATAAACTTTTGCCACATGGCCCAGACTTTGTTCAGGCTTTTGGGTACCTGGTGGTCTTTAGGAGTATTATGGAGCACCTCCACCTCGAGTAATTCCCTCAAGTACTGGATACCTTCCTCAATATTAGTTCATTTACTTTAGGAATTTGCAGGATCTTCCTTGAAGGGATACCTGCCCTTCACACTTGACAAATAGCTGAGAACTCATTCTCTTTTCCCAATCTCTTTGTCAATGGCTTTATCCCTAGCAAGGGATTACAACTCCCAGGGTTTTTTACCCTTTAATTCTTGACTATTGAGCCCAATATCACAGCTTTGGAATAGTAAGCTCAGAATTTGCTTGCCTAGTTCACAGCTTAAATATATTCTCATGTTTCAAAGCTCACCTAAGAACAGGGATTGGGTGATTCCTCAATATTTCAGTTACTTCCTCCTCTTGTGACTTCTCTGCTGCAGAACTGTGTCTTCTGGTTAAATCTGCTCTCTCTTCAAAGAAGACTCTTCATCCCTTATTAAACAAGCTGACCTCATTTGTGTTGTTTCTTTTTAATTATAGGTATAACTGATAGAGTGGAGGGCTGGGTCTCTGTTTTAGCCATAGTGTCTGTTGAAATTTTTCAGATTCAGAGACCTTGATTCTTTAAGGTGCTGAATAGTATTGATCAATGTTTGGTAGGCACTGGTCAGGCCTCAGCACAGTGCAGTAAAATGTGCTTCTTGGAAACAGCTAGGGCATCTCTTTTCAAACATATTATGTCAGGATTCTGCACTTGTTCAGGAATGAAGATCCAAATAACTGTGCGGGAGAGCTTTCCAGATATCTGCCCATATTCTCTGAGATGTCCTCCCACCCATACCCACACTGCCAAGGGGTGTGGGTCATATTCCTAAGTAGCATGTTAACCTTTAAAAATCCAAACCACTATTCCTAAGAAATGCAAAAAAAAAGTATTTTGACTATCCAACGATTGTCTGGATGCTGAGAATTTATTGCAGTGAGGGAGGAAACATCACAAAATGTGGCAAAGGTGCCATTCTCAATTTCCTCAAAAAAAACAACAGAAACCACCTCTCAGAGAAAGAATGATAATTATCTAGTTGTTAATTGTATCCATCAGATGATCATTGAAATACAGTATAGAGTCAAAATACCTAGTAAACCTAAAACCAGAGTTTTAGTAATAAATCCCCCTGTCTGGGAGATCACTAAGCTCCATAGAGCCCAGGAAACTGCAAAAGACAGGTCTTTTTTACAGACCAAAAAAAAAAAAAGTACAACAAACCAGGCGGGCTAATATCAAGAACAGATGAATTAATATCATTGCAAAGAACTATTTACAGATATAAATCCCCTCTCGCTCACTCTAGGAAAATCTGTTATTATCACAAACCTATACTGGGCACCAAAATAAGTGCAGTTTAATCCTGGCCGACAGCTAAGTACCACAGAGCTGCTCACCCACTCCTCCCCTCCCCAGCAGGATAAGAGGAATAACTGGAAGTGTAAAAGAGAGAAATGAAGTCACAGGTATAGGCAACTACACTTAATTAAGAAATAAATTTTAAATGTACACATGGAATTTATGTCCCAGACCCACAATCTATAAGGCCAAGTATAAGAGTATAAGATGGATAGATAAGTGGAATGAAGAGGTCTTAATAAGAACATGAATTGCAATACGCCAAATATAGGATGACAAGTATAACTCTCCTTAGGAACCTAAATGTCAAAAATATTCATGTGCCATGCAAGTAAGCAAAATAGGGTATGAAAATTAGTGTCATTGATACTAAGAACAAAATGTCTGACAGATAACTGAAGGGCCTAGAATAGCAGTTTAGATTGAAACATATTTGCTCTTTAAAAAAATGTGTAATAAAAGATGAAAAACACACAAAGTAGAAAGTCAGATCTTGACGCTGTGGTACATCACCCATCTTGAAAGCTGTGCAACACAGAATAAGTTATATAGAATTATTTTAGCACTCTGTGGGTTGGTAAGATAAAATGTTCATGGGGATGTTGAAATGTTTTACTATTTACTGCCTATAAATTTTATTAAAGACTTGTAGCAAGAAGATACAATAGAAATAAAAAAGTACTATTTTAAAATGAGTTAGAATTTTGTGTACCATGGAAGTTTACTCTGTAGAATTTTTATTATCTGTATGATTTCTTATTGCTGTGAAACCAGCATGTATTTTACAATCAACAAGCCCATCTACATCACAGTAATTAAATAAATATATGTTGTATTCAGTGTTACACTGAATTACATTTGATTTCATAATATAGTACTTTCTTTGATTTTTTGGCTTTCAATGAAGAGAGCTCTAGCATAAAAAAAAAAGAAACAAGATGTTCTTTTACTGCAGATTTTTTTATTGGACAGTTTAAGATAATATTGCTTTATAATACTCAGGACTTAAGTTCTGATCACCAATAAGAAAATAATACACCTTTGGTTATATATCACTGTAGAGCTTCAGCTGTTTCCTAGAGTTAAAATATTCATTTTCAATATTTAGATTAAAATTGTGCAGAAGCACTTACAAATTGCTCCAACATAAAGGGTATAAAAAGAACAAATTTAATACTTAGTACAGGTTTGCTGAGATCATTTAAGGTCAGAACATGAAATGTACAAATGCTTAACTTAGCTTCAAATTTGTTTTAAACTTTTTAATAAAAAACTCTAAAGAAAGCTGTTAATGTCCATTTCTTGTCAAATGGAGTTTTCTGGAGTTTCACACCTTACAGAGGTTAAATAAATTGCATATGCTTCATTTACAGTGAGCTAGCATTTCAGAGGTGACAAATTCTAACCACATTTTCCTCATCACAAAGAATGAATTATAATTCCAAAGAGAAAACCTTTGTTTTCAATGAAACTCTACTTCTAAAGCAACCACTAACAGATAGTGAAGAAAGAAATAAAATAAAGAGTAAGCAAAATTTTGTTTCAAATGAAAGATTTAAACTTTGCATGATTTTACTTTGATGATTTTTTTTATACTTATCTATTCCATCCAATGAATTTCTAGCACCTACCAAAATTTCGTGCATATATATGCTTTCCCTCCTTTTAACCAGGGTTTTTTCGCTTTAGTTTCAGTGTGCTCTGAAATCCCAATTTCTGCTCGGGGGACATTTGAAAGATAAGACATCTTAGAAAAAATAAAGATTAAACAAAAAAATTACCTAATGAAAAGAAAACTATACAGGTATTCTTAAAATAATTCTGTGCAAACTTCACCACTGAATATCACATCTAAAATCCTTCTCCAAAATACAGAAAATCTTTCAAACTATTTGTATATGAATATTTCTAATTCTATGCTCCTCTTCTCCTCAAAAAAAAAAAAAGTCTCAGACTAGAATAAAAATTGATGTTGTAACATCAGCACCGAAATGGAACAGGGCATCTGAAATGAAAGAGTACACCACACCTCCTAAAGAGAATGCCAGCAACAATCTGTCAATTTACTCAAGCAACTCATTTTCATCAGTTACTGCCCTTTGACTGTGCCTGATCTATTTGCTATCAAGCAAAGGAATTTAAGTGGTGAGAGGATGTTAAAACTTCAGCAGCAAGATTAGAAGCAGCAAGGAAGAGGAAAGGAAGAGGACCCTGGACACCTACTATCCATAGGCCAGTCCTTAACAAACTCCAGAAAACTAGCAGAAAAACTAAAGCCCTTAAGAAATTAGGCCCTTTCACAGTGCTGCACAGACCAGCAGAAAACACTTCATGGCAAGGAAAAAAATTCTCACTTCAACTTAAAAGACATACAACACGATCTACAAAATTTAGGGGATTCACAAGGGAGCACAGTGATAGGCATTTAAGTTAAAGGTCTCTTCCCTGATGTGTCAGCTGGGCCTGAAGCTACTCAGCCTGAGACCTTACACATCACCAGAGAGGGGCTGCAACACTCAGGGGAAAGAGGGCATCCCAGTGTACAAAAGTCTGACTATACAGTTAACTTGCCACCCAAACTGACATGATGGCAGGAGACTCTACAGTCAGAGACCTCTTCCTTTGTAACGTAAGCCAGCACAACTAAACTGCAAACCCCTGCAAGACCTGTAGGGCATTCCTTGTAGAGCTGTCACAGCTGCAAACCTGGAGTCCATCGTGACTCTGAAAAGCTAAGCACTGAACTACATAAAACACCGTGCCCCCTCACTCTGACTGGCAAAGCAGCATAAATGATTTGCAGCATCCAGAAAAGCCTCTGTCAAAGCCCATCTATTTTACACAGACCTGGATCTGTCACAGTGACCTGACATGGCGGCCCCATACTAGTATAAAGCTCTGGGGAAAACTGCTGTATAGTGTACTGTGACAGGATAATATGGGCATTAGGGAAGAACCTATCGGTATTTCTAGAGTGATGGAGGATCCCAGCAATTGTGTACGTTGGAGACTGAGGTATGCCTAACTGGGAATGAGTGGTAAAAGCATCCTATTGTGACTGGTCTCCATGTATCCTTGGCAGACACTAACTCAGGAGAGAGTTACTTAAGGGAACCAAGGTGTGCTTTGGGATGGTGTAGTTGCATTGAGAATGGATTAACAGCTGTCTAGGTTGCTTGGTCTCTCAGAATATCCTTCTGTTGTGGCCTTGATGTAGTCCAAAGAACAAGTTTCTAATTGCTACCCTGACACTGCACAGGTAACAATATCACATCAGCTAAGATTTCTTGGCTATCATCCAAAATCTATTCTGGTGACTGGAGAGCTATCTTTTCTTTAATTCCATATGGCCACTGAAAAAATCCAGCTGTTGCAGACTTACAGTGAAGTATAGTCACACCACACAGGGTGCTGCTGTACCAGAAAAACTCAACATGCTAGAGCGCAAGTGGGAAGCTGAGCCAAAGGCTGCCAAATGCTATACAACTATTGTTGTAGGTAACTCTATCCCTTTGGCAGCAGAGTGCAGGTGACAGCTTGATCCCGCGTGGAGGAGTATCCTGGAGTACACCTGAAACTGACCAGCTCTCAGGTGGAACGACAGTCCTGCTCTTTATCATGGATTGGTACAGGCTACGTGGAACAAGGTGAAGTTCCTGAGCACTTGCAGTATATTGATGGCATCAGTGTGGGAGACAGCACAGCAGAAAAAGTGTGTGAGAAGGAGAGAAAAGTAATCTAGATTCTTATGAAAGCTGGTTTTGCTAGAAAGCAAAGTAAGGTCAAAGGACGTGCGCAAGAGATTCAGTTTTTAGGAATAAAATACCAAGGTAGACATTATGATATCCCAGAGGATGTGACCAATAAAATAACAGCTTTGTCATCACTAACTAATGAAGGAGAAACACATGCTTTCTTAGGTGTTGTGGGCTTTTGAAAAATGCTGTATTCTTATTTTTCTAATTGTTCTGTGAGCCCTCTCTACTGAAGGGCCTGGAAGGTGAATGATTTTGAGTGGGGCTTCAAGAAGCAGCGAGAGTTTTAACAAATTAAATTGGAGATAGTTTGTGCTGAGCACTTTGGCCAGTCCAGAAATGACAAGATTGAACAAAATGCATTATGCCTGAGCCACGGATAATGCCCTAGCTGGATCTTCTAGCAGAAAGCACATGGAGAGACAAGATTAACATCTAAGGTTTTGGAGCCCAGAATATAATGGATGTGAAGACTTGCACTCCAAAAAAAAAGGGAATATTAGCAGCATTTGAAGCTGTTGGAACTTCTTCAGAAGTACCTGATATAGAAACACAACTTCATTTGTTATCTTTACCTATGCTGGGCTGGATGTAAAAATAGGAGGGTCCATTCTACACATCATGTCTGTGATACTGCATGGAGTAAGTGGATTGCAACAGGCTCAAATAGGAAAATCTGACTGCACAGAAACCCTGGAAATGATCATGGACTCTACAGAGGACCGAAACTTTGGAGAATTGGTAGAGGAGGTAACTTGTACTGAGGAAGCCATACAGTGTAATAAATTACCAGGAACTGAAAAGCACTATGTTCAAAGATGGATCCTGTTGTATTGCGGAAAAGCATCAAAAGTGGAAATTGTCTTTGTGGGGTCTCCCAAGATGTTGAAGAAACTTCAGAAGGAGAAGTTGAATCTAGTCAGTGTGCAGAGGTGAAAGCTATCCAACTGGCTCTAGGCACTTCTGAAAGAGAAAAACAGACAGCAATTTATCTCTGTGGTGGTTCATGGATTGTAGCAAATTCTCTGAGGAGGGTTATATTTTCCTCTTTCTTTATTATTTATTCTGCCTCTTTTCTCTAAATTTTAAAGTTTTTTACTTATTTTTGATTATTAAAGTGTTGTTATTGTTGAATCCATGAATTCATTTTTCACTTTTACTCTTTCAGTTCTTCCTCCATCCCATCATGGGAGCCAGAGGTGGGGATAAGCACAGGTTTCTGTGGTGTTTAGTTGTGAGACAGGGTTAAGCCACAACAGAGACTAACAAGCCTCATGCATTCTCAAAGCAGGTGTGAAGGAAAACATGTGAGCCCAATGAAAGAGCTGAAGAGGTATTAACTCCTGCCTGCCACTGACAACTGTGGTAGCTAATGCTTGTAACTGCACTGGCTTTTCAGTTTCTCCCGAGATACTATCTCTAAATTCACTTGCTTTGACTTTTTTGTTACACATCCCTTTGTGTATCATGTCATTGCAATACAACCAACAAATAGTTTAGACTGTATCTGTGGTCAAATGCCTGATGTTTTGTGTAGGAATAACAGTTCCAGAGTTAAAATCATGTTAGGCGTTGAAAATAAAACAGTGTGCCATCTAAGGATCTGATTTTAGATAATAAAGGCTATAGATTAAATGCATCCTTTAGTAAAGGTATTTCTTTCAAATCTCTGTACAGTTTTGATAAAATTAGGGTTATTTTGTATCATATGAAATGGATTATGAATGTTCTTCAGGCCTTTGGGAACCTTCTCAGTAGATATTGCTTTCTAGAAAGAAATAAGAAAAATTATTATTTCATTTGTTATCATTATACCAATCTATATCTATAACACAGTACTTCAAAAACAATCTACTTTGCTAAGCTGGGCATAAAGTAATGTGAAGACTTTCAGTAATAGTAACCTAAGTATTTTTTATCTTATGCATTTGAAACCTAGTATTACATCGTCTTCCTTAGATACATACAGAGAATGTGAGAGAATATTACTGTGTTTCTATGCTCATTGTCACAGCAGTAGGGCATATTTAAACATTTTAAAACAGTATTTCTGTTGTGGAGACTCATTTCTGCTCTCTTATCATTTGTGCTGAGATGATTATTTGTGGGGCTGAAGTCCTCAGCAAATGATGAAATTGACCTCTCTTGAAAAACCCCAAACCCACACAAGTCACTAAATTTTTATCCCTCTCAATTCCCTGATACAATGCAGGGAGCAGCAGTGGAAAGAATTATCACAGAATCACAAAATATGTGGAGTTGGACAGGACCCAAAATGTTTGAAACTCTTAGCCCTGCACTGGATATCCCTAAGAGTCACACCAAGTGCCTGAGAGCATTGCCCAAACACTTGAACTCTGTCAGGCTTGGTGCGGTGACCACTTCGCTGGGAGTTGTTCCAGTGCCCACCCACGCTCTGGGTGAAGAACCTCTTCCTGATATCCTACATAAACCTCCCCTGACACAACTTCAGACCATTCCCTCGGGTCCTGTCACTGTCACCACAGAGCAGAGATCAGTGCCTGCCCCTCCTCTGCCCCTCACCAGGAAGCTGTAACTGCAGTGAGGTCTCCCCTCAGTCTCCTCCAGGCTGAACAGACCAAGAAACCTCAGCCACTCCTCACACAACTTCCCCTCCAGATCCTTAACCATCCTCATTGCCTGCCTCTGGACACTCCCTATTAGTTTAATGTCTTTCTTTTGTTGCCGTGATCAAAGCTGCAGACAGTATTCAAGGTGAGGCCACCCCGGTGCCGAGCAGAGCAAAATGTCTTGCACAGTAGGAATTATAACTGTACTGCAACTGTCAGACTTTAATTACGGTTAAAAACTAAGACAAAATTTAGAGGTCAACTGATTAATAAAGCCTGAATTCTACCTAAAATATCTTGCTTTGTGTCTTCTGTTGACTGCCTATCAAATCTTAGAGGCAATCAATTACAATATACAGGAATTACAATTACAATAAACAGGAATCAATTACTATAAATACAGGAAGTTTTGTCCTCTAGCTTCTTCAGTGCTCTGCTTCTGCACAATGTGTCTTTCCTCACACAGTATTTCTCTAGTTGAGGGTGTGGTTTTGGTAAAGCTTTTGTTTTTATTTTTGTTAATTTTTTGGTAGGTTTTTCCCTCCTGGAAATTTTTTAAGCAGCAATTTATTTACTTTTTTTTTTTTTTTACCATATGAATTACATATATTTACTTATAAATTTTACATCTAATATTTTCTAATATTTCTTCCTTAGTTTGCACTAGCATAAATACCTCAGTAAGACAGTAGGAAAACCACAACTATTTCAATATTTTCCATGTCCTCTGCTTATAAAGGAAAGACAGAAACTATAGCTAGGTATCCTTTCTTCAGAGTCAGTACTTTCTGTAGTTTGTTGCAATTGTGCACAGCTGTGAGATATTAAAGAACTTTCTTTCATGACCCATTTTTGCCTGTGACCAATTCTAGCTGGTGTTGGGGAGGGCTTCTGGGAGGCTCTACTTTTTCTGCATTCACTTTCCTTGCTCCCTACAGACTCCTGTATCCTCTTAGATGTGGATCTTTGTTATCTCTATTTTTTTATTGGAGTTGCTTCTTTTCTCAAGGTCACAGCTATTCTTCTTTTGGCTGTGTGCTACTGTGTCATATACACTTTCTGCCTTCCTAATAAGATTTAGACCTGACACAAGATAATTTTAGCTGAATTCATTTCAGCTTGTACTAAAAAATAACAGTAGAAAAGAACCCTGAGTACACCCAAAAAAGTAATGGAGGCAGAAAAGCCTGTTTAAAGCGTAGTTTAAGCTTAGAATTGAAGTTGTCTATACTTTTTCTGCAAACTTGGCACAATAATGTTGGCCCTTCTAGGCTTCAGTCACACTCTTCCCCAGGGAAAAAGCATTTTCTCAGATCTGCTATTGTCTCCAGATGAGAAATGCTCCCTCTTTTCTTGCACATCTTACTCTTACGCTCTCTTTAGCCATGTTTCTCTAAGAGTTTTCTCAACATAAATTAAGAACTACAGCACTTCTTCATTTTGCTAATTATTTACTTCCACATGACTATCCAACTGTGCAAAAGTGTACAATTACTCTGGATTTAGCTGTTGAATTAGTATTTGAACACTCTTATTACATTGGAAAGGGAGTAGAATAAATAGGAAATTAACACCAGATTTGGTGCTTTTATGTAGTTTTACCAAGGCCTTTATTTTAGATTTATTTCAATATCACATTTTGTTGAAACGTACGCCTTAGGAAATGGAGAAAGTATAGTTCAGCATATCCACTTTGCAGTGGGCTGCACTCCCATATACTGTAAAGAAAATTTTAGCTTTGATGCACAGAACTGCTCGTCTCACATGAACAACAAGAACACAACGACAAAATAGGATTTTTTGGGAATATATACTGAAGAGTTTAGCACAATGTGGATGAACTAGATTCCATTTACTTACACTGGAATATAGATTGGCAAGGAAGAGGAATATTAGCCCCAAGAGAGGTGTTAGAAGATGACAGACTGTCCTGCATTTTTGCACTGTGATGATTTTCCTGGTTTATTGATCTCTTATCTAGCCTAGATAAAACATTTATCACAGATTTGAAAATCCATAGATATAACTCAAAAACATGCCAAAAAAAAAAAAAAAAGAAGAAAATAATGTAGAAAACAGGCTACGCAACCTTCTGATTTAAATTTCCATCGAAATTCTGCTTGTAATGAACACAGGAATGCAGATTTTTTTAGAGAGACAAAACTATGGTTTGTTTTCATAAATGTGACAGATAAGAGGTATGCAGGGACTGATTATGACTTCCGTGCTGATTTTTTTTCTCTGCTGCAGGGTCTTGAAGAGCTAAAAGTCAGATACTGAATAGTAACATGAACGTTTGACAGGCAGCATGTTGAAGGCACGTTGGTAAAAAGATGACCCATTGGATTAGGAAATGTGGTGATGCATATTGCAGGCCACGAGAACGATGGCATGGCTGAACCTGGCTCACATCTTTGGATGTTACATGGTTATGGACTCATAGAATAAGGTTGGAAAAGACCTCTGAAATCATTGAGTCCAGCCATTAACCCAGAAATGTTCACCAATAAACTGTGTCCCCAGGTGCCACCTGCCACTCATTAGGCAAGGTAAGCTGCAGAAGGTTGCTCAGGGTGATGCCCAGCTGAACATTGAATTTTTCTGATGATGAAGTCTTCACACCCTCTTTCTCTAAGCTGCCTTTGTCAGTATCAGACAACTGTCACAGTATAAATATTTTCAGCTCTTATAACAGTATTGTGGTTTAGGAATGGTATTCCTCGACGTAGTAACTCCACCACAGTGTGCTGCTTGACCCCCCTGTAGTGGGCTGGAGAGGAGAACTGGAGGCAGAAGAGGTGGTTTGAGATAAGAACAATTCACCAGAACCAAAAATGAAATAAGGAAGCAAAGAGTAGCAGCAAAAATGAAAAGAGCTTGTACAAGGAGGTGAGCGATTCACACGCACTTTGCTCACCACGTGGAGCCTGGCAATACCTGAGCACCCGCCAAGCCATGCAGCCCCAGAGAGAGCCCTTGCCCCCACCCTGGAAAGTGACATGAGGTGGTATAGAACAACCTGTGGGTCCTAGCTCTGGCTGCTATTGGCTACTGGAAAAAATTAGACCTGTCCTGGATAGAATCAGGAAAAACGGTTTGGAAAAGGCTTTGTCATTTGAGTCCCAAGCATGGCTGGGTTTCAGTGATAACAATTTAAAAGCAAGTAGAATCCAGCAGCTGGTGTAATGTCTACGGCGTAGTATTATGTGAGTATGTCAAAATTGTTAAAATTATTTCCTTTGGTTGTTTCCCTTTTTAGCTCTTACTTATATAGCAAACACATCTAGTACTCTAACAGCATAGCATACAATGGAATATAACCTAACAAGAAAATATTTTTATTTCCTTTGTCATTCATTTACTTCCATGTATGTCACAATTCTACTTGGTCTGTGCAGGAGGGATTTATGAGTTCAATAAGCTGCCATGAAATGCCCCCTAATGACTTGAAAATTTAAAACAGAATCACTGTTAATTTTTGGAATATTCATTCATGGCTCACTTTTGCCAAAGTAAATGCATTTGACCTGCTGCTGAAGAGGAAGTTCATTGTTGGTCAAGTAATATTTTGGTGGATTATCTTCTATAATACTACATATCCAACAGTATGTTATTTTTAGTAGAAAGCTACCAGCAAATATCTACATAAAATCACATTCAGCTCTTTGATCATCTTGGGAGACTATGGATGGCTGTTTTATTTTCATCCACATATTCTGAGCTTCTACACCTAGACTGCTTGAAAAAATCTGTGGAAAAAGAGAGATAATTTATAGCTCGGCAATAGTTCAGAGTTTATACACCATGAGCAATCTTCTTTGGGTGGCAAGATATCAACTATCACACCTTGATAAAAAAAGCCTGCTGTACCCAGCTGCTTACGATGCTCTCAGCGGAGCTAACACATTTCTTAGTCTTTTTATTATGCTCACTGAAGCTAAATGCTGTGTATGAAGTTTTCACAGGAAGAGCGTATTGTTGCATATGAGTTTCTGGTTCAGAAACTGCAGCAGGCAGGCTCCTCTCACAGGAGACAATAACATAAATGAAGCAGAACCATCAATGATCAGCACTTGCCTAATCTACCCCAGCTTACACAGTCCTAAATAACTTGCTAAAGTAACTGAAGCTAGGCTGATTAACATGAGATGCTGATCCAGCCTGAAATCTTTCTTTTGGTAGCACTGGGGGGGCGTTTTGTGATGCTGTTGTAGGAATAGCACTGTCTCAAGGTATGTTTGTTGTATCTCATTACCTCTATGTTTACTGTTTGAACTTGCTCTTCAGCTGCTGAGGAGGGGAAGAGAAGCCAGGAGTAAAATGAAAAAAAAAAAAGCTTTCATTTTTTTTTCTTGGAAGGGTTTACTTCCTGAATACCACTCATTAAAGAAAAAAAAAATAGTCAGCACTACAACAGAAATCCAGAAGGTATGCTAGTTAATATCCTACTTTTGTCAAAGTACTTTTGTACCAAACTACTTTTGTAGTTTTGTCAGCTACTTGTAAGCAAGACTCTGCATCATTTATTGCAGTTAGAGTGAGATCAACAGTTATCTTTGAAAAATCACTTTTTAACAGTAATGAGCTTATGGTTCCTTTCTATAGAAACAAAGCAATGAAATCTTTCTTAAGATTTTGTCTTAAGAAAAAATCCTGATAGTGTGTATTCCCAGCTGGAAAACATGCTGGACCTGGCTCAGATGTAGAAAGTTAGCAAAAATTACTGACTGACAGGCACTCTGAGTCTTCTGTGGATCTAAGACATCATTTTCCCTGCAAGAGCCACAACTCACATATCCTCATTTGTCAAATCCTTTGCCACTGCCATACCACCTCTTTTAGTATTATCCTCTAGTTAGATTACATCCCCCAGATCCCACACTTCAGGCTCCTATCTGTGGCAGGAAAATTTTATAAACATCTCAGTCCCTACAGTCATGCTTTTGGAATCCATTGTATTTCTAGTCTGTCAGCTCTGTGCTTTAGTCTTGGTTTTCAATGAGGGTTGAACATGTGGGGGTTGTTTCTAATCTATATAGATATAGATAGATATAGATATAAATATAAATATAAATATATAGGCCATGACCTGCTGACCCTTTGCATAACAAAGGGCCTGGTGACCTGGGGCTGGCCAGGAAACAGGACATGCAGAGACAGCTGGAGCTGATGAACCCAAAATTTCCTGTGCTTGGACTGTTTAATACCTTCATTGATGATCTGGATGAGGGCATTGTGTCCACCAGCAGCAAATTTGGAGAAGTCACCAAGCTGGGAGGGCATGTCAATCTGCTGGAGGGTAGGAGGGCTCTGCAGAGGGAAAGGCTGGATAGGTGGGTGCAATCCAGTGATGTGAGGTTTAACAAGGCCAAGGGCTGGGTCCTGCACTTTGGCCACAAAAAACCCCATGGAGCACTACAGGCTGGGGCAGAGGGGCTGGACAGTGGCCAGGCAGAAATGGACCTCAGGGAAGTGAATGACAGCAGCTGAACATGACCCAGCTCTGCCTGGCTGGCCAAGAAAGCCAATGGCATCCTGGCCTGTATCAGCAACAGTGTGACCAGCAGGTCCAGGGCAGAGATTGTCCCCCTGTATTCGGCACTGGTGAGGACACACCTCGAGTGCTGTGTCCAGTGCTGGTACCCTCAATTTAGGAAGAATGCTGAGATGCTGGAGTGCACCTGGAGAAGAGCAACAAGGCTGATGGGGATCTAGAACATAAGCTGTATAAAGCTGGGGATGTTTTACTGTGGCCTCTCCCTGCGGCCACGAGGGCTGTACGGGAGCCCGGCTGGGTGCCCCCGGCCCGGCCGAAGATGGCCACACGCAGTGCCACTCCCGGATTCCCTCCAGGACCCTGAGCAGTGGTTACCGTCTGCGGCGTGGGTGGCGCAGGCGGGATCGCAGCTACGAGCTACCGAAGCAAAGGAAGGAGGAGGGACACCTGTATAAGTACCAAGGATCTTTTAATCTTCCTCGGTGGGGCGAGAGTTGGGTGACAAGGAGGGGGTCTCGGTGTGGTGATGGTGGGGGGGGGGGCGGTGATAAAGGGAGTGGGTGTGATAGGAGGAGACACAAAGCTTACCAATAACGAGGACCCAGGGAGGAGCGTGGGTTACAGCTAAGCCACTGAGGATCACACAGGGGAGGGGAAAAACCCCAGGGGCAAATCATACATCGAATAAGGGATGATTCACACAGAGAATTCTCGAGATAAGGGGGGTGGTTACCATGACAGGCGGGGGGGGGGCGGGGGGCAGCTCCAAGAAGGAGGACATTGGGAGAAACCATTGTGAGGGAAGTACATGGGGGGAACCGAGGACCGAACCATTATTGAATTACAAAAGGAATAACCGATTCTAAAAACACTCAATGCCACATTTAACCTGGAAAAAAAGAGGCTCGGGGTGAGCTTATCACTCTCTATAGCTTCCTGAAAGAAGGATGTCGCCAGGTGAGGGTCGGTCTTTTCTCCCAGGAAGCCACTGAAAGAATGAGAGAACATAGTCTTAAGCTGCATCAGGGAATATTTAGGTTGGGCACTTTAGGAAAAAATTATTCTCTGAAAGTGGGATTGGGTACTGGAATGGTTTTCCCAGGGAGGTGATGGACTCACTGTCCCTGGAGGTGTATAAGAAAAGACTGGATGTGCACTCAGTGCCATAGTTGATGAAGTGGTGTTGGGTCACAGGTTGGACTTGATTATCTCAAAGGTCTTTTTCAACCTAGTTAATTCTGTGGTTCTGTGGCTGTGAGGGTAAAAAAGCCCTGGAGTTCCTTTGTTCAGGGTGCCTCCTCAGAGGCACCAGCGGGAGCTGTTATTTATTATTTTTTTATGGCATCATGATTGCATTATTTTAAGAGTCTGGACACCTGAGATTCTTCTGTGGGAAACCTGGCGTTGAGCTGCCGTGGAAACCTGGTCTGATTGTGTGAGGAGTGGGGTGTGGCCGTGAAGTGATGTATTCCCAGCTCGGGTGGTGTGAGACGGACTGCCAGAGCAATTCCTGGGTGGATGGGCAAGGGAATGTCCTTAATGCCACTACCTTGCGGGTATCTCCCCTGAAGTCACACACACCAGGGCAGCAGGAGGAGTCTGAGGTCATGTGAATAAAACACAGACTGGAGAACCAGGGAAGGGCAGGATCTGTCCCCTTTCCTTGGCATCCACCAGACCACAACAGGATATGCTTCCAGCATCCAATTTTGGGACCCCAGAGGAAGAAAAACATATATCTGAGCTGTCAGTACTTCAGGGGAGACCTCCCAAGGCAGTGGAGTGGAATTCCTCATGCCATAAGATGAGGCTGTGGGACTGGGGTTGAGGCTGGTTTAGCTGGAAGAACAATTTTCAGCAGGAGGTGTGGAGAGTAACTTCTCTAATGGTGATTAGTATTTGTTTTGAAGAAGTGTTTTTCCTTTCTAAAAGAAGGGTTAAATTACAGCAATAGTGTTTTGCAGATACATTCAAGAAAATATTGAAAGATAACTTAAAAATCTAAAAATAGGGTTTTGAGAAATATGTATTCTGCTAAACTCTGGGATGGGCAATAAGAAAATAACTGGCTTTTTAAAAATTATAAAGCTTCTGAAAAGAATAAAACCCAATAAATATGCATGCTTCCTATGGAAAAATGAGAGTTTCCATGGTTTTGATGGAGGGTTTTTTGTTGTTATTGTTGTTTATGTGTTGTTTTCCCCTTAGTTAAAACACTTTATCCATTTTATTTAGGTTTTGTGATTTTATGCAATAAAAAATAATTTTATGCAATAAAAAATAATTTTCAATTGGACACTGAGAAAATCAGATGAATGGAATTTTAACTGTTACTTTTCAGTGTTGATGAAGACTTGGATCTTGAAAAAATTTAGGTGAATTTATAGGTGATAGTTAAGAATATATGTTACTTTTGGCGACTTCAAATGATATTCTTTAAATTCTGGCCTTGCTAGGCAATGAATCTCCATGGAATGTTGAGCTACAGTTGTCTGACGAGCTTTGCTCTGTGTCCTCAAGCTCTTACCTAATGACTTTGCATTACACCCAACCCTACAGATCAGAAAACTGCAAAATGTTACTTTGATTCACTGGGAAAAAACTTCAAAAAATTCAATCATGGGATAACTGTCTATACCTCAGGTTTTTAAAGACTGTGGTGCTTTATTTACTTCAGTCATGAGTTAGCGGCGGGACCGATGTTAAACTATGATCTGAGTCAGCTCTGATCTTTGCTGCAGTGTGATTGTTCTGATCCTAATCTAAACCAATTCATTTTGATGTAGTGTCTAATTTTACCAAGCTCCTGCTAGAGAAATCAATTTAACTAAACTTAATTTATTTATACTAAGTTTTTCTTACAATCTATTGTCATTAATTGAATTCTAATATTGCTGGTGTAAAAGTTATTGTTTACTTGACCTAGGTATGGTCAATTTTTTTTTTTTTTTTGTAAATTGCAATATTCTAAAGATGAAGAAACTGCCTGACCTACTATTATACCACACAGGAAGTTAAACATGCCTTGCCTGAAAATGGTTTGTTGTTACACAGAAACACTGAGAAACCATATAAACCAAAACCTTATCTGTAAACTGGAACTTGAAGATAGGTCATTTGAAACATAAATGGGAGAGCTGGAAGCGGACAGGCTGCAATCACCTGAAAGAACAATTATGGAAGAATTGTATACTTTTGTGTACTTACTGTTGTACTGCTTCACATTTTTATAGATGCTGCACTACAGATTTTACTTGACTAATATTTACCAACCCTCAGTAGCTGAAAGAATATATATTCATTTTGTGAAATCTGTCTTACATTTTACAATAAAGATATTCAATTTATTAAAATTAGTTTCCCTAAAGTGTGGGGGTTTTTTTGTACTGGGGATATTGTTACAGAAAACATAAATTTGCAAGCAATATTTTTAGTTTTTATTGATTGTTTTTATGTGTATTTACAGATGACCAGTGGTCAGCAGTAGGTTATTCATTCATTTTTCTTGACAGAAAATTCAAACAGCAGGAATTGATTTGGATCTTGTGGTTTGTCATCACAGAGTAGTTCCTCCATCTTTTGCTTAGTTGAATATAATATTTTGAATTTTAGATTGAGTCCTGTCACAAACCAAAACCAAGACCAAAACAAATCCATAAATTAGGAAAATATTTCATTCTGCAAATATTTATGTTCTAACACACAATTTTTAAAAGGAGATACAAATGTGCTATTGCATTCTGTGATTTCAGTAGAAAATGAAAGACTTGTGGAGTTTTTTCCTGGGTTTATTTTTTAATTTACTTACTATTTTGGTTAGTTGCTTTTAGTTTTGCATTTTTTTCCCAGAGCAACTATGCTGCTATGAGTGAAGAAACTAGGTGTCTACATAGGGATCTTGCTAAACAGAGAAGACAGAAGAATGGTTGAATACATTTCTCACTGTCTTGTGCACAAGATATAAGTTCCACGGAAAATTTTGAAGCTTTCTAAAAAACATGTCAGTTTCTGAAAAATGCAAGAAATAATGTTTTTTTTTCCACTGGAATTTTGTCTAATATACTGGAGAAATGCACTATGTGGCTCTTTATTTGCTCTTTCATCTTGAGGATGAGCCTCTGTGCAATTCAGCATAATGTTGCATATTGTAAAAACTAGTCATTATTATGTAGCTTGCACTTATTTTTAAAGAAGTATATCTTTTAGGCATCTCCAGATTTTAGTAATTTATTAACTGCAAGCAGATGTGGAGATATCAAAATAGAACAGTGAAAGTCTTTCCAAATACCAAGAAAAACCCTTGAAATTACTTAGATACATTACTCTGGAAAAGTCTTTGACAGAAACAGCACTGACTTGCCTGAACACCTTCAGTATGTATCTGTGGATGGGGAATGAACATCTGTTTTACTGTGGAGTACCTTCATTTATCAGATTGGGATGGAACTGTTTCTTGCCTTTCAGAAAAAAGACAATGATTAATTAATTTTTTTTCATGCTGTCATCCCAACAATAAGCCATAAAATTCTCTGCTGCTGAGAGTCCAACTTTATCTGTACTGATAAGAGGACCAAACAAATTTCAAAATCCTTGTGGCTATGCATTGGAAAAATTCAGACAATTCTGAATATCTTTGAAAGAATATACTGTACTTTCTTTTCTTCACTCACCTGCTCTGGTATCACTGTGGGGAAAGTACAGTATATTCTGTCATTTAATACTTGAAGAAAATGCCCTAAAAAAACAGAACCCAGTATAATTAAGGAAAAAATAGGTTGTTTAAAATGATGGAAGAAGCACCGTACCAAAAGGAGATAGAAAGATATGGGTGCTAGCTATATGTGTGATGCAAGAATGAGTTTGTGCAGTAAAATAAAAATTGATTCAGAGCCTGTGACATTAGGCTGTATCCAGCTGAAGGCCAAGGAAAGCCCAGCTCCTGTGTGGTCAATTGATAGACTGATACTAATTTTATTTTTCTCTCTCTAACAGTAAAAGCAGTAAGCATGCTTTCTTCTTATGTATTTTGTTCTCTATACCATTTGCCCTGAAAAAAATCAGCTTTCCAAACCATAACCAAGCCAAATACACACAGCTCTGCTTTTGGCTCATGTTGGAAGCAAAGAAAACAGCCAGAAGGTGGCAGTTTTGGACCATTGGAAAAAGGCCTTCCAATGACTTAGAGCATAACTAGACTCCTACTGAATGCTTAGATACAAACAAGAAACTATCTGAAAGCTAGTTTTAAATTATTTATGTGATTATATATTCAAGAAATAAAAAGGAGCTTTCATCCCAGGAGTGGTAAATTCAGCCCCATTTAGCTTTAGTCTAAATACAAAGGCTACACCTGAGAAAACAGCAGTTCTTTCAGGAGCTACAGAATTTACTATATAGGCATTTAGAAACAAAATAACCACACTTCCTGCTAAGACATTCCTATGCCTTTGGAACTCATCAGGACAAGAGCGTCCTCAAATTTTAGTCTAGTTCTTGGTAGGCTACAAATTTGTTCACACAGAGGTGTGTTTGGCTTAGCTTTCTTTTTTCTTTTATTTGTTTTCTTGGTTTTTTTTTTTTTTGGTTTTTTTTATGACAATACTCAAGTAAATACATCCAATTGCTCATCTAATTATAATAAACAGAGACAGTTAGCAAGAGAAGAAACAAACTTGCCTCTGAGAAGCCTGACTTGCCGAAAGAGCTCAGAATTAGACCCTCAAAAACCATCAGAAGGTAATGGATAAAGGTATTTGGTCAAGTAAGCAGACAATAAATTTTTCTTTTAGCTCTTTTAGAGATGCAACCTCAACGATCACTATTATACATTTAAGACCTGAATTATTTGTAGTGAAAACTACAATTAAATCTCTAAATTAACAGTGGAATAGCACATGTTTGCAAATTAAGGTAAGTGATAGAGATGTGATCTTCACTCCAGAACTTCTCCTTCAGGTGAACATTTAGTACCATGCATGATGTGCCACATCAAAGTGACTGGCACACAAACTATGCTTTGAAAATATACGTGAACAGAAAAAAAAAAAATTAAAAATCCCCAGCACATTACAACAGAAAAAAAAAGTCTGACTTTTGTATATCTTTAGTTAAAGGATTTCTGTCTTTATAGACACCTGAAAAAGAACCCTTAAAATAGAACTCCCCTGTGCTCTCCTTGAAAACTTTTCAAAGGACAACTGACCTCTTTTCTCACTTTACACTACTGTCATTCATGAAGAAAATAAAACTTCAAGAAACTCAAGGACATAAAGCAAAAAGTTGGTAAAAAGCATAAAGAACAGAGAAAAGAGAACAGGGCATATTCAGCTGCTAGGTCAAATTTTACTATGGGGAAGAAAGGAAGGAACTAAGAGTCTGGATTTTAAAATAGCACAAACTTTGATGAACTAAAGGAATAATTAGTAAAATCAATTGTATTGAAGAGCTTAGAGACTTGAATATGAGAATAGTCTAGAATTTCTTGCAGCCAAATGATTTATAGTATATATTCCAACAAAGCGAAAGAATTACGGGAAGGGTGTAAACCAAACTGAGTGAATAAGCAGCTCAAGAAAAGTGTTGTGGTTAAGAAGGCAGCATAAAAGGAATAAAAAAAGGTAATTTTTCATAATTCCCTAAAAAGCAAGAGGTGGGAAATCAAGTGATGATTAATGGAAGTCTATTCAAGGGCCTACACTTTGCTGTAGTAAAGTTTGAGAGAGAAAATCAAATGGGAAAAGGGAGTCCAGCTCTTCAAGTGAAATTAAAAGTGAAAAAAAAAGGCCTTGTGAGAGTGTGAGCAGGGAGTAGAAGATATATATAGCTCCCAGGAAAATCAATGGTTTTCTTAAGGTTTTCAAAATGAAGATTCTACCAATCTCATACAACAAAGCCATATGAATGCTGGCAAATTTGAGTTTTGTGATACCACAGGGACTGTGCAAGATTTTTCTCTCATTTCCTAGGATTGTGTGTGAACAGTAGTCCAAACCAGCAGCATTAAATTGCATGCTGTCTTCTGGATCAGTTATTCTTAGAATGGGCAGAGGAAGTACTGTCAAGTTTCTTTCTCCCTTTTGAATTTTGAGGAAGGCAAGAAACCTGATTTTTTTGAAATTGTACCTTTGTTGCATACTTATATGTTTGCTCTGATTCACTTTCTGTCATGATGCTCCAGCCTAGCTACACATTATTGTGTCTTTAGTATTACATCCTCCAACACCTTGCCACTTCAAGATTGGCTATTCAGGTGCAAATATCTCAAGTTTAGGATTAAAAAGACAAAGACCCCTCCAATCTTCATCTTTATAAAATTTCTTGAGCTCTTAAACAGATTTAGCTGTTAAGAGAAAAATAGAGGAAATGTCAGTAATGAAATAAGGAAAACAAAGAACAAAAAATAAAATAAAACACAACCAGTCCAAACAGACTTAGAGAAAAACAAGTACTTGAAAGGAAGGACAGTGGAGTAACCCATATATAAAAAAGTGATACAGCAATTTGCATTTTAGAATAACACATAAATACATCATTCCCAATACTCCTTCACTATTAATACTGTTTCATTTGATCCAAATGCTTTCTAAAGCAAAACTCAAGACATGGCAGCAACACTAGCTAGAGCTTCCTATCCCCACATTCTGAGGAGCTTTAGAGAGGATATCAGAGATTCAGAAATAGAAGAAAAAAGATAAATCATTCAGTCATATCCACCCATGGTCATAGGAAAAGAATGTTGTGACAGAGTGACAGAGTATAAAAAATTTATTTTTCTGGGATTTACTGGATTTAGCAGCTTCTAAATATCTCCCTCATCACCTAGTCAATATGGTGCATATGACAGTGATGTTTTTGGTTCCTCACCATGTTTTCTGTGGCAGGATGCTCTGCTTAGAATGAGGTAAAACAACTAAACAATGCCCCGCTTGGAAAGCTATCCATGGTAAATGAAGAAGGGGGCATATTGCTACTTTTGGTGTTGAATATGGCTAAAATCTGTCTGACTCATCAATCCAAAAGTTAAACATCCTGATAGTGAACTGAAGATAAGATAGACTGCTAAAATATCTGGTTAAAGAAACAAACAATGATACTACAGCTAACTTATCTAAAGCTGCGGTGATGCAGATGGCCAGGAGACCTGTGACTGACAGCTAATCACTTTATCAAGACCAATCCCAAACTTTAAAACCAGGGTCTTCTATCATACCCCTTCTTGGAGTATGTGTGTGGAGAATACCTCCTTGGGTAGGGACACCCCTGAAGGTTACTCCTCAAGTCTGCGCGAAGGACATTTGCCGATGACTGTTGGTATTGGGTGAGTAATCTCTACTTAATAATTCCTTTTGCTAGTTTTAATACAATTGATTAACTATAATTGGTTGAATTTTTTCTTTATATGACACCCTTCTGTAATAGTTGTTAAAGTTCCTATACTGTGTAGTAATTCTGATTAAGATGTCTTTGTCTAAGCATCATCATAATAAATATCTGTCTATATCTACATCTAGATCTATATCATCTAAATAATCTATATCTATATCTATCTAATCTTTTCCATCTTTAATCCTTCAGAAAAACTTTCACAACTTATTCTGTTACCCCTGTATAATCCTTTACACATAAACTGTTGGGCTGATTGCACCCAGACTTCTCTCTGGAAAGGGATTTGGAAAGCAAGGGAATAATTTCTGCCTCTTGTGGCTCAATGGAAGGACTTTTCTAATAAATTCTGCCTGAAGGTCCCCTTCTGCCTGAGACATTTTGTGAATTCAATTATGCAAATGCATATTTTTGTGACTAATTTTTCTTCTGTAGTAAAAAAACCCCACAAAACAGCCTCCATTCGTGGGCTTCAGTTTTGCATTTATAACTTGTGTTTATGGGTAAGAAGTCACTTGTCATTCAGAACTTGTGAAGATTAAATAAGTACAAGTTAATCAAGTACAAGCAGAAGTTCAACCAGAAGCCCACATTCTTCCCTACATGGTTGGAACAGAGCTTCCTTTGTCTTCTTCAGTAGTTTTGCTTCTTGCTCTCTGCTTTAAACTTTCCTTTTTCTGCTCCAGTTTTCTATTGAAACCTCTGTAGGTTTCTGCTTTTGTGTTGATCACTTGTAATACTGATTCACAGAGGACTTATTTTTTAAGAATTGGTATTTTCAAAGTTCAAGTTGTCTGAAATATAGGTCATCTTTATAATAGCTCTCAGAGAATTGGAACTATGTCATCATAACAATCTTCATCATAGTTCCTGCTGGAAATATGCTTAGCACTTTCCCTCGAGTCAAACTCATTGACTTCAGTATGAACTTGATCCATCAAGTACATAATGTACTATGCAAACTTCAGAACAGAGCTCATTTTTAAGTACAGGAAATATAAGCCACAGTGAAAACTGGAAATGAAAGATGCTGGTCCAGATAAAAGATGCACATACAATTTAAATGAATTCATAGCTTTTAAAATGCTTACCACAATTTAAATAAATTCATAGCTCTTAAAAAATTAATCACTTTAAACTCACTTGAGATTTCTTTGTTTAAAAAAAAAAAAAAGAGTTTTGAGAGCCTGTAAGCATGCAGAAGCCTGAACTTGCTAGGAAAGATGTTCCTGTCACTGAGCAGCTCTTTACTGCCTTTATTCTGCTTCTCTGCACCTGCTTGTTTAGATGAAAATCAGTTTAGTATAAAGTGCCAACACAAAGGTTAGTTTTGGATTAGTGTCACAGAAAGACTTGGAGTAAAATTTTCCTTCCATGAAGCAAGGTTTCTAATTACTCTCCTTGCCATCAATCTGACACAATTAGCTTATGTTCTTCATCTCTTTTAGTCCTTTTCCACTGGAAAGACCAATAGGACTTTTGCCTCAGCTAGTGTTTGAAGACTGGAATCTTGTTTTCTCTTCAGGAATAAAATGTGAGTGAAACTGTCTGTGCACTCAGTCCAAATCCCAACCAAGGAGAAGTTTTTGCTTTCAAAAATGCTGCTGGGAAGGACTTTTGAATATTTTGGCTGGATTTTAATGGTAGGTAGTGAGCAAGATGTATCATCTTGCTTTAGCAAAAGAAATCTACCAAAGCCCCATTAAATTTCCAGTTAATCTTCATTCAGTTCTGCTTTTAATCTTTGTGTCTACTCATCATGCTTTTTCTGATTTAGTGATGGTAGGGATACATGTCACACATAAGACATTGAACCTGTAGCTGCTAAAGAAACTCTGATAATTGAATTTTATTTTAGAATTTTGCCTAGAATTAAACCTTCTGAATGCAAAACTGACTATCTCTGTACTTTCCCTTTGGGTGAATGCAGCTTCAAATATTTTCTGTTATCTGTTTGCATCCTCAACATTTACAAATTTTATCCAATTTATTTGGATTTCACCCACTTGGCCATTTGTACAAGAAAACATGTGAAATCTGGTAATTTTTATTTCTCACACACAATTGAAAAGCTGAGTGTGGTTTGGTTTTGGGTTTTTTTTAAAATATCTTGCATGCAAGTCCCTGTCTGCACTTGAGCTGCCAGTATTAATTCTACTTTGAAACAAATTTTTCATAGTGGACCATTAACTCTGATTTTTCTGCATGACACTCACTGTGGCTATACTCTCCTGTCAAGAAAATGATTTTTCTGACAATCAAAGATGTTTCTGCCAACTTACTGGCAACAGTATTTCAAACACAGATTTTCTAAAGTCTCACTACTTCTGCCTTTTTTTCTGGTGTTCTTTCTGGAGTCTGGATCTTTATTGTTAGGTGGTTTTAAGCTTCTTTTGAATCTTAAAGAGGGAGAAGGGAAATAAACTTGATAATTCCCTTTGGATAAAACTGCCCAAAGTTTAATATCTTTTCATGCTGGATGGATTTAAAAATATGATTTGCCTTCCTGCTGAAAATCTCACTCTTTCCTGTGTAATTGAGCAGAAAAATGTTGTGGGTTACACAGGAAATGTGTATGCCTTAAAGTTTTGTGAACAGGCAAAAGTTGTATGCCAGTGATTCCAGTGGGAAAGAGAACACAATACAGAAAACTTGTCATAAGTTTTCTGTCATAGTATTACATTCTTACTGCTTGACATTGAAGGTAAAAATATACCACACAGGTATTTCTTCTCCTGTAGGAGCTTTACTATTAAGTTTTTGCTGTTGCTTTAAAACTGGTATTTTTGAGGGAAAAAATACCAAACCAAAACTCAAACATATTTGCAAGACTCCGTAGGTGTGTCTTTGTGAACCATAAATAATTCTTGTATACATGCTTGTGCAAATAATGGATTTACCTACCTACTATTTTATTGCAGGGAGAGGGGTATTTGGGTTTTTTCTGTGTTTGTTTTGGTCTTTTCAGTGTGAAGGGCAGAAAACCACAACATGTCCACTTCAAATCACAAAAGCTTGTCATTGAAGAAGACCTTGCCAAAAGAAGAAGACTCCAACAGCCTCATAATTTATGAGCTTCAGACATTGAGAGCTGGTCTAATTTAGTTGTAGATGTGCCCTAAGGTATTTGTTGTCTTGTTATAGATAAAAGAGGGGGGACTTTTTGTATTTTTTTTTGTTGTTTTTTTTAGAATATGTGTAGGTCCTTCAAAACAGAACTTGCATGAACTCCTTTGTATATTGATTAAAAAAGATAGTCTTTCAGGAGTTGGTGTCTAGTATGTCTGCCTCGGTTGGGGAATAAATTCACACCAGCAGGATAAAAGTCAGTTTAAAACAGAAACTGTTTGGTATACTAGTTAAACAAGTTAATGTTCATAACCATTTAATTAGGAGTATTACCTAGGGAGGAATCATGTTAATATACTTTACTGCATGGAGAGGGAGCATTGACATTGCAAACAGAAATTTGTTTTGTTTGTTTCTTTAATTTGAAGAGAAAAAATAAAAAGGGAAGAATTTCTGGGAATCAGAAATATCAATGGATACGAAGGGAGTTACATGTAATCAACAAGAAAAGAAAACATGAGGGACATGGCCCCACACTAAACACTTTTAAGACAATATCTCAAATAAATAACAGGAATTCTTTATCATTTCTATTAACAATTAGGCAAATATAGCTCACAGAAGCCATGGGAAGGAGATGGTGGTTACAATACATTAAAAAAATAGTATCAAATATATTTTAAAAAAGCATTGGATGTAGATGAGACAAAGACTGAAGGAGGGGTTTAGTTCCTTTATGCAGAAGAGTGAGCAAGTGGGTACAGCAGTGGGAGTGGCACAAGAAGAGCTGCTGTAGAAACAAACCATTGAACACTGTAATGCCGACTCTGGTGTCTGAAAAAATAACCTATTCAGGCTCAGCCCCATCTTTACGATTTCTGTTTCATACAAGAGACTTTTATTTGTGCCTTATCTACAAAACAAATCTTATCTACAAAACCAATATTCAAGCCAAGAATATTATAAATAATAATAATATTAAATCAGTCAAAGTTGTATTATCTTGATCAAACACAGAGTTTGAAGAATTACATATCAGAATCACCTAAATGACTAGATTTGCCTTTAAAGACTATTATTTCAGATGTAGATTATATTTGTTTAAACATTTTTGTTATTTTTTATTCTTTACAATTACATTTCCCATTAAGTATTCTGAAATCTGGTGATGAAGTGATTGATTGTGAAACCTCTGAATCCTGTTTAGATGCTAATCATTTTATGGTAAATTAGCTTAAGCATTATTTTCTTTGAACTTTGGTGTTTCTGTTGTCTGTTTTCCATCTCATTGCTGCCTATGTATGAAGGAAACGACAATTTACATGTAAAACTATTGCTCTAGTGAAAGAATATTATTACCTAAATCTTTGGACTAGTTTTCACTTCTGTTCCTTGTTACTTTATACCATGAAAATTCTAATATTTTACTAAAAAATATAAAAAATGTACATATTCCCTTTACCCTGAAGTCTCCGTCTGTCTGTCTGTCTCTCTTTCTGCATAAATTCCTGTACAGAGGCACTTGGCACCAGCCAACACTGCTTTATGGAGAACAGATCTGATTCAATAATCCCATTATCCTATAATCATGGAATGGTTTGTGTTGGAAGGGACCTTAAAGACCACCCTGTTCCTACCCCTTCCAGCCATGAGCAGGGACACCTTCCACTAGACCAACTTGCTGAGGACTGCTCCCATCTAACGAGGCTTCTGGGGACTGGCATCCACAGCTTCTCTGGGCAACCTGTTCCAGTGCCTCACCGCCCTCACAGGGAAGAATTTCTTCCTAACATCTAATCTAAACCTACTCTCTTTCAATTTGAAGTCACTGTCCCTTGCCCTATCACTACATGCCTTTATAGAAAGTTCCTTTCATCTCTCTCGTGGTAGTAGTTGAAAGGCCACAATAAGGTCTTCCTGGAACCTCCTCTGATTAAAGAAGCTGGCAATGAGATTAACATTTTTCATACTAGAAAAGATAGAAACTCAGAAGTAGGACTGCAGCAAATTAGTATATAGCATAGGAAGTGAAGAATGTTTATAGTGCAATCAAAATATGGTAAGGTGTGGACATCAGCTTTAACTTGAGAATAGCAGGTTCAGAGTGAACAGAAGGATATGCTTCTTTACTCATTATTTTGAAAAGGTGCATTTCCTTGCTAATTTACAGTTCAGATGCTAAAATGAAAGTTCAACAAGGGAAATTCATGATGAAAATAATTCACAGGCTGTTATAAAAAATGAGACAATGTGCCTAGAACCTGAGGGGCAAGATTCTGGAGAAATGATACTGTGGTTTAGTGCTTTTGTGGTGTTTTTCCAAGATGATATAATTAGAGAAGATAACAGGCTAGAAAGATATTAGGGTTGATGTTGTGGCCCTGCTTTCTGTTTCTATGGTTTTGTTTTTTACAAAGTCTCATTTTGCTATAGCAGTGTATGAAATAAATTGTTATGATTGCAAAATTTTATATCTGGAAATCCCAATCCAAATTATTTAATGTATTAATAAAATCTCTTGACATTCTAGTGTGGTAGAGAGGCTCTGGTTTTGCCCAAAGGATTCAGAAGCAAACTGAAAAAGAGAAAGAGCTTGTTAACTCACTTGGGAACAACAAAAAGTTTAGTCAATAAAATGCAGTAAATGTGTCTGAAGCAGACCTTAAAATAAAATAGAATGGAGAATTGAAAGGAAAAGAAAATAGGAAAATCCAAATATTGTTTTCAAAGCAATTTATATTGCCTATAGGAAATTCATCTGTATAAGTACAAATGAAGATTTCTGGGTTTATGTAGGGTCTTAAGAATTTTCTCTCATTATTTCAATTGAAATACAATGAGTTGTATGCTATTATTTCTTTTCAGAACCTTCATTTTTAATTTTAAATGGTTCTGATTGCCATCTTTTTTGGATCAATGTCGACCCTATGATATTAAGAGACTCTGTAGACTAGGAGAAGTTAGGAAGTTGGTTTTTTTTTTAATATGGCATAAATAAATTTGTCTCACTAAAGTCTTTCCTTTGACTTCTTTGAACTGCGCTTGACTCCCACACTCCTCAAACTCATTAATTGCTTTGCTGGATTTCCTGAAAGAGTTTACCTTATACCACCTATATATGGCTTGTTGGTATAAATAGGCAGACTACTGAAGGAAATATGAACAAAAGTGCTCTATCATGTATCCTAGATTTATTCACCAGCTAATTAATACTGCAAGTTATTCTAATAAATTTTTAAGTGCTGACAGATAGGCATGGTGTGGGGTTTTTTCATTTTGTTTTTGGATTTTTTTTAACCTACTAAAAATCTGTAAAGAAATCAACAAATAAATAGAAAATAAATTTGAGAGAACTAAATTTGAGGAATGATTTCCTGTTTGGATTTCTCATTTGGTATAATGCATTCAAACCCCATGTAGGGCTTTTGTTTTCACAAATAGAAGTGTAATTTAAAATACTTTGGTGAAAACTGTATCTCACTGCGTTTTCTGTGAAATCTGACAGTTCCACATCCTTTCAGGGCAACACCTGAAAGAAAAAATTGATTTCCATAGGATGCCTCAAATGACAGTAGACATTCACACGTGTGCAACTGAATTCCTTCCAGAGTTTCCAAGTGTGGCTGTGAAGTGTTAAACCTATGACCCAGGATGGTGCCTCAAATCTGAGCTTATGACTCATATTGCCTTTTTATGATTTCATTATTCTTCTGGCTTTTAAAATTTTATTCTTTCTGTGTCAAGAGAGGAGATTCTGAATATATAAATTTTTCTTGTTGTTTAGTGGTGCACTGTTGAGTCAGAAGTCTCTTCTTGAGTCTTTCAAAAATCAATAATGTAGTTCTGAGACACATGTCTCAGTTCACTTGCTCTTCATCTGAATTTTTTACTGTCTAGCTAGAATATTTACTAGAATATTAGAAGTGATGGAAAGTTGTTTTTCAAATCTCTTTGTCTTGCAAAACTTTGCAAGAGTAATAGAAGAAGTGATTTGGAAGAAGCTTCTATAAAATCTACGAAGGCAAGTAAGGTGATCTTCAGCTAGAAGGATTGTTTTTCTCAACTTTTATTCACAAAATAATAATAATTAAAGAATGAAATATGTTTCTAGTCAGGGTTTGCATTGATCTGTAGAAGCTGGCTAGTAGTGAGCATAGTTTCAGTGTTAGTGTAAGGCTGAACCAAAATCAGTAAATCCCGCTGAAGGTCAGTATTAACATAAGCTCAATTCTGAACTAAATTTCTAGGACAAGACCAGCTGGTTTTTCACAGTGGACAGAGACAGAGATGCAGGTAAAATAATTCATGTGATTATGAAATTGTTGTTAAGTGTCCACACTGACCATAGAGATGCACTGCTCAAAGTAGTCTCATTTTGCCTTCAGTGCAGCTGGTAAAAATTTTACTGGATTGCAGGGAGATTACAACTGGAATAAATTACATGAGGCTGCAGAAATAAATTACAACCAATAACAACTATAATCAATGATTACTCCTTCAAAATATCTGAAAAAATTTTGTTAATGCTGCAGCACAACAAAATTGTTATCACTGTTAGTGAGAGTGGATGATTACATTAAAAAGAGTCCTGTAGACTACATGAAGCAGAAACAGTTACATTAAACAAATAAACTTATGTAAGCTTAATTCTTTGGTTTTTTTTTTTTTTTTTTCCTTAGGTGGTTTAAACCCCATGAGATGGGAATCCTAGAAGAAAGTGTTTTGTTATTTTCAAAGTCTTTTTTCATTGCCCTCTCTTCTCATCAAACTTGCTGATTTTAACTACTTAGACACTTCAATTTGTGTTCTAATTTCTGATTTCTGAATTTGAAACTTTGTTCAAGAATCCTTATAGGACTTTTTGAAATAAGAATAAACATCTGAAAGTCTTAATATCATTTTAACAGAAATAAAATATTTAATAAATAATCTTCTATTCTGAAAATACAAAAATATATTTAAAAAATGAAGATGGAATAGGAAAGGAGTTAACTATTTTTTGCTTTTTTTTAAGTTAAAATGGAATGGGAAGATATAAAAGTCTTTTATGATTCCATAATGGCCAAGATGTGTTACACTTTTGCTCATAAATCAAAGGGCTGAAAGCTGCAAAAGCTTCAATACCGAAGAGAGCTGCTCAAGGCCAGGAAAATGTCAACCTTTCTTTAAAGGTTCAACAATATGCTTCTGCTTCTCATCTCCCATGCAGGCATTATACTAGTCATTCAAATCCCTGGGATGTCTAGGATACTGACTCTCATACAGCATCAAAAATACTGGGTCAACTGTGAAGAAAGGAAATGAAAAAAAAAAAAAAGAGAATAAAGGGCTTGAGAAAAAAATTAATAAACTCCGTAGTTGGGTGAGTGTTGTGCAGGTTTCTTTGGTGTCACAAGAATACCCCCCACTGAATATTAACACATGTGTTCACTTCAGGTGGAATGACCCAGCTTAAGGAAAAGACTGCGGTCAGAGATCAATGTAGCTTTACTTTTAACATCAACCAAATATTTTAAAAAATTTAAAAATTCTGTGGCATGAAAGCTTGACCTTGTTAGGAGCAGAAACATGCAAATGAAGAAATAATCAAGAATGCAGATAAAATCCCTCATTAGTCAAAACAAACCTCACTTTATCTCAATATTCATATTTCTATCTGGTATTGCTAGACTTTTCATTGTCTTAGTGTGGAACTTAAGATCATGATAACTTTTCATAGTCTAAAATCTGGCTGCAGATTGAAAATCAGGTCAGAACAAATTTTCTTCCTTTGTTTAAATGAAATAGTCCTGTCCTTTTTAGATTAAAAACAGGACAAATTTTGCAGAGATGGTTTAAAGTGTTAGAAATAAGTTAGAAAAAATATACCATTACAGCTAAATTTCTTTTCACTTGAAATTTTCTTCAGAAGAAGTGTCTTTTGATTATGCTGTATGTGTTTCATAGACTTATCCACACTTTCCTACCATCTACATATTTCTCTGTCTTCCAGAGAAACCTGTGTAGCTTACACTCAGTTTCCAAGGATTCTTTAGGATGTTCAAAGGAAAAATATTTTAAAATTATTATAAATTTTTAAAATAGGGATATACAAAGACATATACCCCTCATGGTTCTATAATTTGTTGTATATTTTTAGGAAACACAATGGTTAGTGGCTAATAAGTGTGCTTCACTTGCTCTTTGCTTGATCAAACTTCATACATGGCAGAAGTCAGGAAGAAAAAACAGTTTTATTCCAAGTTGTCCATGCCTCAAAGTCACCATATACAGGAAAATCAAAATGACAAGATGAATTATAATAAAATTCTTTTTCATTTATGATCTGCAGACCACGGGAATAAACTATTTTGAATTTACAATGAAAGCATAAAACACTAGTAGTTATCTGTCACTACACTAGTAGTTATCTGTCACTAGGCTTTCAGCAAAAGTCTCATTAAAATAAGTTTCCAAATTCTTTTCAGCTAACATACAAATGAAATTTTAACTTTCTTGAGAGTTTCAGTTGCCTTCATGATGAGAGAAGTGCCAATAAACCTGACAAAACATTACTTTAATTATTTACCTAGTTTTCCCCTCAAAAAATGTATAAATAAATAATCTTTTCATGTACCTAAATAATCTTTAAAAAAATATCAGGTCAATTTTTTTTGCTATATTGAATAATAATCTTGAGTAATCTTACTGAGCACCATCTTCCTGATCTACAGATATACTTTAATATTTTGTATCCATACCAATGGAAAAGGATGGATTTATGCAAATCTTTTTACCTGTGATCAATACATGTTGAAGCAAGTAAAAATACAGATAGTAAAGGAATCAAGGCATTTAAAGCTGTTTCTCTCTTTAAAGCTGTTTCTCTCTTTGAAGATTACATTTTTCCTGTGTAAAAAGAAAATCTTAAATTGTTACTGAAACACAACAATAAAAGTAATAAAAGAGACTCTAGTTTGTGTTTAATTTGAAGGTCAATGATAAGTTTTCTTGGTTTGTAAGCCACAGTTCAGTCTTCTGAGTATGTTGTTCGGTGATCTACTTGCCAATAAATACCAACTAAATCTTACATTTTCTTCCCTCCTCTCACCACCCCCCCACCCCAAACCCGCTCCCTGTGAATTAAGCAAGTGGCCATGAATACTTCTGGAAAAAAGAAGTTATTAACAGCAGAAAGAAGGACCCTAAGATAAGACATCTTTCCTTTTTAAAAGCAGGAGAGAAAAATAATTTGTGCAGCCAGTACTGTGCCTGATTAATGGTTTTGATTTATAGGCAGCTCAGTCTGAGCAAACAAGTTGAGTGGCAAAGAAGATTGTGTTTGTACAACAGTTTCTGCAGAAACACATTTCTCAGCACTTCCCTTTTCTTGTACTAAGTCATGGCACACTGGGATTGCTTGTATCATATAAGGTCTCACACATTCCTTGTTAAAGCTATTTCATAAACTGTCAAACAATAAAGATCATACAAGAATGTCTAGACCACTATTGTGTGAGAATTCTGCCATGTAATACATTGCACTAATGTTTGTGGATATATGCATGCATATATTCATATGTGAGTATGTAGAGAGAGAGCAAAAAATACACTGATGTGCAAGCTGAAACAATATGTCAGAAAGGGATTTCTTAAAACTCATGAACTCTAATTAAATCAGTGTACTATTTCCTAGAACATAGAGGATTTTGTTCTGCTTTATACAGCAAATTAGCTTTCTATCTGTACGCTGAATTATATGAGTGACCTGTGACAATAACATCATAAACTCTTGTGATGTAAAATTCAACAGTTGTCAAGACTACCTTTATTTTAATGGAAAAGGGATGTAACTTTATTAGGTGGTAATCAAAATCCAGCCTGTTTGATTATTTGTAGGTTGATGACTAAAAGCTTACTATCAGTATGTGTGCTGGAAGGGATCACGTACACTTGATGCGTGTGTGCTACTTTATGGTGACTATTTCGCACTTATTTTGCTACTAGAAAAATTCTTCAGAAAATAGAGCTATTCCCTCAAATGAAATAATTTATTTATAATGCTTTTACTATCTCAGTTAATTGAAGAAAAATTAAAGCTATAAAACTGGAGTTCCTAAACTGACTGCTTAAAACCAGGTCTAGCAAGAAAAGAGATAATATGCTACTTTATTTTTTGATTAAAAATAATTTACAGAGTGGCTTAGCAGCTGACCTGTAGCCCAAGCAGAGATCATAGAAGACCAATTAAATACAAACCTTACTTAATCCAGAAAACAAGCTGTCTTGTCTGACTTGAAACTTGGTATAGAAATAGCAGCAAGGACCTTTACAACTCAAATGAAGCTTCAGTGAGAGAATATTAGAATGATGACAGAAGGATTGAGTCATAGAATAATTTGAGTAGGAAGGGACTTTTAACATTCATCTAATCCAGCAAACCTTGCTATGAGGAGGGCCATCTTCAAATAGATCAGGTTGCTCAGAGCCATGTTCAGCTCCTTCAGCAGTAACTTAGCAGAGAACTTGAAAACTTCCTCAGTTTCTTGAACTGAATTCATTAGTATCCATAGAGGTTAAGTTTTTGTTTTTTGCTTTATAAGAATTTGCAAGCTGAATAAATCCTGCCATTTAAACTGTACTGATTCTATGCATTATTCTGCATAGATTCTGTGCATTAACACTCTTTTTACTAGTTAAACATACACACTACACATACACTGAATAGGTATTCCATGATGCTTTGCTGCCGGCTGTGTAGAGATCAAAAGTTGTATCACTGTAGTGTCTAACAAGCTGCCTGCAGAGCTGCAAAAGTTCAGCACATGTGTGGTTTGCTCACTCTTCTGCTTTCTTATCCAGTGGCTGTGAGAGAGGAAAACATGAGCTTCCAGCTCCCTAAGCTGGGTGGTGCAGAGGCTCAGGATGTCTCCCCAGGAATCTCATTCTCTATTGCCTTGAAACTCTGTCTACACCATAGCTGGAACACTATCTTCTAGAAAAAATGTTCTGTGCTGGGGGTCCTTCACTCAGCAGTCACATCTGCATGTTCCAGTTTTACATCAGTCTGCTTGGGTCAGACACTAAATAAATTAACATGGAAACAATATTTCATCCATACCACTACAGCAGAAGGTCTTCCAGTCATTAGATGTCACCGCAGAAGCAGCAGCAGTTCTACAGTTCTCTACCATTTTATAATTCATACTTAAACTGATCCAGAGATCTAAGTATTTCCCGAAGTCTGAAATATTGAGTTTTGCAACTTCACTGTCAACTCTTTTTCCTAGAGGAGATTTTTCTGCACTCCACTATTTAGAAAGACTCATTTTTCTGATCTTCCTGTGAAGAGGCATATTTTGATCAGTCATGTCAGATAAATGTTCATTAGTTCAACGCTAATATTTATACACATTCAAAGTGAAAATAATGGTGATAAGGTATCTGTGGGGGTAAAAAGATTTTTGGGAAACGTCTATGATGCACATGGCTTTGTATATCACTAATGTGACAATAATACCTTGCACTTTTCATAGTGGAAAAAAAATAAACAAAAACCACAATAAACAGCTTAATCAGACGGGCTTAATAAAGATATTGGATGGTTGGAACTGCATTCCAGTGTGAGTCTGTTCCATGCTTTTTCCCCTCTTCATTCTGATTGGCTCAGCTACTGTAAGCTATATTTTGCTAAAGAAAAAAAATCCTCTCCATAACAGTGTTCCTTTGTGCTTTGCAAAGCACACACGTACAAGAGAGCATGCCCACACTCAGACAAAAGAGTAAGAAGGAGAAACTCTGCCCTGCTTCAGCTACAATGAAATCCTAGCTGAAATAATTGTCACTGAAACGGAAAATCTGCAAAGAATTTTGTCAAAACAGAGTGTAATTGTGAGCTAGATAAAAACAACTGACCATGAGGAATAAAGATGACAAAATCTTAACACATAGATGAAGCAATTTGGTTTTGGTGTTGAAAAGTGCTTTCATCTGAATATTTTGACTTTGATGTGTTTCAAATCTTGATGGCAAATTTATCAGGGACTCAGAATTGAAGTAGTATTTATTTTTTGATTTTACATTACCAACTAATGCTTTTATTTTTAGGCTGGCTGAATAGAAATAAAAGAAAAAAGTATTAATTAAAGTTCTCCTTTCACATAAAGGGACAAACGGAAAGGAAATGAAAGAGGTGGATAGGGAATTTAAACCTGTTAATTAAAATTTCACTATTGTTCCACCAAAAAGGCAAAAATATGCACATGGTGTACACTGGTTTGCTTCCAGACTGAGGAGTCTTCACAACAGCAAGTAAAAAATCAAATTCAACCTCAAACCCTCAAACCTGCCAAGAGCTTCACCGTGGTATTTGGTATTACAGTAATGACACATTGGATAGTATTTCTTCCCTTCACCTTTCCACATTCTGACCTTTGCTGTCCATCACAAAATAAAACCAGGCTAACAGAAGTTTGATGTGGAAGAAAAGCATGCGGAAGTTTAGAAATTCAAATCTAATGCTTCCAGAAATGATTGGGGCTTCTGATGTGCATGTTAATTGTATGATCACATCCTGCCTCTTTGGGGGCCATCTTCCACCTGGCAGAGATTTATTCCCCAAAGGGACAGAATGTTTGTATATTTTAACAACTGTGTATCATCTGCTATTATCCCAAGCAACTAGTGAGAATGGTAGGTGTATGCTTTTCTTCCCTCCACAGGATATTCAGCAGGGGCAAGTCAGTATGGCCCTTGAATAGGTCTAGATATATAGGTTTAATCATAATTTTTCCTAGGGGATGAAACAGCTCTGACAAAGAAACCTCAGAGTCAAATCATTTGGATGTCCTGGGAAAGTGTGAATAGACTGCATGACTCCAGCCCAAGCGTCATATCTTTTGAGCACTTCCTGATATTAATAACAATAACACAGACAGCTTTGCTCTTCATACACTTCAGATGTGCTGTTGCAGCAAAAAACAAGAGCCAGACAGTTTTCTTTTCATCCAAAGTACATCAGAGGCTATGTTTTCTACAATTCTGGAAACATTTCTTTCTCCTTCAAGACACCAGTGAAAGTATGAGATATATATATATATATATGTGTATACACACACACACACACACACACACACACACACACACACACACACACACACACATATGTATTCACATATCTGTGTATATAAGTACATATTTCTGTATATGTATATGGTAAGCAATTTTTCTCACACAAACTGACATTTTTGGGGCAGGATATGTGTCTAAGAACAAAAGTATAGTTGTTCTTTTCTCATAGTTTAAATTTTAGAATAATCATAAGAAATACACCATGTCTATTAAAAAGAAAAAAAGTACAGAGAAAAAATTAATCTCTGTAACTGTATTTTGTTTACTTTGGGGTTTTTATTCATTTTAATGAAAAAATATTAGCTTGATTGGAAGCATGCTGTGGAAGACTATGTTTCTATCAAAAAATTAGATTTTGTGTTTTCTTAACATTGTATTTTTGTTCTAACCTTTTAATCACCAGAAATTTGCAACTGCCCAAGTTGCATTTCTACTGAAAGACAGCTTGTACAACTGTACCAGACGTAAATGGTGAACATAGTAGGAAATCATAAAGCTAACTGAGTCAGACGAACACAGAAACTTTTATCATTTAACCTAAACCTAAGCACTCTAAATTTTATTTCTTCTTGTATCTGTCTTTGAAAATGAAATTTTAATGGACAGCAGTTAGAATGCTGCTAAGCTGTAGAAATTAGTATATGATATGACTGCCTGTTTGCCCAGAGAAAAAAATGCACACCTCACACAAGGTTTTATACCTCACAGCTTTTGCAATCTATTGCTCATTTGCGGTGTTGTGGGGGAAAACACAGGGTCTGAAATAGGTAGGAATTAGGACAATAACAATTTTTCAACATTTGTACCACATTGCATTGCTTTTTGCTACATGAAAAAGTCTCGGGGCGAACAACTTATTCTGCCCATGGAGTCCATGGGGTCGTAGAACAGCTCTCAAAAAAGTAAATATGCCAATCAGGTCAAAAACAATGAGAAGCCCTGAAGAAAACAAATATGCTCCACTCTGCTTCTCTCAAAAACCTAGGCAACCAACTCTAAGATTCAAGACAGCATTTCAACTCATACCATTGTAATACCTGTGATCCTTCACAGGTTCTATTTCTTTTCCACAGAAACCAACAGTAACAAAGACAACAGTAGAAGTTCACCTTGTAGCAAAAAGCTAATTACAAAAGAGAGTGATTATTATCTGGTATTGTCTCTACTCCCTTCAATACAATGATCTAACTCAGTAGGTATTTAATACATAGAATAAAAATGGTCCCCCTAAGAAAGGAAGATAATCAGTATACAAAGGATATGGTAGAAAATATAAAATAAAGAGAACTGACATTTTCCCTGGAAAATGAAAAGTTTTGAAATCTAAAATTTTTCTTAAAATACAGTAGTAGCTAACTTTCTTGAGCACTGAAGACTGCTGATCTGAACTAAGTTACTATACAGCCTAGCAATTCTAATATGTCTACTACTGACTCAGAAGAAACACACAAGTTGATCAATTCCATTTGTAATTACATTTGGGAAAAGGGATTATAGAGACAAATATACTCAGCTGTTTTGTTCCCATGTGTTTAACATGAGATTAATCACTGAATCAATCTTTCCCATGGTCTTACAGTATTGATGAATTCTAATCCTTTTCTAAGTCTTGAAAAACCTAGTTCCAACATCAGGGTCCTTAAGAACCCGAAATGAAAGCATTAACTTTATGAAACAAATTGTTCTTGCACCCTTGAATCATAGTCAGCCTACTTTTGGATAGATATGAGTGTCATTACTTACGTAAATGGATATTTCATATTTCTCATTCATTTTGCTTCTTTATGTTTTATTTAAAATTAAACACTGAAGACTTCCTTCTAAATTCTGATATATGTCAATTTCCAGTTCTTCAGTCCCAGACACTATGTTCCGTCCCAACATGCCTATGACATTAATATGTTCTTTTCAAGGAGAAAGGAAATGGATCCTTTCATTTAAGACACCTTCAACTATCACATAACATCCAATAATTTTACATAAATCTGACAAAAAAGCCAAGTTCATATCCATCTCCAGTAAAAGGCACATACATGAGAACAAAGACTTCTATTATTTTAGGGTTGATATACCTTAAATTCTTTCCTTCTACTCTTATTTTTCATCCATTCACAATCCTCTTTCATTAAACTTATGGGACTGTAACTCCTGATTTTTACCTTGATAAGAGATACATCATCATCATCCTTGTCCTGGTGCCACGATATTTTGAGAAGTTCTAGGATTTGCATCCAACAAACAAACAAAGGAAATAGAGAGCACAGGGTGTGAAACATTATTGTTGTAGTCCATTCTTCAAGAGTACCTTTCTCGTGATAGCAGCCCTGAACATAGGATTGGCATGATCGACTCTTGTTCTGGTACATAGAGCAGACAATTTCTACACAGTAAAATTGCCATGCTCTGGCTCATCTGCTCTTACACAAGACTTGGAGTCATGAAATAAGTTCCACAGAGGTAATATGGGGACACTAATGGAAAGACCATACATACTTACATACATACATACAGTGTACTTATAATTTTTCTTTTTGTTAGGTGGATTTAATTAGATTACAAAGACATTTTAATTGCACATGGTACACTGCAGGATTTTCAGTAATATTTTGAAGGAGTAATAGGATATATATTTTAAAGGAGTAATAGGACATATATTTTAAATAAATTTTCAAGTACACTGTATTCAGATGTATTTTCAGCATTTTTCAGAACTAGGACAACTGTCAAAGTAAGCATATCAATTAGAGAAATATTTTCCTAAAATACTATAATAACTATAACTTCTAATACTTTCACCTGTGGAAAAGTTTTAAGAAGAAAGAATTGCTATTTCTTATTTGCAATTTTTTTAACTTTCTGAATGGGAAAACAAATCAAAGAAAAACAAAAGAAGAAAAGGAGCCCTTGTACACAGCTGCATTTATTAGAGAAGGAAAAAAAAAAACTTCAAATTAAATTTGAAAATAACGTTCAGGCTGTAGAGGAGAATTGGAGTCACAAAAAGCAAAGATCACGGGTTGAGATAAGAACGACTAACTGGAAACGGCGGTGAGATAAGAAAACAAATAGTAATAGCAACAAAATTAACAACAAAACAGTACAAGACAGTACACACAAAATACCCACTACTGACCTGACCAGACTGTTCCATGCTCCCCTGACCCAGAAGCAAGCTCTTCCCCTGTATCTAGAAAATGACACGAAGTAGTACAGAATAACCTCTGGGTCTTGCTATCCCCTCTGCTGCCTACCGCAAAAGTTAACCCTGTCCTGGCTGTCCCAGGACAATAGGGAATGAATTTGACATTTGTTCTTGCTAATTTCATGCAGTCTACAAAGTTCTCTCTCTACTGAGGTCTTTCTTTGAGGCCTTTTCTACATTCAAAAGAATCAACAGGTTCTCATAATTTAACAATATAGGCAAACTCTTTCTGCCCTCGGCTGTGATGTCTAGTCAATGACAAAAACATTGCTGAGAACTGGAACTGAGATTTAACCCTGAGGAAAACCTCTGATGACTGGCCTCAGACACTTATTATCTTATTTACTATCACTCTTAGAGCCTGACTTTTCAGATGATGGTTCACTCATTTTATTGTGTACATGTAGCTGTATGTTGGACATTTGACCCAGAAAGACACACTGAAAGGTGCACTAAAATTTTGCTAAAATAAAAAAAGCCCCAAAAAATGCAGTCCTTTGCCTTCAACCTGCCTTGGCAGGTAACCTTGTCATGAAGGCATATGGAATTAGCAACATCTATGGCCTGCCCAAGGTGGCAGCATTCTAGTCCCTGCCACATAAAAATTACTCCCTTCCTTCCCAAAATACAGCCTCTCTTTTAAGAGGTCTGCTAGACAGACTACAATCCTACAGAGTTCTGGAGTCACCCTGGGTGGCTCCAGGTTCTGTGGCATGGTCCTCTACAAAGTGAGAACTTGTTCATCATTGGTTGGGTCTGCTTCTGAGAGCATTTGGTGAGCATTTGGTGAGCATTTTGTACAGTTACTACTTAAAACAATAAAGGTACACATATAGGTAATTAGGTATATTTTATAATTTTCTGTTGGTTATTTTTACAGTAACCTTAATAATGAGATATATGCTTGCTACTACTATTGAAATATATATATATGCTTTCATCTGATAGTAATTTTGCAGTAACTGATATGTGTTCTCTTTGTTAATCATAAGCTTAGTCAGTTTTTATTAGTAATTTGCCATGATCTGTAATAAAGAAATTTTGAAAATAAAATCACCATGTTGTTCTGTATTATGGAATCATACAAACCCCTCTCTATATATCCACAAGCGCAGCAACCCTTTTGTTTTTTGAACAACTTCCAATCCTGGAAGTGTCAAAAAAACTTGTCAATATGGCATTTGAGGACATGATTCAGTAATGAACATGGTGGAGGTCTAGCCTGATGTTTGGTCTTGATAATTTTAAAGATATTTCCCCACCTTAATTATTCTATGTTTTTATCTTCAGTACTTAAAATTAATACATGGAGATTAAATATTTTGTCCAAATCTTTACATTAAGTTGAAATGTATAGCTTTAATTTTCTACTAAAATTTTTTGGAGACATTTTATTGGTGAAAGCTTATTTTCTCCAGTACATGTGCCTACTCAATGAATTTACAAATTTTAAGACACCATCTCCACCCCTGAATTTATTTGGTTGGGTGGAAAATTCTGAAAGCTGAGATTAAAATGAAATCAGTAAATAATTCCAAAGGACAAAAACATAATGATAGAAGGAAAAGTAAAAAAAAATTTTAATTCGATGTTTAAAATTTAAGTGTTTTAATTTTCATAACGTGTGAAATCAGTAAGAATAATAGATTGATAAAAGTAGTCACAATGTCAGCCACTATAGTGGTGCAGCCTATATATTTTAAATTTAGACCCAAATCTTTAACAGATACAAAGAAAATTTTTGTGTGACCTAAAAATTATGTTGCAGGAGTTGAAAATTTTCAATTAGATGATAAAAACCAACATAATTCCACATTAATTCTTCCCCATTGTTTAGCTTACCCAAGTGTTAAAGGATGTTCCTTGGATGATTTCTTCTTAATATCTGTACATGTACTCTAGTTTATTCCCACAGTATTTGCTTAATGACGTGTCATTAGAGATAGGTAGAAAATTAAAAAGAATAAGAAGAATTAAAAAGTATAAGAAAATCTTTTTTTTTTGGGAAAACAAAATTTATTCTTAGGTTTTTAATCTAATCTTCAGAATATACAGGCATATCAAAAAAGTTCATGATTGCTGTATCTATTAAAATGACATTCTGACAAATCTGAAAGAATATTTTTCCAAATATCCCAGTGAGAGACATTTATGTAGAAGACAAGTAACTAATTTTCTCTTTTAAAGTAGTTTAAAATCTTTTCACATTTGATTTCTCTAACAGAAGACCCTGTTGGATTATGGTCTTCACTAGAACTTGAAATGCATAACTCCTTTATATAGTAAGTTCCAGTTTGATTAAAACCCAAAGATACTTACCTTCTTTACATCCAATGTATTTGATGTTTGGCTAATCTTTCAGTGGTGTCCTGCAGATTGCAACCTACTAAACTCCACAAAAACTCATCAAAATACTCTCAATTTCTGTTGCAACAAGATGCATACAGTTGATTTTTTTCAACTGATAGTAAACTTTTCCAAGCCCAGTGCAAAAGTAGTTTTTTAATCTCTTACTGAAGAGAAAATAGTCAAAGCATCAATCTCCATTTGAAGTCTACATTCTCTCCTGTTCATAAAAGGCTGATATTATTCCTTTTCCTTTTGAATGGTAGTTTAGTGTATTTGGAATTGTGAGAATAATTTTGCTACATTTCTTCAATTTGACTGAGTGGTTTCAGGAGCTGTATGTATACTTTTAAACCGACAAATACTATTTTTTTTTTTCCTAAAGCAACCTGTTCATGTATTTACCCTGCCTAGCAAGATCCACCATCATTTTCAGAATTGCTTCCACCATCAGGCTTAGCGGCTTAAAATGCTGTCCTGTAGCAATCCTATAATTTCATCTGTGTGTGGTAGAAAACGCTGTCTGTGTTTGCTTTTCATATTGACAGACGTCTTTTCAAAGAAAAAAACCATTATTTTCAAAAGAAAGCCTGGAAACACTGAGTCTATTTATACTCTCACTTTTAGAAGCTTGTTTCCTTCATGCCCCAAGCACTGTTTTTCCTTGCAGGTAATAAAGTTAGTTCCTTTGTAATTTTGGTAGTTCTGTAAACTATGAAGCTTCAGTAAGTTCTGTAAACTATGAAGCTTCAGTAAGAAAGTTCTCTAAACTATGGAGCTTCAGTAAGAAAGAATGAAAGAGATGCACTCCTATACTTAGGCAAAAACCAACATTTCTTCCTAGAAAGGAAATAAACCCCTTGAAAAATATCTATAATTAGTGCTTCTTATACATAGGAGATTCATTGAAGTTCAAAAGCAGTGATTAGTCAGGAAGAACAAGTTATATTATTTAACACAAAAAATTCTATAGAATCAGTAAAGGCAACTACCAATTGTGAACTGAAGCATCTAAGGAAAACTTGGGCCTGTTCTTGTCTGTGACTAAATATTTATTAGAAGGATGTAATTAAAAGGAATGGTACCTAGAAACATCACAAGCTAAACTTTTTGGCTGAGTTAGTTGGGGGTTATTATGCAGAAATACTGCATTTTGAGAGGGTTAAGTATGCTAATAATCTCTGATTATGATTTCTTTGCAGAAGAAGCTCAACAGACCTTGAACCTCAGATGCAGTGGTTAGTACTGAAAATATAACATCAGTTACGTTCATCTACAAAACAGTATCGGGAGTCTCCCTCCATGATATCCTACTCTTAAGAGAACTTTCTGGAAGAGAAAAGTTCTGCATTTTTCTCTTTTCTGCAGGTTGAAGTTCTGGGTGTCCTAGACCCCATGTTATGGTTTTTATTGCCAAGATAAGATACGTGAATTCTCTCCCTATGTAAAGTCCCAGAGAACAAACTGATAGCAGAGCACACAAAATTGACTCTTAAGGTCAGGACTATTCCATTAGTGCATTTCTGCTCCATCATATCCAGTTACAATATGCAAAGGCCTTTGAGCAATATTGTTTGAGATCTGTTGTAAACAAAAATTACTCACTTTTGACCTGTACTGGGGACACCAGAAGAGGAGAAGATGACTGGGGTCTGTAGCATGAATTGACAACTTTCTGTTCTCCTGTGAGTCTGAGATATTCTTCCCATCAGCCACCCATGTCAGCACACAGGCAATATCCCTTTGGTTTTTTGAGTCTCAGGAAAGTTCTGTTTTATAGTGTGTCTTTTAGCAAAGTTGTTCTAAATGAGCTATTTGGCTTTTGAACAGTACTTCTCTTCCCTCAGGTTAATAAATTTTTTTTGTCATATAAAATGGTTATTTTATTATGCTATATATTAAAAAATATTCTTTTCAGATTTTGAAAAAATGTAAGCATGAATAGGCAAAATGAATTATTACAAGACTACAGGAACAGTAATTATAAAAACTTCTCAAATGACAACACCACACAAATTACTTTAATTACAGGGTAAAAGAGATTAGGAATGCTGGTCCTTTGAAAAGTTGGTTCTTATGTTGCTCATTTTTCATCTTCTGTGTTTTGGAGAATGCCAATGTGTAATCAAAGATAGTAGCAAAGAGGTATTATGATACACTGAACCACAGGCAAGGGCATTCTTGAAAACTACTAGTAGCTGAGGGACGTATTTTATCTAAATCCTTAAACAACAGCTTTGGAATGAAGTCCCACAAGACACCATTCACAGTCAAATGTGTTTTCTGTCTCTGCAGTAAATATTGCAGACAAAGCGGACGTGGGTTGGCACAAGTTTGGACAGACATTTGCTGATGCTTCAAAATCCATTTTAATTTTGGACTGTGTTTTGACTGAGTGTGTAGAGATATTTCAATGTGGTATCCTTTCTTTCTCTAGACGCTTACAAATGACAATGGGTACTATTTATTATCATGCTTACTCAAAAAGATACTGCTTGGAAGAAGTTTAAGGAAAATATGATCAAGACTGGGACATTTGTGAAATTGATCCTTTACCTATCCTACCTTTTCTTGAGTAAGTTTGTGTATAAAATGTTGATGTCACATTTGTAGTTGAGCTGAAAGTTTACATATGTCAGTATAACTTCATTCATATTAACACACTCTGCTAGATCACGTCTGTGGATCATGTAAATTAGATTATTTTTATACACAAGCTCTTTAATTTTTTGCATTTTGTATAGAGAATCTTCATTGTGTTAAGAAATCAGGATAATGGTTTAAATTCATTCCAGTGTTGAGTGGAAAGATATACTTACCTCTGTACATGGAGCTGAAAAGCACATGATTGCTCTGTTGGCTTTGGTTTTATCTTTTCTACAGGGTTACATTCTAATTCTTCTGAACAAAAAAAAAAAAAAATCTCTTAAAACTGGCTACAAATGTAGTGGTTCTTTAAGTGAATGAAATATTTGCTGAGTGAAGTCATTAATATTTTAGATGGCACATTGTTAAGCCAGGTTTGACATCACATTCCTCGCTTTCCTTGATGAAGAAAGTTTACTCAGGTCCTTATGTTCACCTTACTCAGCCAAGGAGTTTGGTTGAGTCTGTGGTTTATGGTGAACACTTCTAGAAATATAAACCCTGCACAGGAATAATACAGGTTTTTTCTTCTGACCATAGTTAAGGAACATTACCTAATGAAAAGATAGTTTTTTTTTTTACTAGATTAGTACCATTAATTCCTATTAACATATCCATGAAAAACTACAGATAGTAAAGGCATTTCTTCCTCTCAAAAATGCATGAATTACCTAGTATTAGGCTATAATAAATAAAGACAGACATGAAAAGACAATAATCCTTATGCCGTGTATTTTATTTGGAGACAGAAGCAACAAGATGCCCTGTGATAGTTCTTTAATGGGACTGATTAATTGACAGGGAATGTTTGGAAGGTGAAGCAGGGGAGGGTTATGAATTTGTGCTTAGGAGTGACACTTTTAGGAGTTAAGAAGATGGAGAAATATTTGCATGTAATATGTTTTCACAGAAGAACACTAGCAATGCAATCATGAAGATTTTAGAAGACTTCATTTTGACAGTAATATATTGGAATTTTCAATAGGTAATACTACTGTAAAAAAAAAAAAAAAAATCATTGACCAATTAAACCTGGTTTAGAATTACACATCTTTCTCCTGTATTAGAATACAAACTCCTAAGTTTCTCCCCAGCTTTTCAACAGTGTCTGTGGGAAATATGTCTATGTCTCCACTTTGATTCATGCACTACTTTTCATGTCCCAAGATATTGCCCATTAGGAATATTTTCTCTTCCCCTTTTCGTTTAAACCTTCCATCTCTAAAGCATGCCAATTTGAAGATTATATATATATATATATCAAAGTTGACACTATTCATTCACATTGCAATGAAAATGGCATTCCTGTGTGGTTAGGCTTTCTGATAATGCATGAAAAATCATTGAGACGGCTTAAGAAGGGGATGCTCTAGATCACAAATTAAAGGCAGCTGATTCTAATCAGATATATGCAAAACTGGAAGTTAAGATATTACTTTCTCTGTAATAATTTCAGGTATACACAGTTTTAAACATATACATGCACTTGTTTTTTTCCTTGTGTTTTCCTGTTTGCTCATGTGTAGCATTCCAGAAATCAATTGGCCAATAATCCCTGTATGTCTTTCTAATTTGTCTCAATGTTCCTGGATAACTGCTTGTATTGGGTCTGACTGAGAAAGTGTTAATTTTTCCTTAGCAGCCCTCACAATGTAGTGTTTTACACTAATAGCTGGCAGGGTGCTGATAACACACCAGTGTTTTGGCTACTGCTGAGCAGTGCTGTCCCTCTAACACTCTTCTTCCCCTACCTAGGGTCTGGGAGTGGACAAAATCCTGGTAAGTTACACAATCAGGCCAGCTGGCCCAAACTAACCCAGAGGATATCCCATACTATAATTCATCAGCTCAGATATAAAAGCTAAGGGAGAGGAGGAATGGGGCGGGGCTGCATTTGCTGTTCTACAATGTTTGCTTTCTGGAGCAACCACTATGTGTGCTGAAGCCCTGAGGTCCTGGGAAGTGTCTGAATATTGCTTGCTGATGAGAAGTAGAGACTTACTTTTCCCTTTGTTTGTTGTTTACTTGTTTGTTTGTCTTTTTTTTCTGCTTTAGTAAAATGACTTAACTACAAGCTGTTTTCCATCTTATTCTCTCCCCTGTCCTACTGGGAAGGAGAGTGATAGAGAGGCTTAGAAGGCACCAGGCACCCAGCCAAGGTCAAACCACTACAGTCCTTTTAGACACCCAGTGTGGGCTGAGATAAAGGTAGTTTTATATATATATCTATAAAATGCTATAGTAAATGGTAAATACTAGTTTTCAAGTAGCAAGCTCCTGTGTGGCACATGTCATCTGTCAGCTACATTGCTAATCAGTTTGTTTTGCTGAATTTGGGGACAAATTAACACAAACGATGGTGAGTGAATACTCTTCCTACTCCCTGCCCAAGGTGAATGTGAATGATTTATATTGGAGGCTTCCCTGGTCATTGTCCATCCTTATGTTACGTGTTTAATACTATTGTTAGTATTAGCTAGTACTGTTGGTACACTATGGAATTCATGGCTTCTGTCATCATCTTGCTGTAAGAGATAATAGCTTTTGTTTTGCTATTGAATGAGCTATTGAAATCTGCTCTGAGGCATTGAATTCCTGGATGGCAGGGTGCATGGAAGGTTCCTAGGGTGGTTATCACCTCCCTTTGCCTGGGACTTTACATCTGAGCAGGTAAACAACCCTAAAAACTGCCACTTTGACCAATAGAAGGGTGCCCTTTTTACCCCCATGAAAACTAGCATCTTATGGCCCTCTGCTGGGGCCTGGCCTCTACCTGCAGAGCCACTATTCAGTACTCTCAGAGAACTGTAGTTGAGGCAGGAACTCAAATTGCATTTGAGGGCACTATGTCTGAGGCAGGGATTCAAACCACAAAAACCACAGTAATTGTCCCAGCAATGAAAACAAAAAATGAACAAGGCAAGTTACAGCCCCATACCGCTGATTAGTAAGGGAGGAAGAAGAAAAGGAAGAAGAAAAAGAAGAAGGAGAGGAAATAACACCAGGAAAGGAGAGGTTAGATTAAGAAGCAGATCCTTCAACAAAGGAATCAAAAGGAGCAAGGCAAATCAAATGGGATCAGCCTCTCAACATATCACACTACCAGCATTACACAGCATAAGAAGGTAGCATTAATTACACAATGAGCCCAAATAGGAAAACCCAATTTGCAGGAATCCTAGAATAGATAATGGTTAGTCCAGAAGCCAGAGATTTTGAGCATTGTCTGAGAAGGTGACAGGTGCCCAAGAAGCACTACCATGTATCAAGTTACCAGACAATGGAAGAGGCTATGCTGTATTTACTGATAGATTCTGCCATATGATAGGAAACTTTTCACAGGAGGAGAAAAGCTGCTGTGTGGAGTCCCACACAATGAGTCATTGAGGCTGCTGTGAGGAAAGGTGTCAAGCCAATTCATAGAAATGAAAGCCATTCAACTAGCCCTGGAGATTGCTGAATGAGAAAAGCTGCCTGAACTCTGCATTGATTCCTGGATGGTGGCTAATGTCATATGGGGGTGGCTGCAGCAGTGGAAGAAAACCAATTGGGAATGCAGGGGTAAACCCATCTGGGCTGCTGCATTATGGCAGGACATCGCTGCATGTGTAGCAAACATGATTCTGAGGGTACCTCATGCAGATGCTCATGTGAGACAACAGTTGTTTTTTTTTTATATCTGCAATCTGCAGACAGGATATTTCTTTTTTCAGCTACTAAGAGGATCTGAAATGCTGACAGACAGAAAATCCTAGATGTCATGATGCTGAAAATATGTATAGAGTCATTGCTATTCTTGTCTGGGTCTGTTATGGAGTTTTTTTGCCCTAACTGGAGTCTATAAAATTGCCACACAATACTTCACCAAAAATAATTGCAGGTCTTTTTTTTTTTTTTTTAATCAATCTTTATAAAATAGCTGTGTGAGAAGACATTTTTAGCACAGTCTTAAGCCATAAGAACATGGCAAGCTATTAATATTTCCCCTTCCCTCAAAAACACCAGTTTAAAAATCAGCAATGCAGATAGATATATTTCAAATCAAGACTTCATCAAGCAATTGACAAAAAGCCTGCTGCAATTACTGGAATGGTTCCCACTGACCTCAGTGGGGGCCCAGATGTGTGCAATTCTATTGTGCTTAACAAAACCAATTCACTCAAATAGCAAACCATTTAACTGGATTGTGTGTCCTCTGTGGAAGACTTAGGCCTTAACAGGAGAGCTGAAGAACTCAGCAGTAAATCATGTCACCAGAAGTGAGAGCTTAGATGGTTATTGAACATTGTGATTTTTTACACTGTTTGAACAGAAAGAAAGTGCTATCGATGGCTCTCAAACTCAACTGTAGCACAACTTAGCATGACACACCATCATTCTTGCAGGCATTGGAAAGCATTTCACCACAAGAGTTAATCATAAATCTGCACCTGTATAGTGTGATGTGCTTTCTTTTAATACATGAGGGTGTCTGAGGAAATGCTCAGGTTTCCAGATTGTAAAGGTTCAGCTTTATCTCTCTAGAGGAGTTCACCTAATGGCTGCTGCAGTGGTAGGTGAGGATTTGTATTTTACTTGGAAGCATACTTTCAAAAGAGGCAAAAGATTGCCAGAAGTTTATGTCATCAGTCTGCCATTTGGCAGGCTCATTCTTCTCTTTCAGCATCAATAAGTAACAAGCAGTTTCCTGCTGCATTTCTAAAGTGGCTTAAAAAAAAAAAAAAAAGGACAAAACATTCCTTCCCTTCCTTCCCCAGCAGATTTTAAAGTCAAGTCATTCACTTCATCCATGGAGTGATTTGTGTTACCAGAGTGACTGATGACCTTGGGTTTGTGTTGAAATGCAAACATTTTCTGTCTTTTAGCACAGCAGAATATTCACTGTAGAATGCTTCAGTCAGGACTTCTCCACCACTAATCACCTGATTATACAGTCAGGGAACAGAAACTCTGCTACAGGACTTCGGTGGAGGAGAACATGTTCTAAATTTCAAATAACAAGTTACTGAAGCCAGGGGCTCATCAGCAATTCCATAGCTTAATACTGTTACCACTGGGTGTTTGCTGCTTGTTTAACAATTTGACAGCTATTGATGACTAATTAACAAGCCTGTTAACAGTACCCACGGGGAAAGAAGGTTGTATTGCTGTGCTTAACAGAGATAAACTTTGATGAAAGAATTAAAAGGAATCATATGCCCTTCCCAACCGTGGCAGCACTGCACTCTGGCCTTACCTGCCTAAGAAGCCCATTGTGCTAAGAATTGAACCTGGAGTTACACGCTAACAGTCAAATGGGAATATGTAGAAATTAGATTTGCAGAAAGGGATAAGCCTTGGTTCTTTGCATCATTTCTAACATCGGTTTTTGTTTAAAGCGATGTAAAGTCAGGGAAGTATGTGATGTAGTTGGAAAACAGAAGAAACAGAATCAGCAATTGGAATTACCAAAACAGTACTTCTTCTTTCCTAAAGAAAATTCAAGGTTTATTTCTAGCCTCACATGAAGCACACCAGTTCAGGTGGACAGAAAAGACCGAAATTCAGCCAGGACTCTTCTTATGTTGGCAAATCTGTTTAGTTTTTGCTTTCTGATTCATTTAGGTTGTGTGAGATAAAGATTAAATGTGATTTGGATTATAAGAGAAAATTAATTATTTTAGGATCTTCTCTTCTTGATAGACCTTTGGCATCAAAAGTTCAGGACATTATATTTGAGACAGAAGAGTCTTTGACTATCAATATTTCTGAGGTAATACAAATATCTGTCAGTTTGGTTAGGGCAGAAATGGTGAGTCAGACCTTACTTGTCTCAAATTGTGCATAAATATGGTATTTTTTTTTTTAAGTTAACATAAAGGAAAAGATAACAGAACAATGACATCAAGGTAAAACACTTTTTTTTTTGACATTTCCAAAAAAACTTAATTTCCTTTTTCTATTTATTATTATTGTAAACACAGTTAATTACTTTTTTCATGTAAAGTACATGGAGTAATGTTTTTTCATTTGACACCTTTGAAACGATTTTTTTAACAATTAAAATATAGTTCCTATAATTTCTTTTTTGGGAGGGAGTAAACATATTCTTTAAACCACCTATTCCTGTAAACAATTTTAATAAAAATATAAATGAAAAATGGTTTCAGAATATTCTCATCTGCCAGTAGTACTTTTATTTTCTAAAATTTATCCTCTTTTGCTGCTGCAGTAAGAAAAAGAGTTTAAATTCTTACCACCATATGCAGGTAACACTTTTAGTAGTGGTCCTGTTCTCTTCAGCAAAAAATTAACAAAATGTCTTGTCTTGAATTGCATAGCTATAGCATCTGTCCCAAGGCAGCAGAAACTACCTTCAATAAAAAAGGATTATCTTCCAATTTTCTCAGTAGTGGTAGATAGCAGAGTACAAAATAGTAAGCTATATTACTTGGGATGTGAAAATAAAGTTACAATTCCTCATTTAGCTCCCATCATCAAATGAGTATCTTGAGATCATACCAGAAAAAGGATGAAATTTAAATCTGTGCAATGTGGTGTTTTCAGATGTGTGTAGTGAGTAATTTTTTTGCAGTCTGTCAGCATAATTACTGTACCCTGAAGACAAAAATTAACTGGTGCATTGTGATAAAGGTTGCTTTGAATGGAATTGACACTGTGTGTTCAACTCAGTAAGCTCATAAGAGTATTAAACATAGTGAAAGTGATAGCATGCCATTAAATCAACTTCAAAATCCTCTGTGCAGGATTATACTTTATTTAATTTGGTTCTTCTATTTTAGGTTTCACATGAGAGACACTATAATCTTATCTTCATCGTGCCAGTTTGCTCTTCTCACTTTAAGGATCAAGGGTCCTTGTTGGTTGGCTTTGGATGTCATCTCAGGGGAGTACACCAATGCCACTGAAAAATCTTATCTGGAAATGACATGGCATTTGGTGTGCCTCTTGCCTACCTGAGGTCAGAATTTTTCTTTTAATGGTTGTCAACAAACACTAGACAACTAGCTGACAATGAGCATTGTTTCATCAGTGAAACAAGAAAAATAATAATGAAAGAGGTTTTTTACAACAAATCAAGCTAGAAAAAATCAAGCTGCTTATTGTTTTAAAGTAAACAAATAAAATACAGTCTTTTGTTTGCCAGTTTTCCAGGAAAACCATCTCATAAACTCTGAAGCACAAAGGCTGGCAGTGAACAGTGTTTACTTATCCTGCCACGGGGGAGCAAGTACACAATGAACTAATTATGTGACACGGTTTGACTCCACATAGATGAGATAAAACCATCAGTAGGAGCAAGATTACACATCAGGCTAGTTGGAAGATTGTCACTGCTATCTGCTATCTGTACCTGTAACCACCTGAAGAGATAACACCAGTAGTGCAGAAATCAACAACAGAGAAAAAAAGCCCCCTGCTTCCCATGAAAATATATTTACAGTATGGTAGTGGGCAAAAAAGTAGATAAAGCTAAATAGTCAGAATCAAAGCAGTGATGGAACAAATGCAGCAGAAGTCAGCAAATATATTTTGTAATCTTTATAAATTGTTGTGGAGGGTGATATATTCATAGGAAAAGGAAAAAAAGAATTAACAGAGATGGAGTAAAAGGCTTTCAAATTACCTATGGAACTAGCTGGTATAAGTAGCAGATCTAGAAACTGAGTAGAATATTACTGAGAAAAAAAAGAGCAGATGGAAAGAAAAAATAGTCCTTTGTTGGTAACCATTAGAATTTTAACATTAGAAAACTGACTATTATGGAAAACAGAGATATGAGGCAGTATTTGACCGAAAATAATCTTTACTTCTTGCTTGCCTTGGATTCCATTTTTTTTTTTGTCCCTTTATCTACATGGAGCCACAAATGTCACATAGGACTTACAAAAACAGTGATGTTTGGGTAAATTGAAACCTTTGAAAAATTAAATAAGAAGTTTAAATGCTGACATCAGGCTATTCTGTTCCACAGGACCAGTTCAGTATTGGCTTTACATATTGCACAACTTCAAAACTGAAAAAAGTTCCACAGCAACCAAAGAGAATACTGAATGCCTAATTTGCATATTTATTTCATTCTTTTTCTGCTCAAAATCTGCATACAAGTGCACAGAATTGGAATCACAATATGAACTCAGATGGTATAGTTCAGTAATTAGGAACTGAGAATCCATGGAAAATAAAATATTCTAATGAGGATTTTAGCCACAGCTGATGATACTCTGCCTTAAAAGATAGATTTTAATATTTCCTAACTGAGAGACAGAAAAACAGTTTATTGAGTCTACTTCTTTGGATATTTACCTGGACAAGAGAGATCTGTACTTCAGTCTCCTGTCAAATTAATAATTAAGCATTATTATTTAAATTATTGAAATTTTAGGAAAATTTGTTCTTGAAAATAAGTTTTTTATGAAGTAATGATTATTTTAAAAAGTTAATATTTTATTTTCTTTCCTCTTGTCTAGCTGATATTAAATGTACCAAAAAGACTTTAGGCAGACATAAGTTCAAAAGCCTCAGGGCAGAACACTACACTGTGGTGTTGAGTTTTTATGTGTATAAAATGAAATGGGAATTCACTTTTTCTCACACAGAATGAGAGCTGAATCTAGACTTCTTAGGTAAATCCTATAGTCACTGGCCATCAGAAAGGAAGAAGCTAGTATATTCTAAGAAATATAAATTGTTCAAGGTTTGCTTCCTTTTTTAAACAGAAAACTGAACCCTTCTTCATTTTCAAAGAAGTGACAACCACTGAATGTGGAAAAAAGCTAAGTTTTATGTTTTTAATTCCCAAACATGCATGAAAGACATCCTCTTGCATTGCTTTCCTGATGCTATGCCTTTCTCAGCTCCCTGGAGGCTTTGAAATATTGCTAATTTTTAGACAGAAATTTTGTATTGGAACATGAACATTCCCTAAACAAATATTGAAAATAAATTTTAGTTTTTAGGAATAATACAAATTGTAAAAGTTGTTTTTTTTTTAAATTAGCCTATGGATAGACATATTGTTTCATTGTTCTGATGTGAGTAACATAGTAGAAATCCTGATTGTGAACACAAAACCAAAAAGAAATGACAAGGTTAAGGAAGCCAAGGCCCACCTAGAATTGAGTCTGGCCATGGATATTGAGGATAATAGGAAGGGCTTCAATAGATGGGCTGTAAGCAAAACAAAGTCTAGGGATAATGTGGGCCCTCCCGGCAAGGAAATGGGACACCTGCTTACCCTGGACACAGAGAAGGCTGAGGTTCTGTGACTTCTGTTCAATGACTTCTGTGCCTTGGTGCTCAATGGCAAGTGCTGCAGCCATGCTGGCCGCTATGAGAAAGGCAAATGTAGAGACTGGGAGAATGAAGGTCCTGCGTCCACTGTAGGAGAAGATCAGGTTCACAACCATCTAAGGAACCTGAGTGTGAACAAGACTCAGGATATCATGAGCTAGCCTGCATATGGAGTTGCTAAGTCACCATTCATCACTCTTGAAAAAACAAGGCAGTCAGATGAAGTCCCTGATAACTGGAAAAAGTAAAACGTAACCTCTGTTTGTAAAAAGGAGAAAGTGAAAGACCTGGACAGCTATGGACCAGTCAGTCTCACCTCTGTGTCAGGTGAGATGATGAAGCAAATTCTCCTGGAAACTACACTAAGGCAAATGGAAAACAAAGAGGTGACTGGTACCAGCCAACATGGCTTTATAGAAGGGAAGTCACTCTGAAAAATCTGGTGACTTCCTATGAAAAGGCCACAGCATTTAAGGATAAGGGCAGAACAATTGATATTTTCTACCTGGACTTATGCAAAGTTTGACACTGTCCCACATGACATCCGTGTCTCTAAATGGGAGAGACATGGGTTTGAGCGATGGGTGACTCAGTGGATAAAAAACTGGCTGGAAGGCTGTGCTCAGAGCTGTGGTCAGTGGCTCAGTGCCCACGGGGAGAGCAGTGATGGGTGGAGTCCCTGAGGGGTCAGCCCCAGGGCCCAGACTGCCCAACACCTCTGCAGTGACGTGGGCAGTGGCACTGAGGGCACCCTCAGCACATTCACTGACCGCAGCCTGCCTGGGGCACCCACACCTGCAGGGAAGGGATGCCATCCTGAGGGACCTGGACAGGCTTGGGAGGTGGGCCCAGGCAAACCTCATGATGTCCAGCAAGGAGAAGTCAAAGGTTCTGCACAGGGTCATGGCAACCCTGGGCACACCTGCGGGCTGGGAGGGGACGGATTGAACGCAGCCCTGGGGAGAAGGACTCGGGGGTGAGGGTTGATGCAAAATTCAGCCTGACTCAGCAGTGTGCACTCACAGCCCAGAAAGCCAAACTTGTCCTGGGCTGCATCCAGAGCAGCGTGGCCAGCAGGGCCAGGGAGGGGATTCTGCCCCTCTGCTCTGCTCTGCTGAGACCCCACCTGCAGGGCTGCATACAAGTGTGGTGTCTCCAGCATAAGAAGGACATAGAACTGTTGGAGCAAGTCCAGAGGAGCCCATGAAGTTCATAAAGGAGTTCAGCTTCTCCCCTATGAAGACAGCTGGGAGAAGAGAAGGTTGTTACCCTGGAGAAGAGAAGGTTGTGTGGAAACCTCACTCATCAGGAATTGTAAGTGATAGGACAAGGGAGAATGGGTACAAACTGAAAGAGAGTAAGTTTAGATTAAATGTTAGGGAGAAATTCTTTGCTATGAAGTGATGAGTCACTGGAACAGGGTGTCCAGAGAAGTTATGGATGCCCCATCCCGGGCAGTGTTCAAGGCCAGGTTGGATGGGGCTCTTAGCAACCTGGTTTGATCAGAAGGGTAGGAACACCATGGCAGGGGAAGTTGAATGTAGGTGATCTTTAATGCCCATTCCAACCTCATAACTTTTTATGATTCTATGTTTCTCTGATGTACAAGGTAAAGTAAATTTTGGCTTACTGAAATTATGGCTGTTAATAAAATAATAATTAACTTTACTAAAAGAGGATTTTATCCTATGCAGTAGTTGGATTTCAATGATAATATACATTGCAATTGCTGGAGCAATGAAAAGAAATAGGTCTTGATGTCATAAAAAGTTGATGCAGATAATGCACCCACATGAACCTAATGCATGAATGAAAGGGATGAGATCCAATATAAGCAGTCAAGATCTTGAAAAAACTTTGTTGCATCCACTTGCAATGAAATTAAAACTTTTTAACTCAATCACATAGATCTTGTAAAGACAGAAATGTAGCAGTGGCCTGGAAAAGTAAAAATCTATCTAGCATCACATTGAAGGAAACTGGCAATACTGAAGGCTCTGCAAATAATATTCACTCTCAAATTATGCACAGAAATAGTGCTAAAAAAAAAAAAAAGGTGTTTGAATTGCATCTGCATTCTTTTTTGGTGATCTGTATAATTCAAAATCCCTTGTATTTTTAATTTGTGTTTAGATTTTTTCAGAGAAATAAATTTATTTTTCCCTCTCCCCTCTCCCCCCTTCAAAAGTCAATCACCAACCAGTAATCCAAAAGTGACAAAGATTAAAGGATATCAAAGGATCAGTACTTGTATAGTATTGATTCTCTAAGACACTAATTAAGCCAAATATCTGATTTTAAAATGTCTTCAATAAGGTGATACTTCCATCCACTTAATGACACTTGAAAATGCCAGTCACATGGGCTACAGAGTCAGTGTATGTCAAAGGATCAAAGCAGCCCTGGAAAGTAGAAATTGACAATTTCTGGAACCTAGTCAGACAGAATCCCTATAAGACCATGAGGAAATGCAGCACCGCACAGGAATACGCCTGTTCCTCAGTTTTTCTTAAGTTTTTTCCTTAATTTTTGCATTGTGCTCTCAATTCTCCATACCGAGGTTGGATGTAAGTCTGAAAATAGTTGGAATTTAGGCTTTTTTTCTATTTCAGCTGCCATCACAGCAATGTCTGAGGGAATAGTTCTAGGAGGACAGAATAAGTATGCTGTGATACTGTCACAATCCTGTAGCATACTAGTTACCCTCTACCTACAAAGTGTTGATTTACATGACAGGACAAAATAGGCTCAGGAGATGCAATCTTAAGAGAATTTGTCTCTGAAAAGGAATTGGCTTTTATGCAGGCATATATTTATGAGGTAAATTTGCTTAGTGTCTCAAGGAAAGTTCTGAATGTTTATCCATCATGTCTCAAAGACACTTTCTGCCCACAAATAAAATGGTGGGTGGTTTCTCCATCAGATTAAATATTTTCAGTGTAAAGATAACAGCTTTTCTCTATGAAATTAGCTATGAATTGTTTCAATGTGAACAAGCCCAAGTTTCATCTAACTTTTATATTGGACATGACTGAAACCTTTTATATAAACAGTTATAAAAAGGTAGAACAGCAGCAAGTTCTGTGAAAAAAAATACAAATAAATTGTTTAAAACTGAGAAACTAAATAAAATCTTCTAAAAGAAACAATGGGCTCTTCTCAATGATAGCATACTTTATAAATATACACCGTATAAAGACAAGGGCAGAAAATGCAGAAATGTAAAATGGGAATCTCCTATTTTCTCACTGTTATAAGCAGTGTCTGATTTTGTTTCAGAGCAAATAAATTCTCCTTCTTGAGACTTCCTGTGGTGTACAGAAAATAACCAATCAAATGATTGGGTGAAACAAGTGCAGAGAACATCTTTTACAGTTTTATAAGATTTCTGACTTTATGACACATATTTTCAAACCATAACTAAAGAAATTCTTTCATATCCCCAGCTGCTTCTTGTTACAGAGATGCTAATGTTGTCTTTTCTGACTGTTTGCATCGAGTTGAATCCTCTGCACTCCACCATGAATCTGCCTTGATGTACTTCTAGGTCTTCTTCGGTTCTTTGCTGACCCAGAAAGCCAGCTGCATGCAAGTCCTGACATTCTTTCACTGTTATGAAACAGATGTATCAAAATAGGTCTGTAATGTAAACAATTTCATATTAAATCTAGAAAAACTTTTTGGTTTGCACTTTTTTGTTTGTTTTGGTTTAAGGTTTTATTTAGATTTGGGTTGTTTGTCTTTTCTTCTGGACAAAGTCCTCCTCTTAAAACACTGAATCTCTCTTCCAAGAAAAAGAAGAAAGGACTGAAAAGTCATCAGCTATAAAATATTTTTCTTTCCAATTACGATGTTCAAAACACATGACTTACTTCTCCTTCCACCCCTCTCTTCTTCCTCCCTTCTTTTACAAGGACAGTGATTATAGCTCTATGTTTGTTTTCAGAAAGCAGCCCAGAGCCCAGAAGTAAAAAAAAAAAAAAAAAATTTGCATATATGCAAATACAAAACTCCCTCTTTATGCGCATTTGAGCACAGGTCAGGGCCTGATTCACATGCCAGCTTGTAAAATTCTGACCCTTATAGTACAGCACAGATGACAGTAAACATATCTATAGCTATGAATGACATCATGTGGATGATATGGCTTGCCAGACACACATGAGTTTTTCAAAATAAAAAACAAAGCTTAGAAATTCCAAGAGTAGAAAATAAAGGAAGAAATATGTTTATGTTGGAGAAGGGACTTCCAGAAGACCTAAAAATCTTCTCTTACTCATTTTCTAGGCAGTTCTTCAATCATCAATTCATCACATTTACTTGTACTGACAAAAAAAAAAAAAGATGAAAGATCTCCCTTCTAGGTGGTCATCGTTTATTACATTTAGTATGGTAATATAATAAAACTGAGGACAGTATTAATGCATCACAGAGTTACAAGGCAAAACAAGAAAAGATTGCTCAGAGGAGCTATTTGTAGGTTTTCCTAGAAAGCACAACTTCAATTTCAAACCCCTAATTTAATTTGGATACTGTTTCTTCTCTTAGTGCCCAAACTGAAACAATTAAACCACAATTTTTTGAAACTTAAGCAACGTTCTTGGTGAAGTCAATAGTAAGTCATAATGATGTTAGCTTGGTAATAAACAGATAGACAAATCTAAATAAATTATCAGGGAAATGAGAAGTAACAAGAAAATTTAGGGTCTTTTTAGATATCCTTAGAATCTCTTTAGATACCAATGCATGTAAAACATATAGGAGAAAAGCTATAAATTTTCTGTAATGATACCGTGTTCCATGACTCAAGCTCTACAGAAGCCCGGATATCCCTTTGGTTTACCAAGTTAATCTTGCATCTACATAGTGAATCTCTCTTGAAATACAGTACCATCTTTCCTGTTTCATCTGTAGGTCTCTTTCCCAGTGATGCACAGATCTTGAGAAATTCAAGGCGCAAGAGACAAGGTAAAAGTCAGGAGTCAGTGTTTATAGCACAAAAATTTTCTGATACAGAAACTGTTGATATTGAGAAAACCTCTTTGTTTATTTATTTTTTTTTCTTATTTTCATGTGGGATTTGGGGACCACTTGATTAAATTTCACTATATTTGGAAGAAAGTAGATGGTCCTAGTGAAACATATCTCAAAGTAGATTTATTAGCCAATTTATCTTATACTCAGTGGCAGCATTTATCTTGTATGCTTAAGAACTAGTAGTCCTCCTTGAAGAGTTTTATTAAGTGATGCATGATTAAGCATTATAATTTACGTATTTCTATAGTTAAAACTATTTTATAACACAACTTAGAATGAAAAAGAACTGTCAGTAAATTTTTGGCTTTGTTGTTATTCCTATGTTTTTCCTTTCCAGCTTAGTAGACAGTGTCACAATCTCTAGAACAGGAAGCACAAGCTAATGCCAATCTGAACTGACACATTCATAATTTACAGGACATTTCACTTTGTGTCAAAGTGCATACATCTGGAAAGAAATGGAGATCACTTAAGTCTGATTCAAATCACTGCAGCCATGGCTAGACTGCTTCCCAGGAACTTTGCAGTGTGCTCACCCAGCCTCTGCTTCTGCAGGTGGATTGCATTAATCTGCTGGCACTGATGATATAAACACAGACAGTGGGAAATCTATGTTCACATGGCACTGCATTTAACCATCATAAATAAAAATGGTTTTCCTCATGGTTTTATGGTATTTTATGATTCTGGTCTTACTACTAAATAACTGTTAGTAACTAACTACTAACTGTTGCTAGCTTATTTAAATTTTGGTTGGAGAAAGATCATGACTGAAACAGAATTTGAAGGAACACTCTGAATATCTTTGTGATGCAATACACTTCTTTTTTCGTTTTGCAATAATGTCTCTTCTAAACAAAAATCTTGGTGAAAAAAGGTTTATATTTTATATAAAGATTTGCAAGGGAAATGTGAACTCACTTTTTGCTTGCTAGGAAGAATAAAAGGCCCACTCCTTTTCTACATCAGTTCTGAATGCTCCTGAATTTATATGGTCTGCCAGCTGTTTATATATTGACTACCATTGACTTATTCCCATTTTCTATTATGAGAATTAATGTACTGAATGCATATTCATAAATTCAACTTCTCTAAGGTATATAATAGATATTTTTGAAAGACAGCAGTCCAGAAGAAATTACTAAGGGAGTCATCTTGTACTAGCAATATTGATAAAAAATTGGTTCAAAAAATTGACTTGAATATAAGTACTTTATATTTGCTATGCATTAGCAACTGTCAGCATAGGTAAGGGAGAAGAAGATATTTTAAAATACCTTATACCAACAGAGCATATGATCAAAACTATAGGCAAAGTTAAAGAAAGGAATAAAGAATTAGACATCTTTACATATAGAAATGAAGTACTTCACCTGACAGTTAAGGTAGAAACATATTTTCAGAAAGGAAAATGTTCTTTTCCCCAATATCTGAAAGAAGTTGTAGTATGAAAGGAATTCTAGCTACTGTAAAAAGTTGAAAAGAGATGGAACTTTAGACAAAATAGCCTAAAAATGATGAGAGGGATGGAAATTGGTTTACAATGAATTTAAGGCCTCTGCTTCTGGCCATCAGACCTTTAGATGGGAAAACCTCAGTCAGAAGATCAGTGAAAGAACAGCAGAGGAGGAAGCTCTCCCTTAAGCATACAGGGGTTATTGCATACTCCCTTCTCTATTTCAGATCTCTGCCATGGTTGAAGAAAACACTGCTGACATGAACTTCAAGACTGCTGTGAATAAGAAGATAGAGTTCTTTAAGAGATCAGTTTTTCATTGAGAACCTCAATATGGGAAGCCAGAACTACTCCTGCTCATGAGTAGTGAGCAGAAAAGCTAACGGGTCCTAGCTGTAGACTGGAAAGAATTTGAAAGAAGGGCACACTTCATATATGCATGGTGATAGAAATGACTAAAAACACAGAAGTGGAGATGCACCACCAGATTTACTAATTTCCTTGAACTGCTCTCCCACTGAAGATGAAAAAAGCACCTACCCATAAATACAGATCAGATAACACCTACCCTTTGACCTAACTGCATGTTTTCTGCTGAAAAGGGGACTGACAATGCCAAAGGCATCTTCTAAATTTCAACTGAAAAATATGATCAAAGTTTGAATTTGACTTCTTGTTCCAAAATACCACAATATTATGTATTTATTTTGTTTGAGCTTACAGTGAAATTTAGATCTCCTTCCTGAAAGCAGAAAGGAAATAAAATTGCAAGTACTTCTTAATCAAACTTAAAACTCATATTTGTTCTTTCAGTGTTCTCCAGCACCTGAAGTCTTACAAGTATCTGTCAAAAAATTGACTACAGCTACTATCTAGAGAGCTGTCATGCTGTTGACTTAGTAACACTACTGATAACAAATGGCATTTTCTCTATTCTAGTATGCAGCATTCTGAAACACTCTCCAGAAAAACCTCTAGAAACACTCTCTAGAAACACCTTTCCATTGACATGAAAGAAAACCTAAAGGAAACCTGTTCATGGCTTATTGTTTAGCTAGATAAACTAGGTTGCTAAAATGAGGAAGAGAGTGTTAAGATCTTTAAAAGTGACTATTAAGTTGGTATTCTTATTCTAGAAGAATATTTCTATTCTTCTGTACTTATTTTGGACACCTAATAAGGGATTTAATTTTCATAGGTGAGGTGTCAACATTTTTTTAATTTTCTGAAGTAAAACATTCAAGAGAGGAAGTACTGCCAAATGAATAGTGTCAAAAGCAAAAACTTTGGGTTTTGGTCTATATCATCCTATTTGGGACAGTAATTTTTTTTTTTTAATTTTCTTTTCAACTGCCTTTCAAATCCCCTTTCTCTTATACTCTCACGTTGGATTTGGTGAAATGCACACGTTTACACCACCAGTTTTGAACAAAGTACAATACAGCCATATTTTTTAGGATTCATAGATCTTCCAAAGCATTGCAATCATGTTGAAATGAGTAGCCATCTGCCTTTTTTTGCACTGTCTGTCTCTGTAATTAGCAGTTTTTGATAGGCCATTGTCCAGTTAATTCACGTGCTCGTATAATTCTCTTTGTCTCTCTTCAGTTCTGGAGACATAGGGAAGCCTTTTCTCCCCAGGCTTAATTTGGACAAGTCAGTCAGTACTTCTTCCATATGGTTTTGGCTTGAAGATACTCAGGGCTGTCTCAGACCAGGCTAGAATGTAATAAGCCAAATGATGACTTCAGGGTGTAAAGATTCTGGCCTACAGACTAATTGCTATTGCCAGCCAATCAGCTACTCACTTGTTCTTGTTTCTACCTGCCAGCCTTGTGTAAGTCAGCTGGCAGCACTTCAGTGTGCTTAACATTTGAGAAAACTGGAAGTGCAGTTAAAAGAACAACACAGCCTTAGGAACATGACCAAACTCAATTTAAATAAGACTTTCATTCCACGTAACTTTGCTAGTCTGTCATGGAGATATACTTAACAATATTTACATATCCTCAGTTTTCATAATCAGTAACCCAGTTCTCAAATACAACTGCAATTTTTTAGGAAGAGACAAAAGGGAGAGCTTCATGAGCTCTCATGACTAGCTCTAGTTCTCACTAGACTTACATTAAGTTTTCAATTTATACAAGCACATACATACATACGTGCATGACGATATATGCTTATATTTTTTAAATCATACCAGGAACTGTTTCCAAGAATGAATGCCTTCACATATCTCTTCAAGTATTTGCACTCTGTTAAAACCTCCTTTGCTTTCAGGTTGCTCCCCAAATCCTCTCCCCTTCCATCTCCCTGCACAAAACCCTCTGTGCTTTACATGACTTTTTTTTTTAAGATGGCATGATGAAAAACTACGATTATGCATCTGTTCTGTATTTTGCAGCAGAGTTGCTGTAGAACCTATATTTAGAGCTTTGATGTTAGATTTCTGTGTTTTTCTTTTTTAAGAATAGAGAGTGTAGCTTTAATTAATTAAAAACAAATTTTAAAATGTGTGATCATTTATTTGGCATTGAATATGTAGGCTATCAGAACTGGAGCCTTGTCATCACTTAAACCACTAAGCAACATGAAAGATTACATGTGGGTTGCCCCTGGTCATAGGCTGTTTCCTCTCTTGCAGCATACCTACTGCCCCATTCCAAATATAATATTTTATAGATGTTAAAGGTAAATATTTTATAACTACTTTTTCCTTCTTTTGATCATTTTGATGATTTTGCTAGCCCTCCACAGAAGAATGAAGGGTGAGTGAAGAAAGAAGAAATTTTACTTGAGAATATTGACAAAGATTTTTTCCATGACAGGCAGCCTAAATCATATGATAAAGTAGTTTCATAGTTTTTGCTTAGGAAATGAATCAAGTGAGAATACACCTCTGCTTCATAGAGGTTCTTAAATGATGTATTTCCTCATATGTTATGAAGAGATGCACAAATCTGGGAAATAGGTACACATTATATTATGGGGCATGGTAAATATTCAATCCTACAGACTTAAAAATTTAAATTTTATTAATGCAACATGAGGTTTGCATTGAGGACTGAATTTGGCATTTTACTACTTTTAGGGATTATTTGTTTATGTACAAAGCTCTTCTAGAAGTGGCTGATTCTATTCCTACATTACTGATATAAAGGCAATGATATAGTCTTTTCCATATAAGGCCTGGTTTTATTTGTCATACTCTACTGTTAACTTGAAATGTACAACTAATTGTATCATTCTTGCTAAAGAGTGATTTAGATTAAAATGAAAAATGTTTCCCAAAATATATTTATCACAAGAATCTCAATACCTGACAAAAGGCTAGCAATTTAATGAAAATCAAGATTCTTGTGGGATCTAACAGATTCTTTTTAGAGGTCCCTCTACTGAAAAAAGAGGAGAACCTATATGCATGCTCTTTCATTATGAAAGTAAGCAGTTAAAAACTTCTCTAAGTTCATACTGATTATATATTTTCCCTTGCTTTCAAGAATACCAATGACATCATGAGGTTTTGTGATAATGAGTTTAAATGAGTTTAATTAGTTTAATGTGTTAAAGCTACAGACAGACAAGTGGGAATTTTCACTTTTCTTTGATAATATTTTAAAAACACAAGTGGTAAGATCCTCCATTCACATATCAGTTTATATATAAACAAAATTGAGCAGTTCTAAATGAGTCATAGTCAACATTTGTCATATTCTCCTTCAAAATTAAGAATTTACTGATGAAACTAATTTAAAAATAAGGCAAAATCCTCGACTGATTAGCAATTAACTTCTGTCCTAAATACAGCTCCTTCCTGTGCACACACGTGATCTTGAACTTCCTTGCTCGTTTGGTTTGTGTTTGTTTGCTTTATTACAGGTTATGTATGTACCCATCTGTGTTTCAAAGAATAATGCAAGCAATTGGGTACAGTTTTCTGTGGGAGGTAGAAGATGTATGAAGTAGTGGAAATAACTAGGGCAGAAAATATAGAACAGTAGTTTACTGTTAGATTAGCAATTGGAAATCAAGTTAATATTTACTGCATGGAAGGTATTAGAGATTATGCAGGCATGTCTTAAAAATTAATAACTTGGATATTAATTGTCATATTTATTTTGGAACACAAAATTTAACAATGATATGAGAAAATTATATGGAGAAAACGACAAAAATTGTTTTGTTGATGACTTTTGTGAACAAGTTATAGTGCACCATCAATGCTGAGAAATGGGTACTAGCAGTTCAGAAATTTAGCTATATTGCAAATTGTCTGAAAAGTTTTGGGTTGTTTTTTTTACTGTCAGATAGACATCTGATATTGCTCTGATAGTATCATGCAGAAAACTGAGCTACCAAAGCAAATAAAGAAAAAATCTGAACAGTTATTGAAACAAATATGCCATACACCTGTATGCTATATACACTTAGTTAAGTCATTCCACGTGATTTTGTGCTTACTATATACTACTGCTATGTATCCAACTTTTAAGGATTGAGCCATGTATTTTTGTTTTTAAGGATTTTACTCATAGTGTTTGTTGCTTTATCTCCAAATCATTAGTTTGCAAATGTGGATAGCAGTCCAGACATGAATGACTTTATCATGGATTACAATGAAGCAAGATGTCTTTAAAAAATTTAACCTGCGTTCTTTATTGAATACAAACTATTCTCCTGAGAAAGGCTCTTTGTGGCTGTAATCTTGTTTCTGCCCTCTGGTACAAATCTTTTCTAGAGATGGCAAATAAAGTTATACCCAGAGCTTTTTAATGAGTTTTCTTCCTCATGTGTCACATTCTGGGATTCCCTCTCCATTAGCTATCCAGTCTTTTTACAAGAACAGATGATCAAGTATCACACGTACAAAGAGTTGACATCAGAATGCTCTTAGTTTTTCCGTGGTCTAGCTTCTTTAGTGTAGTTTGCCTTACAGAGAATCCATAACCTGAAAATAGTGGCACATTTCAAGTCTATATAATTATATCTACATGTACTTATATCTCTGTGTATTCTGGGCAGATATCTTTGAAGTGCATGTAATACCAATGAATAAAAAAAATTGACAGCATATTGGGAGAAAACCAAAAAGAAGCAAAGAAAAACTACAATGCAAACCTCAAACCATTGTAAATAATGTGGGAATCCACAAAATCAGAGGGTTTTGGGAAAGCTGGAAAGGCAGGCCTCAGAGACAACAGAACTGTGATTAGAGCTAAGCAGTAGCCATGAGATAGGTCAGCAGAAAAATTATTTAAAAAGTAGAAAAGCAAGGACAAATAGAACAAAGGTCTGTGTATTAACACTTGTCTAGGATAAATTCCTAAGCTGTAGAAAAGTTTATCTAGCGAGATATTAGGAAGTTTGAAGCTTAATAATGGAGTTCTGTGCCTTATGTTTTAAGGCTTACAAACAGGTATTGTATTCAAAATTAGCAAGCATTGTTTCAACCAGAGGTACGTGTTCTTATAGCGGTTGGATAGAACGACTGTCAATATGCTTCTGCTTTGTGTGATTGGTCAAAAAGATTATAAAGTAAGTTGTAACATAAAGTTCTTGGATTGCTGCCTGGGATGTGAGCTGATGGCATCTTCCCACTGTCATAACCATGTAATGAGACTGATGCTGAAAAATAAAACAGCTCAAGGCACGTTCCACAGCAGTCCTGTCCCATTTGTGATTTGTTTATAAACCCCCTGCTGGCGATAAATAATATTAGGGAAAATAGCTGTGCTAAATGATAGTAGAAAAATAAAAATTTAATTAGTCTAAAACTGCATTTTAGCCACTGGCTATGTAGATAAAAAGATTGCAAATGCAAATGCATGTTGGTTTTGTTGTTCTTTTAAGCCTCAGATAAAGTTTTTCAATGTTTGAAATTAGAAAGGTAATTACTTGAACTATCAGACGATGTGAAACATAACTACTTAGTAAGCACACTGCACAATTTCAATATCTCTTTTCTATAGAGGGGCTTATCCAAGTCTCTAAATCCCACTGACTGTCATGGATTTTTTAAAATGTGTGATTGTTGCATATGAGCATACTGAATAGCTGCTGTTTAGATGCAGTCTGACTAGGTCAAGTAAGTGAATGGTACTTGTGCAATCTGCATGATGTCACAATCAAAAGTCTGAAGCTCCTGGAGTGCTGTATTCCTTCTGAAAGCACAATCTAACTTCCTTGCCCTTAAAAACCTGCTGCAAAGCACAAGCGAAAAAGGTGTCATTGTGCTAAGGATTAAATGGAGGATTTAGAGGATTACAAAGGATTAAATGTAATGCAATTAAATGCCCTGTGATATGATGAAAATATATCTTGTTCCCTGACAAAATAGAGAATCAGCTACACAAAATGCTATCAGCCACTTGCATTTCGTTCATGGCAATCTCAATAGGATAAAAGAATAAGGAAAAAGAACTGATATACTCAGGCAAAAGTTTCCTATGCATTACTATGTCCATATCTGATTATATGACATTATATCACATCAGGAAAAACTTTATCATGCAGTACTCTACCATGAACTGATGGAAGAGGTATACTTTAATTATTTTATTCCTCAAGTAATAAGATTAATGGTGATTGCATATAATTTATTCACTACCAAATGATCCAGAGAAAAAACCTTTTCTCAATAAGAAAACACATTTATCAAACTTAAAAATTAAATTTAAGGTGATTCTAAATCATGAAAAATCTTCTCCTATAAATAGGACATTGACTGCTTAATACATTTTTGTTTAAAGTGTTACATTGACTCTATCACGTTAAAAAAGTAAAGAATATATTAAAATCCAATTTTCAGTGTTCCTTTGGGTATTCTTTTCAAATTTGGAAAAGTTCAACTTAGAAATATTCCTTAATAAATTTAAATCAAGTAAATGTGAAAAAAAACATGCAAGACAAAAAAGTATTGTGAAATATTCTGCTTCATAATGATGGTTTTATTTATTAATTTCTAAAGCAGTCACTTGATTGGGATTGATTGCTTGTTTCTAGGAAATTATTTACATTAGTATAGTGAGAATCTGCAAGATTTTTGTTTACTCAAGCATATTGGCATTTTGTCATCTAGGTAGTTTAGCAATATTTTGTATTCACAACTGAAAACTGAATTGTTTCTATCAGTGTTCTTGTATGTTTATGAGTAATTATTTTCATGCAATAGCCCACTGAAAAACATTCCAAACACAGTCATAATATTTGATAGATTCCCAGTGAAGTCAATCAGACAGAACTAACCAGGCAGGCAGGTTTTTATTGTAATCCTACATATTTGTTCCTGTCTTTCATCATTCAACAATTTTACCATAAGTTTACATGATTGATAATCTCACAAAAGACTCAAGGATGGCCAGACAAAAAAGGGAAAATTAAGACGTCAAGTCAATCTAAAAACATGCCAAATTTGCTAAACGCAAGATCTACATGTAGGGCAAAAGAACATAAACCATAATTTCCGAATGGTAGATTCCAGCTTGGGAAGCAATAACTCTTTAATATTAGAGGTAAGTAAAAGCTGACCACAAATGACCAGTGTGCTCAGAAAAATATTGTATCCCTTGCTTGTGTGAGCAAGCTCACTTTTGTGAGCAAAAGTCTGAGTAAACATAGGCTGATTCTCTTATTCCTCTGTGTAGAACTGTTCCCCGTCCCAGAAGAGGTAGCCATGATCAGTGGAGAAAATGCATAGACTCAAAGGAAAATTTAAATGGTTACAAAATGGATATTAATAGAATCACTAAATGTACAAAGAACATAGAAAATGACAATATGGGGGGGTGAGAAGATTCTATAACTTACATGAAAAGAAATATGACAGATTAGTCACCCTAGTATATTGAATTTAAGCTAATTTACAGAAAATTACTCCAAAAGTGAAACAAATGTCAATTAACATTGTCAACCAACTGAACAAGTGGTATGATTTGCAATTAATTCTTTGAAAGGAATTTTTAAATCAAGACAAAATACAATACTTATCCAAAAGCAAAACTCCCATTGTAACACAAATTGGTAACAGCATATGCTGAACAAAAGGTCAAGATATTTTCTATCTATACATCAAAGGAAGAAAGATATATTCTATCTATACATCAAAGGAAGAAAAATATACTACAACAGATAGGCCATGGGACATTGACAAGCTTGAGAGTAAACCTGGAAAATTGAGAAGTGGACCCATGTGAACTTCATGAAGTTCAACAAGTCCATGTGCAAGGACTCGTGTCTGGGTCAGGAAAATCACAGAATCATAGAATGGCATGAGTTGGGAGAAACCTTTAAAAACCACCTGGTCCAAACCCACTTGCTATGAGCAGGGACATTTTACACTAGATTTGGTTCCTCACAGCCCCTTCCAACTTGACCTTGAACACTTCAAGGCTTGGAGAATCTATAACATTGCTGGGCAACCTCTTGGGCACTACTGAATATCAGCAGAGTATTGGTAATGAATTGCCTGAGAGCAATCCTGCAGAGAAAGACTGGGAGATACTGGTGGATTAAAAATTAGATTTGAGCTGACAACTTGCTCTTACATCCCAGAAAATCCATTGTCCGTTGCATTGCACAAAAGGACAATCAGCAGGACAACAGAGTTGATTCTGCTTCTCTGCTTCTGTTTGCTGAGACCCTAGCTGGAATACTTCATTCACTTCTGGGGTCTCCATTACAAGACATGGACCTCTCAGAACAGATCCTGAGGAGGGTAACAGAATGATCAGAGGGATGTAACACTTCTGCTATGAAGGAAGGCTGAGTGAGTCAAAGTTATTTCAGCCTGGAGAGAAGATTCTGTGGAGACCATATTCCAATCTTTTAGTATATAAAAGGGAATTACAATAAAGACGGGGATTTTTTTTTTTTTTTTTTTTACAAGACTGACAGTCACAGAACAAGAGACAATGGTGTTTAGCTGAAAGAGGGAATATTTAGACTGGATACATGGAAGGCATTTTTCACAGTGAGGGTAGTGAGATACTGGAATAGGTTGCCCATAGTTGTGATTGCCCATTGGAGGTGTTCAATGCCAGACAGGACAGGACTTTGAGTAAGCAGGTCAAATGAAAAATGTCCCTGACTGTCAGGTGGATTGGATCTAAATGATCTTTAAGGTCGCTTCCAACACAAACCATTCCACAAATCTATGATTCTGGCAGTGCTGTGGGATGTGATTTCTGCTCCCACCAACAAAACAGATCATTGTTACGGACAATAAATTTTCTTGCACTAATTACTACTTATTACTGCAAATATAACCTTAATAAAAAAATAGAATTTAAAACATAATAAAGTATTTGACTAGGGGACTATTTATAACGTCTAAAACAAATATGTCTTTTCTGCTGAAAAATTCGCTACTTGTTGGACAGTTCAAGTGCTGGGCAGGAGATTGATTACATGAGAAAGAAAAAAATTACTTGGTATTAGTATCTCTATATGCTTACGCCTTGCTTCTAGATAAATAGTAGATCTTTACTAAATGAAATAACTGGGATAAATAAAACCTTAAACTGAAATCAATGCTATTGATTTGAAGGATTATAGAGAGATTAATCTTTGCAATAATTTTAAACTGCACCTTCTTTTTACAGCAGTGTGATTCTTAAAGGCTTTAGAAATGTATCCTGAGTTTGATAACATGAATCAAATACTGGTCTAGGCTGATCATTCAAAGTTAAAAAGTAAACCAAACAAATTAAGATAGTGATTTCTACTATAAGTTAATTACTATTAAGGAAACCAAACAAGGAAGAACTATAGACTAATTTATGATTGTTATACATCAGGAGAAATTATACTGAACTGATTGACCATATATATTTGAAAATAAAAGAAAATTAAAATTATTGTCCAGACGGTAATGAACAGCTAATGAAACAGTCACTGAAATACTAAATCCATGTATCTTTCTGCTCATTTTATGCATGTTTTATTCAGCTGTTATTTAGAGGTTTGTGTGAGATTGTTCCTAGAATTGCTTTTTATCTTCCCATTAATATAACATTTTATGTTATATTAATGGGAAGATAAAAATTTTCTAGGCTTATGCAGCAATCAGTGGAAAGTTAGGAAAAAACATTAGTAAAATATGGGTATGGTGTTTCAGTTTTCTAGTGGTTTATCTCAGTAATCTCAACTTTTTTCTCTGAAATTCCTAAAAATTATTTACAATCAGCCTGGCTCTCCATAATGAGGAAGATAGATTTTTAAACATGAGAACCTTCTATCCTTAAGTTTTGAGCGGACAGTTGAATAGCAGGAAGGGATGGGAAGTATTTGTTAATATGTCTGAAGAATGGTATCCAAGATGAGATATTGTCCAAAACACTATATTTTGCCATATTATTTTTCATGGCACTGCCAAGCCACAATACAAAGAGAAAAAAAATAGCAAGTCAAACTTCATCTGGGCAAATATTTCTTTATGCTTATAAAAAAAAACCACCAGGATAACTTTAGAACTATGTGGAGTCCTGAAGTGGGAGTAGGAAAGAAATACTAAGTGCAACCTCTTTAAAAAAGGAGTGTTAGGATGGTGAGCTACACCCAACACAGTAAGTTTTAGCAATAGTCCCATTTTTAGACCAGATTCCAGACCTCAGATTCTCTACCCCAGTACAATTCTTAAGAAGCTAATTTTAAAAGTTGTTCTTAGTCTGATGCTCTGTCACTGTCTTTTTGGTACTACTTTTGGGTTTTTGGGTACTACTTTTATCTTGAGCTTCAAAGTCTCACAGACCTATTCTGATACCACAAGTCTCTAGGACACGAGCAGTGACTATGTTGACTGGAAACAACAAAGTTCCGTTTCTCCCTTTTCATTCTACCACAGCAACTTCATCTTGATCAAGAAGGTGAAGCAAATAATATACAGCATTTTTATCCTTTCCAGGTGATAATGCTGTGACATTTCTCTACCTGATGTTTTCTCAGTATATTGGATGGCCTTTGTCTCCCACTTTTCTACATCACCTGGTAGTAGCCCTTTAGAACTCCTAAAAATGTTATTTCTGCAAGAGGTACAAATAGAAAGGTAGAAAGAACATTACTGCCCTGCTCATTCCTTTGTTCATGTATTTTCCATTTACCACAGGTTTCAAATTTTATTAGAAACTGTAAGAAGTTTTGGAAAGAGGAACTTTCCATGGTTAAGCTGGTAACAAAGCCTTAAAGTCTCAGATCCAGAACAGCTCGGGCTGGAAGGTACCATCAGAATTCTCTAGTCTACTCCACTGAGTAGGGCAGAGCTAGCTGGATTAGGTCACTAGGGCTGGGGCCAGTGGGGTTCTGCAGATGTGCTGTTTGCCATCTACAAAAGAGGTCCTTCCTGTGTTATCATGGACCAAAAAAAACCCACCAGTTTTGAATCTCCCTTTCCTCAGGTGACTCCTAGCACTTGCCCTGTTTAACTACCTGTTCTCTGCCCCATTTGGGTGTCCCAGCTCCAGTCCCTGCTCAGGTGGCCTTATGCTATAGTCTGCTCTGGTATGTGTTTGGTAAAGCCCTTCTCAGGAGTCTCTGCCCTAGTCCTTGTTTAAGCCTCTCTTTGCTCCTGACTGCTAGGGCTGCTCCTCCAGCCTTCCTCAGAAGACTGCTAGTCTGCTCTCTTACTTTTGTCTCATTGACTTCTTTTTTCTTCTGCATCTCTGTCCTGATATGTTGTCCCTTATACCCTGACATCTCTTTCATTTTTCCCCTTGCCTCCACTCAGGTGTCACACCTTACTTGGTGTTGGTCTGTTGCATCTTTTGGTTTAAGATATTATTATCCTTTCATAAATATACTTTTTGCAGAAGCACCATATGCTCCTCTGATGGGTGCAGTTGTGTGTTCAGTGGGCTGGTTGTGCCCATAGCAGAGCTATCTACAGCTGGCTATGACCAGCTCAGAGAAGCACCAGATTACAATTTCCATAGATCATCACTGCAGGCCCTTGTCCACTACCAAAACCTGCTGGTTATGACTGGTGTATGTTTAAATGGATTTTTTAAAATTTTAGGTCAGGCCTGAAACTTTTAGGCCTTGACTTTCATTTTGTCACTTGATTCCTCATCCTTGTTGATCTAAATGTTGGGGCATCAGAGGTGGCATTAGAAAAGTGCCAGGCTACTGATAAAGTAGAAAGAACACTGTTTTGAATAGATTATGCATGACTTACCAAATGTATCTTATGCAATATATGGATAATCAGTTATTCGTTATGAAGCTTCTGTCAAGACATAAGAAAACATGGATTTGACTTGATGAACTCTCCAGAAGATTTGCCTGTCTTATGAACTGAAACAGGCTTGTGTCTTGAGATGATAGAGGATATCTTCTAACTCAATTTCAACTCTAAGGATATTCCCAATTTTATTTATATTCCTTGATCCAGGCTAATAACTTTGATTCCTAGAGTTAAGAATTTGCTTCTTTAAACATTATTTTATAGACAATTGAAGTGTCAAAAACCACATTTCTAAAAACTGTATAAATGTACATTGCTCCTTTAGCTGAATTTTATAGCTACGGAACAGCTATTTCCCTTCATTTTTTCTTTTTCCCACCTAGTCATGCAGTGTTCTTGCCAGAGAATTGTTAACAAAATGCTTTTCTTACAATGCAGAAATTTTTGAATTTATTTCTAATCTCAGAGGCCTTTTTTTCCATAGGTGGCAGACGTAAAGGCTTTTTCCTTCTCCTTCTCCTTTCAGGGACAGGAGATTCTCTTATGATTATATCAAATGAATGAAAACAAAACCATTAAAGAAATCTTCAACTTTTTAATTTTTGAGCATTTAAGTTAGAGTTAGGTACTTATGTGCAAATGAGCACTTAATGTGTTATAACTGCTATGCAATAGTGACAAAAATTTAACTCCTATTCTCATTATTTGTGGTGTTTCATATCCATGTCTCATTCTTCCAGCATTTGGGCTCCATGGAAACAGAACTGTGAACCCAGTTTTTTTTTTGTTCAGAGACCTTATCTTGAATTTGCAGGCACTAAATATCTTGAAGGAAAAGCATCTGAGGTCCTTGTCATGTGATTTTATTTGTAGATTCCTTATAAACACACGCATAAATTCAGACCTTCTGGCTTTACGAATTTCTCTGTCTATTGTTGTCAGAGCTCTGCATGTGTCTCCAAGGAAAAGGCAGAAGTCCTGAAAACCAAGTTATTCCTTTTCCTTCAGATTATTTGCCCTTCCGTACTCTTCTTCACCACAACTGAGAGCTTCCAATCTTTATTACTGTATGTAACAAGGAATTTTTTCTCCTTGTGAATGTAAGGACACCATGTTTTGACTCCATCTCTCAGCAAAAGGTTAAGAGCCCTGGTGAAGTGAGGGCAAAGGGTTACACACGACTAACAAGCGTCAAGCAGCTATTGCCTATTGCCTTTGCATCTCCCTGATCTTCTGTTCCCTCTTTCTTCCCTCATCTTCAATCTGACTGCACATCAAATTCTCATATAAGTGATCCTCACAGGCTCTTGAGGAGAAAAAAAGCAAGTTAATCTCCAGCATGTACTGTAAATTTAGTCAAAAGTAAAAAGATAAAGATAAGTAAAGAAAAAAAGCACTTAAAAGATTAAAAGATAAAGATAGTGGACCTCTGAACTGCTAATGAATAAGTATTATGGGCTATAAAGAGGAAATAAGAACCAACACTTTTGGATTTTAATGAGTGCAAACTATACCTTGATTAGGGAAGGAAAAAAAGAGAATGTGCAGATTAAAACTAGATCATTTGTGGAGATCCCATATATGGAAGTAAGGAGATTAAGAATCACAGATTGAATTCATCCAGGACTAGAAAAATGTTTTATAATTTGAGAATATTGGATGGTGTTTCTTTTTTGAAACAAACTTCAAGCTCTACTAACAATCCTGAATTAGCATGTCTTATACATCACACATATTTTTCAAGTGAAATTTTAACTAAGAAACCTAGATATTACCTAGAAGAATACAGAATAAGCCCTTATGGCAATTTTTTCTGAGCTCATGAATCTAATTCTGGGGAATTTTCATTGTACAAAAAGGCACTTGGTTACTAAGAGCCTGAATAGGGTTTTGATTCATCTAACAAATATATGTATATTTTTAGCACTTTGAAGCTGTTACTGATTGCTACTGAGCTTAGACATTTCTTTTCACCAAAGCCATGTCACTGTTTTTAACTGGCAATGAGTCAGTCTAGAGGTACATATAGAAGAAAAATGGTACCACTAATGTTCCAGCTACCAAATTCTGTTCAAGCTGTGAAGGATTCAGTGGTATTGGGTAAAAAAAAAAAAAAAAAAAAAATATTCCTTCTATCACAAGCCTTCTTTTACTACGTTTATAATTGTAACTTTGTGACTTGGTATGTACATGACTTCATCATTTCCTTAACTTTGAACATTTTTGAATCTTAGATATAGCAGAGTATTAGCAGTAAAAATATCTCCTAAATGACAAAATCAACAGATTTACCCTTGCATGTCATTCATATCTTTCTTTTTTGCTTTCTACTCCTCCAATATGGAAGCTCTTAACAATGCTGTTCCCTTTCAAAATAATGCATTTTAATTTGTTATCAAGCTGGCTTTCAATTAGGTGCTTATTTTTTGTGTCCACTTTGATATGTAGAAACAAATGGAAAAGGAGCACAGAAAAGTTGTGATGGAAGAGATTTGAAGTTCTCCTATGAGAACTCAGGCAAGCAGAGATTAAAAATTCCCATCATATTCCTGATACAGGAACATGGACTGTATTTGCTGCTTACCTTAAGTATAAACAATCTTTCATAGCAGTCAAGCCTAGATTGATATCATTCCTTTAAACTGGCAGAAAGCAACAAGGACCTAGAGGTACTACTGAGGGATCTCACCTGCCTGTGCCAGCCAAGTAACAGAAAGTCATTCAACTACCCTTTCTCCCACAATATTTTTTTACCAGAAGATGCTCTTCTTTACATTATTATTTACAGTCTGAGTCAGAAGTATATTTTCATGACTTATTTATATAGCATTCCAAGCTTTAAATAAAACATGCATCCAAATTCAAAGTTCTGTCTCTAATGTGCCAGTTATGTGACTAATTCATTAGGTTTGTCACTGACTTATGAATTATACAAGTAACTTTTTAAGATATGAAGTTGATTTGGATCCATATTTCATAATTTGGAATGTAAATATCTGTTTTATTAATAGCTGTTTATAAAGAATGAGCTTTGCAGTTAATGTACACACTTACCATTGAAAATACAGAGTGCCCCCAGCACACCACTGAAACACAGTTACCTGCAAAGATTTCCATCTATAGCCCTGTTTTCAAAAACAGATTTTCTTCTGCCTTACTAAGATGGATTCTTCTGTTTTCCTCTTGGAGACAGGTGGGAGGATAGAAATGGGCAGTAATACTTGAGTTTCACATTGCCATCAGAGAATCTGTGGGGTTTTTTTGTTACTTCTGAGCCTGTCTGTGAAATAGTGAAAGCCTATCAGTCAGTATTTTGGATCTCTAAGGTTGGGATGTTATAGCTCAATTACCTTCTCACTTCAACGAGGTGAGAATAACTATATCAAATCACGAATAAAAAAGGTATCTAAGGATTTTAGTAGCCAAATGCTTAATGTACACAGGACACAACATGTTCCTTAAATTCAAAATTTTTCCATGAATGTTAGAAATAAGTAAATCTGCCTTTCAATGAGTTTGCACTTTTTTGTCTTCTAATCCATGCAGACAAGATGAAGCAGATGTCTTTTCATCCTCTGGAACTAGGCTGGGACAGCACTTGGTGTGGATATCACAGCAGGAAATGGCTGTTGAGTGGCCAGTTCACTGCCGCTGCAAACAACACACAGCCTGAACTCTCCCATCTCCTGATAAAAACAATACCATTCTAAAAGAAGTACCCACCTAACTCATCCCTTACTGGCATTAATGTAAATTGTTTCTAATAGAAATAATTTGAAGTTTGTTTCAGATTTGATTGAAGTTGGTAAATAGGATTCAAGCCTTACTAGGAGAAAAACAGAATTTTCCCAAGTGTGTAAGTCACATGTCCATAACAAAACAGTCTGAAAATTAAGTTGTCATTAAAGAGAGCTAGCATCTGTTTTCAGATTTTAGAGTTTCTGTTTTATGGAAAAGAACATTCATAAAACAACAGCTTCACTAATTTTTAAAAGTATTGTCTGAGCAAGCAATAAAACATTCTCTGCAAAATTACTTAAGATAAATGAGAATTTGAATGCTTATGTTACATGAATTTTATTGTGCCTTGTGATGGTTAAGGATCACAAGGATATGTCGCCCCCCAAGAAACCCCAAACAGAACCAAAGCCCACAAAAGCGCCTTGCTTTTAAGAAGGAGATCCCAGAAATCTGGAAGTACCCCATTCTGTAGTAAGTTAATAAGAACTTATGGATTTCTTAAGCCAAGCAACAGTCAAATCAAGTGCAAGTCCCAAACCCCTGGTGAAGGTAGTGTAGAATTACATAGTTCTATAGCAATATAACAATACTTTGATATTTATACTGTAGCTTCATGAAGGCCTCTCTGAAAAAGACCTCCATCCAGTACTAGGTCTGCAAAAAAAAGTGTACTCTTTTTTTGCAAATTACTCTGAATTATATCAGGGTATTACATGGGAGTATACCTTGCCCACCTCTGGGGAGTTGGAATTTGATGATCTGTAAGGTTGAACGCAAAGCAAACCATTCTATGATTCTATAATAATGCTAAATAAATCAAGTTTCAAGACATTTGATTACAATGCATTTATACATCACCCAACTGAGTGTTACTGATCCAGACAGGATGACTTGGCCCCTCAGTAATTTTCTTTTCCTTTAGGTCATCTACATTTAAAAAGCCACCTGCAATGAGGTGAAAATGGAACACAGAAAACATGACTGAATTAAGAGGATCAAATGAGGGACAGGACTTCTGAGAGGAAGCTTTACACAGTCAGACAGACAGACAAACAAGACAATGTCCCCTCCCACCTCTCCCCACTTCCCCCTCAGACTTCTGGTGAATTGGCAGAGTTGAGACCATAATTTCACATTCTTTTGAAAATACTGCAATCTCAAAGGGTCAAATTATGTTCTTGATTATGAATGCCTGTGTACCATTTGGGCTCTTATTCAAGGGCAGGTATTCCTGATTTATACTGCTGTGGAAGGCTCCATTAATTTAGCTGGATTTATATGTTTTAGCCCCGAACAACCTTTGTCCTAGTGACTGAGACCCATATTTAACGCCTAGGTAGCAGAGTAGGTCATTGAGTATAAATTAAAGGACTTCAGAATCACACTCTATGAATGATTTAGAGATATGAAATTTGTGTAGTCTTTTCGTGCTAGTGTTTTTCCCAAAGATCTACCATTTCCTTTATTAAACATACAAGAGATGCCATAACATCTATTTGCTTGAATTTTAGATTCTAACCTTTTAAAGCTTTTAAGTCATTCAGCCAGAAGTGATTTCCTTCTGCATGCATGAAGCTTTCCTCACTAGAATTACTCTTCTAGAGATACAAAATCCATGACTGACTTGACCTTGAATTGTTTATCTCTACAGCAAAATTCCTTCTGAAACAAATTTATCAGGCCAACAAAGCAATGAATTTGATGCCCTTTTACCTTGCTCCTGCTTCTCTTCGTGTAATTGTTACTGACCTCAAATTCTGAAGAGGGAGATGAATTTGAAAAACTATATGAGCTGACTGGCACATACTATAGCTTGCAGATGTGTAGTGCCAAGCTCTCATCTCATTTATTCTTCTAATAAAATCTACTAGGTGTTATGATGTTGTATGGGAGAACAGAAGGGAAAATGAGAGTGTTTCGGGAAATGGTACAGGTAAGTCACTGGGGATTTCTTATTTTGAGCAAACTACTGATGGAAGGTGATAGGATCTTGAAAAACATCATAGTCAGAGGACTTTTTAAAATGATGTAAGCATCTTGAAAGTCTTTGAATCATCCGTCAGTGTGACATGAAGCAACAGCAGTGACAACTACAGTAAGTTCTGTGAGCTGAGCTCTAGACTGAGCTGGACTGAAGGTTCACAAAGTCAGGAAAATCCATACAAGGGCTCAAAGACCCACCAGGAAGAGGCAGCTCTCATTACCAAGGCTATTGTGAAGCAGACGTTGCCTATTGACAAAAACAGCTGGTTACATAATAGAATTTACAAGAGAAAAAACCACTTGGTTGCAAACCTTAAAGTTTCTTTAGGATTTTGCTAATAAAATTTCCTGAAACCCCAGGTTCTACTTCTCTAAATGGTAGAGAACTCTCTAGACTCTTGTGCACAATGCATCAGTATCTGTCAGCAGTCAGAGCTTTCTTTCTCTTAACCTACATTAATTCTCTTAACCGACATTCTTAGGAGCTTTTTTACTCTTAATCCACATTAATTTCTGGATATCTTCTGTCATCACTCCCAGAAAAAAATGTCCAGGCATATTCTATTCTAGTTTTTCAGCCAGATGGACAGGAAGAATTTTTGTTTGTTCTGTTGTTTGATTGTTTGAGCTTTTTTACTGGGATAAAGGTATTTCATCTTTGGAAATCCAGATCTGCTCACATAATATGTATACAAAAAATATATGGCCTAAAGAGAAAAAGTATCTTATCTGGAGCAGGCTGCAGTGCACACTTTCTGTGATAATGAGTAAAGAGCTGGACAAACCTCAAAAGCACTCCAACCAGTGTAGAGGTGAAGAGAGTGTAACACTTGACAAGTAGATCTAGTGATTCCAAGTGGAATATACCCTGAAGAGATGTTAGCTGGCCCATTCTTTATAGAAAACTTGGACTCAGAAGAATTTCTTACAGTTACTTGAAAGTTAGCTGTTACTATATGACTGATCCTAGTGTAGCTAGCGTTTACTTTTCTCAGAGGCCGGCAGGTATATAAACCAGATTGTTTGAGCTCTACTATTATTCCAAATTTCTGCTAGCTAGGATGTTCTAGATAGTCTCTGTTATATTTTTAGTCATGTCTTGAAAATATACTAATACTTTTGATTTCTTTTTCTATTCAGGTGAAACATTTTTGACACCTGTATATTTAGATTAAGAAAAGTTTTATCAGGTTGAATGACATCAGAACCCGATTTCTCATTAAATAGAATTTGTTAGAAACCATTGCTTTTTAAGGAAAAGAAACTAGCCTTTACCTCACAATTTGCTGTATTTTCCTAAATCATTACACTACTTGTTTTTTAGAGCAGGACATATAAAGATACCTGACTAGTAATGAAGAAACTCTGCAGCAGGAATTTATTAGTTCCCTTGTTAGTGAAAAATAATATCTCTGCTATTTATTAATTTTGACTGAAGAAGGGAAGTTTTTTTAATCTACACAGAAAATACAGGATAACTTGGGAGAATATATTAATGTTTTTGAGAACTTCCTCTTCTCTCTTCTCAGCCAAGATGGTACCATCACTGAGAATGAGAAAGAGGTGCACTGGAAGTGTGGTGTTAATGTCAATCATTTTAAAAATTCTCAGCACCGTGTTGTAAGGTAGCCAGCATTCATGACTATTCCACAAATCTCTGATGAGACACTTCAGAAAAATTACTTTTATATATATATAGGCTGTTTCATTAATCAGAGGTATATGTGCAGAGCTATTGTAGTAACAGCTCACAAAAGCTAATGGGCCACATTGCAGTACCATTCCTGTGGTGAAGATAATGATGGGGAACCCAGCATCTGCAGAACTAATAATTTAGCACAGCAAATTACTATGGCTGACTGTGAAACAATGTGGGTAGAATGCCATTTCTCAGCAGCAGCTTTTTCACTATAAATAGCAGTTTGCATCCTAAAATACAACTTTTTTACTATATATATATATATATATATATATTCTTTTTTGTGTGTAGTCCCTTTCCTAGTTTGTTTGACTGTGTTCTAAGCTGTGATTCCTTTTTCCTTTATATTCATCAGAGATTTTCAGTCTCACAGTGATGGTTTGACAATCATTTGGTATAACTAGAAAAACAAACAAGAAGCAACACATTCTAAAGGTTTTCTTAATACTGAAAATGTTTTAGCCAACATATTGTATTTACTGTGCAAGCATGTCATGGTAGCATTGATCTGAGGTGTGTGTTGGATGCAGGGAGGGCAGAGAACCAAATATCATCTTCAGAACAAATAATTTCATACAGTAAATTAATATACTTTACTCTGAAACTTTGCACAGAGAAAGGAATTTCTCAGCAGTAGTGTTCTTGCAATAAACAAGCAGATTCCAGCCCCTATTTCAAAAAAAAGTTAAACTGATGAATATTGAAACACTTGTGAGAGGTCAAACATGCTTTTTTTCTTTTTTTTTTTTTTTTCATTTGTTGGAAAGACTGGGTTATATAAGGTAGCTTGTAATAAAGTTTAGAGCAGATCAACAAAAAGAGATCTTAAAACATCCCTGTGCAAACTGGGATATGATATCTACAAAGAACATGAATCCACCAGATCTCTACGCCATTCATCAAAGGAGCAATATGTATCTGTGAAAAATATGATCCTCTTTTCCTAGGATTGTGTACATGCTGGTTTTGGTAAATGCTTATTGAGATTTAGATGGCCAAGAACTACTATCAATGTCATTCTGCTCTACAAAAATATGTATTGCATAACTTTGATCTTCAAGAACCATTTTTCTCTGTGACTTAACAACAGCCTCTTTCTTAGTTTCTTCCATTAGTTAGAAACAAATGGGTGTCCTGAGAAAAAAATATAAAAGGCTAATAAATCTCCAAACCCAAGTCACCATTTTCTAGGCAACTCATCTACTCTCATGGTGTGCAAGAAGCAATCTCTGTTTGCTCAGCCTTGTACAGTGTGCAGCCTCATGTCTACCCAGAAAAAGGAACTGTTGTAAGGCCTTCAATTATTTAGAAGAGCGTATGTAGTGCCTTCAGAATCATTAAAGATTTGAAGGAGAAAGAAGATTTACTGGAGAAAGGAATAAAAAAATCAATCAGTAAGATGACGGATGGATTCTTTTCTTTTACCAAAGGAATTTTTTTCCTGCTATTTTCATATAAGAACACATGTGGAAAGGAATCAAATATATTTCTGGAATTGACAAAAATTCTTCAGATGTTAAATTGTAATGCCTTAATCTTCCTCTAACCTGATACAGGGGATCAGGATCATCCAATGTTACTACTTTTTTCAAAGAGAAGAACAAAAAATATAATATATAAATTTACATTAAATTAATAATATATAATACTTAATACATAAATTTACATTCATTTTCTCGGGCAGATGCAGCAAGAATGGATGCAGTTTTTTGTCAGTTTCATGATATTGTGGATTGTTTCTAGCTTGTGGACTCAGAACTTCTTACAGAAAAAATACAACTTGGGAAGTATATTGTTAAAAGTAACATTTATACAACCCTAGTCCTGACAGTCTGATTGTAGCAGTCTTTTTCATCTTAACACTTTAGAAGTTACACACTGAATAATGATGGAAATAGACTTCCTTTTCCAAATTTCACTTCAAATATATGGTTAGTATATAGCTGAAGGTACACCAATAAAAAAATTACAACAAACCTAAGTGCAAAAAATATGAAGTGTTGAAATATATACAAAACTACCTAAAAAGTTAAATTCTCCTCATAGAAAAAAATTTGGAATGAAGGTAAATTATACATGTATTGTGGATTTATTTCTAAGTTTGTTAATTTTTTGTCTAGTAATATGAATATACAACAAATGTCACAATTCTTATGGGAGAAAGAAATATATCTTTGTTTTTAGAGTCAAAAGTAGTTCTTTCTAAAATTAGAAAAGTCCCGGTTGGCCATGAACAATATTATGACAGATAATAGACACAGGAACAGAGAAAAATAGTGATGTAGATTTAAGTTTGGCCAGATACAAGCTATACCCAGGTGGCTTTTCACAAGAGTTAAGAGATGTTCAGGGTGTCTTCAGTACATATGGCTTCCTTAGAAGAAGAACATGTGACATGAACTCTCAATTGGATACAAAATACTCTTTTTTGTCTCAGAAGCCTGTGAAGAAGAGCAAACAATCCTAGGTATGCTGGCTCGCTTGCAACTCAAAAATGAGTGGAGGTGCAGCACATTATTATACCTAAAACTACTGATAATATTGCTTCAGATGTACTACTAGGCTTTCAGACCAATGCGGCAAACACTTGTCTTTTTAGCTGGACATTACCATACAACTGTTATTGATGGCTGAAGCTAGTAAGAATCATGAGCCAGAGCATGAGGTAATGAAACTATATTAAATCCAGAATTTAATAAGAAGCATAGCTTGCAGTTTTCACAAATTTAATGTTCCTTATTAATTCACCATTAGAAGTTCTTCTGAAGCCTTTATTTTATTTGCTAGTTGTTGTTATTATTACTGTTATTACTACCAGAAACATAAATATTCAAAATTTACTCCTTCCCAGAAAACTGGGCTACAGGGTTTGGGGGTTTTTTAATTGTAACTGACTGCTATGTAACATGTTCATGATAGTTTAATGCTGCACCTGTACCATCAAAAATTAGCTACAGTTGAACTGCTTGGCAACTAAAGTCACTGGCCCACCGCCAAAAAAGAAGAGGTTTAGGAGAGGTTAACTCTTTAAATACTTGCCATTTTCAGGAAAAAAAACAAACCAGCAACTGTTATTTGAGCAATGAGATTGTTTAAAAGCCTTGCTTTCATTCAAAATGAAAAAAAAAAAGTGGTAAGCTGTTATTTATACAGAGAAAATATCTCTCACACTTTTGAAAGCTAGTGGGATTTACCCTCCCCTCATTTTTTTTTTTTAATCATAATGGTTTCTAGACGTCTGAATGCCTGAGTTAAACTACAGTACCTAGAATATTCTTCTCTCCACTTGTTTAATCAATAATCCAAAAACCTACATTAAACTAAAACCAAGACATCCCATTTCTAGAATTTCTTTTAATTCATAGGACTCCTCGAAATGACAGCTTTTTCCTCCCACTCCGTCTCTTAATCATAACTGACCTTCAGGAACTGCTGAGCTCTTCACAGAAACTGTAAAAGGACAGGTCATTCCTCGTGCTATACATTTCAAGGCAGGGGAGGATGGGGGTAATAAATCAGAGTAATTTAGCATGAGAGTATATGGTTTAGATGGCTCTTTGATATCTTCAGAATAAGTATTGCATACAGATTTTACATTGTTTTATTTTCTAGTGTTTAAGGTGAATCACATAATTATACATCAAGTACACAAAATATGATATTAAAAAATTACTTATCTTCAGATGAGTGAAGACATGGGAATACCAAAAACTGTGATGAAAGGTAGAGGAAATATCAAAAGGAGAGTTAAACATCTTTCAAGTGTCATCAGTATCATTTTAGACTGTGAGTGCTATGGGAGTATAAACTCAAGGGTACCAACAGGACTACAGTCTAATGTTCTGAGGTAATTACTGTTTCAGGTAGCAGTTAGAACTTAAATTAAAAGCATAATATTCTGCTAAAATGCAAGTATAACTTCTCAAGTATAAAAAGTGGGCTAATTCTTCATTTTCTTTTAAGGATGCTATTGCAAGAAAGAAACAAGTTATTGGAAGAACAATTTATGCATTTGTGCTAGTTTTGGCTTGGAGAGAATTATTCTTCATAGTGGCTGGTATGGGACTGTGTTGTGGATTTGTGCTGGGAGCTGTGTTGATAACAGAGGGATGCTTTTATTCCTGCTGAGCAGCACCTACAGAGAGTCAAGGGCTTTTCTTCTGCTCACACAGCCCCAGCAGTGAGTATGCTGGGGGTGCACAAGGACTTGGGAGGGGACACAGCTGGGACAGGTGACCCCCACTGACCAAAGAATACACCATACCATACTGCATCATGCTTAGTGGGGGACAAAGGAAGAAGGGGGATATTTTGTTATGGTGCTTGTCTCACCAAGCCACTGTCATGTGTGATGGAGCCTTGAATTCTTGGGGACAGCTGAACACCTGACAGCCCATAAGAAATAGTAAATTAATACCTTGTTTCATCTCGTATGAATGTGTAGCTTTTGCCTTACCTATTAAACTGCTCTCATCTCAAGCCATGAGTTTTCAATGTTTATTTTTCCAATTTTCTCCTTGACCCTGCTGAGGGGTTGAGAGGTTGTGTGGTATTTAATGGTTGGCTGGGGATAAAACCATGACAAGCATTACAACAGCAAAGCTGTGGTTTGAAGGCAGAAAATTCAGCAGGAAAAGAAAGTTAAGAATGAATGGAACAGTAGTATAGGAGGGAGGAAACTGCAATGTATTGAGAATATCTGAGAGGCATATATGTTAATTTGTTTCTCTGCTTGTTTTGCTTATTTACTCAGTGCATGCGCATGCACACACACAGACACACACAGCTTAGTGCATTTCACTTTGGTATTTCCCTTTCTTACACCACGAATCTGAGAATGTGAGGTGGGTGGGAAGAAGGAAAACTAAAAGGGTGATGGTGCCATGTAAGACTGCTAAATTGTGAGCTAGGAGACACATGTTTTTTCTGTATTATGTTTTGGTGACAGCCCTCAAAAGGGCAAGTCCACTGCCCATGGCTGCAATTATAGGAAGTGTCTACTTCTGGAAACCCTTCAATGCTACGTGCTGAACACATATTGGCTCTGTGTACTTGCTTTGTCTGCAAGCCAGCCCCATGGCTGAAGGGTAAGTGCCATACAGAGCGTCTTGTACTACAAACTGTTCTTGAACCTGTCATATTATGTGGGCACAAAGTCTGTGTCTTAATGAGATAGAGCAAAAATGGTGCTAGTCTCAACAAAATAAATGAGGACTTAGAAATTGGTGTAGAACATGAACCAATTTTTACAGACTTGAGCTACTGATTTTTACTGAATTAGGCTAGTATGAATATTTTGGGTGGACACATATGTCTCAAAGTATAGAAAAAATCTGTATATATTGTATCAAAGTTTCTCTCATCTTTTTTAAAATTTTTCTTTCTGTGAAAGGAAATACCCCCACAAAACAAACAAGTAAAAAGTTCTTGACAAGGACAAGTAAAAAAAACTTGACATACATGCACTAGACTGTATGATATTCTGTAATATTTTAACTGCAACAGTCCAGAACCTGAATTACAATACTTTCCAAGTAGATATTTATTAGCGCTGAGAAGAACTTGAGTTTCAGTGAACAGATCTCTGGAAATTCTGTCAGATAGCAAAAAACATCTGCTTTGAGTATGATTACTGAAGTAATGAATGCCTTTTATGTAAAACAAAGCAATCTGACATGTAGTGGCAAAAATAAAAATTATGGAAAAAATCTATTTCTCTCTTTGGGGTTATATAGAAATTTTGGTAATGATTCATCTTCAAGAGTAGCATGGCAGGAAGAACATCTTAAAAAACTAATCAAAAAGAAAGGCAATCAGTGGGAAACTACTGGTTTTTAAATGAAATATTAAATTATGTCAACATTAACTCTTCCAAGATTTAGAAGAGCTACAAGCAGTAATGTAAGCGATAGTTGCTGAAGTCTGCAGAATTCAGTTCTGATGTCAGACAAACCTTGCAGAGTAGAACTGTGGCATTCAGCTTTCTCTATCCAGAAAATAATGAGGCTGTGATGGGATTTCTTTTACAACTACTTTGGGCAAGCTGAGACAATTACTACATTGAAAATAATCACAAGGTTTCCTACCTGAATGAGCACGGTCACCAATGAAAATCCAGGCTTGACCCCAACAGAATAATATTGATTTTAAGGAGTCCAGAAAAAGATGAAGAATTAGAAGACAGAAAGTAATAAAGATAGCTGAATGGTTACAGGCAATTTAGAAAACAGAAATGAAGTTGTTGACCACAGAGATTTAATTAATGTTAAGGAAATGTTCTATTACATGCCATGATCATTGTTATTTTTCCTCAACAATTTCTCTGATAACAGTTTTTCTTCGGGGATTTTTGTGTGCATTTGTTTCTTTTAAGGCAGACACTACCAAAGAAGCAAAGTCAGTTATAAGAATAGAACATTGTTTCAACAGTTTTTCTGATTGCTATCATGATTCAACAAAACCTCTGAGATTGTGACTATGATATTCTTAAGTAGGCCTTACTCATTATATTTCAGGCAGTCAAGAGCATGGATTTATTTTATTAATTGCAGTAGGTTAAGGTGAATCCTAGGAACAGATTATTATTTTGCTCCAAGTGTATTAGTATCTTTGGAAATGGGACTGATATCAATTTTGGCCTTAAAAATACATAAATGTGTACTACAGGTCAGGCACAGAACAAAAAAGGTCAGCCTAAACATGTTACCTTAATTTTGTATTTTATTTGAAAACACAAGATGCTGTGAAAAAATTTAGCCCTGTATATTTTCATTAATAATTCATGAAGGTGGAGACCCATGTAAAGAATGAAATAACAGGGAGGAAATAATAATGCCATCTTAAAATGGATTTATGGCTTGCATAAGTTTTCTTTTATTTGCTGTAGACATGAATAGGCTTGTGTCAGATTTAAAATACTACATTTACTAGGTAAATATTCTGCTGGACTAATAAGATGTTGAGATTTTAGATTCACACCAATACATTTTATGATTAAAAATGCTCTTAAAAGTGTTCACCGGGGGTTATAAATAGCTCAAGTAATTTTTTTCATCTAGAAAGCTGTGCAGCTTTAATTGGAAGGGCACTTGTATGGGTGGGGGGAAAGTGCAGAGAGTGTGGCATATAAGGAAATTAATCTTTTTTTCAAAATGTTGTCTGAATCCTAGGTGGGAAATCAACAAAGATTCTTTTACCTTCACTTATCCAATGCATTTCATGGTGTAGAAAGCACTAGCAGTAGCAGCTGGTTTTCATTATGTTGGGATATATGAAAGCATATCAAAAGTGGGGCAAGAAATGTTGCTAGATATTTCAGGACTGGCTGGGCAGGGAGGTGAGAACCCATGATGAAGTCAGCTACAGGGCATGGTTATGCCTTGTGGCTGTGCCTAAGGCTATAGTGTTTGGAACAGTGTTTAAAGGGTCAGTATGCAATTTAAACAGCAAAAAATCCCTCCTAGATTTACCTTGTCTTGGTTTTATTTTTAAACTCTGTCAAAACCCACAGAATAGAAATTTTTTACTGAGCCAAGGGTTTATTTTTCCCTTTCTCTTCTTTAGTACTGAATTTTTAGAAATCAGCCAGGCTGCAGCTAAGTTGCTGGACCAGTAAATGATATTATCTTAGACGAGACAATTTTTATTGCAAAAGACGTTCCTCTCTCTCCTTCTCTTTCTCTACTTTTCATAAATACAGCAGTTTTGGGTTTTAATGGTGGAATTTCATTTTATTTATCTTAAAATACTGTTGGCTGGAGTTTTTTGTTTCTTTCTGTTTTGTTTTGCCTTTTAAACCACACACTGATCTAAAAGGAGAAAATATGAAAATTACATCATAAGCACTAAAACTTTTTAATTTTCATTACTTTTAGTTCTGAGAGCAGGATTTTAAGAGTGCTCTGCTTAGGCTAAACACAGAGCTACAAAGCACCAGGAAAACTGAAAGGAGAGGTTATGGATGTTCACAGCATGGTATTCTAAAAAAGTAAAGACAAAGTAACGTTTCTGGTTTCAACCCCTTATACAGCCTGGTGTATGCAGCACCTAAGATACATCACTGTTCCTTTTACCTGCACAGATCTTGAAGGAGATTTGGGTGCTTGAAATGAATTTCCACACGCCAAAAGGGAAGCTGAGCTAGAGTCACTGCTTTTCTCAATTTTTTATCTTGCACACAAAGCATAGGTCAGTGTAGTTTTATTGGATACAGCACTTTTTACCTTCAAGAACTAATAACATTTATAAAAACTCATATAATCACTAGTACCAAGAATTTGGGAATTACCAATCACATTTATTTCCAACAATCTAAAAGTAGAAGACAGAAAGGAAAAATAACTCCATCAGAATAAAACACTGATAATGAAAAGAGTCTAATGGATAAAATGCAAGAATCATACTGTCCACACAGCATACAAAACCAAATATAAAATACAGTGCAAAAACTACTTAACTCTTGCCATGATGGCAATTGGGATATCAGGAGGATAAAAAAGCAGTGACATAAAGGAAAATAGAACTTAAATTATAATTCCACTGAGAAAATATGCAATAAAGGGCATCATGGTGATGATGATACAACCATTAGAGTTCACAGATTCAATAGATGGTGTAATATTTTGTAAGAACAAAGAGTTAAAGTATCATTGGGTACTGTATGATTGCAGGGCACTCCACTTTCTAAAAAACTGACGGAAAATGAATGCTGTTGGAATTGAATTCCTTCTTTCCTACTTTGACTACTCTCTGATTTCTCTACTAACTACTCACAAGAGATGTCATGCTGAAGAGTTTTGTTCCTTGCTGTTAGAAGTTATTTTTTTAACAGAATTCTATGGTTCCAGTAGAAAGGTGCATATGCAGACCCTTCTGAGTATTTGTTTCATAGCTATCAGAGACTGTCATAATCTCAAGTCAGAGATTTAATTTGCTCCTCCTAATCTTGGGTAGAAAGTGAAACTATATAGAAATTTCCCAGTTGTTCAGATGCATGAGGAACCTCCATACTGGGAAAGACAGATGCAATCTGGAGAGACAAGAGAAACTAGATTACCTTGAAGAAAATTATATGAATTTGTCAGTAGCTCATATAGACACAGAACTCAATTACTTGAGAGGGTTCAGGGTGCACAAAAATTTGTGGAGCATTTTGTGTTTGCAAAATACCATTTTCCTTCAAGCACTCGGATATTTTCAGAGGTGGTCCTGTGACTGTTGAAAGTGGAAGATTTACATAAGGCCCAAGACTCACTAAAAATCTGGATTAGGTCCAGAGTTCATTTTTTAAAATTATTTTGTTCATTTAGCCCAGTAAGAGTTCATTTTTTAAAATTATTTTGTTGTTTTTCACAATCTCAATTGTGAAAAACAACAAAATAATTTTAAAAAATGAACTCTTACTGGGCTAAATACAATAAGAGGATGTTAGGAATTCTGTAATTATACTAATTTTCTCTTTTTCCCACCTTCCCACTGAGATCCATAAAAGTACTCTTTGTATGTTCACAGCCAATCTGAGCAACTGAAAACAACCTGTTTGTTCCCAAAATAACAAAACATATTATTAGCTAATCCATAAAGGAGAAAGCTGTACAGCTGCTTACTATATTGAATCTGTTTGGCTTTTCCAATGTTCTATTATATCTTGTAGGTTGCATTTAAAAAACAAAAAAAACCAACCAAACAAAAACAAAAGAAAGCCCTAACCTAACACAAACAAATAACCAAAACAAAACAAAAAACCACTCCCAAACCCCAGTCTACTGTGTGTTTTGCCTAGGCTTGCTTTGTGGTTCACACTAGATTCTGTTTGTCTAGGGAATTGGAAGAGGCAACTGACAGTGTTTTTTTTTCCTCTATATACTTCTGTCCATTAGCCTACAAAGCAGACACTGACAAAAGAAAAACAGGCCCCTGCACTACTTTGAGTGCTACTTTGAACACAAACCATAATCTCATGGAAGTATTAATATGATGCTTCTCACTTCTCATATTACAAATTAAGTAGCACCAGCTGCCTATGAAAAAAAGGAATAACAAAGGTGTATTTTGTTTGAGAAGCAACAACATAACTTTTAAGGCAGAAATACAAATATAAGGAATTATTTAATCAGTTAGTAAAAAAGAGGTATGATTTAAGTACTTACTACTGTTTCACGTTTTCTCATAATTTACTTCTTGTACCTGAAAAACTGTATTACATACATGCACACCGCCAAACTGCAGTTATTGCAGGGCTAACTAATCTACAGGAAGAGAAATGTGTTTCAAACCAATAGCAAGTAATTTAGCTTTCACTCAGGAAAGGCAGGTGGTCTTGCATCATTGGAGTGCCTTTTGAACAATCATTACAACGGCTGAGGTTGCAACAGAAAAAGGCACTGACATGTCTTGAGGAGGGAACTTCTGTGAAAATTGCATGGACATAGAGGATCTAGTAACAAACCACAAGCCAGACCTAGAAAATACACACGGAAGCAGATAAAGCTGACTGCCATAGATCATATGTCACCATAGAAGCTAAATCAGATTCAGTGGAGCAGAGTAAGCTGCACTTCTCTCATGTGGATTATTCAATATTATGTCTGGCCATTAATGCAAACAGATTGTTTTCTCCCCACAGATTAGCCATGAATGTATAAATGGTGCTGCTATGGAGCAGAGTGAAAAGAGAAGATGGACAAGCCAAGACAGGACAGCGGATGGAGAGTACCACCTCTTTAACAGAGGATGCTTAACTATGGACAAACCTCACAGGAACTTTTTTTAGTGAATACACTGTTTCCTACCTCCTCTGCTACAGCTTGCTACTGGTAATCATGAGAAAAACAGGCCAGATGGAAAGCTAAGCTATAACTGGGGAAAAAAGAAGGAAAATGATGCTAAAATTAGAACTTTTAGGATGGGCCATAAGAAGAGTTTTCTTGAAAAAACTTTAGTAGTTTCTTAATTTAATTCAGCCTAAGAGCCTTAATGCCACATTATTAGTTGCACTGATTAAGGCCTGAAACACTATGTCAATTTTTCAAATTAAAATCAAGCTAAATCCACACGAAACATTACACTGAATTCAAATGAATCATTGCAATTTTCCTATCAAAAGTTCCCAGAAACTTCAATCCATAAGAAATACTATTATCCTCACTTATATATGTTTATATAATGATATATTTATTTTAGCTTTCCTGCAGGATAAAATTGAATTTCCAGTTACTCAAATAACATAAGGTGATAAGATCATGCTATTAAGAATCAGTAAATGTCTGTGTAGAAACCATGTCTTGGAGTTCTCTGATGTAAGCAAAGATACAGTCTATTTTTAGAAGCTCACTGTATTACTGAAAAATGAGCACTTTTGTTGTACACTCCATGAGTAATTTTGTAGATTGTAACTTACTGTGTAGAGGTAAAAGTTGTATGGGCAAATAGATATTCCACAATGTATATATAGTGTGTGTGTGTATATATATATACATATACATATATATATATATATATATATATATATATATACACACACACACACACACATGTGTATATGTATATGTATATGTATATGTATATGTATATGTATATGTATATGTATATGTGTGCATAAATAACTGTAACTGTCATTAAATGTCCACTCTATCAGTGAATTTGTACAATATTGAGCTAATTCAATTGCTAATGCTTTAAACATAAATGAAATTGTCTTTTTCTCCCTAGTATTTAATTTTCAAGGTCAAAAGGGTTAAAGTTGGAATCTGAGTTAAACTTCAAGAGAAATTAGGCATGATGAGTTGAGAAAATGCTGCCATGAAATCAGAAATACATATATCAAAATGCCAGTTGTAACATCATTTTTTCTAAGGAAAGGAAACTAGGTCTATTTTCTTCTTTAATTCTTGTGTATCACTACTGAAACCTTAAAGGAATTGTAGTATTTACTGCTTTTTAGAAATGCCAATAAATATGTGTAACTCAGGAAAACTAGCATTTTAAAAGATCCATGGAGCTGGGTTTGCTTTTCCCATCACCTCTCTCCCATAGTGCCCATCATGGCTCCTGCCTGGCTGTACTGCAGGGATGATGATAGCGAAAACCTTGTTAAAGACATTCTACCACTGAAACAAATTTGATTCAGCCAGCAGCACTTTTGTGTTCGTCGACTAAAATCAGACGGGTTTGGTGCAGCTCTTATCTTAAGGTGAACTGATGCCTGTGATAGCAGGTGGCATTTTTTTAAATTTTATTTTTTCCCATCAAAAGCTTTCCTTTAGGACTGGAAACAACAAAGGACCTCTCAAACCACCTTTTGTTCTGTTTTTGTGTGTTGTTCCAACAGTATGTATTTTGCTCACTGAATATGGCAAATGAAGCCGTTTGTGTCTTTCAGGCAGAAATATCTCTCCCATTTGACATATTTCAGGGTCCGAACACACTGCTTCTATAATAGCAGAACAGAAGAGCACAGAAACAGAGAATTTTAAGCAGCGGGGCGAATATTTAAATACTATATCCAGGCTACCTCCACGTGGAGAAAAAGGATGACATAATGCTCTGGTGAAACAAAAGGGCGAGGGCCGGGGCCGGGCGGTGAGGGTGCCTGGGGGCGGTCCCCCACGGCCGGGCCGCGGCAGCGCCCGGGGCAGCACCTCCCTCACGGCCCGCGCCCCGCCCGCCCCGTGCCGCGCCGCGCCGCCAGGTGGCGCCGCCGCGCCGGGAATCGCCGGGGGCGGGCGCCGCAGGCCCCACACAGCCCGGGAGTGCCGGCCCCTGCCCGGGAGTGCCCGCCCGCCGGCCCCAGCCCGGGAGTGCCGGCCCCAGCCCGGGAGTGCCGGCCCCAGCCCGGGAGTAGCCGCCCGGGAGTGCTGGCCCCAGCCCGGGAGTGCCCGCCCGCCGGCCCCAGCCCAGCCGCGCCAGTGCCTCCTCCAGCACGCCGCTCAGCAGCCTGTAAATGGAAGAGTGCTGCTGCTCCTGTAAACATAGGCTGATTATGAGTGTGACAGCCTGTGCTCAGGGAACCATAGCGCTCCGGAGCTGTTAGGGAGATTTTCACCTGGTAGGTATGCTGTACTGCCTTGCAGAAACCTACACCGGCTGCTAACATGGGGCTAAAAATAGCGTAAAAATAGCCAAATAGCTACTAGCCTGTATAAAGATTTCACGTTAACTACCCTAGTTCCTAACTAGGTGCTCCTTCTGGGCGGCTCTCATGTGACCCCACCTGGAGTACTATTGTCAGGTCTGGAGTCACTACAGAGGAAGGTGTGGACCTGTTGCAGGGAGTCCAGAGGAGGGCAAGAAATTGATCAGAGGTCTGGAAGAGATAGCCTGTGAGGAAAAGCTGAGAAAGCTGGTGCTTTGACTAAAGGAGAGAAGGCTTTTGTCACTGAAAAGGGGGATTATAAGAAAGACTGGGCCAAGCTTCTTTAGCAGGGCTTGTAGCAATAGGAGATGAGGTTGTGCTTTTAAACTACAAAAAATATATACATATAGAAAGAATTCTTTTATGATGAGGGTGGTAAAATACTGGTACAGGCTGCCCAGAGAGGTCTTAGATACCCCATCTCTAAAAACATTTAAGGTCAGTTCAGACAGGGCTCTGAATTATCTGATCTGGTTCAAGATATCCCTGCCCATTGCAGGAAGTGGTTGGACTAGATGACCTTTAATGCTGACTTAGAAACCAGACTTTTCAGTGGTTCCATAGCTATGTTGCCCCTTGACATGAACCTGAAAAGAAATGGATTCTGCCCTTACAGGAGACATCTAGTTGTATGTGTAACTTTTCAGAACCTAGCTGCCAGCTAAAGGAAGCTATTTAAAGTGCTTATGGTGGTTGCTAGTGTCAAACCAGTTCTGGGTAAAATTACATCAATTTCCAGATAATATTGCCATTTACAATTATAATGACATACTCAGAACTTTACTTCTGCAAGATCTTTCCATTCTGTCTCTACCACAAAGGAATTATCTGCTGTGTCCATGACATCTCTTTGCATGGACTGGCTACCCAATTTGTACCAATATACCCACTAAGAAACCTGGTACAAGCTTTTTCTGAGCATTTTATACTATAAGAAAGAGAAGAGAAACAACACATAGATGCAGAATAAGCAACAGAAATTGAGAGGTCTGAGCTAATTTACTTACTGTAAATATGCCATTCTGGCATGTTTCAATCTCCTTAAATAACTAAGTTGTTGACAATATTTTTGGTTTAGGGAGAGACCTATTTCCCATTCTCTTTTAAAGAAATTAAGGGGCAACACTTCTGCCAATATCTGGAATATTTTATCTGTACCCTGAAGAGTTTTCCATTGCTCATGCCTATTGCACCTTCTCTACTTTGTTGTGCTAAGTACCGATGCATAGTAATTAATCTTAGATGTACCCAGAATTAACCCTCTATTCCAGGATAAAACAAACAAACCCTCAATTAAAATAAACCACAGAAGCAGGATTAAACTTTTCAAACCTAAGTTGTTTGTGAAAGCGAAAAAAGGTAGTAATTATGTATAACAGGAAGACCTAGTGAGCATGCAAAATATCTATATTAATATTATTTAGAGCTTTAGTTAGTCATACAGAGATATGATATTCAGGTGTTATGAGCTCTGTGGATCTTGTTAATGGATAACTTCAATGGGGTGCATGTCTTATCACAGGGTACAAAATTATTCACACTTGGGACTTCTATTGCCTCTTTCCCTCCTTTTGTGTTATAGAGACTATGGAAGAGTACTGGGTGGTATAACAAGTGATTAAAGGGCACTTGTGGCATAAAGAATTTAATAAGGTGAATGATCAATTTTTATTGATGTTTATCCTGCCTCTAACACCTAATTGAAATATATTCCTAGTGGAAAACTTCCTGTGCCTTTGTTTTAATAATATTATTTACAGCATTGATTCATACCTTTAATCTTCTGCTCTTCCTCATATTTACTTGCTCACTTTTTATTCTGGTTTCTTCCTGTTTCTCTGCAGTCTTCTCTGGTTTTTCACGTTCACCCACATCATCTTCAACTCTCTGACATTTCAGTCTGTTGATGCACACAAACATTCTGCCAAAACAAGTTAGCTAGAAATAGGGCCATCCTTAGTGACTGCTCCACTTTCAGCACTACATTGTACCAACTGTGATTGACAGAGCTCATGCTGTCAAGCTTAATGGTTCCTATGTGGTGATTAACTGGGCTAGTGATACATGGCTGAGGGTTGAAGGACACCTCACTTTCTGCTGCACTAACCCCACCCCAAAGGTGTAGATCCTTCACTCTTTCAGAAATGCCACACTCGATGATTTACTATGCTTTGCTAAGTATTGTGGTGGTTTGGTTGTTCATTTTGCCTCTACTCACCTCAGCTACGAGCTCTGCTGAGTCTCACCCTGAGGAAATATAAAATGTGGGAGCTGCATGAAGACAAGAGAATGGAAGCAGAACATCTGAAAATGTTCTGCCAAAAGTCTGATGCTTTGTCTAAACAGTACGAAACGGCAACTCAAGTTATGGAGCTTAGGAAGTAAGTTCTGGACCTACGTTCCAAGAACATATGAGGATTTTTTAAGCAATGTTATTTTCCCAGGCAATCTCTTTTCATCGTATCTTTTATTCTTTCTGTTCTAACATTTGTCTTCTTTGTCCTACCATACTCTAATTATTTAGACTGTAACAATCCAAACTCTAATAATACTCCACTTTTAATTGTCTATTTCTGTCTTCATGTTCCAAAAAAGAATAATTTTGAGAATTTTTTAAGCCTTACTCTGTCTCCATAAATCACTGTAAGACTTTCTCTATATTTAGTGTATTATATTTATTATGTCTGTGGATGCATTTGGTCCCACACAAAATATTAATGGTTTAAGCAGAATTGTGTATTACAGGATGACAGGTGGCATACAAAGCTGTTGCACAACACCAAAATACCTGAATGTGCTATGTGCCCAGATTATATCATAAAGGAGGATCTGGAGCTGGCATATTTTCTCACACAAAAATAACCTAAAGAGCCATTAAAAAAAAAAAAAAACTATTGTGGGAAATAAAATGGAATAAAATTCAGAAAATGTAATGAAGTTTAAATTTCTTGCACTGTGATAGCCTTGTGGCCCACTTTGGGTATACTTATAGTACAGCTTTGGTTAAGATCAGGCATATACCCTCAACACAAGAATTGCTATCCTGTGGTTTTCATTGTCAGGTGTTTGTTCCTAAAGTCCACAAAATTAATACTTCTCAGATTAATTTGACAGAAATTTTCAATCCAATAGAGTTGGGCAGGCAATTCAAAAGTGCACATGCAGCAGTTCAGTTTGTAATTAGCTGAAGTCCCTGGCTCTCTGAGACATGTAAGCTACCTTAGAATTATTTTTTTCTTCTCCAGCCGTAGGCACTATTCCCATGGGGAGATAGCTGTTCGTCCTGACCAATGCACAAGACTAGTTCACCATGGAGCAGGAGCAGAAAAGACTCTGAGATAAGGTCTTGCGGTGTGCAGAGATCGGGGTGACCCGGACCGGTGACAACAGGGGAGCGACAGACACCCCTTTCAAACTCTGCAGAATCCCAGCTACCAGCAGAGGTTTGGCGCAGGAACAAAAGGAGAGCAGCACTGGTCCTGGGGTGGAGCTAGGGTGGTTTTATTTGATGATAGTTTTCCCCAAATCTAGAACTCCAAGACACCCTAGACCTTCCAAACACCCAAGACCTTGACTTGAGGTGAACAGGAGTTTTTGTAACATTTTTCGGGAGGCGGGGTTTGGGATGGATTGACACCTAGAGGGAGGAGGAGAAGAAAGGTTCTGGGGCAAAGTGTTGGGATAGGAGGGATTGACAGCTGAGAAGGGGAGGGGTTTGAAACTTGGCAGGGAGTGGCCAGGTAACTGGAGTCCAGAAGGACTGACACTTAACAGAACCGAAGTCTAAATTTAGAAACATGAGATACAAAATGGGGAACCAGTGCCACTCCAAAGGCAGGGGGAGGACAATACAAAGCGATTGAAAAATCACAAATTAACAGTGAGCCTGCCAATTAAAAAACCAAAGAAAACACACTGCAACAATAAAGGCTGCTCTAATAGGAAATTGGAGCAAGAGGTGTATAAATGAAACTCTAGAAACACCTTCCTAGGAATACAGTTTACCAGGCTTAAGGACCAGACAATTCAGTTATTTTTGAATTTAAATATTGGGCTAGCATCACTCTGAGTAATTTTCTTGACCTAGCAATGGTCCCAGGAATTCACCTCGTGTCAATGTCAGATATTCCTCACCAGCTCTTCTGGTATACAGCCAACCTCCTCTCATGTTGCACTCCTTATAAATAAATGCAAACAGGTTTAACAATTGTGATGATTCAGATGCTCCTCATCTGTAAGCTAATGATAATACTTCTCTGACTGAAAGGTTTGTAAGACTATGGTCATTGACATTTGTGACACACATAACAACTATGCAGGCACAGCTTTTGAAAAGCTTATAAACAGAATAGCCCATTATGTCTTTGGCAAAGAGACAGGTTTGTTGCTTTTTAAAAAATATTAGGTTTAGCAATATTTAGTATTTCTATTTAGATGCCATAGAATTGCAAAGACAAATTACTGCTCTTTTGTTCTTTTTAAACTGTGCGTTACTGCAGTAAAATGTCATATTTTATTATTTCTGTGAAATCTTGAGATTAGCTGCTCAGTGCTTTTTGGAAAATTTGTTGAAGTTGTACTAAAAGGAATATATACTTGAGTAGTCCAAGGACTGAGTTTCATCAGCAGAAACACACTTAGAAAATTAAAGCAACTGGAGGACAGCTGCAGTGTTTGTGTATAGGTCATGACTGCTGGAAAATGCAGAATCAGAAAATTATGAAAGAAAAGCACGAGATTCCACAGAAAAAGCTTGAAGATCAAGCACCTATTTATGAGTACAGTATTTAAGGTGCCCTTTAAGGGAAAAAAGCCTTTATGAGTCAATAAATTTTATGCTACTTAGATTTTGATTTTACCGTAACAGCCATAGTAGTTAAAAAAACCCCTGTCTTCTTTGCATACTAAATGACTTTTCAGTCTTCCAAGTTTATTGAGAAGTGTTTGTCATATTCTTTTAGATACTCATTTTGTGGTCTCAGTATTTTTGTCATATTCTTTTAGATACTCATTTTGTGGTCTCAGTATTTCCTAGCTGATGTATGTCAAAGGTGTAATAAAGAAGACTTAGAGTTAAAGAGTATTTAAAATAAATATTCCCATGCTAAATGTATGTCTGCAAAGTTGATACAGTAGTGCCGCTATTCCCTGAAGATGCTATAATGTGTGCAGTTTTATGACTTGAGGTAATTGTGTCTCAAAAAGTCATTGTCATTTTTCATTGAACCAAGAAGTAAAGGGTCTTGTTAGGGATTATGCCAATCATAACAAGAAACCTACAGCATCATACTGGATTCACATGGGCTGTTACTGCAAACTACTATAGTACACTTAAAAAAGAAGCATAATTGCTCCTCTGCTAATGCACTAGCTTGGATATTAGGCTAAGTTATATGACTTATCTCACAGGGGTTTCTTGATTTGTTTCATAAACAGTCCGTTGTTTATATTTATAGACAGACAACTAGAAAATTTCTGTTTCTGTTGCTCCTGCAGTTGCTGTTTTAAATTTTTTTGATTACCTAAATTGCAATAAATATATTTAGAATAAAATAGCAGTAATGTACAGCATTACAATTGCAATATGAAAGCAAAAGTAGAATTTGTAAGAAAAGTGAATAACATTGCCCATCTAAACAGACAGAAAGCTCAAAACATAAAATTTGTGCATGAAAATTTTTGAACTATTCTCATGTAGTTTTGAATGAAAAGCTGAACAGGGCTCTGGGTACTTTTTAAGATTAGTAGGTTTACCAGGTACACTATGCCTAGTGTTCTTGTCTGTACTACTGCCAATGTATCTGCAGGCTGTGACATTCACCTATGAGTTGCTGATGTTAGTTTTTGTTGCCTCAGATGCATTTCCACTTAAGCACTAATTTCTGTTTTAATTCAGTTTCAATGCATTAACTTCTTGTCATGCTGATACTCTTGATTTTCTTTGCAGATTTTCCTTTAGGGGAAGGACTTAGGGCATTTATTGCCTTAACAGTTTGACTGAAACCCATTCATGTTTTGACAGTGCTGTGCTGGTAAAATGTTCTTCCACCTCCTTAGCCACTTCTCTAGCACACAGCCAAATATGTAAATAAGTAAGTAATTAAGTGAATAAATAAATAAAGTCTGCCTGATAAAAGAAGATACTTTTACATCTGTTATGTCCTTATGGGAGTTGCATGTTTGTAATTTGTGTCTGACATTTGTCTAAGACCAGTAGTGGAGAGCCTGCAGAAATGGTGTTTCCCAGAGGCAAAAATGGTTTTTTTCTTAGTAAATCCTATGAGGTGGTCTGCATAGAGAATGCGGCCAAATGGAGGTCCAATATAATTTCACCTTGGGTAAGTATTACTAAATCTAAATATTAAAATTACTTACTAACTTTTTAGGGTAACCACTGATTGCCTTTTCTTCACCAAGCTTTACAGCAACATGAAACATTTAGGTGTAGGAGAGAGTAAAACTAAGTTCTGGGTTTTTTTGGTTTGTTTTTTTGGTTTTTTTTTTTTTTAAATCCAGCGAATTCTCAGGAATATTTACTGCTCATGAGAGGTGTACTGCTTCAGTCAGTGCCAAAGGGACTATGGAAGAGGAAGAGAATCTGAGCCATTTCCACACAGCCATTTCCACAGTTTATCAGCATTGGAAGTACTTCAGTCATACATCTGAAAATCTGAAGGGACTTGTGGTTTGAGAGGAAGTGAGTTTTTCTGGATGCTGTGGTCAAACCAATAGGTGCTCAGATTTGAATATTGGCACCTGGTATGGCCACTGAGGACATGGATACGCCTCTGAGAACACAGGAGGGTTAAAAGCTGAGAACTCCCAGGGGGAAGCCTCTTTTGGGTTCCATCCATGAAGGAGAGGGCCGGGGACGGGAGGCCTGAGTGAGGTATGCCGGGCCTGGGACAGAGAAGGGAGGTGAAGGCCCCGAGAGAGAGAGAGCGAGAGAGAGCTGGTGACTGTGCCTGTGCCACCTTGAACTTTGATAGCACGGCCGGCATGAAGGCGTGCGTGAAGGGGGACGGGGGGGTGTGTTGCGGTGAGGTGCCCGGCTGGGCAGCCGTGGGAGTTCTGGACAGGCAGAGCCTGAGACTTTTAACCCTTTTCTTGGATGCTGGAAACCTTGCAAATGCTGATTCCTCCTGGAGTTGAATGAGAAGAGAAACAGAGATGAGATAAGAAGAAATGGGCCATGAGAGAAGCTGAAAAGAATTTTAGGTAGGAGGAAGTGATGGAGTGACCTTTGGCTGGACTTTTCTTGTATGGCCATGGACAAAACCATTTTTTTCCTGTGATACAGAGACTGCATTTAAGGGGGAGGCAATGGCTTGGAACCAAGAGAATGCACTGATGTGATGTGAAGGAGTGGTGTGAACAGAGACGATGGGTGAGGAGGGTGGTGGTAGTGCCCTCCGTCTTCAGGGAATAATAATAAGAAGATGATCTCTGTTCTTGAGACACCTCGGCCTCAGGGGCTGGAAATTTAGGGGGGACAGGTGTCCCAAAAGTGAGAGACTGTGCTATTTTTGGAACTGGGCAAAGCACCCTTTAAAAAGGAAAACCCTAGAAGCAGCTCTGGTCCATGCACAGTGGTGAGAGCACTGGGCATGGAAGGAAGATGTCACGATGGCAAAATGATTTCCGGGCGGTGCCACATGTGACATGGAAACACGAGAGGTTTCAACTGTGTATCCTGGGGAAGCCTTTAGTACAAGAGGGACTCCTCTCTCCTTGATGAACTGAGAATTGATTATATGAAGGGTGATGCTGGACTGAGAGTGGGTGATCTGACGGGTGAATGTGTTGGAAATTTGGTGGGGGGGGGGGGAGGAATGTTTTTGGAAGGTTTTCATCCTGAGTTCTGTGTGTTTCTTTTATAGTTGTAGGTTAATAAAGTTTTTCCCTTTTATTCCTAAGCTGGAGCCTGCTTTGCTCTATTTCTGATCAGATCTCACAGACACCAGGGAGGATGCATTTTCATGGGGGCACTGGCATTGCGCCAGGCTCAAACCATGACAGGACTATAAGAAAGTTTATTGTTCAAATATCTTGTTTTAAAATCTTGAACCTGATATATTACAGTTAATATTACTGTTAAAAACTGTTATTTGTCAGCTCAAGATTTCAGGGAAAAGTACCTTTGTTTTGCACTGATAAATTGCAAAGCTTTCTTCCATCTTTGTTCAAGTCTGAAATTTTTAGTTACATTTGCAGTCCACCATAATGTGTTGTAAGTAATTTTTGCTTGTTTATTTGTTTGTATGTTTTTCAAGGTTGGGAAATACTTTTTATAAGTTGCTTCTTCCACTAGAAAATATATCAGGTAAGTCCTCATTAAAGTCTCATCTAAATGGATTAGAAAATCTCTATTTGAGCCTTGGTATTGTCTTTAAAAAATTCTGCACAGAAGTTTATGACTTTTTTGTCAACATCTTTCAACAGCATGCTTCTACCATTGTTGCTAGCTGTTTGAAACATTATTGCTCTGGACTGTAAATGTCAGCAGAAGTTATTAATAGAAAAATGGCAAAACCTAAGACGCCCTAATAAAATGCCAGGGAAAATGCCTAGAATCAGAGAAACTTCTGACAAGAGGTTCCTATAGGGTGTTATTTTCTAAATAGTGCCAAAATATGTCATAGTTTAAACTGAACACTCTGGTTAAGCTGGTTTTTTTTGTGGCATGATGCTGTTATATTATCCTGTTACCCTGTATAAAAATCTAATTATAGTCTGTGTTTGTATGAAATCAAATTACTGAGAGTATAGTATTTAAAAAAAAAAAAAAAAGCTGATTTGAAACATGGTGTAATGTAATGCTTTATATACCTGCTCATTTGAGAGGGGTATATGAGTGAGTGATTGATTGTAAATATTTTTCACATTTCCATTACTGAGCAAGACTTTTGACCTTGCAATTCAAGATTTATATCGTCTGGATGTGATTTTTTTTTTTAATAGCTATGATTTTGAGTTCTGTAAGGTCTATTTATTATAGCAAATTCAGAGAATTTTACCTTGCACTTCAGAAATCTGCCGTACCATTTGGTATTGTAGCAAACTTTATGTTCCACAGAGAGTAGAATAGTTAAGTTTTCTTGTATATCAGTAAGAAAAGGAAGGAGGAAGAATGCAGGGAGGAAGAATGCAGGAACAGAGGAATAGTGACATATGACTAAGGAGCATTTCTCCTTAACCATATGTCACTATTCATGTAGCTTACATTAGCTATATTAAAGACTTCTCAGAAGTGGCTTTAAGTCTTAAAAGAATGGCTGGGGCAGGGATTCAAACAGAGTAAACTGAGGTCATCAGTCTGAAGCAGCTGATTTTTTCCCCAGAAAATAGTGAAACGTGAAAGAATGTGATTTTGTTGTTATGTTTTTCTTAACCCATTTCACCAGTTTGTCCAGAATCCTCTGAATGGCAACACAGCCATGGAGTATCAGTCCCTCCTCCCCATCTTCTTTGATATTCAAATTTGCTAAGGATTCACTCTCTCCTTATCCAGATCATTTTGGACCCAGTATCAGTCTCCAGGCTATACCACTAGCGACTGGCCTCAAGCTGGATGTTGTGCCTCTTTTCACAACCCTTATTTTTACCTGGCAGCCCTTTTTTAAATTCACTGCCCATTTATCTACCTGATACTTAATCAGCAGGTTTAAAAGGATAATATGAAGGACAGTATTGAAAGCCTTGATACAGTCAAGATGAACATATCCACTGCTCTCCACCTAGCCAGTCATCACCTTAGCTGATATTCATCACTGTTTTGCTTATCAAGTCCTACTATTATGAAACTCACTCATAGAATAAAATTTTGTGTGAAGGCCAGTAGCTCTAAATTCATTTCGCTTGGCAGCAAATATATGATTGATTTCACTTGGTGAGGCACATGCTGGAAACCTTATGGTAGTTAGGGCTTTGCAGGACCAGGCCATAATGTGTTAGGCACTGCCACAGGAAAAAAAAAAAAAATATTCTCAAAGGGTAAAACAGTTGCTGGTACCATGCTTTTTAACTGTGTAACATTGCATAATTTCACTGAAGTGCAACATTCATCTTCCATTTTCCGTTTCTGAACTCTGGAATACCTGATGTGTGAAAAGAGCAAAATTTTAAAAAGAGCAGAAATCTTGAGACATTTACAAATCAAAGTGACATGGTGGTGTCATCAAACTAAACTGCCATTAGATTTGACATTAACCTGTTTTCAAGGTTAAAAAATAAAGAGTAGGTGTTTATCACTGGAGGTGCTAGCTATTACTTGACAACTGAGACATGAGAGTTTAAATCTATTCACACTGCATTCAGCAGGAATTTTACGAATGCTTTTAATGGAGTAAGGGGTTGGCCTTCATTTATAAAGAAAATCACAGAACCTTCAGTGCTAGCTAGTATAAGAACTGCAAGGAGGTATAATTTATAAGGGAGATTTGTTAAAACACAGGACCTAATCTTGCAGAGCTAGCACTGGCATAATTCTTTCAACTGTTAATAAATTAGGACAGGGAAGCCCATAAGCACATAGGGAAGTTCATAAGTAAATAACATATAAAGTAAAAAAGACATGATGCAAAGGATACAAAAGTTTACACAGAAGATAGAAGCACTCAGATTTTAGAATGTGAGCTGAATACAAATGCATCTCAGCATTAAAGTCCAGGTTTTAGACAAAATAAAAAACACTATAAAGAGGCAAATATGCAGGTGATTCCAGTAACAAAAAAACCCCAAAAAAACAAAAAACCCAAAAAATCCTTTCTTTTCCAACCCCTCCCTTCTCCTCACCAAGAAGAAAATAAGAATCAAAGTAAGAATCAAAATAAGAATCAAAATAAAGCTTCAGAACACTTCTCCCCTCCCACCACCTCCTATTTCCTTTCCCACTGACAAGGTAAAGAAACAAAATCTGGGACTTTCTGCCAGTTTGCCACCTCTGAAATTGGCTTTCTTCAGTTTCCTTAGGGACAGGAGTCTCTCCTGCCATGCCATGAAGAACTTTCCACAAGAAACAGTTCTCTTGTGGTTTTAATTTTCACAGACAGCAGCCACCCAGAAATCTGAAGTCCTTCTCACTTTTGGTAGTTTTCCCACAACTACCATCATGCGTCTTCTCAGCTTATTGGGTTGCAATTTTAAGGATAAGCTGTTCTTAGCATAGAGACAAAAGTTCTCTTCACCCATCTCTGAGAAACAGAGGACTTCTTCTTCTCTCCTTGGGTCAAGGTTTCTCATCTCTCTCTCTCTATTCAAGCTTCTTATCAAATCACAGCTATTTCAACATCTACTTGCTTCCACACTGGTGCCTTTGCTCAAGACTGTGGTTAGAATGCTACATCCCCACAAATGCATTCCATGAGTTAAAGGGAAAAGGTGTCTGATGTATCAATTACATCTTCACCATAGAATTCACAAGAGAATTTCAGCCCAAGAGTAAGGCATATCCTCATTCTCCTCCCATCTGGGCTTTGACTCTTCTTTCTTCACTGACATTGGTGTCTCTATGCTGTTCTCTTCACATGCTTTCACCTTTCCTTTTTTCTGAGAAAAGGAGAAGCTGCACCTACAGGTTTATCTGTTTTTAAATGGAATTTTAGAGTACTGAGAGAGTTAATCTTACAGTGGCGGCAGGAAATGGCCAGGCAGAATCTCAGCAGCCTGCATCATAGCCCAGCCAGGCCCAGCCCAGAGCTGCTCACGGGGCTCAGTGGGGCAGGGCTTAGTGGAGGTGGAGGCAAGACATTAGAAGCTGCGGCCCAGCCTAGCCTCTTCCTGGGCCCCGCAGACTCCCCTACACTGCCCAGCCACCGCTTCAAAACCCAGGAACAACAAAGAGCTTTTCCCGTTCTTCTTCTCTTAAATATATGGATTTGTAGGGTGATTGGTTCTGTCAGCCATGGAGGAAGCTGTACTGTTTCCACAGGGAAGGTCACTTCCTATTCCTTAACAAAAAGATTCAATTGAGGTAAATCCCCGATAGGTAAGTCACAGAGTAGGTCTTACTAAAAAACATTTCTGTGCCTATGATTGTAAACCTTGATTTATCAAAGGTAAAACATGCTTGACCTATTGGATTTCCTTATGTGAAAAAATAACCAGACTTTTGATCATCAGGAGTGAAATGGGCGTCCTTTACTTCAGCATGGTCTTTGACAATCTTCCACCATACTCTATCAGAGTTAGGATGATACAGTCTGAGTGGGAGAAAAACCAGATTTGTACAAAATTCATTTGATTGTTAGGCTCAGCAGGTTGAGCTGAAATGAGTTGCACTCTACTAGGTTGCTGGTAACAAGCGGGGCAACAAGTGTACTGACTCTGCTTAACATGGAGAGGCTATGGAATTCTTGCATATAAGGTGTTCCATAAACAGCAGACAAGGGGATATCAGTTTTCATCCAGAGGGACCTGGAGAAGTTGGAGGAATGGACTGACATGAAATTAATTATTGTCAACAAAGATAAACGCAAACTTATACACCCGGGAAGGAATAGATCTCTTTGTAACTGTACATGCTGGAGACTCACCAAGTCTGACAAGCAGCTCTTCTGTAACAGGCTTGTAAGATGTGGCAGATAGTAGGAGCCTGTGGTGTGTCCTGGAAGCAAAGAACACCAACTAGAGCTCTGTGAAAATAGTGGGCTTCTACAGACTAGGGACCATTTAGCCTGGAGAAGAGATGGCATTAGGGGAACCTAACAGCAGGTCTTTGGCGCTGTCATGCAATTGAGGAGGCATCAGCCAGTCTGTTCATGTTAGGGTATGGGGAAAGGCTGAAAAACACTGTACAGGTGCTGAAACCAGAAAGAATCAGATTGGATTATCCAGATTACAGTTAAGCAGTAAAGCAAAAGCAGGCCCCAAAATTGTATGTTGTTATGTTAATCTAGTCTGACCTCATATCCAGGACAAGTAGAGGAAAATTGAACTGGAGATGTCCTCCGGTTTCCATCAGCCTGGGTTGTGTTTACGTTGCTATAAAATGGTCTTGTTTTATATTTGTGCTGGTAGGGGCATGTGAAACCAGGGGCAGCTAGATTATAAAAACAATAGAGGAGTGGTCTGTGGGGCAGATGTTGAAAATGCCATCTCAAGAACCCTTACAACAGAGACTCCCCTTGCCTCCACATAGTGACGGATTGTCCTATCTGCTTTGACTACTTACATAAATGCAGTACTATGTCAACACCACAGTAAATTAGTTTTGCTTTTAACAAACACTTTCAGTATCATCTGTACAGTAGCATTATGAAGTTGTTGAATCAATTTAGTCAGTTGTGCTTAGTCTCCTGTGTAGGAGAATCTGAGATAGGTTTTGGCATGCAAAGGCAGCTTTATATTTCATAACATTTTCTTCTTCTCTCATGGTCAGAAGTTCAAACTCATATTTGTGGTTTTGATGTTATTTGTTGGTGTCACGTGTGGAAGGAGGTTACATGTGGGAATATGTACATCTTTAACAGTTGCTGTTGTTGATAATTAATAATTAACAATATTTCATATTATCATTGTCAGATTTGGAACAGGGTTAAGAAAAAACTATACTGAAAAATGTAGTATTTAAAATTTGGTATGAAAGCCTAAGTATTACAGTTTTTGGTTTTGTTTTGGAAAAGAAGAGGTTCTAGCCCTTGTGAATGTGAAAACAAACTTCTAAGTGGCTGAGTTCACACAGAGGAGTCTAGATAGTCCATTACATTTTAAAAGGTCTGACTTATTCCTTACACCTTTATAAAAGTTTGGAATGTGATGGCAGAGCCCCAGTCACAAGTAGTTTGAAAAGTATCAAGACAACCTTCATAATACCTTCAAAGGAGGCACTTAAAATGTTTCACACTGCATGTGTAGAAATGGAAGGGGGAATGACGTTGCTGTAGCTTCTGGTTCCCCATTTATCTTGGCATTTGAAAGCCGAGGAAGGAAGACAGCAAATGTAAGTTCTGATTGTAACAGGGCAATAATCAATTGCCTTACAGGGGAGAAATGGCCTGTTCGAGCTATTAAATATTGTATTGAGGCAAGCCTTTTTATTACTTTCTCCTAGGATTGTCTCATTCCTTCAACTCCTGTTAATGCTTCTGCACACATGCATGTTTAAAACAATTTTTTCAGAAAGCAGATGCTCTAAAATCTATTTTAATCCAACTGCTGACAATATGCAGCTACAAAAAGTAGGATAAACTTTAGAGTATAATGTCTTTTCCTTAATTTAATATCTTTTCCTACCCCCTCCAAACTTTTTTTCTTTTTTTGGCAGGGTGCTTTACACATCCTCTGACCCATTAAATTCAATCTGATTCATTTTCCATTACAAAATGTAAAAGCTGTATGTATTTTCAGTCTATTTTTTAACTGTATGTAACATCATTGCCTGAAACGTAATCTGTTAAATGATTTCTGAGCTTGAAAAGCCAGCTCATAGCTGGCACTCTTATGGCACTCCTGACCCCTTAGGATTTGTGCATTTCCATCCAGAAGAAATAATTTTAACCCAAAGTTAAAATCAGACAATCTAATTGTTTCCTAGCCTTTTTGCTTTCAATATCTCCAGGTATGAAATGGAAGAAGCTGCTGAAAAGGTGAACGGGAATAAAGGAAGATGTATAAAAGGGTTTATCATCATAAAAGGTGAGTTAAATAGAGTGGAAGTTTACTGCTGTTTCTTGTGCAATTTCAACTGGCCATTTGCCCTAGCACAAATGGAAGTGGAGACTGCCCTAACAGAGAAATTATTTTGGATCCTATTGAACAATAAATTAGACATTGTCTTGGACATCTGTGTCTGAGCTGACTTTTCTTTTCCTCAGAGGTTTTTGAAGATCTCTCCAGTAATGGTGAATAATAATTAAGTTCCTACAGAGTCTTCCTTTCTGCACCTCTGAGATCCTACTTCTGTGACCTCTCGTATCCTTCTCTTACTGTTTTAGGGTATAACCGTTTCTACATTTCTACAGAGGTTTCTCCTTCCAGACTTCAGCTACTGAGGAATAAATGACGATGTGCTGTGACCTTTTATATTAGCACTTCACAATCCCGTATGAATTGCAATTACATTTTCTCTTTTTGGCATGTGTGGCCCCTCAAGGCTTTACGCAGCTGATGATCTGTGGCAGGTCTCTCTTGAGTATCAGAAACAAGATTGCCCAGATGAACAACAGCTGCACATTCAAGTACAGAATTATTTCTCATTCAAAAAGGTATAAGAATTCTTCCTGGAAAAGTAAGAAAAAAAAAAAAAAAAAAAAAAAAAAAATCTAGAGATGAGTAAGATATTAGTAACACAAATACATTTTTTTTTCAATTGAAAACCCATTCTACTCCTACTTTAACAGTATATAGTCATAACCCATACTCATTAAACCTCTGTGGAAACTAGGAGGTAGTCATTCAGTGATCTAAGAAGAAAACATGGGGAGCAGCATATATGATGAAAGGTGTTGGGATTTATGTTTATTCCTCTTGCTAAGAAAAATATTTGAAATGAGTGGACTTCTAGAATGAAAATAAATGTGTCTGAGAGAACATAGACACCCAAATCTGGAGACAGGGGATACACTGAGCTACCCTGAGAATATCTAGAAGCTGTATTCATTATTTATATTCACTTTTGAACATGTTTGTTCATAAACCTTCCAGTCAGTTTAGTAACAAAACCTGAATGAGCATCTTGATCTTGTGATTTTTCCTTTGATTCCCGTTTTGTGGATTCAGCAGTACTGGGATGAAAAAAAGTCTGTGCAAAAAAGCAAGGAGTTTGTTCTAAGTGTTCTGGGAGGTAGGTGAGATTTAGAAACCTCACAAAAGAAGAGCTTTAAGAAAGATAACCATTAACACTCTATGAAATTAAAACACTGCTTCAGTAACAATTTTGCATCAGAAAAAAATATCGTCCTCCATTGCCCCAGTTATATGGATTTGTAAAAAGGTTAAAAGTTTTGCCTTACCATTGTTAAACTTACAATTGCATTATTGTCTGGAGTTTGTGATCCTTTGTTATCAGACCAAACAAGTTCTCAGTGTGTTATAAAGCACATTTCTAAAAAATGTTCATCAAGTTTGTTTCCTTCTTGCTGAAGGAAAGAAAATGCCTACAAAACAGGGTATTATCTTTCTAAAGAATAATTACTTTTTTGTTTGTTTGATTGATTTGCCATGTCTTTGTGCTCAATGTGACTTGTTTGTAAACAAATCTCTTGGCAGACCAAGACTGGAGACCACTGCAATATTTAAGAAACAGGGAGACATTCATGTCCCTTTATGGAGCTTTTTTGAAACTTATACTACATGGTAAATCTGCAAGTGTGGAACAGCAGAAGTCTGGAATCAGTACAAAAATATTTGATGAAAAAGCAAGTTGTTTTTAGAAATACCATTTGACATAATTTTTGACCATCACTTTTTTAAAACATGGCTTCATTAAACTATTTTCAACACTTATCTATTGATGTCATCCTTTTGCACACAAGAATATGTATGCAAGGAGTGCTTATTTGTTTCTAAGACACTGCAAGAAATACAGCCTTTGAAGAAGCCTTTAATAAAAGTCTTATAAATTAAAACAACAACCACAACAAAAACAAGTCCATAAGAAGTCTGTGTCCTGAAAATCTCAAGAAATCACATCTGCTTTGCTTTCCTTACCATATTCTATAGTATTGAAAAATTCCTTAACTCTTTAGTATTTTTATTTGACTTGATTGACTTGATTATTAGAAAACGTTGTCGAGAATTTGAGATTTGGATGGTAATAGAATCTTCATTTTCATGGAACTTTTTAGATTGCATAGCATGTTAATACGAGGGTCTGAAAGTAGAAACTTAGAACATGCATGTTACATGATTCTTAAAATACTGTTGGCGAGCACATGAATATTTTTGGCGAAAGCTACTGGAATACTCTGATCAGGCTAAAAACTGTAATATGATGACTAAAATGATGGATCCACCCTGCACATGGTAAATAGGAAATTACATAGAACTGTGATATTACTGGATCTGTTTAACAGCTTATGAAAAACTCGGGGTGAGCAAAAAAGCAGAATATGATATAAGAGTTCTCGAGAAATAAAGCAATTCAATGAAAACTGGCATGAAATTAGAGCAAAAATCAACCTTTGATAATGACAATCTTTTACCTAAATGTGAACTTCCAGCTGGCTAGGGAGGCCTGTTTATTAAAAAATGAGCAATACCAAAAGAAAAACAAATTAAATTACAGGAAGCCACTTCTTACCAGTTTGAACTAGTTCTGTATTTTCTGCTGAAGTGATCAATTTTCTTTTACTCAAGTTATCAAATTATCTCCTGAGAGATTTTCAATTTCTTTGCAGCTGGTGGGTGCTTGGATAAAACAGAGGATAGAATTCAGCTCACATTTTTTGAAGGGCTTTGGTATCTTTCAGGATAAAGAATTCAATGTAAATGTAAGATTATTATGTAGAAGAAGTGCTGTGAACTCAGAAAGCAATTAAAAAAGACAATGTAGAAATTATTATCAGGTTCATGAACAGAATAATGAAGGCTAATGCATCTTTTACAGGAATTGCAAAATGCAAATGAGTAACAATGCTTATTTATAAACTATTATCAGTGCTGGCTGTGATGTGTTTGGAGATATATTTTAAAATGAAAGACAAAATTGCTGGAGCATCTAAAAAATAATAAAATCTACTAAATCCTGAATTCCATGGTTATCATTGGGAATCTGTATGGTCAATGTCAAGGAAATAAATAATATCTGGATATGCAAAAATTTTTGGTTGGCTTAAATATTATCATTATATATTTCTTACATGAGATTATATAAATTTTAGGATAATAAAATGGAAATAAAATCACATGTATTATGTTCTCAGTGATAATATTATTCAGAGTGAGCCGCCAAGAGAGATTTATCTGAGCTTAGCAATGTCATTATATCTGATATGGCTGTAAGAATATTAAATGAAAGCTACACCTGTACTTTGGCAAATCTGTGCACAGAAACAAATTTCTCCTTGAATTTTGTAAAACCTGATTTTACTGAATTATACTAAAAATCTGAATACTTCTGCACAGTATCTTTGTCCTCTACATGTTCCAACACAGATGTGTGTGGAAGGTAGAGGAAAAATTCATTGAGGCATGGTGGTAGAGGTAGTTTTTATATGTTCATTTCCCTGTGAATTTAATTTTCTAAAATAATTTACACTGATTGTGTGCTTAGACCCATAGCCCTGTGCTAGGATATCCTTTTGGTATATGAGGTCAAGCTAATCTTCAAATGAAGTCACTCAAAATGAGCAATTATATATAGAAAGTTATGCTGGTTTGGGCTAGGGTGGACTTGCTTTTCTTCATATTAGCAGCTCTGGCACTGTGTTTTGGATTTGTGCTGAAGAGAGTGTTGTTAGTACAGGGATCTTTTTATTTCTGCTGAGCAGTGCTTACACAGAGTAGATTGGAGGTTCACAAGCAATTGGGAGAGGACAGTTGGCCCCAGATGACCAAAGAGGTATTTCATACTCATGTCATTATGCTCAGCATATAAACTGGGGTGGGGGGGGGAAGGGAAAGAGGGATATTTGAAGTGATGGCTTTTGTCATCCAAAGTCACCATTACACATGATAGAGCCCTGCTTTCCTGGAGAAAGCTGGATACCTGCCTGCCCATGGGAAGTGGTGAATGAATCAAGTATTTTTATTTGCTTCCACATGTGACTTTTGCTTTACCTATTAAAATATTTTTATCAAAACCCATGAGTTTACTCAAGCTTACTTTTCTGGTTCTCTCCCCCATCCCACTGCAGTTGAGTGCATGAGCAGTTGTGTGAGGCTTAGTTTCCATTTGGGCTTAAGCCATGAGAAAACTAAAACATCTTCTTGTGGAGAGAACTGACTGAGGATACTGCTAGTTTGTTTTTGGTCATTACTGAAAGGTTGTGGAGATGAGCGGGGAAAGATAGTACCTTCCAGTACCTGACTGGAGCCTACAAGAAACCTGGAGAGGTTTCTTGAAACACAGGTACTATCTTTCTTCACATGTGAGAGGACACATGGAAATGTCTTCACACTGAAAGAGAGTAGGTTTAAACTAGTCATTAGAACCAAAGTCATTTGAGGGTTTTAAGAACTGGAACAGGCTGCCCAGAAAAGTTATTGGTGCTCCATGCCTGGAAGTTTTCAAGACTAGGTTGGATGTGGTTTTGAATAACCTGGTCTATGGGGATGGAACTAGGTGATCTTTGAGTTTCCTTCCAACCCAGGTGATTCTATCATTCTGTGTTTCAAGGATTTAGTTGGGAACAATATGGCCTGGATAGCTGACCTACTAAATGGGCAAAAAGACTGGGGGGGGTTTGAGGACAGAGGGTGGCTTTTGTCATGGTCTATCTGGAAACCAATTATAGGGAGTTTCTTGGGGATCTGTCTTGAGCCTATTCCATTCAATGTATTCTATTCTACTGTGGTTGTGTCCTCAGAGAATTTGTGGGTGAACCAAACAAGGATGTTGTTGATAATAGCTTTTTAAAAGTCCATGGACACCTTGAAGGAATGGACGAGAAGGAATGCTACTAAATTAAACAAGGATAAACCTAATGTCTGAGATAGGTATGGAGTAACCCCTTCTAATGGTACAGAGACTAGCCCTTTGTATTGCCTAAGTGGTGACTGACTGATGAAAAATGGTTGAAAAGGCCCTTAAGATACCAATGGATAGAAAGCTAATCAGAAACATAGGCAGTAAGTAGATTGAGGAAGGTGATAATTTTCCTCGATCGTTTCCTTGATACATTAGATCACCTCTAGTGTACAATATCCAGTTTTACAACTGTCAGTCAGATTATTTGTGTCTTGGAAGAAGATTAATTTACTTGAAGTAAATTTAAACAGAGGACTACAAAAATCTCAAAGAATAACACCTCTTTTGTTTTAATTAAGTAGTCAACAGCTTTTTAAACGTAATCTTACATTAATTTTTTAATGTAATCTGCCTTACTCCAAGGTACCGGCAGTTTGTCCATGCCTTTTTAATTTATACCTACTACTGTTAATGGAAAATAACAGACACAAGGAACAGAAGAATGAAACCTCAAACTAAATACTAAAAAAAAAAAAAAAAAAAAAAAAACATAAAAACCCCCAAGAAAGTATGCATGAATATCTAAACATAAGATTAGTTTCATTTCATTTAGATATTTAGGTCAGATTTTTATTGACCTTATTTTCCTAGTGATTTTGTGGTGCATAGTAAGGAGTAAGAATTTAGTAGGAACTCAGGTTTAGATTTGTACCACCAGCCTCTTAACCACTGTAGAACTGCCAGAGTATGTCAAGTGCTCAAGCATATAAAGGAGTTGCCGAGAGCAAATTTCAATCACACTAATATTCACTGCAATACTAATTATTGATAAATTGTTTAAAAAGCTACACATTTTCAAAAGCTGCTAAGAACGGTTTTTGACTGTTTTAATATGAAACCAAGATCAAACAAAATGTTCACACTTGAGATAATATAAGCATGGTAAATGAAAATGCAAAGATGATGGAATAACAGTGTGATACATTATGTATGAAAGAGCATATTCATAAAGAACAACAGTGAATGAACTTAGCATATCTTTACAAAGCAGATAAATCAAACAAAATATCCTTCTAAGTCAGTCTTACCAGGAAATATCAATACTGAAGGTTTAGGTCCTTTTTAAATCTATGTTTCCTAAACAATACAGAAGGTCTGTCAACTGTCTCTTTTATTAGATTACCTCTCCAAGGTGGGCTCCATGTTTAACAGGAACCAACATTTTGCTGTTGTGTCAAAGAAGATTAACAGTATCCTGACCTGCAATGGGAAAAATGTTGACAGTGGCCAAGGAAGATGATTCTGCCCCTCTACTCAGCTCTAAATGGTATAGGGACTGTACCATGTAATCTAAGCAAAGTTTGAGACAGCTGGGCTGTTCAGGCTGAAGAAGTGAAGGTTCAGGGGAAATACTGTCAATGTGTGCAGATACTTGAAGGGCTACAAGAAGATAGCCCCAGGCTCTTTTCAGCCATGCTTAGTAACAGGCCAGGCAGCAATGCCTGAAACATAGGAAGTTCCACTTGAATATCAAAAAGCACTTTTTCACTGGAAGAGTGACTGAGCACTAGCACAGGTTGCACAAAGTGGTTTTAAAATCTCTTACCGTAGAAATATTCAAAAGGCATCTGGCCATTGTCCTGAATAACATTTTCTAGCTGATCCTCCTTATGGAGGGTGGTTGGACAAAACAACTTTCAGCAGACCTTTCCTTCTTCCATGCCATGATTCTGTGATAAAGGCAGTGAATTGCGGCTCGCATTGCTGTCACAGGAGGAGAGAAACACTGGCCAGCTGCTCCTCACATGACCGGAGGGAGCCACAAGAGCAGCCACTGCAGGCTCTCTCTCTGAGACTGCACGGGTAGGGGTGTTGCTGCAGCGTGCGTGACGCAGGCAGGTGCAGACTGCGAGGTCCCAAGGCGAAGGAATGAGGGAGGGGACACTTGTACGGGTGCAAGAAAACTCCACTCCAACACAGAACCAGGAACAACTGCCAAGGCACACGGGTCTGGGAAGGCTCTTAAAAGAGGAGTGGGGTGTAAGGGGTGGAGACAGAAAGCGAACAATAAGCAAAGGTAAGGGGAGGAGCATGAGGCAAGGCAGAACCAATGAGAATTCCACAGGGGAGGGAAGAAGCCTTGGAGGCGAATCATGGATTGAACTAAGGGTAATTGACACAGATTTTTCTCGAAAGAAAGGGGTAGTTAAGATTGCAGCAGGTGTGAGCAGCACCGTGAGGATTGACACAGGCATATAAGGGCATAAGGGGAGGAGCAGGGGATCAGTCCCTTTGAGGGGCAGCTCAGTGGCGGGAAAAACGAGGGGGGGGGGGGTGTAAACAACTTAGCAAGAAACCATTCTGGGGGACTTTAACGGGGGGTACCGAGGGTTAAACCATTTTCCTAACTAACAGTAAATACCTATCTTTTATAATAAAATTAACAATAACACTTAAAAAACACATGATGTCACAGTGAATTAGTAATAAAACCCAGCTGCTTTTCTAAATAAATAAAAAGCTTTATAATTTTGGCAAAATTGTATACAATTTGACTTGCAAATTTTCCTGCAGATGTTTAATTATTTTTGTTGTTTACTAATTTATTTATTTTTTATTTCCTTTTACAAAGCTACTAATTTACAGAAAGAACCTTCCACAAGAAAATATTAAGAAATTTTTCAGTATTTGCAGTATTTGCTCTATTTTTTTTTTTTTTTTACTTTAAAGATGGATATACCTTGGTGCAGAAATGCGTTATAATGACCTCTGAACATCTCAGTGGAATTGGGAGTGGCATCATTCATCTTAGTAATGATGTCTCATAAAGGAGGCATGTATAAATAGGTGTAAATCTTTTGTGAAGAACAAAGACTCTATATTCAAGACCTTCATAGAAACTACAGCATTCTGTTAAGTGTAAAAAGGCTATTGCCATCTTTGATTAGGATGGACAGATTTTCTCCTCACAGATGTATAGTTAATTGAAAACACGATTTTTAAATTGCTTTGGTTTTATGCAAGTAAGATTAGTTCAGTCTTTTGCTTAATTGTTTAGTATTTATAAATAGATGGAAAATACATTTTCTGTATTTATACAGAAAATAAAAGAAATATGCTGTTATGAATATTAAATTTTTGGCTACTTATCCTCACCAAAACCTATTGTAAAAATGCGTATAATTTCTTCAGGCTGAGGACCTGGTGGTTTTGTTTGTTTCATGGATGAAATATTTACTGATTAATCCCCTCCTGCAATTCTAATTTAAACAGTGTAGTTTCTTATATTACGCAACACAGTGATTTAGTGCAGCTGTACAAGAAGCAGTTCACAAGGAGTGATCCTTGAGCATAAAAATTACATCTTCAAATGTGCCTATGTCTTGTATGTGAGTTTAGCTTAACACCAACACAATTCAATTAAAAATCACAATGGCTTTATCATTGTGCTTAGATCAAATACCTGTAGGGAATTCAATTAAAAATTATTGATGGAACATACTGGTAGTATCTGTTGTTTAATATGGTTTAAAGAGTGGTTTATCTTAATTTATATTTTGGTATATATTCCTCTATTTGTCTTCACAGTAGTGTTTCTGAGTGATTAATAACTACTGATAGTATTCAAGCTTGCCAAACAGGGAAATTCAACTGCAGAAGCACGTGTCATTATTGTTGCTTCTCCCTTGGTCTCACAGATATTATGGCTGAAGCTGTTATCACACAGCTTCTAGTACTTAAAAAATGTTTAATGTATTATTAATTTTTGATTCCCTGTAAAGTGACATGAAGTGTGTTGACATGGGCTAGTCAGTGCAAGATGCCAGTCTCAGAAGCAAAGAGCAGTTGGAGTTGGAAAGGAGTGTATAATTAGCTGTCCAACTCCCCTGCCATGGGCAGGAACACCTTCCCCTGGACCAGACTGCTCAAAGTCCAAGCCAAACAGAATTTGAACATTTCCAGTGATGGGGCATCCACAGCTTCTCTGGGTAGTCTGTCTCACTATCAGCATGGTAAATAATGTCTTCTTTATGCTCAACCAAAAATTATACTTTTCATTTTAAAACTATTGCCCCTTTTTCTTACAGGCCTTTTAGAAAGTCCCTCTCCATCTTTCTTATAAAGCCTCTTTAGGGTTTAAGTATTGCCATAAGGTCTTTCTCAAGCCTTCTTTTCTCCAGACTGTACAACCCCACCACCCCAATAATACCATCACCTGAAGGGAGACTACAAGAAAGTTGGTGAGGGCTTTTTTACAACGAACTGTAATGAAGGGTCATGCCTTCAAACAAAAGAAGGTAGATCTAGGTCCACTAACACTTATTTTCTAGTTACATATTAGTAAGTTAAGAAGATACCCTTGATATATCTCAAGAGTCTTCTGGTTGGCTTATATCTGGGTGTGTTGCTTTTCCAGCAGACGTCAGGATGACTGAAGTCCCCCAGTGGGATCAGAGCCTGCGAGTGTGTTTCTTCCTATGTAAGAATGCTACACTACCATACCCCTTCTACCACACAGCCTCCAGTAAATACCAACCACAAGATTTCCTTTGTCAGCTTGGCCTTCAAATTTTTACCCATAATCTCAACCCATCAATTGCTGTCTTTCAAAGGCAGCTTTGTGTATTCAATCCATTGTTTACAGACAGGGCATCTCTATCTTTCCTTCCTTGCTTGTTGCCTCTGAATGGTATGTAGTAATTTTTGTTACCCATATGGCTTGGTTTTAGCCCAGCACTATGCACCCACTCAGCACCACTCACTCACACTCTGATCCCAGGTGGAATGCAGGTGAGAATCAGCAGTAAAACTTGTAGGTTGAGATACAAACAGCTTAATAAATGGAAAAAGGTGAAATAGAATAATAAAAAGGATGATGATGATGATGATAATTAATTAGTAAAAACAAAAAAGAGAAAACCCAAGGAAAACAAGTGATGCACAATATAGTCACTTACTACCTGCTGACTGATGGCAACCCCCTAAAGTGCACCATGACGAGCCCCTGTTACAGGTAACTCCCTCAGTTTATATACTGGGCATGATATCCTGTAGAGTTTGAGTCACCCACCCTGACCATGCTCCCTTCCAGCACTTTGTGCACTCCTTTGCTGGCAGAGCACAAGAGACTGAAAAAATCCCTGACTAAAGGTAAGCAATGCTTTGCAACAACCAAAACACTGGTGTGTCATCAACTGTCTTCCTATACTGAATCCAAAACACAGAACTGTATCAGCTAAAGAAAGAACTAAACTCTAACCCATTTGAAATTAGGATACCATGCTATGTGCATTGGTATACAGACACTTTGGTAGGGCTGTTGACTGTCGCTCTTTTAGAGAAATACAACATATTGAGCCCCTGGTCACACCCCAAGCCACCAAGACATTCACTCAGTGTCCCTCTTCAGCAGACAAGGGGTGAAAATAAAATAGGCAAGATGTACAGACAGAGAAATTACCCATTACTGTCCACAGGCAAACCAGACTTTACTTTGGGAAAATGAATTCAATTTATTGCCAATTAATATGCAAATAAAATTCTGAGAAATAAAATAAAAATCAAAACCACCTTCATCTTCCTCCTCCTTTCTTTCCAAACTCAGCTTAAGTCGTGACTCTTCTATGTCCTCCCAAACATAAACTCTGCAACAGTCCATCTCTACTTCTCTTCCTCCTCACACTTTTCTCCTGTGTCTCTTCAACAGAATACAGTCCTTCGCAAATGTCTCAAATATGGATTTTGGACTGCAATTCTTCAGGAGTAGTGTGGGTCCCCCATGGACCAAAGTTTCTGCCAGCAAACCTACTTCTGTGTGGGCTTCTCCATGGACTGCAGTTGCTGCCCAGAGCCTGCTTCAGCTTGAACTCAGGCTGCAGCCTCTTTCAGGACATTTATACTTGTTCTAGCGTGGAGTCCTTCACAGATTGTGATAGAACCTCTATGCTGTCATTGAGTCTCTTGGAGCCAGCTGGAATTGTCTCTCTGACATGGGGACAGCTCCTGATGTCTTCTTGTAGGAGCCCTTCCCATGAAAACCTTGCCATGAAAATGCAATGCAGAGCTATATCACAGCTGTTCCCCTTGGTGCCTTGAGGGGATTCCTTGAACAGAGGCTAAACAGTGTTAAAGAAATAAAGAAGGTATTTCTTAAAAAGGCCTTGGGCAGTACAAGAGCCTGGCAAAAGCTACATCCAAGATGGATGATAGGTCACATATTTTTTAAACTTCTGTGTTTTGGTCCATTTACAGGTTGGGGTTAATTGTCTAATTACAGCTTCAGGTTATGAAGTCACATCCTCCCAGACTGCTCTCTTCAATTCATTGTTATTTATACTTTTTTGACCTGAAGCTGCAATGGTGTCCTTGGTTCTCAGGCTGGAAAAGGATTGTTCATTAAATTGTGAAGAAAACTTGCTAACATTTTATATGCAGTTCAGAGTCATATACTAATACAGTACAGAATCTGGAAAATATGAAAGCTAAAATTTAAGGTATCATCCTCTTAATGCCTAGTTCATCAGCAGCCCCTCTCTCTTTTCTATTACTCAAAATTCCACCCTTTTCTCCCACTAAATCCTGTTTAAAGCTCTCCTTATAGGTACCTTTTAGGTTACCCTCAAAAAAGTGTATAAACTCAAGCCATAAACTGCATCCTTAGAAGCATCGCCAAGGACTCCTTTTGAAAGGGTTTATCTGCAACAGCAAAGGATCTCAGGAACAGAATTTTAACATGCAAAGTCTGTAAATCTACAGGGATTATGCAGCTGAACAAGCTTTGCCTCTGTTTTACTGGCTTTTGTGCCATGACAGTGTCTGTATAAGTGCTGGTGCCTTGGGTGTTTCCCAATGTATTGGAGAGGGATGAATGCCAGGGTGGAGGCTTGTGACCTGGATTTCTCTGTCTTACTCTTTTCTAGGTCTTTTCAGACCACTTGTAGTCAATTACTTTTCTTTTTTTTTTCCTTTTTTTTTTTTCTTTTTCAGTTGTTCTATATGTTTGCAAGAGTTCTAAAATCGTGAACTTTTGGAAACTTTTCTGTGCTTTATATGAAGCGTTGTGATCAAAGTCTCTACGGCAGACATCCCTGGGGTTCATCTGCTTTGTGTCAGAAGCCTTATGTTGGTTTCCTCCTTCTATTTGTGGCTAAATTTTAAAAGGAAGTTTCAGACATTTGTGGAAGTGACTCAAAGTCATTCTTCGTTGCCAATTTAGTTACAGCTCACTTGGCGTTTTGAACTGCTTTAGCAACTGACTGCTATTCTTTTGGAATGAACTAGAAAAGTATAAGCAGCAGGTAAAATGTATTAAAAGCTGCATTCACACAGATCTTCTCACTGTTAAAATGATCATAATTTTCCAAACTCACTTGAGATGTACACGGTATGTATCCTTCCTATCATCTCTTTGATATATTTCATAAAGTGCTCTTAATTATAGTTTTCTTAAAAATATCCATTTTTCTATTATGTAGATAAAATGCATGTTCAAAATGCCGTTTCCCTCATTGTGTGATATTCTCATTATCAGTCTCTGTAGCATTGGAATGGAATGACCTAAAACAGAGCTTGAAAGACTCTGAGGTCCTTCACCTGGCCTGCTATTCAGTATCTGCCCTGAGCAGATTCATAGTTGGATGAGTTTCCCTACTCCTCTCATTTCTTTTCATCAGTCACCCTCACTTCTAGAGACACGTTTTACCTATAATTCTACAAATCATTCCCCAAAAACAAGCAGAAAAACCCCAAAGCCCAAACAGATAAAGCAGCTCCTTAGTATTTTCTCAGATGTACAGTGTTTGTGTGTTCAGGTAAAAACAATGTCTATGGGTGTGTATGTATGAGCATAAACATATATGTTTATATGTGTGTAGGTGTACATAAACTTCTAAAAAATGTGAAAATCTATGTGGTATTAATTATAGGTCTATGTATTATAATCCTATATTCAGAGAATTTATTTCTCTGTTTCTGTTTACAAATTTTTTTAAATTAAATACATTTAGTGCAAACTTAAAATAAAAATCAAAAAATAGTTCCTTTTGCCATATTGCGTTATAAACTGAGAATGGGAGCAGAAGCTGCCAGAAATAAGGAGAGATTGCTAGATAAAGGTCTAACAAGATTCTGCTCAAACAGGAGAGTATCAGAATAGTATATGCAGATGTGGCACACATATCAGTGGCTTTTGAAAAAGAGGTTCTGCATACAAGCCCAGTAACCAACTTTTCTGCCAGACTGATCATAATTTCATTTTGTCCCTAACACGGAGTAAGTGATAACAGTATTCCAATCACCTGCAACTAGCTGCTCTGGGAGATTTTAAAACTTTCTTAAGACTAGCATTTTCTTAAGGCTCATTCTACTTCCTTTCCCCATAGATTTTTATACATCAGTTGTTCTATGTGTTTGTCAGAGTTCTGAGATCGTGAACTTTTGGAAACCTTTCTGTGCTTTATATGAAGCATTGTGATAAAAATCCATATAACAGAATTATCTCTGTGTTTCATCTGCCTTGTGTGAGAAGCCTTATGTAGGTTTCTCCTTCCATCAATTGTTGTTGAATATTGTTATCAAGACAGGATACCGTATGGTTTCTAGCAGTACTAGCTTTCTTTTCTCTTTACTGGGGCATCTTAAAAGAGGTTGTTTCAAGGTAGTTTTGGTTGTCCAGGCTCAACAGCTGAGGAGGCCAACAGCTTGGCAGGGCACAGCAGAAGAAATTCTATAAAAGCAGTAATAACACTCATCTTTTAAGAGATGTTTGTGTTGGGAGCTGTTGAAGTCAGTGGATTTATTTACTACATACCTTTATGTCTTAACTGTCTTTTTTTAAATCTAGTTCCAGTGACAGGAAAGTGTTTGCTTCTCTTTTGCACCCTCCCCCCAAAAAATGACTGAACTAGATCAAGGAATTAATACCTTAACACAATTCTTCTATATATTACTATTCTTTTTGAAAATTTTTTGACACCTTTTGTAGAAATCAGGCCCTTAAAGGCCCTTAAAGTGTTGACCTTTCTCTCTTTTAAAATGTATTTTAAATATCTTGTCCTAGAAACATTACTCATAAAGGGCAGACTATGTTTTAAGCAATGTCAGACTATCAATAATTTTTAAAAATATTTTAAACTATTATTTGCTAAAATAAGTTTCAAGACTAAAAGACTTGAAGTAAGACTTCTCTTTTTTTTTTTTTTTTTTTTTTTTCCTAGAAATATTTGATTTGTGGCATAAGAAGGAAACAAAATAATGAAAAAAACCTCATGAATAGTAAGATAGGCATTTTAGCAGGTTGTCCCTGCTGTACCTGTCATGATTTGACACTGGCCAAATGCCAGGCACTTACATAGGTTTGTTTCACTGCTCACACAAAATGTTATTGTGGGTTACCTTCACCAGAAAAGAGTATTGCTCAGGCCCTGTTCACACACTGGGATTAAAAAGATCACAGTGCTTTTTCTTTTTACTTTGTTTTTTTCTATTTTTTTAATATTTCATTTAATTTTGTTTTGCTTTTTAAAAAATTATTATTTATTTCAGATCTATGGTTTAATTAAGCTACTTATAGATGGAATTAAGACAAATTTCAGCATTAATGATTATAAACATAAGGATTTACAGTAATGAAAATCAGTAAAGAACCTCTGGACAAAGATTGTGTGAAATTTAAGAAATCAGGACAGCAAAGAGATGATCAGATTATTAGAACTGAATAAAGTGTAATTAGTAATCAGGTATCATAAAGATGCTATACATTCAAATACAGATATTCTTACATCTGTCTTTAAACTACATAGATTTATTACAATGTGCAAGAAGTAGCCTACTGGATCAGATCAAAGATCTGTGCCCTAGAATTATGGCTATAATAAATAACTTTGTAAAAGACTAAGAAAAGGGTAGTGTGGTGAGTTTTTACACAGAACATTTCCTCTCTTTGCAATTACTTGTGGCTTTCACAATGAAGACTATTGTTTTATGTGATAGCCTTCACTGTATTTTAACTCCCATTTGCTGGATTTTTTTTTTTTTTGACATATGTAATCTCTCAGTATCATTACTGTCTGTAAATCTGTAGTTTGAATAAATACACTAGAAATAAGAATGTTGTATACAACCAAATACTGGTAAAATTTTCTCAAAGTTTTTGCATACTTTTTGCATTTTCACTAGGGGGAACTTCTTGGGACTTGGAAGGTTTCTAACATTTTTGGTTTGAACTCACTGCCCTGTTATTTTAGTCCTCTTGTGCACATAGTGGCCATGAACTCTGTAGCAGATGTTTAGATAACAGGGTGTTTAGGTTGATTTTAGGTCTTCCAGCCAAGCTTTCCACTGCCTGCTGCAAGGTGTGCTTAGAAACAGCTATGCCAGTAGATGTCTGAGGAGAGCAAATAGCTGCCAGTGAGGGAAGAGTAAACCTTTGATGCTAAAGCTTCAGAGCTTTGTAGCTAATGTGGCAATGGACATTTTCCCACACTTCAACACTAACAGATCCCACCACTCTCTAGAAGTCTCTTGGAAGGAGGTGAAAATCACGCCAAACTTCCTGGCTCCAAGCAGATGTCTCAAAACCCTGAGGGCACTAGACTTTGAAGTTTAGGCATTCCCAGTGCTAAGATTTTGAGGAAGTATTAATCTTTATTAGCTCAGCGATCATAGAATTGGTGCAGATGACATAATGAATCACTACTTCCTGGTCAAATCAAGCCCCAAAAAACCCAAGCAAAAAGCAACTACCCCACACACCCTCAGAACCCCTCAACCAACCATAAAAAGCCCCCTTTCAGATAAGAAGCAGAGAATTTCTTAAATGAAATGCAAATCTGCAAGATCAGGTGATTATGAGCTTGTGTGCAAATTGAATCGTTGGGCAGTGTCAGAGTACATAACTTCCCACGACAGCTTCAGCTGGGTTTGTGGAGGCTGAGGACCTCTTTGCTCTCTGCAGAATGGGAAGAGAGAGGGAGGTGATGATCACTCCTCCCTGATATCCTGTGATAGGATGCCTGGGGAGGATTCACAGAGGCATCGGGGAGGTTTAGATGTGCCAGTTAGGAAAGATTTCTTTGCCAAGAGAATTGCAAACACTGGAGCAGGCTTCTTAGGGAGGTGGTTGATGCCCTATGCCTTTCACTGATTAACAGGTAGTTAGACAATGCCTTTAATACTCCAACTTTTACTCAACCTGAAGTAGTCAGACTTGAATTGATCATCAAAGGTCCCTTACAGATGAACTTTTCTATTCTAGTCTAGTCTCATTCAGTTCTTCCAGTCTTCTAATTTGAAGTTCCCTTTTAGATAAATCTAGAGCCCTTCTAGATAAATCTGATTCAGTGAATACCATGAGCCAATAGGACCCTCCTCTCTAAGCCAATACTTTGAAAATCACATCTGATACAATATTCAAAGATTGCTATGCTAGAGATTAATTTCCTCTAGAAAATGAGATCTTCATCGTCATTAAATAAACTGTTTTAGGAGAGCAGAGTTAATTTGACTCATATTGAGTACATCACATGAAAAGACTAATGACCCTAAACAAGCTCATATTTGAATATAGAGGTAATTTGGACAAGTACAGCAGAGTAGGGAGAAGGCAACAACCCAGGCAGCAGGTGCTAGAGCAGCCATACTCTGTTCTCTCCCTGTCCTCAGGTATTTAGCTGGTGAGATTCCAAACACACCAAAGTCACTCTAACCTGTACTGTCTGCTCTCAAAGTTTGGAGTTGAGAGAAGCAAAGATGACTTGGAGCTGCTTTCTGCACAATTCCTTTAAGCTGAAGTAACCTCACATTTCTTGTGATTTTCTGAGGTAGCAGCAATAACAGCAATCATAGCAGTTTTTTCCCTTCATGTTGAGCTGCAGCTCAAGAGGAATAAAATATGTCATGTGCACTCTTGCAGGCTTGAAACTGAGCATCTGCTACTTGAGAATAAATAGCATTCTAACATTATATTAAAAAATATTGAAAATGTTGCAGCTACTGAAAGAGTGGCATGATAGTGTAGACAAATTTTGGATTGGGGAAGAGAAATTGCACTCCGTTTTTATTGCTAATCATGGAATCCTAATGATTTTAACATAATCGTGGACATAGCTAAATAGAAGTTGTTCATTTTACCTTCCTTAATTCTAGTTAACAGATTTTAAATATTTATCCTGCAGAGAAATCTTGCTTGAATCAGTTGACTAACTCAGTTGATACATAAGTGATGTTTGCTGTATTTTCCTGCAATGCCCACAATATTATCTTATCCAAGAATAGAAATTTTTGATATTTTAATTTTTTGGTTTTGTTGTTGAGGTTTTTTATTTTTTATTGTTGTTGTTGTTGCTTTGTTTTGTTTAGGTTTTTTTAATGAAGAAAACCTTCAAAGCTATCCTGTTATTACTCATACAAAAATATAATTTGCTCTTATTCTGGTTTGTTGTGACCTGCCTTGGATGCACAACAATTCTGTTTCAATGAAAAAGAACTACTGTTCTGTAAAATAATCACATAATTGCAGCTCTTAAGATTTTCTCTTTCACGGTCTTTTTTTTTTTTTTCTGAAAGCAGAAACACAGTTATAGTGAAAGAAAACCATTATTAAAACTTGTCAGGTGCTTTCTCTTTTATATGGCAAGATACTAAGCTGTTTTCAAAGAAGCAAAGATAATATATCAATATTTTGACCATTATCAAGGATTTAATCTGTATTATACTTTTACAAGATTATAGGATGTTTCATGGTACAGTTTTTCTGATGCCACAGCAGATTGCGTGCTTGCAAAATTGTTTAGAAGTAGCTGTCATGATTTTAGTGGAATGATGAAGGTGCTCAATTTTATTTACCCTCAAAAGCTGGAAGGAAGAATAAATTTCACTGTGGTAGAAATTATTTCACTTGTTGTGTTTCTTTATGTGAGGTAATGCACATGGGAAAGGATTCTTTTTTAATTTTCATCCAAAACAACTTTCTTAGTTGAAAGCTTTTTGTTTGAAGAATTCTTGGGATCCATGTGTCATATAGACATAATTCACCCTTTAAAATACTTTAAACTTCCAATTTAAAGAAAAAATGAACTATGATTATATTGTTTGATTGTATTGAATGTTAGCTATTGTAGTTTGGTGATACTGGATTAATTTCAGTGAAAATACTGATTTTATCATGCTCACTTTTCTTGCTAGTCCTACAAAACAGACCTCTAAAGGAAAATTTGAAATCCCAAATACTTACTTTCCTTGGTAACATGTATTTGATTTATCTCCTATGACTGTTAGCATGTGCATTTTTAAAATTACTTTAACTAAACCTTCACATTCTCATTTCATGCAATAAAGTATGACTAGTTGATACTGACGAAATATTCGTTGAAGGAGACAGAAGATAGCTAACTTGTTTTCACAGAAAAGTCACCAATACTTTCTTTCCAAATGATCGTGCAGTTATAAGACTATGTTACTGAAATGCCTACAAGCCAATTTAATTAGTCAGCTAAATGAAACTGTCAGAAATTTAAGAAACATGTTTTTAGTAAATTATAGCCTTAGGTATTTCTTAATTTGCTCTGTAACTTCAACTGGAAAACCTGTTTATAATATTCTATTTGTTCAGCATGGATGAAGGTTGCTTCACATTTGCTTTTATCTTCTTGCTGTCTGGCCATTTCACAGATATTTGAATGTAATAAGAAGGAAAGTGTCTGGAGACATTCAAAAAAGGGAGAAAAAAAGACATTTAGGAGTTTCATAAAAATTCTGTTCTTGCCAGCAACAAAAATGAAGATCATGTTTTTGTTTCAAATTGTAGATTATGGAAATGAATGCTGCAGACAAAATTAATAGGTGTAAAATTATGGTAATTATAGCCATGGTAACTAAATTTCCTCATGCATTGGAAACGAAAGGCCTATGATACAGTACTTTAGGTTAGGCATGGTATCACAACATATCTTCTCACAATAACCCTTTTATGAAGTCTGTTTAAGTGGTATACTAAAACACAAAATTTTTTAATTAAAAAAAAAAAACAAACAAAAAAAAAGAAAAAAAACCCTGAAAAGTAAGAAGGAAGTGGCGGAAGGAAGTGGCGGAAGGAAGGAAGGAAGTGGCGGAAGGAAGGAAGTGGCGGAAGGAAGGAAGTGGCGGAAGGAAGCGGCGGAAGGAAGGAAGGAAAGAAGAAGCGGAAGGAAGGAAGTGGCAGACGGAAGGAAGTGGCAGAAGGAAGGAAGTGGCGGAAGGAAGTGGCGGAAGGAAGTGGCGGAAGGAAGGAAGTGGCGGAAGGAAGGAAGTGGCGGAAGGAAGGAAGGAAGTGGCGGAAGGAAGGAAGGAAGTGGCGGAAGGAAGGAAGTGGCGGAAGGAAGGAAGTGGCGGAAGGAAGGAAGGAAGGAAGGAAGGAAGGAAGGAAGGAAGGAAGGAAGGAAGGAAGGAAGGAAGGAAGGAAGGAAGGAAGGAAGGAAGTGGCGGAAGGAAGGAAGGAAGGAAGTAGCGGAAGGAAGGAAGGAAGGAAGGAAGGAAGGAAGGAAGGAAGGAAGGAAGGAAGGAAGGAAGGAAGGAAGGAAGGAAGGAAGGAAGGAAAGAAAGAAAAAGAAAGAAAGAAAGGAAGGAAGGAAGAAGAAAGGAAGAAAAGAAGGAAGGAAGTAGCGGAAGGAAGGAAGGAAGGAAGGAAGGAAGGAAGGAAGTGGCAGAAGGAAGGAAGTGGCGGAAGGAAGGAAGTGGAGGAAGGAAGAGGAAGGAAGTGGCGGAAGGAAGGAAGGAAGAAAGAAAGAAAGAAAGAAAGAGAAAGAAAGAAAGAAAGAAAGAAAGAAAGAAAGAAAGAAAGAAAGAAAGAAAGAAAGAAAGAAAGAAAGAAAGAAAGAAAGAAAGAAAGAAAGAAAGAAAGAAAGAAAGAAAGGAAAGAAAGAGAGAGAAAGAAAGAAAGAAAGAGAGAGAGAAAGTGTCAGAGATGCTTAAGTACTACAAGTACTGTAGCCTTTCACTTAAATGGCATAGTTACTTGGAACCTGTAGCCCCTTCTCCACTTATTTTGAAGCTGTATGCTGGAAGACAGAGTGGTGGAACCCATCCAACTCTGGGCAAAAACTTGGCATTGTCAAGATATTTTTGTGCATTTAATGTAGGAGTGTTGAGTCACCACAGCATGGAAATCATGTTACCTGGAATAGCACATTGAAAGGTAAAACTGATATAGGAATAGAATTATTCAGCCATTACTTCCAGACATACTACAGAGTTTGCCTGTACTGCCTTATGAGAAATGATTGAAAATACTCATGCCTTCTCACATCTGTGTTCTACAAGAGTTAAAAGGAGAGAGAACACCAAGATTTTGTAATGCATATGTTAAGAGAGTTTTGAAATGCAACAAATACTTAATTTATAATTCCTACTTACCATTTATGTTACTGCCAGAACACTCCATTATGTAAATTCTATGTAAAGAAAATAATTAATTTCTTAAGAAATTTGTTTGGTTCTATCCTAGAGCCATTAGGACTGAAGCAATGTCAATCTGTCACAAAAAGAGGCTTCTCATTAAATGATCTGTGTAAACACAGAATCGATAGTATCACTAGGAAGGTATGATCTGCTCAACCACACTTTATCTCACACAGTTCAGCTGGCATTGGCTTGGAATTTTCACTTGCCATTGTGTTGGATTCTGAGTACAGGGACAGCTAAAGGATGGAAAATTAAATACTGCCTTCACTGTATTTAGCGTTTGAAATTTGTCACATCAGTATTTATCAGTATAATTTTACAAGCAGTCCTTGAGAGTCTGGTCTCTCTGTGACATGTACACAGTTCAGCAAATTTAGAAATACTGACTGCTCATTTCTATTCAAGAACTTAGACATTTATGGAAACAAAAGTAAATATATACAATTTTGGTTCCCATACAATCATGTTATCTACTACACAACCCAAGCATACATTCAAGAATTCTCCGAATAAAAAATTTGTAATTTGTTTGTCTGGTAAGTAACACCGATGATTTCCTCTAATTTTTTTTCTTTTGGGGGGGGTGCCAACGATCCCGCTTTATTGAGTGACAGCTTTGAATGATGTCTCTATGCCAAATGAGATGAATTCTCTAGATAAAGGAGTTGACACACAGATAATGAAGTAGTTGTTGCTTCTCATTCTAAATTATTTGTCGTTTAAGCCTCTTCTAAAGGAGGCAGTCTCTGGTATGTCGACATTATCAAGGAACACAATGCAAATTAGAGTAAACCTGTAGAGCAAAGCAGAATAATGCTGAGAATTTGACACCTATAATGTCTCTTCATGAATTTGCTTCTGACTGATTCTAGATTGCTCCCATGCTCTGAATTTTCATAAGCAGATGAAGTGTATCTTCTATTTCCTTTAATACCAATTGAATCCAGTTTGCCATCTACAATCTCCCTACGCGTCGTATTCTGAAGAGAGGTAATGGAGATAATTCAGTTCAAAACCTGCTCATAAACAGAATAGTAATGCAGATGCTCTGTTTACATGCTAGATAATACAATAAAAGTCAAAGAAACAAAACAGGCAGATGCCTATTATAAAATTCAGATCAAATACAATAAATTACTTGTTAGAAAAATAATGCATATATTTATAAATATGTTAAGGTAGAGAGTACGATGCAATTTTATTTCTCTGTCTTCTAGAAATCAGAATGCGAAAATCTGCCACCTGTGAGTATTTGCATATCAGATGTACTATCTACAGGTAGATTTAGACAACATGCCTCAGTTCAGTGCAGAAGGTTTGCTTGAAAAATGTATCTTCACTGATTCTGTATTTCCAAATAATTTTAGTGATATTTCATTCCATTCTGTAATAACACTTTTCAGAAAATAACTTAGTACTGAACTGTCTCCTTTAAATGAAACAACCTGTCATTTACTTTTCCACTGGGAACATTTTAGAAAAATAGTCTCTTATTTATATCTGACTAGTAGCATTATGCTCATTACCAAAACAACAATGCCCACCTGAGAAACTAGACTTAAGTTAATAATTTACTTAACTCTCTCTTTCAGTGAACATCTAGCCCATGAGTAAATTTTAAGGGAAAAAATAAAAATCTCTGTGAAAAATTCTAGATTTGTAGACTGTGAGCCATTTATTGGACAACCATTTTTTAGTGTATAAGATCTATAAGATCCATTCTTACTAAGTTCTTCTGATGTGCTACATGAATTACGTGGAACTGTTTTCTTTCACAGATGTATGGGCATAATTCTAAGATTAAATATTCTGGAGCAGTGCTCGCTTTTTCTAAATGAAAACATTTTTGATTTAGAATTTGTAGAATTTATTTAAAACACGTTGAACACTATTTTCAGTGATTTTATTGTTGTTGCAATATGCAGGAAAAATATTTATGAAAGACCTTTTTCTGGCTGAAAGTTATCAATGTTGTCCTGCCTATGTATTCTTTTTTGTAGCGTTGAGGTACTTTGCAGTTGTTATTTAGTATCTTCTAAATTTTAATTTCAACTGTTCTTTGCAAAAAAAGATTGTTAATATTTTTGCTGATTTTCAAATGGAAAATTTAATTATTGAAAGATTTGGCAATAGACAGGATAAGGAGTGTTTCATCCAAATCCTTATGTTTGAAACACCCATCTGGGAACATCAAGTTTGGATTTTACTTTTTAAGTTTATTTTCAGTTATTCATAGAGAGACAGACTAGATTGTATTTTATGCCAAAGATCCATCGAAGAGAAATCTAAGCAGCAGATGATATCACTGCCGCAGTATGGAACTGTATCAAAATCTCCAAGTGACTCTGTCATCAGTTTATGTCAAGCTGTAGAATTTTTTTTTTTTCAATTTTTTTCTGGGTGAGCACTGCTACTGTGTACTTGAAGGATTGGTAGACAAATTGATACACTAAAGTCTATGAGTTTATGAGTTCCTTTAAAATAGTGGCGCAAAACAGTAATCAGTGTTTGATGCAGATGATTAATACTTGATTTACAGAAGGGAGAATTTAATGCTTCCAATTTCTCAAGTGGAATGCTGGTGATTATACACTCTCTAGTTCAGACATTCTGTGATATCTTTTTCAGCTTCAGAAGGCTCCTAACCTCAGACATCAAGGAGTCTTTGTTGGTAAATGAAATTTTACTCCTAATGAATGACAGTTTCTAAAAAGAGTTGCTGTACAGTCTCTTGCCAGGATATTCTTTGAGATACCTTTTACTTAACAAAATGTAAGGTAGGCTGTGCCCTTAAAAATCCCCTTTTACTCATCCCATTTCCCTCCATTGAAAGTCTGAGAGGGAAGTTGAATGATTATCTCAGACCATTCAAAATCTGTATGTTTAATGTCATTGTTCAGAAGGACTGCCTATCTATATGATTTTCCTTTTGGAGATTATGTAAAATGATGACATGTAGTGACACATATATTCTTTTGCCAAAATATAAATAACAGACAGAGACATAAATACCTAAAGGAAAAGACCACATCTATATTTCCTTCCTTACTCCTGGTGTTTCCTGCAGCCTTAGTAGAGGCTCATTAGTATTTTCTTGCAGGACCTGTTAGACCTGTCAGCTGCAGACTCCATCAGTCTCTCAGTTACATGTCTCTGTGGGGCTGAGCTCCCCACAGTTCAGTGCTTATGAAATACAGGTTCTTTGTTCAGTGTTGATGTGAATGAGTCTCTGTGTCTTTTTTTAACAAGTTTAAATGTTATCGTATCTGACAGGTTTCTTTAATAACATTTTTAATATCCATAATAAAAATTACATTGCAAGCACATAAAGGGTTCTCCAACACCTGCAATATTCACCTTTTATGGTAATTATGCACATTAAAATTATCTTTATAAATGACTCCCAAAATGGCAGAGCTAGAAGAATGTGAACAATTCCCAGAGGATATTCATTCTGTCTTCTCCTTTTTCTATTCTTTTTTTTTTCTACTGCCCATGACTCGTCTTCCTGTTGCCTAATGCTTCTAAGGAGAATCTTTTGAGAGTGAACTAAATTTTTCTGCAAACTAAATAGGCAGATCCCTTGTTTCTGGTTTAATGTTTAGAATGGAAGCTCTTAAGGGATTCTTTTTGGTAATTCACGTGTAATGCTTAGTTTCATGAAGCACTTGTCTGTGACTGGAAATTTTGGCTCTGCAATAATACAAATTGTGAGTAATAATAAGATTTGGACAATGGACACTGTGGGAGATATTGACAGTTAAGTGACTGGAGCCAAGAAGTTCCCATGGGACAGTCAGGAACTTCATTTCTTAAAGAAAACATAATGTGGACTTATTATTTTTCTTTCTATTATAGCACATCTTATTTTGGCAGAGTCTGTACTAAGAAGTGGGATGTGATAACACTCAGGAGAATAGTCATATTTGTGTTGTTCACACCATTTCTGATTAAAATAACTTCTCCCAGTCGTTTGTAAAATCAACTTGTTTCCTATGCAAAGTTGCACTTTATTAGTTTTGACCCTGAAGCTGTTTGCCCACAACTTTATCATCACTAGACAGGCAAGATAACTTTTAAAGGTCTATGGTGTCTTAGTCAGTACATTTCTTCGTTGGCCTTCTAAAACACCATCCAATGTTTTCAACTTCTACATCTCTCTTTCCTTGCCCATTTTACTGTTTAAACTTGGACACCACTGCTGGAATATCCACAAACTCTTATAAAAGCAAACTTATATGAGGGGGAAATCACTACTTCATGTTATGTGGACCTAAAGCACAAGAAGCTGTGTGATTTGTTCTTAGATATGAAAGAGGTCTGTAGTGATGGAGAGATATGAAGATATCTCTCCTGTGCTTTAACCGATTGTTAAATTTCATACTGTGTAAGATTTCTTTCTTTATAAATCTCTTGCAGATATATACTGTGATGAGACCCCTGTGATCCTCAAGTTGGAGCTGACCTTCCTTTTTATTTTTTTTTTTTTTTGTAGCAAATACATCAGAGGAAAAGCTTCTGTTGCTATATCTTTTCTTTATTTGAACAATTTCATACTAAATAAAACCAGAATGACTTGGAAATATAGCAAATCCTTATGTGCTGCATTGAAAAAATCTGGACAGGGGGCTTATAAAGAAGTCCCATGTTTGTGTCTGCTGTGCCCTTGCCAGGCTAGTTCCCCCGCTGCTTGTGCAATGCAATTTGGCATCTTTTGGTGGTTTCCTGGTTGATAACTATCCTGTCTACTCTGTGTTCCTAGGAAACGTTTTTTAATCTCATACTTCATGCTGGCTTCAGAAATGCTCTACACTTCTATGAGCCGTCTGAATGCTGTCTTTTCTAGAGCTGTTGTTTCTGTTCACGATCAGTTAGTTAGAGCAAAGGGATTTCTCTCCATCCCAAAATGCCAGATAGTTCTTTGTGTTCATCCAGGGCAACTCAAACTTGTGCTTTTTGGCCACTTTATAAATGTGTCATAGAAACCACACAGTAAACCTTGAGCAAACAAGCATGTCTATAACTTTGTCATACATACTAATATATACGTACTCATGAGTATTAATGAATTGCCACAAAATCTAGATCAAGCATAAAAATTGAATTGATCTCTTTTTCCCTAATGGCATTAGATCTGGCATATGTCTGTAGAGGAACAAAATCTTTTATATGCCACTCTTGTTTAGGTTACTGCGATCCTATAGGTATTTATTTTCATTATTAACGTTGAGATAAATAATCGAGTCCAATTGCTTCAATGCAAGGCAGCATAATGTACTGCTTTCTAAACTCTTTTCTTCCCTAATCCAACCTGTAAAATAACATTGGCATATACAATTTCTTAGTTAAAAGATGAAACAGTTCCAATTGCTTAATATCCCCTTAAGGAACTATGAAAACACATATAAAAATTGCTGCAGTTATTTTTATTCTCTGAAATTAGGTCCACGAAAATAATGGTATTTTTTTCTTCTCTTCTTGGTAGATTACATTGAGGCTATTTTTGGCAAGCCTATTAATTACCATTGAAAGTTTCAGGTGAGAACACAGTTCTGTCATACCATGCTCTGTGCAGATGTATAATGACTGTGGGATAGATTTTGTCTTGAGCAGATATGTTTAAGACATTCCTTTGAAGAGATAAGTCTGAAACCATGGAAGAGCTCTACTTCTGAAACATAATTCTCTGTGTCAGAATTACTTTGATAATTCTAGAATAATGTCAGACTAATTCTCCTATAGATTACTTGTTTTTACAAAAATGTAATTTCACTGATTTCAACATATACATACCTAACTTGCATTGTGGTAAGCAAGAAGAGACTGACTCACGGTTTATTTTACCTACTTGCCAGTTGAGTACAGAGTGTTCGTGTTGACAGGCACTTAAATAGTTACTAAGGGAGCAGAGGGTGAATTATATAATAGTTTTTCTTAATGTAAGCCAAATATCTCTGGATAGCAAAAGCACCATTAAGCAAACATAAAGACAATTCTGGATTCCAGGCAAAGAATTTAATTTGATGTAGCAAATTAAAGTTTAACAGTGAATATTGTCTATGTCAAGAGGCAAGAAAGAATTGCAATTAAGAATTCACCCCATTATTAACCTCTAGCTATTTTTGGCGTAATTTAAACAAATTATTAGGATTCTTAATTGGGAAGAAAAGAACTTGCACTAATTTCATTCTTTTCTTGTTACTTTGTGTGTCAGAAGAGAAATCAACTATCACATCAGCCAATAAACATTGTTACTGAGAGGATCTAAAAATTTAGATCGAAAAACTTAGAATAAATCACATGTATTGATTAATCCCTTTTCACTTAGACTATAAATACTTTGCATATGAGGAACTAAGACAAGAGATTTGATAATTTTTTCTTTAAAGAAAAAGTAAGTGAAACAAATTGCATCTGTAAGCCATGACTGCAATATAGATTTAAAATCAGTCTTCAGTTGGCTACTTTTCAGACAAACTTTGAACAAAATTCAAAAGATGACCATTTTTGAGAGTATGTTGGTTTTGAAAAAAAACCCAAAACACTAAGACCAAGAGTGTTTTAATTAAAAGAACTTTTGAAAAATAAAGAAGAAATAATCTGTTTTTGCAGTACATGAAGATGATTGTAAAGACACTTGAATCTCCTGCAAAATCATGTTACCATTTCTATAGCAATACCTTTGACTTTTGATACCAATACTGAAGACTATTTAATTTAGTGTTAAGTACATTTTATGAGCTTTAAATACAAGTTACTTAGTTCACAAAGTCCAGGCTTTGTCTTTTGTACAGACTCTTTTTGGTTCTCCATACAATGTTAATTTCTAAAATTCAGTTTCTCTTCTAGAAGTGAATAAAGCTGAGTAGATACTGATATGCATGATGGTAAAATCTTCAAAAAGTTGCCATAATATCTATCCATAAAATTTGGAGATTTGATAGCTTGTGTCTTGTCTGTGCAGCTAGTCAAGCAACTATATGTTCTGGGGAAACCTTCCCAAGTTTAGTGCAGAATGCCCCCTCATCTCTTCCTTATTCCATCCTTATGCTTAACGAATAACAGAGCATCTTGCTAAGCAGAAATCTGACATCTGTGAAGCACTGACATATTTTTAGGTGCGTGCTTGGAATCAACTTTTTGATGCCTCATTTATTGTAGTCCTTTTTTATTGTTTTTTTATACTTGCTGTGCAGTTTCTATATTTTCTACCTTGTTATACTTTCTTTCTGTCTCATATTGTCAGCTCCTTTTTTTGGTACTTTCAGTAGAAAGGCAAGGATGAAAATCAGTATTTCCCTCAAGGCCATTAAAGCCAATCATTAGCAGAATAACAGTAAGTTGCCATAGCATCTTTAAATTTGAATCATTAGAGTCTAGTGCTAGCTGTGTCTCCTCTCTTCTTTACCAGCTACACACTCTCCATGCCAGGCTTTATGTTCGAGAGCACACTGCCTTTTCTGTGGAACAATACTCACCCTGTAGCAGGGCTTTGCCTAGAGCTGGGGTGAACCAACTTGAGCTTTATCCTATTTACAAAAATTACCGATGATGAATGGAGAAAGGGTCACACTACTTTTGAAGAATGCTGAAACCAGACTGACTCATTTTACTAGGTGCAAAACAAACCAGTGGGAGATTTCAAGTCACAACTACAATTTAATAGGAAAATTAAAGCAAAGGCAGAAAACACTGGCTTAAACTGACAGAGTCAGGATACAGCGTGGCATCCTGTCAGTCAGAGTGGTGGTGGCAGTCTGATTAAATGGTGGATGTCGTTCTGTCAAAGCAGTGATCCTATAGAAGGGTCTGGTCTTTCTCTGAAGGTCCAGTAAAGGCTATGTACCTCTTGTTCTCTGGGAATACAGTGGGTATAGCTGCTCATGGTTCCAAACCTAATATTGTATCCAGGTAGGAATTCTTGGTTCCTCCTCCTGCGCAGAGCATCTCATAATGGGCTGATGTAATTTTTGTGTCATTCAGTGAGGCTTGATGGCCCATTGGCGAGATAGTGCTGGAGGGAGTTATCAGGGATGAGTCATGGAAGAGATGAAGAACACTGCCCTACCTGGCCCTAAGAAGCTTATGAAGATGGTACTAAAATACATACTTTTGGTTACATCTTCCATTGTAACCTAAGATACTCATCATTATTAGGAAGAACAATATTTCAGAAAGAATCTTGAGGTGTGGCAGATCTGATAAGGGAACCAAGAAATGCTGGTACTGATCACTTATCCAAAGCTGCTGAGCTGACACAGCCAGCCTAGAAACATGATTGACAGACAATCACTTTATTCCAGAAAAGCCCAGCCCCAATTTTCAATGGCAGGGACTACGAATACGCCCCTTCTCAGAGTGTGTGTGAAGCTTCCTCCCTAGAGTGGTAATGTTAAACATTACTTCTCGAAGATGAGCAAAAGAGATGTGCCAATAGCAGTTGGTATAGGTGAGTAGCATCAATTTCTACATAATAATTTTTTTGTTAGCTTTAATATCATTGCTTCAATATGTTTCAATAAATAGAGCACTATACTAGTAGTTCTAGCTACATATACTAGTAAATACCACTGATTAAAGGACTTCAGTCTAATTGTTATAATTATAATAAATTTTAATAATTAATTAATTTTATAATAATTAATAATATAAATATATTTGGAGTGCAAACTTTGATCCTGGACAAAGTTGTATAAAGTCTCCATTACAGCTGTATAAGCCTTTAGACATAAACTGTTGACCATATCTGGGACTATGACTGGATCCAGAGGGAGTTTTAAAGACGTGGCCTTTTCTGAAACCTTTGACTCAGCAAGAGAGTTTGCCCAATAAAATTGTCCAAAGCTTCTATTTCCTTTGCAAAAACTCTCCTCACACTCCCCCTAAAAAAGTGTTTTAAAGCTGAAGCCACAGAAGTTACTGTCTGCAGTAATAACCAAACCAGAAAACAATTTTTTTCCGCAAGAATATGATAATTTTCGTCAACATAGTAATGAACAATCACAGAAAAAAAACAAACACTGAATTATGAAGTTTAGATGTTGAATTCTAGTCACCAAAGTCCTAAATCTAAGAGATCTATGGGGCTTGGAGGAGGAGATTTTAAAAGGACTTTCTTAAATTAAAGGCTTTTGATAACACATGCTGTTATATTCCAACATCATCTCTTCTTTGTGAAACAGAAAACACCATATGTCCTATCTCCTTGCATTAGGTGTAGCATTTAAAATGCAGTAAAAATTGTTCTTTCACTCCTCTCTACAGAAGACAGTGAAAAAAATTGTGACACAGCTTAAAATATTATTTTTGAAGTTCTATTAAATACTTTGGTTATGATTTGTGTATTTAGGATACAGTAAAAACTAATGATGTTTTAAACATCATTTGCAACCTGATACCCAATTCTTCTCATAGGTATTCTTAAAAGAAAATATTCATAATTCTGAGTTAGGGACTTATAACTAAAGTTAACTTATTCTATTCTATTCTGCAAAAAGAACCCTAGCTTAGGACTGTCATATCTAAATGTTAAATGGCCAAAGATCTGGGACATGGGGGAAAAAAAAGAAGGTGAATTCTGTTTTGTCCTTACATTTTCTAATCAGCATCCCACAGATGAATCTTCTGTTTAATGAGCAATATCTGTTAGAAGGTGCTCAGATATTGTGGTGCTAAAAGTGCTACAGCTGTGTGAGCAAAGTGGATATTCAGGTTGATTTTCTTTAGGCACTTTGTCAAAAGAGATAAAAAGAAGCAGAATGGAAGATTGTTTTAAGGAAAGTAATTAGAATGAGCAGGTGAAGTGCCCTGCAGTTCTGTGAGGAAGTAATTTGAAGATAGGTGTTGAGATATGAGCAGGTGAAATATTTGAAGGGTCTTAAAAAGGAGCATCAAGTTAGGTCAAATGTAAATGAAAAATGGATTATAAAAGATAGGCTTTTGGTCTCAAGATTAAAAGTTTGGTTTGTTGTACTTAATAAGAAGTAACAGAGGAGTGCAGCAAATTAAGGAGGGCGAAGAAACTATTATTCAGAACACTCGGTAAAAGATTTTAGGAGAACTTCTGAGGCAGAGAAGAAAAACTAAATATTCCTATTGGAGTGATGCAACTCATATAAGATACCAAAAGTCCAAATATACTTTAAAGTATGCAATGTAAAGAAAAGACATCTATTAGCATCCTTGGAAGAGTGTGAGAAAGAAAGATCAGAGAATGATGTGCAGAGATCATCTACAAGTAACTTGGCAGCATTTTATGCTATTAAGCAAAAGTGTGTAGAATGAAGAATAGTTTGAGAAAACAAGATCAGCCGTAATACAACTCTCCATCCACTTACAGCTGCATATCAGAAAATCAAAAGAGAATTTAAAGAATAGTGAGACTTAAATCAAACATAGTGTGAGATATTTTAAAGCTTTCAATGTAATAATGGCTCTTTCTTGTTTCCAAAAGTAGTCATCCTCCAGAAAAACAAAATTCATATATAATAATGATTTTTTTCTTTTCTCTGATTCAGTATTATTTTTCTCTTTCTGTATTGGTGCAATCCTTTCAGGCATACACCTTTATGCAATTGGTAGTCATGAGGTTGAGGATTTAGCCCCTGCATTACTCTTTTAATATTTTTTAATATTTTTCTCTTTGTCTGTATAATTTGGTCATGGGTATAAAGGGAACATTTTGCAGACAGACTTTTTAAATCTCTGACTTCCCTTTTCAGGTAGTTCAGTTAATTAGATTTAAATAATTTTTTTTCGGTTTACAGGTTCATGTCTGTAATTTAGCATACCTTGCTTTAAATGATGCTTATCCATAAAACAAGGATTTTCTACAGTATGTGATAAACAGATTTGTCATTTCACGCTGCAAGAAAAAACAAAAGAACCGCCCCATTAATATGTTTTTCATACTGTTGTGTCTGTTCTTGCTATAGTCACAAAAAGAAAACTTGACCTTATACTGGACATCGCTGCAAGAGTACCACCTAGATATATCACAGCAGTGCAGCCATATACTCCTTTAACAGGCCAATAAATAATTTTTTGTCTATTTACATCACTAATTTGTTAAATTATTACTGAAAATAAGTGTGAAATCTTGGCACAACTGAAGTGCTTCAGGTGCTTTGCAGACCAAGACTGAGGTTCAGATTTTGTTTAGCTTCAGTTTATATTTGGATGAAGAGGCAGATAAAACTTTTTGAAAACAAATACAGATGCAGGAATGATATTATGATTTTTGAATCAGGCAGTCTGGGCCTAAAATATTTAGACCAGAAATCGATAGTTAACCGCTAAAGGTGTGTTCTTAGGTCCATTAAGATCCTGAAAGAAAAATCCTGCAAAAATGTGGAATAGGAATTTTAATGAGAAAGTGATACAAAAGATAATAATGGAGAGCTTGTATGTTTCTCACATACTTTCAACAAGTGCAATAAGTAAAAAAGGAATATTCTTGCTCTGAAATTTGGTCTCTGCTTCTATTCTACTATAGTGATCCCTTGTCTGATGTTCCCAGGAGGGGATGTGAAATACATTAGATGTTTTATTTCTTCAGGTTTCTGACTGGCTGAAGGGAATGTTGCACAATATGATATGAACTATAGCCTGACCTATGTAGTTTTAGCATTTATTAACTCTTCTCCCTAAACTCATTCAGCCACATTGCATTCTCAGTAAGTGATGCTCTCTTAAAAGGCAGATGTCTGGCCAAAAGCAGCAATCCCTTCAGTTTCTGTAGCCCTCTAAACTTACTCATGTTCCTTGACAGGTGTTTTCTTTTTCCCTGAAGTAACAGAAAGAAAATCACTTTTGCTCCTCTTGGCTTTCCTGAGAAAGAGCAGCATCTTGGCTGTGTTCAGGTTGTCACACTGTATAATCCTTGTTTAATGCAGGGCAGCTACTGAATATCGTGGCATAAATGGCATAAGACTCATACTCCAGACACATCTGTGTCTGTCAGTTTACATCAAGTCACAAAGAAGAGAGCAGGGCTGTTAAATTTCTTCTGGCAAGTTACAAATGTTTGACCTCTATGAAGTTTAAATCATTCATTCACAAATAAAGTTATTTTTCTGACACTGTTTTTTCTTTTTTTTTCCTTTATATTTCTTGCCATAAAATATTTTGTGCTCCTTGTGGGTGGTAATGATGAGTGGCTTCTTGTTCTGTTCTGCAAGGGAGACTACACATCATGGATTGAGTCATGTTCAATTATAGAAGTTTTATCTTCAATACTTAATCTACCTACTTTAAAAATACTATTATTACAAGGATCTGTTTTCTGTTTTTTTTAAGCTGAGACAACTTGCTAACAGATATTTGTGGGTACCTGGCAAACACAGCTTAAATAGGAATCTAGTAAAGGAGAAAAAAATGACACAAAATATGGGGCATGGGAAGCTTTATCCAAGACAACATGACTATATTGATCTTTAATTTCCAATTTAATTAGTGAATCTCTGAGCATAATTTTTGTATCATCAAAGCAACGAAATTCTATTACTTTTAAGTCTACACAGGGTTGTGAAATTTTTGTGGTCTTCTTTTTTTCCTGCAGAAAAGGGACATCATGCAGGAAAGGACCTGAGGTCCTCATCAATAGCAAGGTGACCGTAGGCTAGCAATGCACTGTATGGCAGAGAAGACAAATAGCACCCTGAGCTCCATTAGGAAATATATTGACAGTAGGTTAAGGCAGGTGATCCTGTCCTCTCCATTCAGCCCTGATGAGACACATCTATGTGGCTTTTAAGGGCTTGAAGCATGATGCAAGGGTGAGAGAGCTGGAAGTGCTCAGGTTAGACAAGACTCAGGCACTTATCTATGTGTATAAATATTTGATACGAGGGAACAAACAAGGACCCCAGTTCTCACAGGTAATGGACACAAACTAAAAAACAAGATACTCTAACTAAACAGAAAAAAACACTTTTTTCCTTTTTCGTCTTTTCTTTCCCTGATGGGCAAGTACTGGAAGAGAGGGTCCCAGGGGGCTGAGGAATGTTTATTCTAGGATACACTGGATCTGACACATCCAGAGAGTAACGCAATCTTAATGACCAGAGTGATGGACTGATGATTTCCAGAGGTTCCTTCCAGCCTCAACTGCAGCAGCTGGGTAGGTTGTTCCTGTCTATTTGCTGGGTGCCCACAAACTCTATCATTCCACCTCTTCAACAGGAGAGGGAAAGAAAATACAATGAAAAATTTGTAGGTCAAGATAAGACAGAGAGAAAATTCAGCAATAACTGTCATAAATGAAACAGACTTGACTTAGGGTAATCAATTTTCTTCAAAAGACATACAGTAGAATAATAAGGAGGAAGAACACTCTAAAAATTTCTTTGTTCCACTCATTCTTCCTAACTTCTCCACCCCAAGTGGTGCAGGAAGAATGTGGGTTATTGTCAGCTTATAGCACTTCATCTCAACTTCTCTTTCTCCGCTCCATTGTGGGGTTCCACCTAAAGGAAACAGGTATTCATGAACTTCTCCAGTATGTCCTTCTCACAGTCTCCAGTTCCTCAAGAACTGTTCCAATATAGGTCATTGGACTGCTCTAATGTGAGTCCCTTATGGGACCACAGCTCTTGCCAGAAAACCTATTCCTACATGGCCTCCTCTTAACTGGATGCACATCCTGTCAAGATCATTCTTCAACTTGAGTTCTCCATGACCTGCAGCTTTCTTTGAGTCATGCATACCTGCTCTGCTATGGAATCCTCCATGCACTGCAGGTGGATTTGTACTCCACCATGGATCTCCGTGGGCTGCAGGGGTACAGCTGCCTCAGCAAAGTCTTCCCCAGGATCTATACCACATGCCCCTCCTTCTGCACTGACTTGGTGTCTGCAGAGCTTTTTCTCTCACGTATGTTCACTGCTCTCTTTCACAGCTGTTGTTGCTGTGTTTTTCACCATGCTGAGCATGTTATCACCAACTGCAAACACTACAGATCAGCACACCTTTGGCCAGGCACAGGCTAGTCCTGGAGTCAGTCAGCTCTGACATGGGGGCAGCCTCTGGTGTCTTCTTACAAAGTCAACCTTGCCGCCCTATGCACATCCTTGCTACCATACCCCTGCCACGTACACAAAGAACAATCTAATTTGAAGATTCTGTAAGTACTTGAAAAAGATCAAGGTTCAGCATATGTGCGTGTCCTTATCTATTTTAAAAGCAAAACCAACCCCCCCAAAAGATGCACATGCTGTAAATTTTTGAAAGGTAAAACAATCACTTGTGGAGTTCTTTAAATTAAAAGCCAATATTGTGTGTTTTAAAATTATTTAATAAATATCCTTATAGAAAACAGGATGCTGTATAAATTAACAACTTAACAATGAGCTTAATTCAAATTTAGTTTCAGACCTTAAACTGGGTGGGTATTTGCATCAACCTCTGTAATAACCTTTTTGAGAAAAGGCAGTTTTTAGTTCCAAGGTTTGTTTCTTAGAACTCAACCAGCCTGATACCCTGATCCAAACCTGTGGCCTCCCAGACCACTGGCTATTTCACTTGAGGTTTGCCAGTGAATGGACATGTACATGTTTGGGGAAGAAATAATGTGCTAGCACCAGGCACACTTGCCATCAGTGCTGAAGCAGCTGCTGGCACTGAACCCCTCACTCACCTCAAAGAATCAAAATCACAGAGTAGTTAGGGTTGGAAAGGACCTCTGGAGCTCACCTACTCCAACCCACCTGCCTACTCATGGCACTCTGCTCATAGTCATAGACATTCAGGCAACATATAGCATTCTTACCCCAGTGGCTAGAGATTAAAAGTTCCCAACATGCTCCAGTAGCAGACACCAGGTCCAGTGTGCCTACAGCCCCTGGGTGCCTCTGACTCCAGTCTGCCTCTTGTAGTTGGCACCAAATTTCACTCACACACACAAATCTTGTCGTCAGTAACTCCACACATTGCTATAGAATAGAGAGTAAGGGTACACTGAGTGATAGTTAAGAAAATATTCAGTGAGAAGAAAGAAAAATTTCATGTGACAATATAAAAAGAAAGGACAGACTTTGCTGATCAGTCACAGGGTTCAGCCAGACAAGTGTATGAATGAAACCCACATTACAGTTGACCCACTTGGACACATTTCGTTCTACCCTCTGATTTATTCCTACCTGCTTCTCCTACCCCTCATCCATTCGCTTGAGTTGTCCCTCAGATCGCCCTTCAACATCCTGGTCCTAAGGTTTAGTCTTCATCAGTAGTAAAGTCCCAATTTTCCTGCAGTTTCTTGGTAGCCCATCAGTAAATGAAACTGACCAGGTTTATTTCTCAGTATTGTTTTTGCTAATGCTAATTGGTCAGGTTTTATGTCTCAGGATGTTGTACCTCTCTGTGTTCATATGATGCAGATTTGAAAAGGTGCAAAAAAAAAGTCATATAGTCAGATTGAAAAAATTAAATTGTCACACTTCACACATCTATACTAAGTACTGTGGCTGCCCAGGTTTGTTCTCATCACTACCTCCCTTATGATTTTTTGGTCAGGTTTCTGTCTATGTGTTCTTGCTCATGACCTCCTTTTCCACATTACTTCTCTTTGCACTGAGAAAGGCCCTGACCAGATACATCAAGAAGCAGACACATTCTTTTCACATATCCTTACATTATCCATTTTCTTCTTTTAAGTTGACTTCCAGCTTTAAGAAAACAGAATAGTTAAGAGAATTGGTCCCTGGTAAGGTTTCACCAGGTACCTATTCCCAACTCAAAATGTTCTGTAAAGTGGTTTAGGAGTAGCAGTTCCAAAGACCAGAAAGAAGCAGTCACTTTGGCATACTCTTGGAGTCTGATGAAAATATGGCTACCAGAAAACATCGCCAATACAAGTGTTTTGTATTGGGATATGTTCATGTTGATATTACAGGCCTTGAAGAGATTGAACCTGTGTGATCATAAGTCTTAGCAAGATGTAGATCTGGATCAGCATTCTAATGCCTTTGTGTTCTTATATACACCTGTAATTAGGTAATCCTGAAGGGTAGTCTCTTCTGTCAGAACATGGCAAGCTGCAGATGTGTTTAGATATTCACAGAGATAAAGAAATACAAACTGAATTTTTACCCATTACAATTAGTGAAATAATGATCTGTTCTGTACACAGCACCATTTCCTTAGCTCTTGGTCATCTCTCCTGAGCAGCGGGTGTCTTGGTGGAACATATTAGCAAGAAAAATGTTATAGAGCATCCTGTCATACAGATTTTTTGATTTTTTACTAGTACAGTGAAGGACTTTGACAAGAAAATCTGTCAGCCAGTCTCTGTTGCTAATGGAGTCTTGAAACTGTTGACATACATAAGTGGTCTCTTATAACAATTTTCTACACAAGAAGATTTAACTTTAGTACTCTCTTATTTAATCAGGACAGTTCCCAGACTGTATAATGGCATATTGTCCAAGACAATTGGTTTTACAAAAAGAAAAGTGCCTGAATTGAAAGTAAAGGTAAAAGTACCCTTAAGTCTTCAATTTCACACTGTTTTCCATCACACAGTGTTCTCTTGTGTAAACACTTGCAAAAGTACTGACTTAGCCCTGTGAGGTACAAACAGGTCTACAAAAGTTATCATGTCTTGATGGCAGTTAAGCACTCAGATGTTGTCAAATCTCGCCATTCTCCAGATGTCCACATCTGTAATTTGTCCAGGACAAATACCAGTATCAGTAGTATAGCGCTGAAGTTGATAGCTGTCTTCACAGCTCACATTTTCCTATGTCCTAGGTAAATTAGTCTTCATAGGTCTTTCTCCTTTTCTTACCTATAGGCTTAACGTGGTCTATTTGCAATTAGACCCACACTGACTTTATACTACTTTCATTTTTTTTTTGAGTTGTGGTTTTTTTGTTGTTCGTTTGTTTAGGGTTTATTTGTTTTTGTTTTTTTTTTTTTTCAGAACTGAAGACTGATTTTATAAAATCTTCTGTACAGACATCTTCCTGCACTGCAGCTGTTCATGCACGATCCCAGTAGTGTTCATGAAGTCTGCTCTGGTCTCAGTGGTGTGTTATCAGTTATTGACATTCAAGACAAACTAGTCATGCCTGGAAACTGCTCTGGGCTGTCTGTGACATCTCTTTCACTGACATACATGAAATGGATTGAATTTAATGAATAGAGTGTCGCAATGGAGAGATAGAGACTCTTCATGAAGGCAAAAATGTGAATATAGGGAAGGGAAGATGCACTTAATATGAGATCAGCTGAAAGGAACAGAGATCTGCCTGGGAATGGGTGAGGAGACAAATCAGAATTTACAGTTTAGGATTTATGAGGAGAAGCAGGTAAAGGTGGCATTGTAGTGTGTGTCTGCTGTAGGACACATGAGCTAGAAGAACAGACATGAGACTATAGACATATAGGAATAGCTTCATATCTGCAATCCCTGGTACTCATGGGGGACTTCAAACATCCCAGTATCTAGTGGTGGGACAATAAAGTAGGACACAGGTAACCCAGGAGTACATTCAGAATAATATTTTTTGAGTGACACAAGGAGAGATGATCTGTTGCTCCTCATAAACTCTAATGATTATGCCCATGAGATGGTGGAATTCAGGATTCTTGGGGCAGTGAGGAAGGTGAAAAGCAAGCTCACGCCCCAGAAGCTTCTGAAAAGTCTTATGAGATGAGGCCCTGGAGGGAAGAGTGACCTCAGAATGCTGGTTGATATTCAAGGCTCAGCTTCTTCAAGCTCAAGAGACTCCCATCTCAATGAACATTAAGTTAGAGAAAAGTACTGGGAGGATATTATGAATGAACAAAGAGCTCCTAAACAAACTCAGATGAAAAAAGAAGAATACAAGGGATAAAAGCAAGGTTAGGTGACCTAGGAGGAATGCAGGAACATTTTTCAAGCAAACAGGGATAAAGTTAGGAAAACTAATGCCTAAATCAAATTGGATCTAGCCACGTATGTCAAAGACAACAAGAACGGCTTCTACAAGTACACAGGCAATAAAAGAAAGATGGAAAAATGTGGACCTCTTGCTCAGTGATATAGGGGATCTGGATGCACAAGACATGGGAAACTCTGAGTTACTGAACATCTTGTTTGTGTCAATCTTTACTAGAAAGACTCAGTGACAGAAAGAAAGCCTGGAGCAAAGATGCACCCTTGTTGGATCAGGTTCAGGTCAGGTAATATTTAAGCAAAATGAACATACACAAATACATGAGCCATGATGGGATGCATCTGCCTGTGACTGCTGAGGGAGTTGCTTGGAATTGAGAGGCCACACTTGATACTCTTTAATCAGTCATGAAAATCATGGCATTGAGATAAGTGCCCGAAGACTGAAGGAAAGCAAATGTCTCTGCTATCTTGAAGAAGAGCAAGAAGGAGGACTAGGGAGTAACATACCAATCAGCTTAAGCTCACTTTCTGGAAGGGGATATGTGAAAAATTAGACATGAGAAAAATTTCTAGGCAGGCAAATAACAAGATGACAACCAAGAGTACTCAACATGCATTGGAGGGGAAGTCACGCTGGACCAGCCTAATAAATAGCCAAAATGAAATGCCTAGTCTGGTAGGCAAGGTGAAAGAGCAGGGGATATTTTATCCTGGGCTTCAGTAAGGCCTTTGACACTGTCTCCTCTAAGATCGTCATAGACCAACTGTTTATGTGTGGGCTGGATAACAATAAAATTAAGTGAGATGAAAACTTGCTAATGGCTGAGCCTGGAGGGTTCTGATCAGTATAAGAAAGTCTAGTTGGAGGCCAGTAATTAGTGGTATATATCAGATGTCAATACTAGGTCTAATATTATTTCACAACCTCACTAATGATCTACGCGATGGGTCTACCCTCAGTAAGTTTGTTGATGATGCAAAACTAGAAGGAGTGGCTGATAGGGTCATGCTGACATCCAGAAGGAGTTCAACAAGCTGAAGGTATGTGCTTTTGGGAACCTCATGATGATTTACAAGAGGAATTGCAAAGTCTTGAACCTGAGTATGGAGTCTTGCACATCATAGGGCTTTCTGTGCCCCACTGATCTGGAAAGAAGCTTGGCAGAAAGGGTCGTCAGGGACCTGGTGGACAGGAATCACTGATGTGGCTTTGTCAAAAAGAAGGTTAATGATGTCTTGAGAAACATAATTTTCCCCTTTCCAGGGAAAGTATTGACAGCAGGTTAAGGGAGGGGATCAACTTTATTCAGCACTGTTTAGGCTATAACTGGAGTTATGTGGTGAGGTCTGCACTTCCCAGAACAAAAGAAGTATGGATCTTCTGGAGACTGGCCAGTGAAGGGCCAGGAAAGTGATGGACTTGAGCACTTCAAAGGAAGGCTGAGTGAATTTTAACTGCCTAGCCTGGAGAAGAGAAGCCTTAGGAGGGGTCTTGTTATTCTATATGAATACCTGAGGTGCGAGTGTAAAGTCAGACTGCTTTAAGAGGTGTATGCTGACAGGATGAGAGGCAGTTGGCACAAACTGAAACACAGGGAGCTCCCCTTGAAACTGATAAATTGCTTTCACTGTGAGGGTTGACTAAGTACTGAGCGCAGGATGCCCAGAGAAGTTATGGTCTCTTATCTCAGAGATAACCAAAAATCATGGGCCTGGGCAACTGACTCTAGGTGGCCCTGCTTGAATAGAGGTATTAGACCAGATGACTTTCAGAAGTTACTTCCAATCTCAACCATTCTATGATTACGCCATTAGTTCCATACAGTGTCTCATTGTGATTACTGGGAGATGTAATCAGCATTCAGTTCATGCATGTGAGACCTGTCTCCTAATGCATGCTTCTTGATACATAGTGGTGTCATTTTATTTTTTGTTTTATTTTTGTAATTGTTTGCTGGCTCCATACAGCCAAACACTCTGCATATGTCTTCCCCTTTTCAGTTTATGAATATTCTGCCCACATATAGGCTGTCAGTGAGCACATGAACTTGGCAAAAGAACTGGTCTTTACTGGGCTGTGTGATGAGAAATCGCTTTTTGGATCATAGACTTGTTGAGGGTGGAAAAGACCTCTACGATAATGAAGTCTAACTGTTAACCCAGCATTGCCATGTTCACTGCTAAACCATATTCCAAACTATCACACTTACGTTTTTACATTTACAAGTCTACGGATGGTGATGGCAATGCCTGGTCACCCTTTCAGTGATTAACATTTTACTGATAACCAATATAAACCTTCCATGTCAAACCTGAGCCAATTTTCTTTTCACTGGTTGCTTGTTACCTTGGAAAATAGTATAAAGGACTCTTTTCAGACATAGAATCACAGGGTTGAAAGTTATCTTAAAGATTGTTCTCACCCAGCTCCTCTGCCATGGGCAGTTTGGCATACTAGGCCAGGTTATTAAAAGGCTTGTCCAGCCTGGCCTTCAACATTGCCATGCTTGGGGTATCCACAACCTCCCTTGACAACCTGTTTCCATGCCTATCCACCCTCAGAGAAAAAAAAAAATTCAGTATCTAAACTAAATTTCTCCTCTTTCAGTTTGTACCCATTACTCCATGTTCCATCACTACAGTTCCTGCTGAAGAGTCCCTCTCCAAGTTCTCTGCAGACCCCTTTCAAATACTCTAAGGTTGGCAGAACAGACCCAATTTCCTCAGCCTGTCTTCATAGGGGCAGTGCTCCAGTCCCTTTATGGAGCAGCCACAGGGCCTGCAAGGCTCCCTGGTGGTCAGATGCCTAAGATAAGAAATGCCTAGTCATGATGACTGGACCAAGAGACCCCTCTTCTGCCTCAGACCCTCATTATCTCTCTGTAAGACCATAGGTCATATTCACCTCAACCCCTTACTATAGGACTGTTTCCCAAAACCCACATACCCAATATAAACCCTTATCTATGCCCAGTTTGGCAGGAGAGCTGTCACTGTCACGCCCCGCAGAGGTTGCCAATAAAGACACATCTGTGGAACCTCACACAGCTCTTCTCCTCTCTCATCCCTGCGTCTGCCAAGGCACTTAGCAAGCAAAGAGCTGAAATAGCTAAAGAGCTGGATTCACCAAAGAGCTGATCTCCCTTAAGAGCTGAGCTGCTTGCTAAGGTTGCCTGCGGCTGGGAGCTTGCCTGGGGCACCTGGAGAAGTTGTGCTTAGTGGTACTCTTCTATCCCAATGGCTGCCGGGGTTGGACATACCCTGTTACACCTTTATCAACTCCATGGCTATCCTCTTGCTCCAACAGTTCCATGTGCTCCATAAGTTGGGGTCACCAGAACTGTACAGAGTCAGTGGGGTTTTACAGGAGCACTTCTTGTTGCTTTTAGTCTTCCTCAGTTTGCACAGTCCTTGTAATTATTTCTCAGCCCTCACATCTGTAGGCTGGCCTCTCTTGCCATAAAAAGTTCAGTGCCAAATTATTTCACACTGAAGCTGGATTTCAAAGTCATTGTGTTTTCCTGGAGATTAAAGGACTGAAATTTTCCAGATTCACCCTTCTCTAGAAACCGTGAGGAAAAATGTAACTCCAAATGACAGGTGGCAGCATTTAATAACATTACTTAATTCATAAGGCTAAAGGTCAGCTTGTTATTCTCAGTCCTTAGCCCTATAAAATACCAGAGTAATCTCAAATGATAGTCAACTGATTTGGTTTTCAAAACTTGTTGCTTATCCAGAGTGCTAGAATCTGGTTTTCTCTTTGATCTAGTCGTCAAGATCTTAAAAACAGGTTATCCTGGAGAGGTAAGTAGAAAATCAGGTACAAGTAGAAAATCAAGTAATTCAGTACAAGAGGTCTTTGTATGATAGTGACTAATTATATTTCAGTGTCCTACTAAAATTCCACAGTAAAATCATGACATTTTTTATTGTTTTAAAAACTAGTAATTAATAAGCCTCTTCTCAACCGTGTGACTTACTCATCTCTCAGCAAATCACCCAACTGAAGTAAAACTTTCCTGGAGAGGCTTACATGCAAAAATGAGAGAAAGTAAATAAGAGAGTGTAGGTATTCTTTATTCTCTGGTTTCTGCTGAGCCAGAAGACTTCCACTGGAAAATGCATATATTGCATGGTTGCACATGGTGGAACATCCTCCACAACAAACTTACTTATATTTGAAACAGCAAGCTATAGAAGTGTGAGGAGAGGGGTAGCTGAAGAGATACTGAAGCTAATCATACCGTATTCCTCGGCAGATCAATAGAATATATGATAACTTTGTGCATTTTGCATGCTGTGAGTTCCTGAAGGCACAGCAAAACATCCACCTTGTGCTGGAGATCTATTTCTGTCTGCCCCTGCTATTTTACCTTCTCTGAAAACTGCCTTCTCAGTGTCCAGAATCCACACCTTAGGAAATGGAATGCTAGCTCTTTGGAGTTTATTAGGCTTCTTTCTTCATGGTTACATGTGGTTTCATCAGACAAACTATGCTGGCCCAAGCACCAAACCAATTCTGTTATATTTGGACAGTGTAAAGTCAAGAATACTTACAGAGTATTTGCAGAACATGACCAATCTGTGATTAGGGATCACAATTCACCAAGGGTGAACTCAGAAATTAGTGAATTGTGATCACTAGTAATTGCAGGTGCTAGTGATTTAATCACTAGCAGTCTACTGACAAGATGCATTTTGCATGTTAAATTATTGGTGATTAAATGGAGAGCATTGAAAGAGGCTGGCTTTCCACATGGAATAAATAAGAACTCTTAAAATTAGAAACGTATTCTCAAAGATAAAATCTTGTATCCTTTTCATTCCACGTATCTGGTTTAAAGCAAAGACACAGCAGTTATCTTTGAAAATCATTAGGTATTTTCTTTATTGAAATGTCCATGATTGTTAGTGCTCTTCAGAGAGGCTACAGTGTTCATGAATGCATTTCTATTCATTTAACTGACTTTTAGTATATTTCTATGTGCTAGAAGATTTGCAAGGGGTATAGAGGGGCTGATTCTTTGCTGAGATCAGTATGAGGGTCATATACAAGATCTGAAGTTGTGAATTTCCATGCTGTTTTCTGTAGTTCATGTGTAGAACAAAGAGATACTTATCAGTGCAATTGAAAAGTACATGTTTTTTAGAAAGCTGCCTGTTGTCACTAGACACTGATAAATATGTTTTTGGCATGATTTGAGGCACCAATCCCCTAAATCAAATTGACAATAATTTCGGAGCATTTCAAAGGCAGAATGGAATGAATTTTCTTTCATATTCATTTTTGGTATCGAGGTGGTAGATTCTAAATCAATTGTCCAACTTCTAATATTCCATTTGCCAACCCTTTCTAAGGTGAAACTTCGTGTTAAACCAAAAATGAGTGAAAATATTTCAAAAACATGATCATCTTAAATTGCATTTTATCAAAACACTACTTGCCCTCTTGAACAAAAATTATTTGAACTACATTGTGTTGATGCGCCTTACTAATTGTTGTTTCCTCAAATGCATTGTTTTGAAATATTTTTTCTAATACATTAGTTTCTATGCAAAAATAATATTTTTTACACAGAACCTAGACATTGTTTGAAATTAATTTCCTTTAAAATGTTTTAATATATCACAACTGCACCTAACTGTTAAATAATGAGATAAAAAGAGGAAAACAGTTCTAGATTTTTTTTGCCTTTTTTTTCTTCACATGCATTAGCCAAGTGTTGTGGTTAAAAAAAAAAAAAATGTCTTGCATGATAAAAATTGCAGTTCATATCCAGTAAGTTTGCTTTAAAAACTTCTGAATTAACAAGTACATAGGCATTACTGGACCTGGTGGTCATCAACACCAGTGAGCTAATTGGTGACATCAAGGTTGGAAGCAGCCTTGGCTGCAGTGATCATGCACTGATACAGTTGGCAGTCCTGACAAAAGTGGGCGAGGTGAGGACTGAAGCCAGGACCTAGAAATTTAGGAAAGAAAACCTTCCAGCTGTTCAAGGAGTTAGTTAATCGGACTCCCTGGGCAACTGCCATCAGGGACAAGGGAGCAGAACAAAACTGACAGATGTTAAAGGACACTTTCCACAGACTGTAAAAGCTCGTAACTCCAGGTGCAAGAAGCTGGGCAAGGAAAACAAGAGAGTGGCACGGCAGAGTTAGGATCTTCTGATCAAGTTGTGTGTCAAGAAGAAAATGCACAGGCAATGGAAGCAGGGACAAGTGTCCTGGGAAGAGTACAGGGATGTTGGTCTGGTTGTGTAGGGATGAACTGAGGAAGACCAAGGTGCCAAGACCAAGCTGGAGTCAAACTTGGCAAGGTAAAAAAAGAATAAGGAGGGCTTTACTGGTGTGTCAGAAAAGAAAGGTCAAAGAAAGGGTACCAGTCCTGATAAGCAAGACTGACAAACTACTTAAAATGGATGAGAAGAAGGCTGAGGTTCTCAGCAACTTCTTGCCTCAGTCTTAAATGGCAACCTCTCTTCCCACACCTCTCAAATGGATGGACAGTAGAATGGGGACTGGTAAGATAGGAGCAGTCTCATGATGACTTGAGAAACCTGAATGTACAAAAGTCTGTAGGACCAGATGAGATGCATCCCAGATTCCTAAGGGAATTGGCTGGTGTACTTACCAAGCCATTCTCCATGATACTTGAGAAGTCGTGGCAGTCAGGTGAAGTCTCAGGTGTTCTGAAAAAAAGGGGAAGGTTTTACTCATCTTTAAAAGGGGTAAGCCCTCCTTGGGAACAACTGACCTGTCAGCCTTACCCCTGAGTCTGGGAAAATCATAGAACAGATAATCCCTTTGTTAGGACACATTAAGGACAGGGAGGTGATTCAAGACAGCCACTATGACTTCGCCTAGGGCAAGTCTTACCTAATCCACCTAGTGGCTTTCTGTAATGGAGTGACAAAACCAGTGGACAAAGGAAGAGCTATGAATGTAATTGGCATTTCTATGAGGCCTTTGACACAGTCTTCTACATCATTGTCTTCTCTGAATTAGAGAGCTATGGATTTGATGCATTGACTGTTCAGCAGATGAGGAATTGGCTGGATGATTGCATCCAGAAGGCAGTGGTCAGTGGCTCAATGTAGACAGAGACATCAGTAACCAGTAGTTTCCCTTAGGGCTCTGTACTGAGGCCAGTACTGTTTAATTTCTTCACTAATGACAGGCAGAGGGATCAAGTGCATCCTCAGCAAGTTTGCAGACTACACCAAACTGTGGTACACCTGGAGGATGGGATGCCATCCAGGGGGACTTGGAAAAGCTTGAGAATTGAGGCCATGGGAATGTCATAGCATTTACAAAGGCTAAGGGCAAGATCCTGCCCCTGAACAGGGGAAACCCCAGATATCAATACAGGCTAGGATTGAAGGAATTGAAAGCAGTCCTACCAAGAAGGACTTGGGGGTACTGGTCAATGAAAACCTGGAAATGAACCAAGAGTGTGTGTTTGCATTCTGGGCTTTGTAAAAAGAAGCATGATCAGCAGGTTGAGGGAAATGATTTTTCCTCTTTACTCTTCTCTGGTGAGATTGCACCTGGACTATTGTAACCAGTTCTGGGATTCTCAGTAAAAGGCATGGACCTGCTGGAGCAGGTCCAGCAGAGGACTGCAAAACTGATTAGAGGGTTGGAACTTCCTTCCTGTGAGGAAAAGCAGAGAGTTGTGGTTGTTCAGCTGTGAGAAGAGAAAACACTGAGATCATATTGTGGCCTTTCAATATTAAAAGGGGGCCTCTTAAGAAAGAAGGGAACAAAATTCTTAGCAGGGCATGTTACTATAATACAAACGATAATGGTTTTAAACTAAAAGAGGGTTGATTTAGATTAAATATAAGGGAGAAGTTTTTTTACAGTGAGGGTGGTAAAACATTGGCACTGGTTGCCCAGAGAGGTAAATGTCTCATCCCTGGAAACATTCAAGATCAAGTTGGCCAGGGTTCTGAGCATCCTGATTTATTTGAAGATGTCGTTCATGGCAGGGATTTGGATGAGATGAACTTTAAAGGTCCCTTCCAGCCCAAACTATTATTTGATCCTATGAAAAACACATTTTTCAGAGAAAAAATTAATTGCAATATTTATTCACAACATTCTTACGTCATGCTTGCTATTTTGTAATCATAGCATTTTTGTATCTAACATTTTTACACACCCAATACCTTTACCATAATTAGGAAAGAAATCCAGGTAAATAGATGTGAGAACTGGAAGTAAAAGATGTGCAAGGCAACAGTTTTGTTAACAATATTATTTATGCCTTCGTCTTGTCAAGAAAATAAATAACAGCTGTAAAATATTATTATCATAGTACTACTACTAGCAACAAGATCTTCATCCATGCATTGTACTGTGATATTTTTGCTATTAAGTACAGTCCAGGACAGGCTGGTTTTAAAGGAAGACTTTTCAGTTATCTCTTGTATTTTATGAAATCACTATATTGCTAATATTTAATTATGGCTCTAGTTTACCATAATTCAAAAGCTGGTTTTATTAAAGGAAATCTATCCATAATATTTTATTTAGAATAAACAATAATGTTTCCTTTGTCATACAGAGATTTTATAGGTCAATTAAATTGTTGCACCATTCAAGGCAGTAGTATTATTATAAGCATAGAAGTATGAAGTACTGGAAAAATATCTCGATGAAACTTTACAATAATCAATAAGCTTCACAAAACTGTAGTGGAAAGTAAAATAAAGAAGTTGTAATTAACCTGTTCAATTGTCCTATGGCAATATGCCCATTTAGTCATGTGTGAAATATATAGTGGCTCAGACAGCTGTATAGCTGCCAGTAAAGTTTGGAGTGCTAATGTGGAGTGTAGTTTTAAAGGCATTAGTAATTCTGTAGCTTTGTTTTAAATAAAGAAAGTTGGCTGGCTAAGTCCTAATTTTTTAACACAAAATTGAACTGCTGTTGCCTTACAATATAAAGTAAAGCCATCAGAGTAAACTCTTAGATTTTCTCAAATATTTATTGAAGGAACAATTCCAAGTTATTTTTTAATATTAGCTAAAAGGTTATGTATACATAACATCATACCCAGGTAGTATTATTACATTTCTCCAGTACAATGCTTCTTATTTCATGCTATCAAAAGGGGGTTTGTTTTTTGTCTGAAGGAGAATGACATGGTGAAAAGTTAAATGAGCTAGCTTGCTCAGTTTCTCTGAATCAGTGATACACTATTGTCTCTCAGATGAAGGAATTTAAAAACTCTTAAAAATCAACAGCTGAAGAAAGACAAGATGTGGTCATGGTTGACTGAGGCTGTCTTAGACAACGATAACTGCTCTCCAAAGCACAGGGGAAACAGCTGGAAGTAGGAACGAACCTTGAGAGGCAGAAGAGAGGTCAGACCTCATAATCAGTGTGAATACAAACCAGGAGATACATGGAGTGTGCAAGGGCAGATGTTACTGCCACCTTCTGAAGAGGAGAAGGAGGAGGAGGAGAAGCAGGATGGAGTGCTTTTGAGAGAGGGCGTGTTTATAGCCAGAGGGTGGAGATGCATGTGATAAAAACTGTGGAGTTGTATATGTTGACAGAAAATATTGTACTTCTACATGAATTACAGAAAACTTGCTCTTTAGGACTTCAAACCTACAGAAAAATCTCCCACAAATATTTTTCATTGTGCTGTTATAAAACATGTTCTGAGGAACCTGCTTCAATCGATTGAAGCATTCAACAGTTCTTATCAATACTGAAAACTCTTAGTAAATGTTTGTAAATTTACTCTTAGTTAATCTTAGTAAAAGATATCTTCTATATCTTTTAGAAGATATAAGAAGATATCAATTTACCCCCTTGCTTATTTTTTTGCAGCTGCTCCTATATATAAAATCTATTAGAGACATGAATATGGAAGTCCATTAAACTGGGAAAAAATATAAAAAGAGAGAAGCCCCAAATCTTTAGGAATTAAACCCCAAATTTGTAAAAGGTTTAGTCTACTTAGCTCCACAAACTTAAAGCTATTTAAGTAATTTCTTAGGTGAAGTAATTATCCTCTTTGTTGCTCCTAAATTAAAATTCCTGTATCTTATACTAATGCTCTAATACAAGAATCTATGAGAAACCAGACTTTTTGGTTTGTTTTTTTTTTTTTTACTCTTTAAATTGCATTTATAGAGAGATTTAATAGTTTTGACTAAAATTTCATTAATGTCAAGTGGAATGCAGTGTTTATATTCTCTATACCTTTCTCCAAAATCTATTGACAGAAGATAGTGTAGATGAAATTCTGCAGTGACCACAAGGATTAAATAAATGTGTGCCTCAATGGTGTGTGTTATATCCTAAGGTTATGGTTCCTGTGTGTTGGCTGCTCTTCATTAATGATTTGAATGCTAACTCCTTATATCCTCACCTGCAATATCTTAAGACTCAGTTGTATGGGAATACTTAACATGCATTGTATGTTCACCCCGGGCAATTTAAATTTACGTATTGATATCTGTTTATATGAATAAGAAACAATTGAATCCTAATTAATCAAATATTTTCTCAAGTGTATTTTTTAGCTTTTATTTAAGAAAGTCCCAAAAATTTTAACTTTGATTTGTAAGAAATGCATAAGCAGATTCTAAGTTATGACTTTATTTGAAAAAGCATCCCAGAATGAAAATACTAAATTAAATACAAAATACTATACTAATTTTAATGCTGAAAAACAATTCAAGAGTTTGGTGATAGACAAAAACCATGAGCTTGCAGTATCAGCAACAGGAGACATGTCCCAAATGAACTGAATTATAGATATGGGTTTTCTAATAAGGGCTTCTGTCCAGTAGGACCTGAACTCTGACTCTTTTTAGACATGGATACCAGCAGTAGCATTTTACAGAAGTACAATAAGAACACTTATTCATGTTTTTAACCGTAAGCAAATAGCTTATGAACAGTACCTATGCTAACAGAATCAAGAGCTTGTCACAAGGCAAATAAGCTGTAATTTCATCCCTGAAATGATTCATAAAAATATGCTCAGAGTCAGAGATGGTCAATAACATATAAAAGTCTGCTATGTTTTTTTGAAAGCCAGGATTTTTTTATTACTATTTATTGGTGTACCTTATGAAGTAGCAAATGGAAATTTTATAATATCTCCATCACAATAAATTCTTGACTATATGTTCTCCCTTGTAATGCAAAAGAATACATACACGAAAAAATAGGAGGATGAGAATGTGATTTGAATGTCTGGTTCTGAAAACTGGAGTTGCAATCTGTTTTGTTACACTGGAAATTTTCAATAGGAGCTGGAGAAGTTTCCCATTGTGTTTCAGCATTTTGGAGTCCTCTTGGAGACTACAATGCATCTAGGTCCTATATTATAACATACCAAAAGTACATAACTAAAAATATAACAACAATGTTTCTCCTTAAATTTCTGTAGGGTCATATCCAAATTTACTTCCTTTACTTCTTTTTTTAAACTGCAGTATAAGTTTAGTGTTTTACCACTGTATTTTTTGTTGAAATACCTCTGTTAATGCAAACTGTTGTAGAAAGAAGTAGAGGTAGTTTAAGCAGGGATATCAACTACATTTCCTTGCAGGCGGAAGGCAGAAAATAATTATTAATTATTTAACCAAAATACATTATTAATTGAAAAAAGTCCTGCTATGTTTTACAGGACAGACATGCAACCAGACTAGGACAGGATATCAGTGGACAACAAGCTGTCTATATGGCCAAGAAAGCCAAATGTATCCTGGGTTCATTAGGAAGAGCATTGCCAGCAGGTTGAGGGAGGTGATCCTGCCCCTGTACTCAGCCCTGGTCAGACACATCTGGATTGCTGTGTCCACTTCTGGGCTCCTCAGAACAAGCAAGACATGGAGCTCCTGGAGTGTGCCCTGCAGAAAGGGGAAAAAATTATTAAGAGACTGACACATCTCTCCTGTAAGGAAAGGCTGAGAGAGTTGGGCCTGTTCAGACTTGAGAAGAAATAACACAGGAGACCTCATCAATGTCTGTGTGTATCTGTAGTAAGGGAGCCAAGAGGATGGAGCCAGGCTCTGCTCTGTCATGTCAAGCAATAGGAGAAGAGACAATGGGCTGAAACTGACACACAGGAATGTCCCACCTGAACAGCTAGAGGAATATCTTTATCTTGCAGTGGCCAAGCACTGGAACGGATTTCTCAGAGAGATTGTGGGGTCTCCCTCACTGGGGATATTCATGGACCATCTGGACACAATCCTATGCAATGTGCTCTGGGATGACCCTGCTTGAGCAGGGAGGTCGGACCAGAAAACCCCATGGCACCTTGCAACATCACCCACTCTGTCATTCTGGGATTCATAAATTTACCTGATACAAGTGAGTGTCCTGATCTGCTGAGTGTGTAGAAGAGAGTGGAAAATATGATGTCCCAGTTGTGTAATTCTTCCCATGCAGCTGTCAGGCTCTGCAAAATCTTTTGCATGCAGAAGAGAGGTTTAAAACACACTCTAATGCTAGGTAAAATTTAAAAAGTGTTTAACATGAACATAGGTTTTAAATGAAAGTATACGCATAACTGATTTTGAGATTTCTTTAGATATTTATTAGCAGTTTATTGTTGGATCCTTCTTTTGGTTTGTAATACAACTATTAAAAAATGGTTTTATAACCCAAATTTTCACCCATTAAAAAAAAAGGTTTTATAACCCAAATTTTCACCCTGCATATTTAAAATCCTATGACCCTATTTCCACTACTTTAATAAACCTCACATGGGTCATAAACTCTTCTATATATTGCCATCTTTTATATACTGAAATGTGTAATTTAGATGAAACCAATTGTTCTGTAATTCTCTATATTTTTAAATCAAATTACCTGTGGAAAATTGATTTAGCCCACAAGAATAATAATGCTAAACTAGAAAGAAATAGTCACAGAAATGTTTGGATCTTATCCATCCTTGCAAGACTTGTTTATACAAGAATGTTTATACTTACTCTTAAAGTCATTAAATTAGTGACACAGGCCTGAACTCAATTTTATTAAAATTATTTTTATAAAATCTAAAGGAACTAAATCCAGTATATCACAAAAGTGAAATTTAAACTTAATGTCATTTCTTAAAATCAAGACTTTGAAAGATCATATTAAAAGCAACATGCACACACTGCAGGTTGGACATGTTAATTTCTCCAACAGACATTATTTTTAACAATACCTCTTTAAGTGTTTGTTTTTCAGATAAAGAAGGATTCTTCATTCACTGAATTTTCAATGAGTCAAGTAACCAGCAGCCTCATTAAAATTTCAGATTCATAGGTGTAAATTTTTTTCTAGTGTAACTTCTAAATCTTTGACTTTCTTGAGAATTTTTGCTTTTGTAGAAGAGTTAAACTTAAAGAGCACTGTCTGCCTGAGTTCCTCCTCCATTTTTTTTATTTTACAAGGTCCTTCCTCTAACAAGACAAGTGCATGCATAAACAAGATTAGCAAGCAGTGGTGAGGTATTATTTGAAGAAATTATTTTTGTCTTCAGGGAGTCTAAACCTCAGTACACACCTCTGTTCCATTTTCTGATTTGGATGTGCTGTTATAGCAGGGTTTCGTTACCCACTTAATTTATCTCAACTGCTGACACATCTGTGTCTTTCCTATCTAGAAAGGCATATTCTAAATTCAGTTTAGAATTTACTCATTCAAATTATCCAGAGGGTGCAGCTACAAACTACCCTGGAGTCTATTCAAGGAGTAAGGTGGCAGAGATCCAGATGTCCAACTGTCATTGGGAATGAAAACTGTCTGATAGTACACCAGAGAAGTCAAATATCCAGTTTAAGACATGTTGGTACCACAGTCATCAATTAGAGTCCCTCCTGACACCATGGAACTTGCACAGGGGGATTTATTTCTGTTGTAGTCTCTTGCAGTCATAAGAGTAGAAAAACATAAGAAAGGTGTAAGACTCTGTGACAATCTTAATGAATTTATTCACAGCAATGCTCAGTTCAATATGTCCTAAAATAATTTTTTGGGGAAAAGAGAGACTTAACCATCTCTCTGGAGTCTGCAATGAGCTTGGACAACAGAGAAATTTCAATTGACATCTGCTTTTTAGAACACTTGTGTAAACATTTATGACTGGCAGAAAAATTTGGTCCCATTTTCTGATGCCTGAAAAGTTGTAAGTGCTCTAAGTCTTATGGAAATTTTATTCAAGCATATTTGACAGCATTTCCATTTCCACATTCTATCAACAATACTCCCTTCTGACCTTGTTTTGTATGGATTCTAAATGGATTTTTTTTCCCTAGCATGTATGCTGTACATCCCTCAAGGTACAGTTAGAAAGAGAAAAAAAGCTTAAAAAAATGTCAACTACAAAGAAGCTTACAAAACAAGATCTGTCCATCAAATCTAATTTAGATTTCTCTCCTTGCATTAAATGAGTTTTAGCTGATAAAATTATAACCCCTGTTGCTACTGCAACAGCTTAACAAAGTGATGGCTGTGAACTGAATTCTTTATTCACATTTGCAAGCATAATGTTGAGTAAACTTCCCCCAGTCAGTAGTGTAGCATTAGTGCAAATAAGCAGTCTGTTATTATGCACTCATCGGGGGGAGAGGAATAGGAAGGGGACCCATATTGAAGCATTGTGGAATGAACTTGGATTTGATTAGTTGACACTAGAGAATTTATAATTTAAAGCTTCTATGTTCTGTAACCTTCCTTGTCACTCCCTATTGCCTGAATCCTTCCAGTCCAAGCAACATCTTATTTCTGTAATACAAGTCCTGATGGTGGTGCTGTGCATGGCTGTTGTGTCCAAATCCTAATAATTTATTTGACTGAGTAAAATTTCAGCAGGTGTATTGAAGGTGCTTTATCAAAGGGATTTAATGAGGTGTGTGAAAGTGTTCTGCAGTTCCTTTCTGTCATCTATGAAAAACTAAACCAGCATTCTGATGCCAGTGTTTTATCTGATCAGACAACTATTGGGATCTTGCTCAATTAGTCAGTGGTTTGGATGTTTGATACAGGGTAGAAAATGGAAACATTTGCGTCTTGAATATTTTATTTTCCTGAGATGGCTGTCTTCCAAATGCTTGGGAGAAAGCTGACAAAACATTTAGGTTGAATGTTTGACTTTGTTTTAAAATGCATCTTGCCTATTCAACAGGTATTGGAAAACACAATGACAGCATTTTTTATAATTTCCATCATGTTTAGTAATCTTCCTAATTGCTGTCTAGTTTGCTAGATCTGAGACTTTCTGCAAGTAATATGTCTTTCTTCTTCTTCTTCTGTCTAGTATTTGCTATTTGCTTATCTGCCTATGTTTGGCATGAAAACTATTTTCATCCTGCTGATCGTGAACATGCCTTTACCTGGTTTGTCTGAAAGCTTCAGGTTCTCTCGTCAGGAAAATTAGTAGCTTATTTCTCTCCTAGCTGGTATTTAGGATGTGAGCAGTTCAGGTTACAGATTCCTGCTAAGTTACAGCAATCTCTTTAGACATGTTTCTGTTCTGAGTTAAAATAAACCTTCTCTGCACAGTAGTGCTAAAAGACATAAAAAGATGAATTTTGGCTCAAATCCATCAATTCAACATATTTAACTATTAAACCTCCTGTTAACATTCATGGCAACACTGTTATTAAATGCATCTGAAAGCCCATCTACAGTACCTAAAATTAATTTCAATGATGAATATGTGGTTTCTGGCTGTTTGCAGAGTATTTATTTATTTTTCTGTATAATTAGTAATACTTCCCTTAAAATTATTCATAATATAAATTTCTCTCATAGCTGCTCATTGCATTCCTGGGTTTATTATGACAATGAACATGACTATTCATCTATTGCAACTCCTTGACTCCTTGCCACTTACTTGTATTAGTCTGTAACCTAAAGGACTCACACTGTAGTGCCTTTAAAATTTCTTTTTTTTTTTTTTTAAGTGGATATTGATTAATAGTTTGGGGTTTTCCGTTGGTGGTGGGGGTTTTTTGTTGTTGTTTTTGTTTTTTAACACTAGTTCAGTGTAAGCAGTTTTAAATCTACAGAGAAATTATTCAAATATGTCTAGTTTGGTTTTCTTGATTCCTGAGAAAAAATGTTAAGGAAACTTCCCTGTCTGATCATTTAGGAGCCACTCTGGCAATCACATTCCCACCACCAGACTTTCAGTGCTGGGACTGAGGCCTTTTTGTTACCAGTAGCTTCTGTGGTCTGACAGGTGCCCGGCTGAACTCCCTGCATGTCCCACGCTCACACAGTCAGACCAGTTTTCCTTACCAGTTGAACCACAGGTTTCTCTTAGCAGAATCCCAGATGCCTGGTTCCATAAAGCCTCTTGTTCACAGCACAGTAACACAGAAACAGCTGGGGCTGGTGCCTTGGAGGAGGGATCCTGAACAAAGGAGCCCCATAGCTTTATATACCCTCACAGTCTGTGTGGGAAGGTCTTGCTTTCCAGTTGAGCCCTCAGCTCCAGCTGTCTCTGCATGTCCTGTTCCCTGGCCAGCCCCAGGTCCCCAGGCCCTTTGTCATGCAAAGGGTCAGCAGGTCATGGCCTCTTGCCCTGGGCTCCTGCCAGCCCAGAGCTCAACCTGCAGCTTGCTCTGCAGGGTGCACACGGAGCTTCCCGCGCCAAACATATTCCTCAGCACAAAGAAATAAATGTGGCTGTAAATAAATTTTGATGCAGTGTGAACAGCCTAAAGGGTGGGTTTTTTTAAAGTTTTTTTACTTGTTTTGGCTTGCTTGTTTGTTTAGATGTAAAATTTGCCCAAAAGACAGGAAGATTTATAATCTGCTCTGCAGCACATGATTCTGTCTCCATCTGAAAATAGGTTTACATGAGTATGTTAAGGTCACTTACAGAAATGAAGAGAACAATAATCAGTGAATACAAATGGTGTTATTACCTGTGCAATACACAAACATGAAATTCATATTCTTTCTTGTTTTGTATTTAGCTTTTCTAGTCTTCATTTTAATAGAGAAATGTGAGAATTGTTTGTGTTCTTTCAGGGAGACTCTAACAATTAAGTTACTTGCAATGTTGTTCATGTTCCACTTACTTGATAGAATCCTGTATTTGTCATCTAGTGATCCTGCAGACAAAAAATTTTTAATTTTTGAAATAAATGGTATCTCACTTTTGTTGTCATAATGCCAAAATTAAGGAAGCTGCAGGTTCTTACAATCATAATTGTAAGAATTATAAAGTGATTATATGCATGCAAAAAGACCCTACACCCTAAGGGAAGAAACTTTCAGCTGTTTAAGAGTATAATAGATGAGACCACCTGAAAAACTCTACAGGATAAAGGAAGAGAGGAGACCTTGGAGCTGCTTAATGAAAATTTTTGTACAACACAAGAACTCTTGATTTCCATGTACAAAAATTCAGTCATGGAAGGCAGGAAATTAGTCCAGCTGCCTCCCTGGCCAAACAGAAACACAGGAAGGAAATACATAGGCAGTGGAACTACAGACATGTGTCCTTGGAAGAATACAGTGACACTGTTTAAGGGTGTAGTTTGAGGGATCAGAGAAACCAAGGCACAAAAAGAGATATACTTGGCAAGGGGTGTGAACTAGAAGAGTATATATATTCTTATAGGTGTGTTACTCAGAGAAGGAACAGAACTACACTGTACTTTCTCTGATAAACAGGATGGTGTATGCGGTGACACTGACATGAAAAAGACTGAGGTACTCATCAATATCTTTGCCCCAGTTTTCCCTGTCTGACAAATCCCTATATCTTAACTCAGTGGCTGAGGAATGAAGCAGGACATCAGGTCTGAGACCACATCAGGGACCTGCACATAAACAAGCTAATAGGAAGGGTCACAATGAGGTGTATTTCTGAATCCTGAGGAACCTGGCAGATACAGTTGCTAAGGTGTTCCCCATCCTATTTGAAAAATTATGGCAGTGTGTTAAAGTCACCAATCACTAAAGGGTCAATTTAAAGTTTTTTTCCAACCCAAATCATTTCAAGATTTATTCTTTCACTCTGTAGTTCTTTAAGATGTTGATCCCATACAGACATGTAGACAGAAGCTTAAGTGCATGCCAGTGAAAATTATTTTATTCTTTTCTTCTGTCAAGATTTTTTCATCCTTTCCTGTGCTCTCAGTATAATTAACAAGTGAGAATCTGCCCACGCTACACCAGCAGAGAACAGAATAACACAGCTTTAAAAAAAATTTCAACACCTGACTCTTCTATAATAAAGAAGCCCAAATGACAAAATTTTGCAATCCATTCTCAAACCACAGCCAATTAATTTACATAAATTAAATTAACAAGTCTTAAAAAAGAATATTCTTCCACAGCTCTTGGTAGGTGTCAGTCTCGTAATGTAATATAAAAACAGACTTGGGTCATTAATTTCAAGAAGTGATAAATCATACTCAGGAGCTGTGTCACTAAAAACCACCATTTACTAAACTTGAAAAAAATAAAAACTTTTTTTCCCTGCAAGGGGTGGAACATAAATTCCTTCAAATAGCTATGGAATGCTCTGGGTAATGATGAGTTTCCTGAGTTTCAGAGGGAATGTGTGATATTGCAATCTGTATATTTTCTTGTGTGGGAAAAAAACACCCTAAAAAAACATGTCCTAGTGGAAAAAAAGTGTTTGTTCTCACACATTACTTTCAGTATTTTTAACAAAAAAGTATTTTTATATGTTTAGAGCTGCTAAACATATAGTTACTGAACAGAAAAAGGAAAGAAAGTAGTCCTTTGTAACAGTGAAATGCATATATAGAAGTTAATTTATAGAGACTAGATTTATCAATTACTGTACAACCCACCAGCTATTATCTTTCTTCTGTCTAAGAAGTTTTCTCTTATTCTGTGGAGGACAAGGAATACGTTAAGACAACTGGAGGGATGGATGAACTGGATATATTACTGTCTATATTCCACAATTTCAGGCGTTATATGCCTACTTAGAATTTATTTCTATCTCTAGGTTAGTTCAGCCAGATACTGTTTGCTGTTTCTGCTCTGAAAGTACTGTGTTAGTTTTTACCCTTCCTCCTTTTCATGTAGTTAGAAGGAGTAGAATGATCCAAAAACTTTATGCAACTTTAAGGATGGTAAAGTTATGCTTAAACACCTTGCAGTTACTTAATAAAGAACTTGATTTTCATTTACAGTGAATTTTCTCATTGTCAGAGATGTATAAGGTATCTTCAGTGTGAGAAACAGATTCATAGGTCTCTCTCAATTGACTACTGTGAATTTCAGATAAAACTGTACTTTCTGCTCTGCAAGTGACAAAGTCTTAAATAATATTGGCTCCAATTCAGAAAGAATGTGACATTTTGATTTCCCCAAATATTTATCCTTGGATTTAAAAAGTGGAAAATTTTATTGGCAAAAAATTATTTGCATACATCTAACAATAAAAAGCTCTGTAGCACAGTTTCCATGCTATCTCTCTTTGCCCACATATCAGCACTGATGGCAGTCGGTATACAGCTGCTGTCTGTAAGCAAATTTGAGAAGCTCCTAACAAATTTGTATATGAATTTGAGTAGTCCATATCTGAGTAATTTCATTTAAAAAGTAAAGCTTCTTCAAGAGAAGGAAAAGAAGTTCTAGCAGTCTATGGGATCATAACAGTGATATGTAAGATTGTGAGACACCCTTCCCCTATAAATATGATATTGCACTTTGCAGAATCCATGGAGGACTATCATGTGTCTGTCGCCTTCACATCTCTAGATCATAAATGAAGGCCTCCAAAACAAAGTGACAAAGTAGAAAATGCCAGGACAATATAATTAATTTATCTTGAAAAATAACATTACTTTTCAAATGAAATTTTAAATGCTGTTTGATATTACATAAATTCTAAACCTCGTGTAACTATTGGAGAAAAGATACTTGCCCTTTGTGGAGGGCTAGGAATATATAACTTGTTGGCACTTACTGCAGAGATTACCACATGCAGTGACCTTCTACTGTGCTTTCCTGTAAGCACAGACTCAGAAAACTGACAGTATGGGTTTGCCCACAAAAAGCACTAAAGAACCCCACACAGACAAACACTAGTCAGGAAGAAATTGCAGCCTAAGCTGCTGCAGAAGTTCTCTTAAAAGCAGAAGTAGCGGCTACAGCCTGGTGCGTGGGATGCATGCATCAAACATTTGGATTTGAATCTGCCAAAGGAGAGGCAGAGAGGTCAGTAAACCTTGCCAAGAGTTGTCTTCTGTTGACTACCCTTGTCAAACTTTTGGTTCTGCTCAGGTCTCCTCTGATCACCAGAATTAAGATGGTATTGAGCTTCCCACCAGGACCTGGGTTTCTCTGGAGCTTTGAGTGCTTTTTGCTAGAAAATTCTCTGGCAGAAGATGAAGGATATAAGAGCATGGAAGGGAAATCAGCATGCTATGGCAGCAGATTAGAGAAAAGCTAAGTCTGAGCTTGGTTTGTATAGTTAAAGGTAAAATAGACTGTATAATCTAATAAATTTGATCTTAATGAATGGGGTAGAAAATAAACATTCTTAACCCTTACCCCTTATCTTCACATTATCATTACTAAAATCTGAGATGTACAGTGCCAGATGCCAAAAATTCTCACCAACCTAATTTGGTAGACAGAGTTTACCAACAGTCTTCTGATGTTCCTGTTTTTATCATATAAATTTGCTACTACTTTTCTGTTGAGCAGCAGCCAAGAGGTGGCTCCTGTAATTTATTTTTGTGCCCCTTGAAATTATGACTTTTTATGCCTAACTTCATGTTTTACAGAATTTAAAGGTTCCATCTTTAAGGGCTTTTGTAAAGATGCAATATTAACCACAGTATATTTTTCTTGTATAGCAAAATCTCTGGGATCTTTATTCTGGCCTGCTTTATTTTTCTTTCTCCTGCTACTTTGTGGTGGAACTGATGGCAGCTGTTAAAACTGCTTTTCTTTCTATCACTAATGTAAAAAAAAAAAAAGAAAAAGAGCTGCATTAGGAAAAGGTGCCTGGATTTTGTATTACCCTACTATTCAGTACAATAAGCTAGCTAGCTGGATAGATAATTCATAATATCGCACACAGTACTTGGTGAAAAATTAAAAATATTTGTATTTGTTCTTTACCTTATGTCATATGTATTGCAAAAGAACAAGCTTTTTGTATTTATGTTTCCTTCCCCCTCTCGTCCCCACTCTCCCTTTGGAAAACCTGCCTTGACAACAGTAATTTTTCTTGATTATTTTGTTTCCCATGAACATTTAGTAGCATGCTTGTAGTTTAATTTGTATTTTTTATGTCCAGCTTACCCTAGTGGAATATGCGCAGTTGAACTTGAAGTTAATATTAATCTAATAGTTAAACCTATTAAATCTAGTCAATTTGCTTGAGAGGGTTGATTAATTAAAAAAAAAAAAGCATATATGAATTATAAAGTTAGTTACCCAAAGGATTGATAGATGCTCCTGTGACATGAAGCAAAAAAGAATGCATTTAATAAAAATCATCTGTCAGAACTGTTAATGCAAAACCAGAAATTTTTTCAGAAAATGAGTATTTTGTATACCATGTCTTAATTTCCCCAGCAGAATTTTTATGGATGTTTTAATAGTTCATCTTGAGTAAGATCCATAGTCAATGTCATTTACATTAGTCATCTCTTGAAACAAAGTTCATGAACAGTTACAGCAAACCATCACAGATACTGAAACTGATCTGGTTGGTACTGAAACTGATCTGGTTTCTCCTGGCTATTTTTGTTCTCTTATGAAGCCATTCAAAACACAGGGAGCAAAACAGACTAGGTGTATGATACATGGGCTCTAAAAGACCTGTCAGGTAAATGAAAAACAGATTTGAAGGTCTCCATGGTTAGGATGATCTGCCTCATGTTGATGAATATCCAAGTCTTAGTAGGCTTTAGTGAAGCTACCAGAAAGTGCAATTGGGAGGGAGCAGTCAGTGGTTTTCCCTGCTTGTGTGTCACAGGCACATGACATAATTCTGACTCTCAAATGGAACAGCAAAGACCGAGCAGGAAAGGCTTCCTCCCAGACACCTTATCAGAGGAACCTCTGGTGTGTGCTATATTGTACCTGCCGTGGGGGGAAAAGGGCTGGTGCTATGGTGCTACAAAAAAACTTCTTACTATTAAGACTTAAAGCAGTCCTTTTACATTACCTTCCTTCTGCAGCCCGATCATACAAACAAGTAGAGAGTGCAGTAGTCAAGTCACCTCTACGTAATCACAGACCCTTCAGGGAAGAAAAGAAAGAAATCCATACTCCTAAATTGTCTTTTCAAAAGTGCTGGAGCAAATCGTATAAAGAGAAACAAGAAATGATGAAGCAAGGGTGGAATCACATCCTGATAAGCCTGGAAAACATAAGTACAGAATTAAATAGTTAATAGTAAATAGTAAAACTTGCATGTTAAAGTAGAATGCACCATGGTCAATGGCATGGGTATGTTTGTTATTGCTTTCTCTGAGAGCCTAGAGTAATAAAGAAAATGGAAAGTAGTCACTGTATCTACTCTTTTCACAATGCATCTTCATCTTTGTTGAGCCTCCTAATGCAAGGTGGCCTTTAAAACAATTTCAATAGCAACTGAAGGTTCTCTCTGAGTGCAAGATCTCTTGTGTGGCTTGACTGTGTCTTTAGTACAGATCAGCATCTCAGGCTTTGGTAAATATCTGTCTCCGTACCGATAAGTCTTACCTCTCAAAATTGCACTAAGCACCCAATGGTAAGCAAAAACATCAAAGAGTGTTCTTGGCCTGAGAACTCAATGAAGCAGTATCTGTAAATTTAAAAGATAGCCTTGTATCTTCACAGTTTGAATTCACATGAAGCCTGATTCACCTCAAGATCTGGGACAATGCCTAAATACATCTTATCAGAAATTATAAATTACATTGCTTCTAGCAATGCAATGCACAAGTTTCAAGGTTTGGTTGGGTCAAAGCCTGTCTGGTCAATGAAGCTTTGTTTAAAATCTCTCTCTGTTGAAATTAATGTACTTCCATTTTCCTAATCTGTACCCATCCTTCTGCACATACTTTTAAGTCAAAACTGGTGAAAATACAGAAGTGAAGTCTTTTTAGACACATTTAACCTGTGTACTAGAAATGCTTTATAAAGAACCCCTTTTATTTCACATGAAACTGGCAATAGCAGTCAGACATCTTTTCTCTTTTCCTTTAGGGTTTTTTTATGATGCAAAAAAGAAGAAGAAAAGAAGAAGAAGAATTTGGAGAATGGGAGCGTATGCTGAAAAAAATTTATTTTTACCTCCATGAATTGTTTTCCAATGAGAATGTCTATTTCCTTCCCTCATTATCTAAGGATACCATCAGTAGCCTACTTATACTTCCTTTTGCATCTGAATTTTGAATTGCTTGACCTCCCAGCCTCCCCCCACCTCCAACGCCACCCCCCCCCCCCCCATTTAAGGTTTTGTTTTGCTGACCTAGAACCATTACTTAGGTAATATCTAAGCAGTCCAAACTGAGGTGAAATGTAGGGCAAAGTTTTCCTGGTGTCTTTTCGTCCCTAGGTTTGTATTTTGCAGTGAGAAATACAAGAGAAAGAAGAGCCCCTGGAAAAGTGATAGCAGGAATTGTGAACTAAAAAAAAGGAAAAAGATTTAAAGTTTGAAGAACTGTAAGAGAAAACAAGCCATTATTATGAAAAGAATATGCATAAAACAGTGATAAGAAAGTGAAACTAAACTTAGGACAGAAAGCACAGAAATTATTCTGGGTTTACATACTCCACTATAGTTTTTTTTTTTTTGCTGCAATTGTTTCCATCTATAGAAGACTTTCATAGACCCAGTGAAAATAGTATAGCTACTGGCATGTTTTGAAAATATTATTGCTGGCTTGGGATGCAAAATGAAATTTGATCCTTTGAATTTTATTAGAAACAGGAGAAATCAAATCTTTGTTCATGTAGACTATCATGACTATCACTGACTACCTGTGAAAAATTAATTTAAAATTTTTATCATGGCATGTTTGGAAGTTTTATGAGAAATTACTTTTATTTACTTTTTTCTATCCGTCATCTTTTGTCTCAGATGAGACTACGTGTAGTTATCAAGTAAATAACTTTTCAAATTTAAAAATACAGTTGAGATATCTTCACGTATACAAAGGAAGTATTTTAATTTTTCTCCAGACTGGTTAATTTTACAGGGAAAAATAATGTTTTTTGAGGTATGTAATTTTGCATAAGCTTTCTGCAAATACATTCTCTTGCATGTGTAAAATAGACAAGAAAATCCATTGTATATACAAAAGGCTGATTATTCATATAGCGATTAGTTGTTATGGCAAAACCAAAACCCACATTTGCTCATATAGTTTTACGCAAGTTAAAAAAATCCTATTTATTTTGACCATGATTTTGCACAGCTACTATTACTTTATTGAATCAAAGGAATCTGCTAGCGCTTGCCTTGAGCACATTTGGCACAGGAGGTCCTGAAAATTAGTCACACTGCACTTTTGGCACAAAAAAAAGGAAATGTTTTTTTGTGTCAGAAGCACAATGTACCTAATTTCTGAAGGACAGGTAAGGGAAAGTGTACCAAATGTTTCAGATCCTTTGGAAGGTTCAATTTGGATTTGATTTCCAGAGATGTGCAAAGCCTCAGAGCAAAAGCCTTATGCTTTTTCCAATCAATTTGCTTTCCATAGAAATAACCATGAAATTTTATGAACACAACCTCAAAACATGCCACTTTTATTTGGTAATTCTAAAGACAAGCACTGATTCATGGTAAAGTCTTGACAGAACAAAAACATTCATTTAATAATTCTTCATCTAGAGAGTTCTTCACCGTTCCAAGCAGAATGTCCTGGTAAAGAGATCTCTTTATTTTCAAGGAGAAATAATGACATTGCCAACCATGATCTCTTACTGCTTGTTCAAAAAATGTAAGCAACTAATTTCTTTCTTTTCCTTGATCAGACAGAGAGTCCAGTGTTATTTTATTTATGCTACATCTGAAAAACATAAATAAAATATTTTATGTGATGTAAATAAAAGATACATTTTTTTAATACTGTGAAACCCACATAGCTAAGAAGGTTAATACTCAGGTTTGAAATGTCTGTAATGTAGAATTCAGATCTGTGGTTTTAGTTATTGGTTCAGGAAAGCTGGAATGTAATGAAGGGCTCTTACAGAGCCAGACACGAACAATGGATTTATTTTTCCTTTAAATGCAATCTAGTGCAGGGCTATCTTGCGCTTCCAGTGTCTGTGCTTACAGAAACCAATTGAAGAGAGAGACTGCATTGTGTCATGAGATTGCACTTCACGCTGCTTTGGGCCATTTTAGACTCACTTATAAATGTGAAAAAAAAAAAAGTAAAAAGGAATGCGATATATGTAATATAAATCATGCTAGCAAGCAAAACAGAGGCCAAGGTGGAAATAGCAGGTGAATAGGATTCTTTATGAATATTTTTTTCTCCTAATAATAGATAACACTATTTGCAGTAATTTATTCCCTGTTAATTATATTTGTATCACAGTTCCCTGGCCCAAAGAAATTAAAAACCCTTCAGTTTTAAAATGATCCAGATTTTAAATTAACCTGCATCTTAAAAATAGTATACTTAAAAGTAACTTGACTTGAGTCCTGTCAAAGCTTTAGATCACTCATCATTCTTAATGATGCTATTTTGCTCATAGTATATTCTCATTGCCCAAATTGACTGAGATGAGAAACATCCATCAGTTGAAAAAATATGATACTTGTCATGTTATCCAAAATATTACTGTTTACTACACCAGTGTCTTCCTTTAATCACAAGGCAAAATTCACTGTGGGATCTTGGGAGTTATGCTTAAAAGTTAGTGGCATACTTTTATGATAGATATCTAAAAAGCATTTTATGTAGAAAGACAATGATTATAATTCTAGCTACAACCACAATCAGAAAAAGAAAAGACTACTTAAGATGCCTAAAACACATTTACCTGTGAGATCAGAGCAATTTAAAATCTCTCATGTAATAACGTCTGCTTTATTGTCTACAGAACATTTTAATAAAATGTGAAATGAAATTAAATAGAATCATCTCCCATAATAGCTTCCTATCATATGGTAACAACCTGCCTGCTTACTACTGTCTAATCAGTTACTGAACCTTGTGCTGCACTTTTATGGTGCTTCCCTGCTGGGTCTATTGCCCACTTAGGAATATGAAATCATGTTATGTTTTTTTATTGCTCTCAGCCAGCCTACCTCTCTTTTCTCCAGAAGACTGTTTTCCACAGTATCACAGCAATATCACATCAGATCTCTGAAGAACAAGCTCTTATTCTCTTTTTTAGTGTCTCTTCATTTGATCTAAGATACTTTGTACAAGTCCTTGTGCTTCTTTATAGTGTTTTTTTATATCCTGCACAAATGCTTTGGCTACCCAAACTGTTTGAAAGAAGGCATTGAATTTGAAATTCAGATTTGGAACAGGGTAAATTCTGTGCTTCAGGGGTAGTGCTCTGTATCAATCCTTCCAAGACTAGTCCATGGCCTTGGGGATGACTTTCTCCAAGACTTCTAGATTCCTGGCTGTATAGAAGAAAGAGAAAAGAACTTCCAACTAAGCTGAAAGTGTACAAAACTACTTACTAAGTTTCTACAAGAATAGTCTTGCTTTCAGTCACTGTACATATGCTCCCCCACTTAACACAGAAAATAATTAATGATATTTAATTTTTTTAAACTATTTTCATTAAATTTTACCAGCATTGAAGAATATGCTGGGAATGTTTGATTTTATGCAATCTTACAATATTGTGATTCAACTGTTAATTTTAAAGTTCATGAAAACAGTTCAACAGCTTAACTTCTGTTCAGTGTTGTGTGGATACTGTTTCTATATTATTTCATATTTCTGTGGCTTAGTTGCACATCTGTAAAATATTTCTTTTCCTTGTAGATTATAAGTTCTGCAAGAACTAAATTGCCTTGCTAGGTTTTTGTATCCAAAAGACAAGAGGATATAAAAAAAAGGTGATTTCATGTGGGAAACTCATAATAGTCAAAGCTTCAAAGCACTTTGAATCACTACAGCGTTGGCCTCATATTTTCTTTTTTTGGTGCCTTCGGGGATTTTCCTCCAAACTTGGACTATTTCATAGTTGTAACCTTGCACAATTCTCTTCTATTTGTCAGAAGACAAGTAACTGAATAAGAATAATATAGGAAATACAATTCCACCTTGTTTTTAGAGAAACTGTAGAAGACTGCATGTATAGACTATATTTTATTACCTAAAAGCTGAGCAAAAACTATCCCTATGACATTGTGAAATCTAACTTCTTTGAGTGTAGAAGTTAAGGTATTCTAAAACTTGAGATCTTAACTCATGTTCAGTCTATTACTATAAGCCTAGAATAGAGAAGAAGGTTTTGATCAGTGTTTTTTTCTATCAGAACAGTAATCCTGATCTATATCAGAGAAAATGTCTCAGTGAAATTAAAAATAAAAATTGAAAATGTAGATTTTCAGGGCTATTTTTATTCTTTGATAATTATTCCTCTTATTTTGAAAATAAAACTCTTGAAAATTTGAAATACTTGTGTTTAATAGCAACAAGACAAGAAAAAACAAGCCCTGTTAGTTGATGTTGCAAGAAAGAATAGTACGTCTTCAACAAAATTTGACAAAGAAGTCAAGCAGAAATAATCTTTGTTAGCAAACCGATCATGTAAATATTTTTTTCTATTGATAGCGGAAGGTAAGAATGTGAAAAATCATCTGTATATGACAACAGACCATATATAGGCATAACTTTTGGTTTAAGCAAGAGTAAATTTTCTCCAGATAATTCTACTGTACCTACTCCCATTTCAGTGAATGGTAAAACTATTTATTGTCATATTTGTGGGATATGGCAATGGAGTCTCACATCTTAGATGCAATTGTAGTAGTCAGTCATTTCCTAGGGCATTAGGAGAAGTAGTGAAAGGGTTCCATTGACAGAAAGACATTGCTTGACTTGTCACAGAACAGATTTTTCAGAGCAGAAAGCAACTTTCCATTTTCACCACAGTAAATTGAAATTCAAACATTCACAAGAAAGGCAAAAGAGAAACAAAAAGGGAATCTTCTCTCTGTTTAGCATGAAACGTACCGGCTGGGTTAAAAAGCTCAATTTAGGAAAGAATTTAAGAGCACTGGTGTATCTGAATGTAAGAGTGTTTTCATTAAATCACCTGTAATTTAGTTACAGATGATGGGTTTTTTTTGCAGGTTCTTGTCTTATCTTTCAGTTTACAAATAAACAATAGGATAAAATGAAGGTATCAGAAAAAAATTTCCATTTAGGTTAATATAAAAAGATATTTATGCTTTCTCTCATGTGGCCTTTTATCGTATAAATCAGTTGTCTCAATGTTAGAAATAAATATCCAAAGGGATCAGCCCCAACAAAACTTGCCTTGACTCTAGAAAAAAGGAAGTTTGAAAAGCAGCAATGGAGACTTGCTTTAAGATCTTTTATTTTTTCATCTGCCTTTTTGAGATTTTATTTAAGGAGTTAACTAGAATAAGACTGTATGTACATGTGCAAATGCGTATGTACTCTACATATATAGGTATATATGTGTATATTAATGTGTTCAGTTGAATCATCATATCTCTTGAAAGTGCTGACTCTGAAGAATAGGTCCCATAAATATTGACCAATTGAAGTTCCTGCCATAACCAGATTATACAAGAAATTATCAAACACTCATAAACCCCCATGCAGCAGATGTAAAAATTACGTGAAAAAAAAAAGAATTGCATGAAATAAAATACTGATTCTACTTCATTCTGCATTAAGAAGCATTTTACTCCATCACTGTCTGCAGCTCCCCGAGGAGGAGAAATAAAAAGGGAAGTGCTGATCTCTTCTCCCTGAAATTCAGTGATAGGATCCAAGGGAATAGTTCAAAGACACATCAATGCAGATTTGGTACAGGCATCCAGGATTAATTAGGAAATCTTTCACAGGCATGGAGCAAGCTTTTTAAATGTAGGCTCTTGCTTGAGTCTGTTGCAACTACTCAAAGAGTAAAATCTTTGAATAAAAATCCTTATCTAGAGCAAGTCCACAATCACCTTACATACTGAACCAGTTACTACCTAGAGGTACATGTGACATTTTCGGATGCAGGGAAGAACCTTTGGGATTGCCAGAGGTTTATTATGACATATGAAGGTACAGGAACAGAGGTGGAAAAATGGAGGGATGAGGGTGTTTTTGTGATGAAAAGCACAGGAAAATAGAGAGCAAGAGAATGAAAGTGTTAGAAGGTGTGTGAAAAGAGGCTGGGCAGCGTGCTGGTGGGGCCATGCCCTGTACTGCTCAGCATGGTCCTGTTTCCTCAGATGTGGTCTGTCCTTTTTTGAGTGTATATATGTATGCCTATACATGGGGAGGGCGTGAGGGTGGATGGTGTGTGTATATATATATATATATGGTTCTATCCAGCATACGGCTTTGGACATCCTGAGTTTTTCCCGGTTGAAGTGGTTCTGCCTATGAGTATGTGTGTGCCAGTACTAGCCATGGGTGCAGAACCACAGGTCATGGTAGTCCCAGCAGCTGGAGAGACTGAAGTGCCTGCAGGTCACCTGGCTGCATGCATCTGTATGGGAAATTGCTCCTAAAGGGCATGTATCTCTGCATTGCAGCCCTCCAGTCATGCAAGTTAACCCATCACATCCCTGTGATCTCCACAAGCTGCAGAAAGTAAGCTTATAACTCCACACAGATATCTAATTCATGATGTTTATTCCCCATGCTGCACATACTGGCATATAGATGCCTCAGAGACCAGGATGCTAATGCCTGGGAAAGGGTCTGGGTGTTTTTCCAATAAAGGTGTCTGGTAGGTTTGTCCTTACTTACATGCAAATTCTTGAGGTTACTCTGTATATGACCTCTTTTCTTGATAGTATGATAACTTTTTGTCATATCAGTCCTTATTCTTTGCTCATCAGTTCTGTCCATCATTGCCTCATAAGACTGCTGGTAACTCTCTCCCTCCCCTCTTACACACACACACACACACACACACACACACACACACACACACACACATATATATATATATAAATGGATATGTACCTATGCATATATATGGACATGCACTATACATGTGCATGTATGTAAACGTACACATAGACATACACATTTATGTCTGAATATATGTATTTGTTACTAATGAGCTTTCATCCTGATCAGCCAAAGAGGGAAATAAGTTGTTAGTCCTGTTCATGTTTGTGAGTCTTTTCTGTTTCTGTGGTGATTTTAATCGCGGGGAATATATATGTGTTAGATATAGATCAATGTAGGTATATACATGCTCTACATGCACTTATAATGTGTAACATGTGAGTGTGCTTTTCTGGGCTATATAATCAGCTTTGATCCTGGTTGGACTTGCAAACATGCAGACCTGAAGGATATCAGACTGCTATATTAGACAACACATAATAAACAAAGAAACACTTAAGAAAATTGTAGGTTTTAGACTTTTGCTGTCATCTGATAGTGAATGTAAGTCTGTTTCAGTACAGTAGGGCTTGTGGTCTTGAAAACTCCTTTTTTCATAGATTAGGACTGTTCTTGGTCAACAGTGTTCTGAATTTCACATCTCTGGTTGACAATTGTACTTTCAGGCACAGAATAACAAATTTTTAGTCATGTACTAGTCTGGAATTCACTGAATTTTACTTTAAAGGATCCAGAACTCTGAATCAACCAGATCTCAGTCTACATTATAGTGACATTTTCAATTATTTTAGGAATGTAATGGTTTGTGTCCTCAGGACAGGGAATAGAAGCATGAGTTTTATTGAATTTCAGTTCCAGAATGTGGCATTTCTCTCTTTAGTCTGTGTAACTGTGTGAACTTAATGCTGCAATCTCCTTCCTGAAAACAGCTTGGGTTCCCTGATTAGCTGTTCCTTGGTTATTGCGAAGTCACTCAGACTGTTGTCATTGACTTACTGATACAAAAGGTATTAAAGAATGGAAAAACGTAAAATCCTACACTCTAAGAAACAAAACAACACAGAAGTCTAGGGTAAGCTAGAGAGTGAATACAGCTCAGAAGACATTGTACAAAGTTCCCCAAATAAGGCAGCAATAAGCTTATAGTCCAGAGAGTCTAGATTTAATTTCAAATGTAAAACAATTATACCTTCTTAGAAGATGCCTATCATCATTGCAAAGTAAATTCTAGAATACACAGCTTGTCTGTGGAGAAAGTTCATAGTTTGTTTATTTTACACAGTTTTCTGTCTCATGTTAAACTTTTGTAATTGTTCATTATTCAAAAAGATCCATCTTCACCAGAAGGTAAATAGTGACTCAGGAGAGAAGAAAGCTATAGAAAAAAGTTGGTTTTTAATTTTTTTTTTAATTTAAACACACTAGTTTTTAAATCAATGTAAAATACCTTTACCTCATTTTCCTGTATTTTGGGATTTTTAAAGTGTTATCCATCTAATATTAGGATATCTCATTGCCCTATTAGCAGAGAGGAGGATTTACCATTTTTTCGCCGCATGACAAATGGAAGCAATAGACAGCAGAAGTGTTAGACTTGGGATATTCTGATAAGAAATTTGGGCCTTCTCTGAAACTTCTTCCATGGTATCTACTTGCACCTGCTCAAATATGAAATGTTAATAGCCAATGGAAAAAAAAAAAAAAAACCAACACCTTTTTTCATCACTGAGACAGAGAGGTGCTTTTTTCCCCTGAATTTATCAGAAGAGAATGTCTTCACTCTCCTATCATATCTATCTGCTGCCCAAAGGAAGGATATGCTCAATGAGAAAACTTTGAATCGTGTACATAATGTATGCTTCTTGAGCTTATTCTTTCAAAAAATCTCAAAGCACTTCACATGTTTTCCAAGTTGGATCATTTACTCACTGTCCCTTTTCTTTTGAATTTCACTAAAATCAAAACTGTCTGAGAAATGGACAATGATGTCAAGATTATAGAGGAATCTTAAGAAAGAAGCAGGGAATGCCATGCCCTTAGGAAGTGAAATTTCAACTTGTGTTCCCCCAAGCAGTCCAGTCGGAAATGTCAGAGACATTAGCAATACCGTATTAATATCCATGGAGTACACTTTATATTTTCTGGGTGCATTAAACATTTAACTGAAGCTCTTTTTTAAATTAAAAGCCACTGCAGACAAAGCAGTCTCAAATCTTCAAGAACTATATGGTGTGGAAGACAGCATGGAGCTAGAAAAGCTTTTGTGTTTGAAATTCACAGCGTACACACTGGAATCAGATAGTATTTGAGGAAGTTTTACAGCATCTCTTTGTCCTGAAGGAAATCAGAAGTCATAGCTCTTTTTTTCAGGCTGTAAGTTGTAGTTTGGAGATTTTTTTTTTTTTGTATATGATATTATGCTTGCATGTACCATACCTTTGAGAAAAAGAAAGGGAATAGAAAAACAGTAAGGAAGAAAGGGAGTAAGAGAGGAAGAGAGATGAGGAGAAGGGAAGAAGGGAACTGAAAGGATAGGAGGCAAAACAATCCAATATTTAATCACATCACTAATTTTCTATCTCTTAGAACATTGATACTTTAGCTATTAATCAGTTTTTCTGGTTAACACAAGATTTTAAACAAGCCTTCCTTATACAAAATTTACTGTCTTTTATCTTGAGAGAGGTTCACACACATTGGATGTGAAGTCTGATGCAAGAGGTGGTCAAGAATCTGCATCTATAGAGAAGGCAAGTTCTTCTGCTGCTGTATTTTCTGTCTCCTTCCTCACCATGTCTGGGGGAGAAGGTTTAATACAATTGTAATCACTCCCAAACAAACCCAACTCTAAAATAACGGCCTTACATTTGCAATGAGTGCAAATCCACTCATTATTTATGGGCAAAATATCCTATTATAATTGATAATCTGCAAAGTGATTTAGCTATTTTGTTCATAGATATGCCACTTTTTCTGTCAGTATGGAGAAATAATATCTGCACAAAATGCAGATTACCCGGGTAATCGGGTAATCCGTCCAGTGTAAGTTACTTGCTCATTTCTGTGGGCTAATTAATTAAATCATTGTAGAATAATTAAATTATTTAATCTTTGGATTGAATGAAATGAGAATTTTATGCATAATTTCTTGGAATCAGTCATGAAGAATTCCAGTGACCTGAAAAAAATGTATTTTGCTGACATACACTCTATGCAGATGAGCAGATGCTGAGTGATCTGTCAGCCCTCAGACTTCTTGATGTGGAATGAAAGCATCAAAAACTCTTTGAAGAAGTATCTTTAAAAATGTGTTTTCCTAAAATGTGCCAAAATTGTGTCAAAAATCACAATACGGCAGATTAGTGAATTAATAAATTAATTATAAGAAAACATGCAAAGAAAAAAGAAAATACTATCGTCGCTCTATATCTATTTATGTGACTCTATTTTAAAAATTTACTGTGGCTTTTTAGCCTGATCCCTGTGCTTCCTACTTCATCATAAGTTCAAGAAGCTCTGTATGCTCAGGCATCGGGCATTTCTATGCAATGAGATATACTTGTCAGGCCACACTCACAGTCACTTTAGTGAAATCTCTGTCAGCTTGTTATCTCAGTCGTTGTCTTTCCACATCCAGAATTCAATGAGGAATCTGCAGCAATAGTTTATCTTTACCATAACCTATGATTTAGCATACAGCAAAATATCAAGCTCAAATTTTTGGCTCAACACTTCTGTTTTTCATCACCCTTACTTTTCATAACCTGACTCATCTAGTAAACCAGACAAAATAAGACATTTTTTTTTCTCAGAAGATTGTCTTAAGTGCTGACAACTCTCTTGCCTATAACTATTCCACAAATGCTAATAATTTTAAACAATATAGGTTTTTTCCCCTGAAGTGCTTGTTTAAAATAATGATTTACAGGTGTAATAGACCACAGCCTAGAATCTTGAGGCTTTAGAAAAAAGCCACTTCCTAAAATCAGATTACCAAATCAATTAGGCATGCTGCAGAAATATAGAGTGCTATCTTGACCTTCATGGATTTACTGTTGCTCCTATCTATTGCTCTCTGGTGTTTGCATTCATTTACAAAAATCAAAATAATATCTTTGTGACTAATATGGGGAAAGGAAAATAAAATGAGCTTGAAGAACAACATTTTCACTTTCCAGTCAAATGAGGCATCTCTCTTTTTCTCTCTTTGTCTTTGTCTGGACATAAATGATTACTGGTGAGAGAGAGATGTTGATAGTAAAATTATGTGTAACTGTGGAGATATCGTGTATCCTCATGCTACCTAAAAATACATGTAGGGAGTCTTACAAACTATTACATTGTAACAGAAAAATAAAAATAATTATTTAAAAATTTGAATTGGTTAGCTTATGAACTGAACTTCAAAATTACATAGCTTGCAGCACTTCTATTTAATTTTGTTTCATAAAACTTGCAGATCATTGATTGAAATTGTTCCAAACAGCATTCTAATTCTGATTCTGTGACAGATAGGGCTTACGGCAGTGCACAGTAAATTTATATATGAGTCAGATGGAAGAAAAAGTATACATGGACCTCATTCTTTTCGTGGAGAGAAAGTAAATATAAAATATGTGTATGCATATGTATTTGCCTATGAAATTTATCATGGAACTTGTAAACTAATAAAACTCTGAAATTCTGAATCACACTTCAGTCATCATAGAAGTTATAAAGAGGTTTTTTTTCCTAAAATATACCAACCAAAACCACAGGCAAAACCAAAGCAAATAGTCTCTGAATCAAATACATTGATTGCTAAGAGTGTGAAAATAGAAGAAAATAAAAGGAAATAATAAAGAGTATCTAATAAGTACAACTGACATCTCCAAAACTTAAAATGAAAATGTTTTTTTTTTATTTGATACCTATCATTGTATTTTATACCTATCATCGTATTAGTCAATGCATTCCTTTATATGTGGCTGGGTTTTGGTTTTTTTTTTCCACATTCTCAGTTCAGTATTTTCTAAGTATCAAAAAGAAAAAAGAAACAAAAATAGCCAAACTGTGCATTATTTTATGTTTGACTATGGCAAAACACTAGATTTTTGATACTGAAAACATGTAGATATAAATGACATAGAAATACACATAAGAGAGAGCGTGCTGGTTGTCCTTGCAACCACTAAAATTCTGTCTTGGATTTACATGAGCAACCTCAATCATTTATCCTAGAAAGTGGCTTTTCTTAAAGACAGTTTATATTCTTTATTGCTATTAATATCCATACAATCTTCCTACTGAAGTATGTGATAAAGTCAAGTCAGATAGAATGGTACTTAAACCTCTTCACAGACATGTGAGATCTCAGTCAGAACCAAAAAATGTGTGTTTTTCTTGATCTTCAGTCTGGTGCTTTTCACCCAAAGAAACCCCAGCTGAACAAAACCAAACAAAACCCCCACCTCAACAGCTTTTCTTGCCCTTCTAACTTTGGAATGACTCATAAGGAGGAAAGAAGCCAAGGTCAACTTGCTAAGGGCACACACATAATAGCTCTGGGTGTAAGAGAAGAATGGAATTGCAAGGATTGAATTTTGTTTCTCATCTTCTGCCAGACTGTTTGTTGGCCTGCTTGTATAGCAGTTGCTATACATGTGCACACCACATGTGATGCTGCCCACAAAGTGAACTGGATCTCAAGAAAGATGTTTTCTTTAAAAATACCTCACTAAATTCAGATGGAATAAGCTCCAGGGAAGATGATAGGGAAATACAGGGGGCATAGATCAAGCAAGTGTATAGAGCCTGTAGCATCAACATGTATTGGGAGAGCATAGTAAACAGGGTAGAAAAGACATAGACACAGACAGGGAATTGGAATGGGCAGAATGTGTGAAGTTTTCTGCAAGTCAAGGAAAATACCATTATTGTTAGAATTGCTAGAAGCAAGAGCAGAGGGAAAACATTGCAAGCATTTAATTGATAGAGGGGAGTCTTGTTTTCAGGTTTCTACTTCCAATCTGTCCCACTCACCAGAACAGAATTTTATCCTGTATAAAGTGTTACTGTCCCCTTATTTGCTTTCTATGATGCGTGGCTTTAGAAACCTGAATTTTTCAACTCTGCTTGCTTATGGAAAAAAAAAACAGAACAACAAAACAAAAAAACAAACCCCAAAACTCCCACAAAAACAAATAAAAATTACCCAAACCCGAACAAATAAACAAATAAAAAAAAAGAAGAAAAAAAAAGAAAGTGCTTTATCTAAAATTTCTGGAAAACGTGAGATCCCATTCAGCATCAAATAGTTGGCAAGTTCTTACCTGTGGTACACCCGTGAGGTTGAGCACCAAGTCTATTTTCCACTTTTAATAGATATGCCCTAAAAAGAGACATGCTATTAGAAAACGTGAGTGAACTGCAGTTTAAGTCATCCTTAAAAATGCCAGCATATTTCCTTCACTGCAAATGTTCTTCAATGCTCTATTGGCATTTTTCATGGTAGAATTTTTCTTAAGATCACAAAAATGACCATGTCAAGCCAGTACAAAGGTCCATTTCTCCATTGTTGTACCTCCAGCAACATCCAAGAAGAAAAGTGGAGTCAAATCTACCCTATGTTTGTTATTTTGTAGGCATGTACTACTGGACAAGTTTTACCGTCCACAAGGGCAGGAATTTCTGGACTTGTTTCATGAGAAAATGACATCACACAATTCTGTCTAGAGGAACTTGTATAATTAAGAAATCAATGCAACAACTTATACATTTTACTATGTTTTAATAATTAGGATTTAAATGTATAATTATTTCTTTTTCCTCCACAAACAACAGATAATAGGATAATACAATATTTCCCTACAAAAATACATGCCCTAAGGTACCATTTGCTTAAACCATATCCTTAGCCTCATACTAGCAGAGCAATCAGAATTTTATTGTTCTTGTTATGACATGCATTATTCTTTTTGATTTATTTTAATGTATGACTTGTGTGCTGCGCAGCTGGAGTTTTACCTGAAGTTACTATCTGGATGGGCTTTTTGTTGCAGTCATGACATCCAAGTTGGCTGATGATACAGTAAAAAGAAAATAATGTTTTACCAATTTAAAAAAAGGTGCAGAGAGAAAGAATCTTACAATATGGAGGGTTGAAAATGAAAATGTAGCCAAAAAAAAAATCAGTCAAGACTATGTCCACAATAAATTTTAATTAAAATATACTACAGTTCCCCATCCATTTCACCCTTGGCCTTTCATTCATAGGTAGAACCTTAAATATAGAGAAAATAGAAGACATTAGTAAAGATATCAGCAAGAATGCCCATCAATAGTCAGATATTAAGTGCAAGGCAATCGTGTTTTGTGTCGGTTACAGAGAAGCTGATGAAAAAAATTGAATATGTAACATGATGTCTCTTTCATCTATAAAAATATCAGCTCAGAGGTTATGCTTCATTAACTTCAAATGTAGCATGAATAATAAAGGAAGAAGGCACAGCATTCCTTTGATACATTGTGTGAAAGCTTATCATTCCCCCTTTCAAGTGACGGTTTATTAAATAAGGTGAATAATAGAAAATATTCAGACGAGATCCAAATCATAGTCGGACACTCTCTGCCTGATTACAAAGTAAATATAACAGCTCTGCACCTCCATTTCGTGAGATTAGGAAATAAATGGGATAAGATATATGGAGCTCCCTGCAGTGAGCTCACTCAAACATTTTCTCCTTTAAAACATTAGTTGAATGAAAAAATAAAGTTAAAAAATTACCTTGGCAAAAGACACAAGGAGTCTCCACCTCCTTGTTGGACACAAGGAAACATGGAGAGTAAAGAATAAATATCTGTAGTAACTCATCACTTTTTACAAACCCTTTGCAATGTCATAACATATATGCCCACAACAGGGAGGTGCTAGTAAGCCATTTTCATAGCCTCTATAAATTGCAATGAATTTGCATAAATTTCAGTTGAATAACTGTGTCAAATACTGTGGAAAATAGAACTGCTAGTTAAGATCACTTTTGGACTACATCCATTCTTAGACATAGCTGAAATTTCATTGACAATTTCTCTAGGTAAGTAGAAATAGTAGTGTTTAATCACTTTTTCTTTTGAATCTTTGTCATTATTCTCTTTACTAAGATACAGTCATGAACACATCCAAAAGAAATTGTAAATAATTTGAAAGATCTCTTTGGATCACTGTTTAATCATCACTCTTCCTTGGAGGTGGGAGGTTAGGATTTCCTAAATTATTTGAATGGTCAATCCTGTTGTAAGAACAAAATCAAAAAAGAGGAAAGAAATGTTCTCATCCTTTTATGCATAAAACTCACCACTCCCATCATCCTGGAAAAATTCAACTTGAGTTTAAAATTGCAGGCAATTATCAAAGGAAGCATTGAGAAAAGAAACTGAATAATACAATATTTTGAGTGTTTATCATATAAGAAACACTGTACAGAAAGCTCTGGATCCTAGCAAATGTAGCTTTTTCAGTTAAGGAAGAAGAATTAGTGTTTAGATACACAAAAATTAATTTTAAAAAATCTTAGATTTTTTTCTTACAGTATTGGAAAATAAATGATCAAGGAAACAAAAAATTAAACTCTTCCTCTTTAGAAAACACTTGAAGTCTTAAACATGGTAGATGAAGTTTTGCTAGTAATTTACTTATTTGTTTCAAAATATTTCCATAAATGAACTTGAAATGCAATAAAGAGAAAAATGGAAGAGAAAAAAACAACATTTAAAGAAAAGCTGTGGAAAGTGGTAATTTTTATTTATTAAAAAACCAGATTAAATGAAACAAAAAAAATTTCACATTTGAAGAGAACAGCATTTTCAGAAATAAGATTAACAAGACACATTCCCTAATATGAAAACATAGTGCTTTTTCCAAACCTGTGAATTAAAACAACTTCATATTTCATGTTGCAACCAGCTCATCTCTGCAGGTGTTTAAATAATTGCAAAATAAGAGAAATATGGTCCTTGAAAGTCAATATGAACAAAATTTGGCAGCCTCTATTAATGAAAACAGATTTTCTGTTTGTTTGTTTTCAGTATTCTTCATGCAGAACACTAAGTCCATTTTGTTTCTGAAGACTGTGGCAGGCAAATGATTCATATGTGAGTTAAATAAACATAATGAAATTATGGATTATGATGTTCATGCTGCCACAACCACAACAGGAGCAGATCACCTTTGGAGATCTATGTAGGTGCCAGCACCAACACGTGCCATCACATATGGGGCTTGTTTCAGAATCAGGTCTGAGGAGGTTTTTTTTCCTTTGGTTGCTAAAGGACAGTAACTATTGCTTACTGCAATTTTATGTGATTTGGATGGTTTTTTTTTCTTGTTCCACTGAGGCTAATTCACAAGTTTAATGTAAAATCACATTTACAGTCCTCTATATTAAAATGCTGATTTAAGATTTGATATGTACTTCTAAAAATGTGAAGATTTTCCACTAAGGAATAGATAAACTGGAATAAGACTGACCTGATCAGTCATTATTAATCTGTCTAAATATTACTTGAATAAGAAATATGCATGAATAATATTACAAATAATGGTACCTAATGCACATATCATTAGTATTAGAACACACAAACAAAACACTTTATAAATAAACCAGAGACAAAATAGTAATACACTGCAAGGGGAAACTAAATGGGTCTCACAAGCAGAATAAAAGGCTGCGTTCATATTGCTTTTAAAATCTTACTTGACTCTGGTTTGTAGAGCTTAGTACTCAATGCCTTAGACTTCTCTAACTGGGAATACAACTGTCTAAGGAAAGGAACAATGCTCAGAAAGTGAAAATAAATATTTTTTATTACACATTTTGTTTAGTGTTTCATTTTCTGAGAACTATACCACTGTTCCATTTATCAACAAGCAGCAGTTAGGCCCAGTTGCCCTAAATCTTTAGTCTTTTAGGATAGATTTTGATGCATGATCATTAGGTTTGGCGTCACAATATGACGTTATGAAAATTCAGCTTTCTAGGCTTGAAACAACATTTTATTTCCCTGTATATCATAAATAATTTTATAAACCCTAGAAAACTCTGCTACTATCGTTCCATACAACCTAAGGGAAAACAATTTGGTCTAAACAGTCACTGAAGCATCTGAGCAACCTGAGAACAGTATAATGAAATATACATAAACCATTTTACCAGTTTTTCTATCGTTCTAAGGTTGAATTGACAATAAATATCAATTAAGAGATTACCAGCAAAAAATCCGTACTCTCACAACTTGAAAATATACTGCATGGGGCTTAGATTTTATTTTAGGTGAATCCTATTGAATATGCAGGCCTCCATTTTATTTTGTGTAAGCTTGAAATAGGATGATAAGACCTTTCAGAATTATGCAAATGGCCTGCCACCTGATGACCTGTTGAGCTTCCTAAGTTATATTAGCATAGCAGGGAGGCATGGCAGAACTCCAGTTTTTGTCTGCACTGTGTTCTGTGTAGTGATTTATATGCATGCTGAGGAAGCACAAAAGTGCCATCAGTTGCCTCACTTATATTACAACACATGTAAAATTTTATTTCCTTCTTTGTTCAGGTTTAAACAATTTTTTTTTTTTGATGTATCTGTAGCAATTAATGTGATTTGCTATTTTTCTTCTTTGTTTTTTTGCAAAATAAATGCAAACAGAGAAGGTAGTAGGAAATCTGGCTCTCTGCTTTTTTTATGTTTGATGTTCTCACATATCCATTAGCGTTGATTAAATTTGAAAAAGAAGTTGTTGAATAACAGTTTACAGATACAAATTGATTTTGTGTCCAATAAAAATCCATTTTTATAGACATGCAAAGCCCTTAACATGAAAAAGATAATTTCTTTTTGTCATGCTATTGAGAGTGAAAGGCACCAGAAAGCAAACACAAAGTGTGGTTTTCATTTTCCAAATGAGATCTTTCAGGATGTGTTCTGGTTTTTGCTCCACAGAAATCTGTGTTTATTCCTGAAAAAAACTGATGGCCTCATTTTATTTTTTTTCGAGTTAGTATGAAAGAAGTTCTTTCCCTTTGTTAGCATTCAGGAACACATAATCATGAGAAATGATTATATGCAGGTGCTTTTATTGAAGAGGTCTGGTTGTCAGGGGTACAAACCCAAATCTGACTCCAACGTGGATTCAGGAAGAACATGTTTTTATATTCTACTGTTATGTAACTTTCATGTTAATTATTAAACTTATATTGTTCTATTGTATACATAGATTTCAGCCAAGCATAGCCCCGTTAGACTAGGAACATACAGTTTCTCATGGTTCTTCTTATGATTATACAATAAATATTTTTAATTACTAAACAATCATCACATCTAACAATTATATCATTTATCATACTACTTACTCAGGCGCAACACAAAGCTTAACATTTCAGAGTTTTATCTTAACATTTTTCCAGGGCCCCACTATCACCTTGAGAGAATATATATCTTTTCTGGTCACCATGAACAGTCATAAGAACTTGAATTATTATGTTTTCATATTGCTTTTCACATGTCCTATGAACAACACACCAGAACTTTGAAATCTATGTATATGCATAGCAATTGTATAACTTGTAATCAGCAGAAAGGACTGAGAAAATGAAAAATATATAATATTATTTAAATTTGCTGAGGAGGAAAAAGGTTTTGTTAGAGTTCATCAAGGGAAATGTACTTTCCACACTTCTTGCGTCATCAGGTTAGAAAAGTAGTTGGAATTTAAAGCACAACATTCTTCTTTTTCTGGATCTACTAGGATGATAAAGCTGTGAATTTTATCCTTCTCTTCCTTCAGACTTGGAGACTACATGTGCTACAATTTCTATGCTGGTGTCTTTTGTTTTGATATTCCAGATTACTTTTGGTAGCCAAAAAATTTTAAAAATGTCTAAATTTTTATCTAGACTGGGTGATATCAACCAAAAGTGCTCAGTCAAGGCCCAGAGAGAATTGCAGTGTTGTATGGCTGAGTTCACTGCGCTGAGGAGCTGCATCCTGCAGGAAGAAGGAACGCTCTGCACACATGTGTGCGTGTGTGCACACAGTCAGCTGAAGATTCATTTCCATAGTCTAGGTCTTCCTTTTTCAAATAGTGAGACGGAATGATCAGTGATCCTCTGTTTATGACCTCATAAAGCTTATGACCAGGGAATTTGTAACAGCTGATCCAAGCCACATTTCAGCTCTGTTTTTTCATGTCTTCATAAGTTTGCTAGGAGCAGTACTCTCTAAGGAGTATGGTACTAGTGAGTACTAGTGAGTAATCTTTTATTCAAGGGTTCCCGAATACCTGTCCCTCTTGCATTTCCCTCAAGCAACAGATTCAGTACATTTCTTTGGTATGCTGAAGAACACACACTTGAGCAAAGATTTGGCATCATGAGTGAAACATATTCTTTATTTTCACCTGTAGAAGCCTCCCATTAATTTCAAATGTTCTAGAATGCCTTTTGATTAACTTATTTCTGTTCATTTGCGGACCATAGCTATTTAACAAGCACACAGAATAGTTTCAATGATATTTTTCCTCTAAAGAATTCTGTTTCAAAATAGGTAACATGGTAATTGCCTGCTGAAAAATGTTCTTTTTTTACTGTATAATAAGGATCCTATCCTTGGCTGCAAACTTAATTAATGTATGGGACTTGGACTTCAAACAAAAACAGTGCTCACAAATAACTTCTCATTTTTACCAAAATAATTTTTTAATTTAAGCAAGTAAAGAATAAATCAACTTAGCTGACAGCTTGGTGCAGACTCAACTGGGGTGTAATAATTTTAAAGTGATGGTAGTTTCTAAATGGGGATATCATATAGGCTTGCAAATAATAGATGCTAATTAAACCTTTTTTTTTAATGTTGCCTTCTGTCTGGTCTGTTTTGGTGTCTTTTATCTTTAGTGTAGTCAACACATACTGCAAAGACCTGATTAACATAAGAAGAAATTACAAGTATGGAAACAGGGTTTCCCAGAGGATTTTACCCTTATTTCAGGAAATGCTTTTTAATCAAAGAGTAATGCCCAGTCTTCAAAATGGCTAATTAAGGCCAAGAAGATTGAGCAGTGAATACATTAATGCTGTGAATGTTTCTGTTATTTAGCTAAGTAATATATGAGTAGGCCATTGAAGAGGTTGCTAGGATTTTATTCTCAGAGAATAGGGTAGGCTGACTATGATATTTTCACAGGAAAGCAGCAGGTTTAATGCATCAGCTGATGAAAGAGCTGAATTAGAATACAGAAAGGTCCAGACTGAATCCTGATCAAGGTCTTTTATGTTTTCACTTTACACAATGCACACAAACATTGAAATATTTATATACACTGACATGCACACACAAAAGAGTTAACAATTGCTTTTGTAAATTGCAGAAGGATTTTCCAGGATGCATTATTTTCTCCTACACTCTTTCTTTCTAAACACTGTCATACTATGCTGATTTTTGTCCACAAAAAGTAAAGAGGAAAAAAACCCTCCAAACCATCTGAACAGAGGGTATATGTTTACTACAAATTCTTCTACTTTTTTTGTTCATCTATAATTTTGAGCAGTATTAAATTGCCTTGTTCAAGTAGTTGTGCTGACTTTGAGTTGCTTTCAATAATAAGGTCTTTTCATAGTTTCTGAATCTGCTGAAAAGAAAAAAAGAAAAAGAACAGTGCATATTTTTATGATCTTTTGTCTGGGGCATTGAGTTTTCTTTGATCTATAAGCTTTTCACAGTGAAAAAGAATACCAGAGAATTTAAAACACTGTGACAATCTCAGGCTACTTCAAATTGTCTATCACAGTCTATTAGGAAGATTATTAAAGTGATTCTCTTTTATTTCTGTGTGATTGTTCACAAATACACTTATACTTAAAGACAATTACTCGGAATATCTAAGTACAAAAATGTTTTTACATGGAATGATGGAAGTGTTTGAGTGTAAGACTGCTATTAACCCCCTATTCACCTTAAAAAGGCTATTGAAATGCCTGATATTGTTGCTGTAACTTTCCTCCTGATGATTTTCTACCTCTGTGCAAGGAAACATACAAACATTGAGAAAATGAGTGAAATCTTTGTGAATCTTTCTTTAATACCAGCCATGTGAAAGACTGTGTACACATGTAAATGGTATCACAACAGATGATCCTCAATCCAAAGTACAGATGCAAATGTTAGCTCTGTATTAAATTAATAGTGTTTAGGGTTTTTTCCCGAATGGGACAATAACTTTTGTGAGACATATTCAGCTGTAATCGATGTTTCATTAAAAAAAGATACAAAATAAAACAAAAAATTAAATTAAAAACACACAAAAAAAAGTGTCATCACCTGCCATATGACAAGTGATATTTTAATTCCAAAAAAGAGTTGCTGAAGATTTGGAAATTTTCTATGATCTCAGAACTTTGAGAGGGAAATCCATAAGAGAAAAGGGTAAAAAGAAATCTGTCTTCAGATACCCAGCTATCTTCCTCATTCAAGGTTATCAATTAACTACAGGGCTATTGTTAGCCTTACAGGACCCATTTTTCACCATCTTACACTAACATCCTACATTTGCAGGAAATGAGGTATGTCAGATGTCACCATTTACAATGGAAATTACTGCCCTTGAAAATGTTGGCCAAAATGAGAAGTGATATTTTTAACTTGTTGTACCTGTTAGCCTTATGACAACTGTCATCTTCCAGTAAGGTAACAGAAGGGCATTTTGTAAAGGTTTCTACACACAGTTAAAGACTTTGTCACCTCTGGGATTTCAACACCTCCTTAATTACTATAATAATCATATAATAATAATACTAAATGAACCATTTAAAATAATATCTATATTGCTACTGCAATTTATTATCATCATCAACATCATCATCACCATCATGATGGTTTCCAATTATTATTCTGTTCTTATCCCAAACCGTGGGTTTTTCCTTTTTTAGTTCTCCTCTTTATCCCACTGGAATTAGGGAATGAGTGACCAGCCTAACTAGCAGTGCCTACGCACTGCCCTGGTTTTGCTGTTCTTACCCAATATTCCATGCCTCTAATTAAGCCTAAATCGATATCACAAAAAAACCAAAACCAAAACCAAATGAACTCACAAAAACAATACGGGAAAATTACATCAAGAATCCAATTTTGCATTGGATAAAATACCATCTCCAGCTGTGTGGTCTCAGTCCATAGGCACAACCAAAGTGCTGAGCTTCCTCTCTGCTAGGGCATCTCTCCAGTGGTGCAGAATACAATGTACCAGCTGTGCTGGGACCTTGGCCCATGTCCTCCATGGCTGGGCTCAGGAGCTGTACCTGAGCACATCCACAGCCTGGGTTGTGCTGTTGACATACATGGCCTTTCCAGCCCTTACCTCACCTGTCTGGCTGGAATGCTTAGCTGGACCTCTCACTCTCACCTTCCCAGATTCATGGGACTGTTGGCTGGCCCTGGCCACTGTCAAGGACCTTGACAGTTCAACAAATCAGGAGCCATACTTGCTCAAACCCTGTCACCCCACTGGGGTCCTGCTCAGCTCTGCTACCCCTGGGAAACAGCTCTGCCAACTCCTTCCTGATGTATCCTTGCCAAGCTGGCCACTTAAATCAGGACCACCAAACTCTTGATGTGGTGTGGTTTACAATATATTAAGCATGGTAGCAGCCATCACTCCAGCAAGATACATACTTTTGGTGATGTGGAAACAAAGCTCCTAGAAATAAAAGCTGCAGGAATTAGGAAGGATCTCAGGCAAGACGTGCTGTACTTTCACATTAAATAACCCATAACAACTCACATGTGAAAATTGAAAATAAAGAAAAAATTAACGGTATCTCTTTATTACAGTTGTCAATGGATAAAAGTGGGGAAAAAATAGCTCACAAAGAGGCCACTAACAAAAAATACAGATGGGTCAATCAAACATTCTGCAAGCTCTACACCAACAGGGTCATATACATTCTACGACCATAGGAAATTGCTGTCTTATGCCACCATGTCCGCACCATCACTTAATTTTCAATTTTCTTCATTCTCTATTTCTATTCCTTCGGCCCATTTTTTTAGGTACTAGACGGGCAAGATACAACATGTATTACAGTTGACTAGGAGCTACATATGTGCTGTTTGGCTGATTAGTAAGTGAGCTGAATAGCCAGCTGGCAGGCCAAACACTCTCTTGAATTTGTATTGTGACCTTTTACAATTTTGAGGATTTTTTTATGTATGCCCTGAGTGTTAAACGACCACTACACTTTTCTATCGGTATAGAGCACTGCTATTTTTTAGATTGTGCCTCTCCATTTTTGTGCAATTGAAATTGGCCAAGATTCAAAATTATTATGGTGAAGAAATAAGAGTCTGGCAGAATGACTAAATAAGCCTTATTTTTTTAAGAAATTGGGTTTAAAAATTAAAAGTGCATGTGAGACACTTTTTCATGACTGATTGACATGAATATTAACAGAAGACTATGAAGTATAAAGCTTTGAAAAAAAAAACCAAAACAAAAAAAACCAAAACAAAACAAAAAAAAAAACCAGGGAAAAAACCCACAGAAAAACCTCAATAAAGCCCAGATATTAACATATAATGGGAGGGGGAAAAAAGTGATCTGAAGCAGATTTGGGAAAAAAAAAAAAAAAAAGCATTTTCCAGTGCAGGTTTGACTTTTCAGGTATTCCATCTCCCCTGGAGAAATGCCAAATCAAAGAATAAGAAAGAAGCCAGCTGATTTATAAGCTAGCTAACAGTCTTTTTTGAGCTATTGTGGCATTGTAACAGTCAGAGATCTAAGATCAAGCATTTGAAAGAGTGAGAGGAATCTCAAGCACAGCACTATATCTAAAGTCTTTCAACCTTCGGAGCAGCTCAAGCTGCAGCAGTGCCTCAGGAGAACGGCCAGTACAGGTGAAAGACAGCAACCCATATTTATATTACGAATTGAGGCAGCACATAGAGAGGGATATTTGCACCCTGAAAAAGAGCTGCTGGCTGCGCTGCTTGCAATGATGCAATTCCTTCTGCCTTGCAGACAGAAGGGGGTTGGGAAGCCTGATCCAAATCATTCAAGGAAAAATAAAGAAATATTCCTTCAGTATGTGCTCAAGTACCCAAGCATACCCTGTTGGGAAAAATATACTTTTCCCAAAAAGGATATCAGCCCACTGAGTAATAGGCATAAGGGGAGGAAGCCACTGCTAATGAGACCAAGTGATCATTCCAGTTTTTGCAGCAGGGCATATAAAGGTTGAAGAGCAATCTACACAGTGCCAGATTCATTGCAACAAGTGAGGTAAAGATGGTTAGAGGTTTAATTTTACTGGCTTCAACTATGAAATAGGTGCATGGAATCTAATATACCAATCTACCAAATTTAACATTTTACCAACCTAACAAATCCAATGGTCTACCAACTTGAATACAGTGGTCAATATCTCAAGAGAGATAAAAAGTCATGATTGTAGGGAAAAAGCAAACACAGCCTAATGAGATTAAGGAAACAAATGACAAATATAGTGTTACAAAGGCTGCAAAAAGTTATTTTCGTATGGCAACAAGCTGTCCTCTTCTGTCCAGTGCTACTCATTTTTGAAAATATTTCTATAATAACATAGCTATGCAAAATTGTGCTAGCTTTCTACCTTGTCCAAAATATACAGTGACTTTGGTCCTAATAATGTTGAAAGTAGTCAAAGAAGTTTCTTTCAGGAACCCCTGGAGAAAAAAAAAATCTGGTTCTTTTTATGTATATATGCATTTGATTTAAAGAAAGATATTGATCAGTATGAGCTCATGATCTGGTAATCTCATGTTTGCACTAGAAATTGATGGGTTTCCTTAGTCTCCTTACTCAAAGCCAAAAAATAAAAAGTACTCTTAAGAGTACAAAAATACTATATGACAGTCAGTAGAGAAGAAAAGCCTGAAGCTTTCCAAATACTATGGAATCAGAGTGTGTGTTTACATTGCAATATGAAAACCTGGTGTAAAAATGAAGACGTAGAGTAGTGTGTTACATTTGTATGGTGAAACTGATATTGGCAGGATGGAATATTCTGGCCACAAATAAATAAACAAACCCCATTTTGTTACAGTGTCTTGTGTGCAGTAATATATCATGGTTGTTGTTTTCTATGGCTTAGCTCTGTAAATGCAAAATAATGTTCAGAAAGGATGGATAGGCAAAGCTGCCACATATTGTTCTGATTTACTCCAGTGGAAGAGGTTTGTCCTCTTGGTTTCCTCTGGTGAACTTCTGAGACCTTCCAAACATTTAATTTTGGCAGGATTTCTGCAGTCACTTGGGTTGACATATTTTCATCTTGGTGATAAAAATTCTGCTACTCACATCACTCTTTCCATCTTTTTTGACCAGGATACAGAAGGTTGTTTGGCTGGGTTTTCCTTTTTGTTTCAGAAAGGAAATCTGAGGAAGGAAGATCTTCCTCAAAAGATCATCTCATGCTTATTGCAATGTTCTATTGATTTTGTGCCACTCTATTTATGAGAAGCCAACACATGCATGGATGAAAGGAGTAGCTACCCTGGGACTACCCTGGTTATAGACAAATGAGCAGCAAAAAAGACAAAGTGAATTTGATGTTAAGCTAGCTCTTATCATACACTGTTTCTTTTCATTGAAATCCACTCTTCAAAAATCTGTCATCATGTTCACATGCTGTTTGCTTTCCCAGTTTTCCTAGGGTAACTTTACGACACTTGTATCCCCAGTCATCTGTTCTGCACATGCTGGATATTGAGTTCTGGGCCTTTTACAGCGGTTCCGAGAGCAAAGTGGGGAGAGAAAAAGCACAGGAGTTTGTCTGCAGAAACTGCACTCACTTCTCTGCATTCCCTCCCGTGGTCTGTGTTGTCTGCAGTGGTATCTTGAGAGGCTACCTGGAACAGAGGCAAGACAGCGTTAAAGGAATAAAGTACATATTTATTAAAACGGTCTCCAAAGGATACACCTTGGGTAGTACAAGAGCCCAGCCTTGGCTACACCCAAAATGGACACTGGGCCAGGAGTCTTCACACTTTTATAAATTCTGGTCCATTTACATATTGGGGTTAATTGTCCAATTACAGCTTCAGGTTTTGAAGTCTCATCCTGCCAGATTGCGCTCCTCAATTTGTTGTTGTTGACGCTTTTTGGGCCTGAGGCTGCAACAGTGTCCTTGGTTCTCGGGCTGGAAAAGGATTGTTTTGTCTGACTAAACTGTGAGGAGAACTTGCTAACACTTTTTATGGGATTCAGAGTTATATACTAATGCAGTACAGAATCTGGAAAATATGAAAGCTAAAACTTAAGGCATCAGCACCACGGACAGCAGGAGAGAGCTCTCATTTTGTTTTAGCTAGCTTTCTTTCATTAGCTGGGGCCAGAAGTTTTCTGGAATTGTTCAGCAACTCTTCAGTCTGGGAATACCATCATCTGGGGGTCCCCCAAGCTGCACTGCAGCTGGAACACCAGATGCGAGCCCCAGAGGGACTGAGAGAAAGCTGAGTTCACACCCACAAAGAAGACTCTCTCTCCCATCCACAGAAGGACTTTCTGAATTTGTCAGCTGTTCAGAACAATGAGAAGTTCCATGGTTTAATACTATTAATTTTTTCATGTTTTTAAGTACTTTGCGTGTGAAATAAACAGTTTTTCAGCTTTTCTCAAAGGAGATTTACCTCCCAAACAGTTTGGGGGAGGGGAAGCTTGAATTAGCTTTCTAGAGGAGACCTAGTTTCAGTGGAACATGCTGTTTTACAATGATATCTTAATCTCTGTCTACTAGCAAGAGTATAAAAAGTATTATTACCTGTGCAATTACTTTCCTACAAGAAGTAAAAGTGAAGCATATATTTTTAACATGTTTCAGTGATTTAAATATATTTTTAAGATATTTAATTTATTGAAGTGATTTATTTCCAATTTTCCCATAACTAATTATTACAAGTAAGCAGTAAATTATCTAAAGGCTTATAGCTTTATTCACTTGAAAGAAATGTATATTTAAAAAGCCCACAGAAGTATTTATTTTTCAAATTCTATTTTCTTTTATCAAAAAAGAATAACAAAAATTGGAATAAGGCTGCATGTGCATCTGACTGAGAAAGCCATATGAAAGAAATACAAATTCTTATGATGAATCTTGTGTTAGCTCTCATTCATGCTCTGGCATGGGAAAAGTAGACACTGCATCAGATTTGCAAGTTGAAGACTCATTACCTCATTCCAAAATGGTCAGTTCCTACCTACGTCCAGTTGCTCTGTGAGCAATGACTCTGAAGCTATCTATGAGAATAAATGTGCCTAATAAATGCTGCCAAAGAACCTGGCTTGTACTTACTCTATTCTGATCAGCAAAGAGCCGTTGGGTTTTTCACTGCTGACCTGGTATTTATAGATTTATATAAATATATTATTCCAAAGTGATTTCCATTTTGTTATAAATCCTTCTAAGAATATTTTATTATTGCTATGATTTTTTTTCATGTCTTTTTAAGTCTTTAGTCAGATCAGTATGGGGTTTACATCTTTGTCCTCTGTTCCAGCTTCTTTACAAAGCAACAGGGCAGTTGAGAAATACTATTCAGGGTAATATAGCAAACTAAATCTCAGTGACCTCTTTATTTCTTTTCTATTTTCTCTTTCCATGTTTTAAATTTTTTTCATTGGTTGTCAGTATGCTTTTTCAATGATTTCTGCAAAATGATACATTAATTAGAAGGCGGAAAAAAATTCTGGACTTCAGGACATTTTAGGTAGTTCATAACACTAAGGCATGAATTTTCTTTTTGTACCTATTATACTGACTATCCAAATAAATATTTCAACTCCTGTATTATGGAAGTGGAAGAGGAAGAGGAAGAGAAAATCATTGCTTTTACCATCGATCTCCAGTCAATTTAAGGAAAATAATTTCTTAGTTCACTTGCTGTTAAAAAAATTTGTTTCAAATATGTTTTGGAAGCTCTTGCATTTTGCAGGTTTTGTTTTTCACAGATAAGTTGTATATTATTGCTTTAACAAACTTACTGTACTTATGACTATTCACATAGATGATTCACTACATAGAAGCTTGTATTTGAGAATGTTTTTAATTTTTTCATATATGTTATTTTTTATTTAGCTTCATTGCAGTTCTATTCACTTAGTTCCCTACAAAAGATGCAAAATAAAGTGCAGGAATTTGTTAAGCAATCTTCCTCTACGAAGAAAAAAAAAGACAACAAACAAGCTAATGTTTAAAACTTCATTTAGAGAAGGAAAAAAACCCATAAGGTTAATTAAGAACCTTAACTGAGGCCTGAGCATCTCCTTTGCAGTCTGGTGAGTCACTTCAAGAGAACATCACACTGAGCCAGCAAAGTATATGCTTCTCCAACACAGGGTGTTCACAAAGGTAGAGGCTCACATGAAAACTAGTTTTATGCTCAAATGAAAATGAAATGTGCCGTTACAGACTTGGGGCTATTTTTCTCAAAGGAGCCCAAGGACACAGCAAGTGACCCTTCATGGCACAGTGGTTCCCAAATCTTCCCTTGGGGTGAGACAGCTCCCTGCTCACACTGATGCAGAGGGTGTTACTTGCTCGGAAAGCCAATGCTGTCTTCTTGGAGAACAAGGGTGAAAAAATATTCTTGTGAAGTTGTAATTAGTCTGTTTTGAACCTGCGCTGAATGTAAGTGAAAGGCTTGTATCAAGCCCTGGCAGTATGAGTAATCAAAAGCCACAACTAAAAGGGCACCTTTTATGTTTTGGTAATTGTCCCCATGTGGTGCTGTGACTAGGTGAATAAAGCAAAGTGTGCTGTAACCTAGGGGGGTTGGTTTTTTTTCCTCTTTCTGTTTTTTACTACTGAACGTGAACATCCTGATGTGTTTTGGAGGGACTAATCAGAGGCAGAATTCCACTGCAACTTGGCAAAAGCCTGTAAAAAATGGATTGATTAAATAACTGGTGTTATCTGTGTGAGCAAGTGCTCCTCCCAGGTCACATCAAGTTCTAAGCTTAACAAGAGCTCAGTGTGAAAGCAAGATCTTTTCATGTCCCTTGCTTTCCTCTCATATCTTGTTTTTTCTACTTCCATTAATCATTTTCAGATACTTATGTAAGAGTTTGAGTGACAATGAATAGGAATTTCCAGTTCTTTACTGTTATGAATCTAAGTTTGTCAAAGGCCTTATATTGTTAAAGTGCACATATTTTCCATTACAGCTAAAAATCTATGTATTTTAAATACTAATTTGATAAGTGTATGTGACTATGGAATATTGTTGTTTTTATAAAGGCAAATGTCTATTAAATATTTAATGCTGGTCCAAAATAGATTGTTATTTTACTCTCAGTAACAAATTTTTCCTTGAAACCTGCCTGTGTATATTCATAATAAATTAAGTATTCAGAAAATACTGGACTTCTGGTGAAGCTTTTTTTTTCTCTAGGCAAAATCATATCAAGCGGAACACTTTATTTTTCTGAAAAGAAGCCCACAGATAACTCACACAGATTTGGAGACTGCCATGAGGAATAAGAAACAAAAAAGATTAAGGGCATGAAGACATTTTCAGGCAAACTTTTTGTTAGTACTGCTGGCATGTATGGAGCTATTACTGTTGTCAAATCATAAAGCTGCTTTGCTGATGATTTATAGATTACACTAAATTGAAATACAGTGTTTTTTCAGGAACTGTTTTATGTTAGACCTTTATCATATTGCATCATTCTCAGTAAAGGATGAATGTGGATTAAATAGAATGCTGTAATTCCTGTGAGATTCACAGCTGAGACATAGAAGGAAGGCCACAGAAAGCAATCAGATTAATTTAAAAACAATGTACAAGCTATAAAAACTCTTTGGTGCTCTGCTCCTTATCTGGTATTCTCCTCTACCATCTGATTACTCTATGAGCCTCTTGTAGATGAGCCTTCATATACGTCACCATTAAAGAGCAGAATATAAATGTGAGTGATGATGTGCTGCTGCAGTGTTAGAATACTCACTTGTTAGCTGACATTGGTATCTGCCCCACTCACGGCAGTTTTTAGCATTGCTTCCAATACATCTGTCATGTCTTCCTCTGTGCAGGCAAATTGAACAAATGGAGCACTGTGCTTCCACAAGCTGATTAGCAGGAGACTCAGAATAGTCTGCATAGACGGAGTTGGACACTTGAATGACACATGCACAGCTGGAACATGTTGAGTAGAGCGTGTGGAGTAAACAGCATTGCCAATTTATGTCTGCGGAGCCCTGTGTCTGTTTTCTTTGGCAATTATTATATTTTTCTTTCTAGGTTTTTCCATCCTTGACAGAATGACTAATGTGGTCACAGATTTGCTGTCACTCTTGCAAATTCTTGGAAAAAGAAGGCAAATCTCCTGTATGAAGCAAAATTCTGTCTGAAGCAAAATAGCAGAGGACATGACTGTCTCCAGTATTTTTTTTCAACACCGTTGTCTGGGTTTTCTTTAATGTTTTTCTTCTTTTAGAATTTTCTTGCTGTATTGTGGAATTTAGTAGATATAGAGTAGCACCTCATTGCATTCATTGCATAGCATTCATTGCACAGACACTGTGCCCCATTATATAAAACATAGGCAGCACTCTCTTCACAAACCACAACAAGATCTAACAGCATAGGAACAAATAGAAGTTAATTAAAAGTGCAAGTAATTAAATAAAAATGACCTTAATTTTCTGTACTGTAAAAGACTCTGTATTTTAAAAGTATGAAGAGAAGTAATTCTGCAGCCAAGAAGCACTGACTTTAGAATGATGGGTTAAAAGGCCCAGATTTTTACTTGTACAAGTCTTGAGCTGAAATTTATGAACCAAAGCAAGAACCATGAGTTTCAGACACCACACATAATTCTCCTTCTAGAAGGTCAATTTACAAGTTACCCAGAAGCCACTACAAATTAGGGGAAATGGTTGCAGTAAGAGATAATTTTATAATACAAAATGCTAGCCAACAAATTCATTAAAAATGGCATAACGAGACACTGATTTTATAAAAGCTGAAGATTATTTGTATAATTACTGATTTGTGTAAGTACTGAAGATGATTTGTGTAATTATGGTAAATAATTGTATCATCTTACCTGGATGTCACAACTATTATTAATCGTTTATTCTATTGAACATATTTACCTTCATATAATTTTCTCTAATCCTTTTGTACAGCACCTCATTGGAATGGGTATCTAGAACAAAATGAGACAACTCCAAATAATTATGTCATCTTTACCCTAGATAATAAATGTTGCTTCAGTAATAAATTATTTTTTAACTAATACAAAATATATTCAGATGAGATATCATACTTTTGCAATTCTTAGGAGCTGATTGAGAAGAAAGCTGACAGTCTTGTATCTGTTATATATTTGCAGATGTTTTTACAGTATTGGAAATACAACAAAGATCAGCATCCTTTTGCGCTGACCATCTGGATAAAAAAATAGAAGCAAACAGAGTCCCATAAAAAGGTTATACTCTAAAAATTAAAAGGAGACATAGGATGTTGCTCTGAATTGAAGAAAGCATATGTCATCCTAAAAAATAATCTTGAGGTGATTTTATATATTGGTAAGTATGAACAAAGCACTCATTAGTCAGGACTATTAAAAGGGACAATAAACAAGTCAATACGTAGGCAAGACAACCCAGTAGACCCTCTTAGCTGCCATGCCAGCCCATTATGACATAATGCTTGTGGCCAGAGATAAGGGGCTGAAGAATAAGTAGCCTTCATGTTTCCACCAGAAAGTGCAATTTACTTAAACTCATGAAGAAAGAATAGCAGAGGTCAGCAACTGGTAGAGTCAAATGAGTAAGCAGTCGATTTTCTGATTTAGGTGACAGCATGCTCTATCAAATGAAGAGCTCTGTACAGGACCAACAAATAGCTTCGTAAAGCAGTTGCAAAACAAAACCCCAATACAAAATAAAACAAAACAAACAAAACAGCAATACAAAGCAGGAGAAACATTTAGAGTTTCAGTAGCTGTGAATTACACATTAGAGCAGTGAAAGAGATAGCTTTATAATAATGCCATCTTGAAAACAGGACTGACATTGTAAGATTGGAAGTATGAAAGATCACTGGCTACCACCTAATATGACAATGCCAGGCTCATAAAATCTTTTATGACTATGCAAGTATAGGTATACACTTAGATAAATAGGACAGATAAGTATGCATAGGTAAATAGGACTCTAGAAAGCAAGGTCTCTTAGAAGTAGATTATCCTTTCCTTTCATACTAGATTCTCTGTTGACTGTAAACAATATTATTGCTGAAACTGGTATTTATGTTCCTGTGAACAATCTCATTCTGTGTGAATCATCATCTTATAATAAGCTAATGTTTTGCTGGTTGTGTGTTGCTTAGCTTGTGCCACAAGTAACTCCTCATTGGACAGTCACCTGTCCTTTGTGCTCACTGCAATCCAGCTACTGAACCCGTGCTCTCATTTTTCTTCATGCAGAGGGTTTTCCCTAAGGTTATAGTTTAATTTTTAAGCATCTGCATTTTCCATGTTTAAGTAAGTTGTTTTGTAATCAATAAAATTTATTTAGGGAAAAAAAAAAGAAACAAAACCAGAAATACAAAAAATGCTAGACAGCATTAAACATGATTTAAAGGAGGTGGAAGCTTTTATACTGTCACCATGAATAATAGAAATCCAGAGTGCTTGCACACTGCACAAATGTTCTTCCAGTAGATTTTCTAAACTGCAACCATATGCTTGCGATGCAAAAATATCACAGGGAGTACTGTCCTACTTATTACAGCAAAAACAGTGGGGTTTAGATCTTAGTTAGGCAGCAATGTAATGTAGTTAAAAAAGCAAAGCATTCCCTAGAATATAACATCCTTGTAAAATTAAATAGTTGCATTGTTCTCTGACACCTCTGATGTATATTCTCCCTAGTAACCGGGACCTAAAGAGGTTCCCCTGGAGAATAGGGGGTTACAGAGAAAATATGCAGCAACAGAAAAAATGTAAAAATAAGCTTTCTCTTTGCTGATCTTAAAGTGATGAGAAGAGAAAAATAATAAGCAAAGATTGATTGCATGATTTTAAATACAGGAAATTATGAAAGCCTTGTGTGCAGAGCAAGTGAGGAGATTATCGGAGAACGGTACAGTGACAGCTGTTTCAGCTTTATTACATAGCAGAAGTAAACCTGTTGGCTTGTGAAATGCCCCTTTTGTATTTCTAGCACTAACTATCAGCAATTACAGTATGATACTAGAACATATGGCAGTGTAATTGAAGGTGTGGCAAGAAATCAGAGTTAGGCACTTAAGGCCATATGTTCCCCTCTACTAAGCAGAGTGGAGGGAAGCAGATGGGCACAAGTTAAAGCGAGGCACAAAGGGCTGGCATAGTCCACCCAGACAGCAAAGGCAGCTAAGTCACGCTTTGGTTTGAGTCAAAGTGGCGAGCCTTTAGGAATGACCTGGATTCAATCTGAACAAAAGAGAGCTAGCAGAGTGAAAATGGGTAGCTGCTAGACCACAGTGGATTTCTACTGACTATTCTCATAGACCAGCAATGGGTAAATAAGCCAGGGAAATTGTTGACAAGACAGCAAGTGGTGAGGAAAACTGTAAAACAGTTACAGGCCATGAGTTCCTCTCTCCCTACCCTCACATCAGACTGCCATGAAATGTATTTTAAACTAGTTGTTCAGATCTAACAATTGAAATTAGCAAAGAAATTGTTTGGTTACTTGTCTTCCCTCTTCTTGGTCTTAGAAGATATTGCATTATTGTTTAAATCCAGATATTCTCAGGACAGTTTGGGCAGCAGCATCTCAGTTTGAAAATGAACCAGTACCTGTTCCTATTAATAATTATCTGTCTTCTTCACTTCCTTCTAAAATGGATATAAAGCATACTTTCAAGTTACAATGGAAAAACCTTGCACCAAACTTAAATTTAAATTTTGACTACAGACATTGGTAAGAGATGAGGGAAAGGTAATTCATAATTATTTATGTTTTTATTTCTGAGTCTTATTAAACCAGAAGTTAAAGAAAGAAAAATCAAAATGAAATATGCTTCTGTTTTCTTACTCAATAACCTCATTCCTCCAAGATTAGTCTTTGCTTGGGAGTACTCAATATGTGAACAATAAGTCAGTTTTTTGTCAGCAATTGATTTTCGATCATTATCTCTATCCAGTATTATTTGTTATCTGTGCCTTCAGAAAATCAATATCACAATAACTATCACCAACATATTATTCACTATCACATACACTATGTATTGAATCCTATACTAAGGTTTCATTATTGTGATTAACATTGGAAACAGTATTCTGGGGATTTTTTTCTATAGTAAGAGCTAACTGTTTTCTGTGGTGAAAACAAAAGGAGTATTTTACTAGTGTTCCTGAAGAAAATACAAAATACAATAAGAACATTATTTCAGTGCTAAAATCTGAATTTCCATATTACCCTGCATCATGCAGCTACAGAAATCAGGCTACACTTTACCATGAACCAACCTTACAATTAAGTAGTTAACTACTAACTTTGCAATTAAGTAGTTAACTATTAGTAAGACCTCTAAAAATGCACAAGCCAAAATAAAAAATACAATTTTAAATTCATACATACCACTGTTGAGTGGTCTGGCTTGTTTTGGGTTTTTTTCACATACCTGCACTATCTTGTCTCACTTAGTATTAGACATGAAGAACAGTGAGCTCGTTATGCTTCAGCAGGGGGCAGCATGGTATGCAGTTTGCCACTCCATGGTCAGGCTTGAGGTACTAACAACAGGATTTACTAATTAGTATGAAGCTTTGCTGGTTACAGACTGTTGTGTAAACTCTATTCCTATCAAAACAGGCACAGAAGTGCTAGTTCCGTGAACAATCTGCAGGACTTGGCATAGATACAAGACATCAGTAAAGTATCAAAGAGGAAAAAATTAATCACTATTCAAAAAAAAGATTGTGGGATGTAGTGTAGGTTAGGACCTCATTTTTTAATCAGTCCTCAGTCATTAGTACATAAGTGCTTCAGATAATAAACATCAGATTACTACTAGTCTCTGTGATGTGCTGGAGACATCAGGCTGACACAGTGATAAAATGACACCATTCTCTGCCTGCAAAGCTGTTCCAGGGTTTTTATATTGCACAGTTTCCAGACCAAACACTCACATTGAAATCAGTTTTGCTGAAGAATGATGCGTCATTAAGCATGGAGTCTGAATACCTGGTTTTGTGTTATACATTGGTACAATTGGCAAGATTTATATTTAAAATTGATCCTATGAAGGTCAAAAACAAACATAATTAACCCAAAAGTATTTTTTTCATAGATGTGCTGTAGGATCGATACATTTGTTATGAAGGTGTTCTGGGCACTTGCTCTGTCCTGCATAATTGATTATACAGTTGATTTAAAGTGCTCTGATCCTACTTCTATTTTTTTCTTTTTCTTTTTTAACTCAGTACCATGAATGAGCTGATTCTAGTTAGTGCTTAAGAATCTGTTTTACCATGTAATTTCCCTGCCATTCTAAATACACTGTTTTGTTCCTATTACAGAATAAATTAAGGACAGCAGAAGGAAAATTGATTATTAATTTCACTTAAAGCAGAAGAGTAGAATTAATGATATCACAGCTTTCTGATGAGGATGGGTAGTTTCTTAAACCAAATAGAAAAATAGCTCTAACTGTTAATCAATTACACCTGGATTAGGAGATATTACTAGCAATTAATGGTCATGTAGCATCAAAATCAATGAGGCTTGCCAAAGAAATAATGAGGCTCATAGCACTTCCACTGTGCAGCTACTGTAACCTGAAATTATTGGATCAATAAAGAAAGTCCCTTACGGAAAGTGAAGAAGCCTAATTGCAGGCTGAAAAATATTAGGCTAGAATATCCTGAAGAGAGAATGGCCAAAACATACTTGAGCTTTACAGATTAATTAACAATGTGTTTCTGCATAATTTTCATATTGCAAGGGAAAAGAAACATCCTTTTTTTTTTTTTGGCTAATTAATTGTATTCAAAGTAGGTCATGTTACAATTTTGCATGATGTGAAATATGCAGATTTTTAAGATTTCAACATTAAACCAGGTGATACTCAGCAATTTTGCCTTGAGAATCTGAGTTTCTAACTTGGATCTCAAAGCAAAAGTTGGAGGGGGTGGGGAAGAGTGTTTTAAAAATCTACATGGATAAAACTGAATAAATTATTCGTTCAGAACCTACAAAAGCCAAGCACTACGTTTTGCATTTATTCTTGCTAACACATCACAAAATCAACATAAGTGGAGGATTTATGGGTATTTATTTCAGTGTTTTCCATCTTAGAAAAAAGTCTCCTTGTACAGTAATCATCTATCTAAACATTAGTTTTTCTCTGTGGCTGGTGAACTTAGGTTTGTGAGTATTGTCTGTCTCATTTTCTGAAAATGGGGGCTATCAGGGATGATTTCTCTCACAATAGTAGCAAGTGTCAACAAAAAAATGCACCTTGACTTTGTGAAAAATGGCAAACAAAGCATTTTCAGGGTTGAAGGCACATGTATTTGCATATAGGGTCTGTGTGCATGTGTTTTATTCATCCCTACCTGCAATTCCCTGGTCATATGATAAGGGTGCCATAGAAAAATGTTTAAGTAAAAAAAAAACCAAACCAAAAACAAACTAGGAGGTAATTGCAGAGAAAAGGTCAAGAAAATAACCCACTGAGAGTTATAAATGCTCTGGATGAAAGCCACAGCAAATCCAGGTAGGAATCTTCAGGACTAGGATATGAGAAGCTACAAAAAATGAAGGAGTCCCTTGGCCTAGTACTTATATATTCTCCAGTGGATGGCATCCATTTCAGGATCTGGATACAAAATCCAGCAGTGAGTAGTAATAAATGCACTGGCATACAAATAGATAAAGAAATGGTACTATGATAAACTAACACTTCTTGGTGTGATTAAATCTTACAGAAAAAGTATTTAAACATTTCATGTTCTATGGCTATAATGTCTAACACTTAAAATACTTTTCATTGTTTATCTTTACACTCATCGAACATGAAATCCAAGATTTCTGTAAAATTAATTGCTTTTAAAAACCAGTTTTCAAGGAGAACATATGTTAGGGTGTTACGTTTTATTACATACTGGGGAAAGATTAAAATTTATTTACTAGATCTCGAAGCAGCATTTTCTTTGGTCTTGCAGAACCATGGATGTATTATACTGGTTTTATTTTGTTTAGAAGTTAAGAGAAATAAAATAATGCACAAAAAATCTCAGAAAATTCTAGAGTTAAGTCTGACCTTTGTAGAGTTACACCACCAGGGAAGCCAGGTATGTGTAAGCAGGAATAACTGGAATGTCGAATATGTATCAAAACTAAGAACTTTTCCTGAAATATTTTTGAAGTAAAAGAAACTGTGAAACACATTCTTAGCTCAGCTGCACCTCTTCTTTCTTTACCAACAAAATAATTGGTTCTCAATATACCTCTAATAAACTTTCTTCAATTTGAAACACTCATTTGAGGGGGAAAATATGGGTGAGGAAATATGTGTATGCTTGTTACCCAATAAATTTTGTCTTCTGCAGCTGTTGCATTTTATTCACCTTTGTAATTCAGTGCATACAAATGGATATACAGGTAGTATCTGGAAATGCATAGTTCTGAAAGCAGAATGTAACTGGGTATAATACAGATACCCTGACAATGTCTACTCAGACTGTACTAAGGGAAAGAAGAATAAAAGAATGGCCTTTGCAAATTCAGTTATTTATGGTTACTTTATTTGAGCCTGAGTTTTCTCAGGCGAGAAAGCCCAGTTTCTTTGTTCAGCAAACCCAACTATGTAAACTTCACATTAACAAGTCTCAGGATTAACCTCTGATTCTGTGGAAAGTCAGCAAAAACATTCAAACATTCAAGAGCTCTGTGAAGTGGGCTTTTAGCTCCACTTTCTTTCCTTATGCATTACTGCATCTTAATGTAAAAAAATAGCATTTTTTTGCTCATTAAGAGAAATTTTTCATTCAGTTTTCTCATAGCATAGAAACCAGGTAACTTTCTTTTATATTTTTGCCTGCTAGAATATATTTGTCCCCTCTATTTTGAGGGGACAAAATTTGTGCTTCTGCCCACCTATATTGTCCATGTTCATCTTCTCTACTGGTAAATATCTTCTAAATATTTTCTAAGTAGTATCAGACTTGTCAAAGTGACTAAAACCAGCCAAATTATTGATTACCTATCAGAGGAAACACTACAGCAGATCTTATAGTAAGTGAAATTTTATCTTCTTTCACCACTGCAAGACTATGTTTAAATTTCCCTTACATAATACACTGGAAATACATCTATGAGATAAAAAAAAGTGTTCTCCAGGATTTTAATTTGGCAAGACAAAAGAGATGCAGCCTAATATGTTGTCTTCCCTGCCCCTTCTCATTATGCTTTTGCATCCTGTCAAATACGTGTAGAATTTTCAGAGATTTTCTTAGGCAGCCTGCAGGGTCTCCATTTAATATACATCCAGAATTTTAAAGGCTTATTCTTAATGTTTTTTTTTTTCTTTTTTTAAACTTCCTTTCATTTTCTCTGTCTATAAATTCAAACAAAGACACCTGTCCACTGCCTAATATCAAGATTTTGTCAAAGTCAAATTCATTATGAGTGTGTAAAATTCTTAAGAGAAGTCAGGATAATCAGGGAAGGATTGTACAGCACCACATACTGGGTGGATACAATGTCCAAAGATGGAGGATGAAGTATCCAGGACATTGCATCCACCCAGTATGTGGTGCTGTACAATATAAAATTGTAATGCATTGTCTAAAACAGCAGTCCCTGGTTATATTTACATCTTATCATAGACATACACATGCTTTGTTTAGGTTTCCAATCTTCTTTTCAATTCTACTCTTCTTCAGAATAGCTCATGTATACAGAGTATTTTTTGTCTGGAGTTTGGTCTTCTGCTTAGTTTGGGAAGAGTCCTTTGTCTTCATCTCTGCATTTTCCCCCCATGTTTTCTTCTAAAAAAAAATTAAAAGGGTAGCTTTGTTATGAAATCAAAATGTCTTTGATTTCATAACACCTATATTTCATTTTTTTCCCTTTATTTTTCTTTCAATATTGCATAGTTGATTCTGAGTTTCTTTATGTCCATTAAGGGACTTGTGGAACACTTATTGATATTTTGAGCACAAATCAAACTGTGGCAAACTCTTATTCACATCCATCAGTTCAGAACTTGACATATGAGACTGTGTCCTATGCATTATGATTTTGTTAGACAGCTCTGAGATAATTTCAGTAGGCTTTGGTTTATTAAAGAACAGTTTAGTTGTCGAATCAGTTTGACAATTGTGTTCTTCAACTGTCATGTAGGGGAAAGGGTGTACACAATGGTCAAACCTTTATGTACAGACTGAGATGCCTATCTTAAATTCCCAGTATGCTGTTCTCCATAAGAGTTATTGATAAAAATCTTCAATTGCCTCTCCACTGACTGTAAGCTGGATGTGCAATAGACAAAATGCATCTCACTCAACAATACCTGAGGCAAACAACGTTGAATAAGACACCCATAACAAATAATAGACTGCTCTGCCAATAAAAGTAAAGTAAAAGCATCTTCTTTCTCATCTGATGTACATCATGTCACAACTTCTCATAATCCTGAGCTGATTATTCTTTTGAATGAAAAGCTGATTGAATCCATTGACCCAAGCAGACTCACTTTCTCTTTGCTGCTGAAGAGATTAGCAAGTTATTGTTCAAAGGAATTTATAAAATTCATCCATTTTTGGTGTTATGTACACCAGTGTGTACAATCGAAACATTACAAATATTAAAGGGTGAAAAAATCATACATTAGAAACTACAATACGTTTCCATTCTCTGGCGCTGATAACACACACAAAGTATTCTTTGCAAAATACTTTCCATGTATGCAAGTAGCTAAATACTACAGTTACCACTCTAGCTCCTCTTGAAGTATGTAGGCATAGATAAGATAAACTTTACTCACCTTGCTTCCATCATACTAGATAAAAATGACATTTACTTTCAGTTATCAATAAGGCTAAAGAGTATGTTCATTTAGTCTAACAATTTGCATAAATCTGAAATAATGCCTGCATTGAATCTAATAATTTTTGTATGAGTAAGATCTCTTTCAGACAAACACTCTTTCAAAGAGTTCGAGCGGTGGCAATCCTACCTTTTATGGTGAGCTATTCTAACAGCTAATTATTCCCACTGTTAAAATTTGCACCTTTTTTCCACTTTTCTTTGCTCAAGATGCTGCTTGTTCAAGTTGTTATGCCTTTGTTTGCCAGATTAAAGACTGCTTGGGTTCTTTGTTGTTTGTGTACTTGATGTGGACTCCTGAGGGTGACATTCACAACTTCTCTGAAATTTCTCCACCTTGTGATCTACACCTACCTACTAAGCAAAGTCAAAGTAAAGGGGGGAAATGAAGAAAAGCAGGTATTCTCAACTAAATGAGTTGATTTCAGAGGCAGGTATTCTTTTTCTCTCTTGAGTGATCTCTCCTAGAAAATCCATTAATAATCGTCCTTATGTTATATTTCCTATATTTCAAAAATAGCTTCTTTTATCATTATTTTAATCTTAAAAATCTAAAGAGATATAAATTTTTTGCCTGTGTGTTGTGATGTAAGTGAAACTGTAAGTAATGGTGTGTTCTAGTCACAAGTAAATTAAGTTAGAAGCAAAACATATCTGACTAACAAAGTAACAAAAGGGCAGACTCGTGTGATGCTTTTCAAACCTTTTGGCCAAGGCTTTTCTCTCTAAGAAATGCATACTAGATTTCTCTGTGTTAGTCACTGTCAGAAATGATGATGAGTGAAAGAAAGTCAGAAGCCAGGAAAGTAGAACAGATAACCTTCATATGATGCTTTCGAGGACACAGTTTAATAACAGTAGAGTACTGTAGTGGTTTACCACTCTCTTTTCACCACTCATGATGCAAGTGTTACAAAAATCCAGAAATACATGCTGCTGGCTAGGTTTTCATTTGACCACCTCAGAAATGGAATTAATTTTGCTTGGTTCAATATGGTGATAAGTTGCAAATAATTGTAGAAGCAAACATATTCAATTGAAAACTTTTGGGCAGCTAAATGAAATGTGGCTATTTAAATGACTATTCAGGTTGTTTATCAGCAGTCCATTGTGGTGGGTATGTCTCCCTGGCACAGCTCAAGTTGCACAGAGGTGATATAGTTCAGAAGACAAAAGTGGCATAACTACCAAACTGCATCCCTCTTTATGTGCTAAGAAAGCCTCCTTCTTGCTTCTGTATGGTGCATGGGCACTCAGTGTTCCCAAAGTCTCAGGACACTTTACTGCATTGTTGAAGAGAAAATCCAAAGTCTCAGGACACTTTACTGCACTGTTGAAGAGAAAACCACACTCTTTTTATCTCACAGGTTGTCAAAAAGGGCTGTTCCACCGAGACAGTGAAACTGAATAAACCTATGTAAACATATATCCCCATATAAAATAACTGACTTTTTGAAGACCTAACTCCCCATCTAATTGGAAATAATGTGTTAAAGTTTGTTAGTTTGTTGTGGATTTTTTCACCCCAGCATAGTAAACAAGTATTTCAAGGTACTTAAACCAGGTTAAATCAGAGAAACTTATTTATAAGCAATCAATAGATAAGCAATAATGGCTGTGAGCAGTAAAAATGCTTTCCACAGTCCAAAAAGCCCTGAAAAGCTGTTTCCATGCAATGTGTTTGACAGAAAAGCATAGTATGCAAAGGTATTTGAAAGTACTTAAAAGTTCTTTTTTACCTTACTTCAGAAAAACTAAAATCAACTAGCACTTCAAAGTCTTTTGTTTGGAATGCTTTCTTATTCCAAATTTGCATCATTATTATAGTCTGGGTTTATTTAATCAATGCAGCTACATGTTAAACCTCTATCCACCTTCTGAGCATGGTGAAGAGTATTTGTTTCATGTTTCTAAGGAGATTGTAAAACATATGGGATCCTCTGAGGCATTTCAATAATTTTACTTACTTTTTTCTGATCAACTAATATTTCTTCGGAGACACTTTTTCCCCTTATAAAACTGTCCTGCCTCTTGGCATAATATAATTAATTGAGGGGTTTTTTTAACAAAAGAGCTATCCTTTAAGTAGAAAAAGGTATGACACTAAGGCTTTTTTGTGTACTGCAGTTCATTTATTTATACTAGAATGGAAATTAAATTAAAGGAAGACCAGTATAATCTTCTGATCAGGATTTTGTAAAGCCTGTTGATTGTACAATGCATATAGCAAATGAATTATCTTGCAATGATAAAGACAATGATAGTATCTAAAATGTTACTAAATGTTGGACCCCACAAAAATATGTTAACTGATAAACATAGCTGAGTGAATTTCATAATCCTAAAATAGGCAGATTAGATAAAGTATGTCTTGACCTTAGATGAAAAAACACATTATATTGTATGTTTGTCAGAAAACTTTGTTTTGAAACCTGGAAAAGTGAAACTATATGTAATTTTAAAAAGTTAAAAAAAGAAAAAAAAAAACAAAAAGAAGAAATTTGGTGTACCAAAAAAACTAAGTATGCAATAGTCTTGAGGGAGGACAGAATGAGCACACTTCTGAGAATGTCATCTTGCCTGCAATATAAAACACATTTCTAAGAGGCTGGCATTCTCACTGATCTACCTTTAGGATGATGAGTGAACTGGCTGACAGTTTTTTCTGTTTTCTAAGAGCATTTATCATTGCATAAGTAGAACTGCAGAGAAACACCTTTTCCAAATAATTTTACTAATTTTCTGAGCCTAACCACATCATCTAGCTGAAGTGCAATTTTTTTTGTACTAAAGCCAACTCCAGACAATGAAAGCTGACAGCAAGTTTTTGTTTTGACAAATACAATATTTTAATTACTATGACTACTAAATGGCTCATAAATTATTACCAATTTGAACACAAAAATCAAATTTAGAAGTCCTTTGTCTCAGTTCTCTAGTGCTGTAGAAACAGACTAGAAATAGTCTAGTGTCTTCTGTTTTCCAGTTTCTAAAAGTTTTCCTTTTCCTACAGGCACTGTTAGCCTTTTTGCATCTGACTTTTGAACCCTGCTAAAAGGCAAATAGACAGGACATGCTTCCTTGCTGGTTCTGTAAATATTTTACTAGGTTTTAGATCAAATAAATTAAAAATCAACATCCTAAATCTTCTAAATAAGGTGTGTCCTAAGTAAAGCCTTCCATGAAGACCAACTGGATTGCAGCACAAGCGCTACTGAATATTCATACGATGATTGTGGCAACACTCATTGCTTTAGGGTTGTTCTGAGTATTTTCTGATATAATTCCTCAAATATACTGTTAACTGAGGACTATCAATACATTATTAATTCTGTTTCTTTCAGAAAGTTAGTTTAGACATAATAAAATAATTACTCCTTTCTGACTGTCTTTCAGTGAAGTTACATATATGCTTTTCTGTCATTGTTTTGATTTGTTAGTACGTGCTGATAACACCACAACCTAAGAAGTCTACATGAAAATTAATTAGGCTGTTTTTTATGGGTGAGTATGTGAGGAGATAAATGGTTCATGATAAATGAACTCTCAGGCCACAAACTGGAGCATTTATTGATTCACTGGCCATTTATCCTGGAATTTACTCCCTAGAAAGAAGAATATTGCTACATACTTAAATAAAGGTTTTGAGTATTATGCTAACCTTTCACCAGACAGTAATAAGTGCCCTTACCAAACTCATTCTGCTTTGCTTCCCATTCATTTTGCTGTCTTCATCAGCATTATTATCCACTACAGAGGCTCAGCAAATTTTAATGTGTTTATCTGGAATATAAAGTTTTAAGATCCAACCTTCACACATTCTTTATAACCTCATGGTGTCTAACAAAAAATATACAAATGCTGTATAAATTCAGATATCTGTATCCAAGTACACTTTAAATGGGGATCCCATTTCAGTCCGAAAAGTTACAATCTGTTGGGCTTTTTGAAGCATTGGTAGAGCTTATTATGCAATATCAGATACAGTTTTAATATTTGATATATAGACAGATTAAATATTAGTTCCTCATATAGTTTCTAACACATATATGCACAGTTAATACCCAGCATTTATGCTTATAAAATAGTTTAGACATAAGGGATTGTTTAACTCTATGGGGTTTTGTTGCCTTTGGCTAGTCTAGATGTACTTAATTATAAGATTTAAATTCACTTGGGATTTGTAAACCATTAAGGCACAAAAAGCAGAATAGTCACAGCAAGGTTTACATTTAGAATATGTTTTAATTGCGGATAACACTCTTTTTTTTTCTTTCTTGTTTTTTAAACTCCTCCCCTCCAGGGTCTTCCTAGAGTTATGAACTTAGTTGCCTGAGAGAAAAACTATTTTAAAAAAGAAAGTAAGCCATGGAAATATTTATCATTGGAGAGTATCTAATCTTTAAGGAGTGCATTCTTTAACATGGATTCATGAGGGACATGTGCATGAAAGTCAACTATCACGTTTCAGATACTTGGGAAAAAAATAGTGGCTCTCAAAGAATGCTGAAATAGTGGGGAAAGGATGGCATCAGACATATGGTTTCTGGAGTGGTGGTCAGTAGTCAGGCCTTTTCAGCAGCACAGGTCCTTCTGGAGAGTGTTTCTTATATTGTTCACTGACAATCACTTTAGACACTAGTTTTAGTTGTCAAGTGAAAGATTTTAAAGAACGCTTTATTTGGTTATGCGGAGTCTAGCAGTAGCTAATGGAGTGAGACGGAAAAGAAAACTGATTTGGTTGATTTGGAAATTTGAGGGCTAAAAAGACAAGGAGGAGGAAGATCTCTAATAAACCATCTGAAATGGAGAAATATTCACTGCTCTTGCTGGCCCTAGAAAACTTGTCATTAATAGCACAGAAGGACAAGGACATCTGACAGATGTCAAATGTCCAAAGCTTCCTTGAAGAATTTTGCACAGGAGAAATTCTTGGTCTTAAAGAGGATATTTTTTCTAGAATGAGTTACTCATACTTTCTGTTTTAGTAAAGAACAGTTGCTTTGACCTGAAACAAGTCTTCCTTCCCTGAAAGGCTTGCCTAGGGTCCCCTTCCAGAGCAAAAAAGAATTTCAAAATCCACTAAGCTATACTGCTTATGCTATATAGAGAGAGAGTACACTACATGTAAAAAAAAATAAAATGGTTCGGTAGTGTGACACATTATTTTTATTGGCTATTCTTGTCCCTAGCCATTAGATTTTAATAGCTATTACAACCAAGATCTAACCATCATGGTGGGTATTAATTGATTATATCAACCAGTGTCTTCCTGGCACTGCCAATTTCATGCTCAATTTAACCCAAAGGCCTGAATTCACTTATCTAGCCAGCAATGTCTGGTTGGACTAACAAGTCTGAGGTGGATAGATTTTAAATTTCCTTTGGCACTTTGTGTTAGGAAAGTGGTGTGCCTTAACCACATTTCTCTGAAAGACTTTGTTCTTTTGATACTTTCTTTAGTATTTATTTACTATTGCTTCAAGTTTTTGAGAATTCTTTTGAACTGAGACATAAGGTCCATTACACTTAGGAAGAATTTAAGAAAAATCAAGATTTGAAAAAGTGATGACATTTATTTATACTTGAAATTACATGTAAGTGTCTCCTGTGTGTGCTATTCATAGTGACTTTAAATCACCCCTTCAGAAGTTCAATTCACCCCAGTACAAAACCCCCAAGGATTTGTTCTGTAAGGGAATAGTCCCTTGGTCTCTATGCCCATTATTCCCCAGAATGTTTAATGGCAGAACCTTGGTTTTACTAGTTAAGTCTATTGAAAAGACAACAGTTTCATCGAACATGCTGATGAATGTCTGCGTCACAGTGGTGTAAAAATGGTGATTAGAGCATGCTGGTGGGAAATGGAGAGATTTATATCTATTGCAGGTAGAACTCGTTCTGAAGGTGAAAGGATTTGTTGTTGCTTTCTCAGCTGTGCTTTCAAATAGATCAAGTGTGATCTAGATGCTATGCCGCTATGGAGACGAGGACCTGAGTCATGTAAGAAAGAGAAATCATTTATATAGAAGTCTGAGGTTGGAGATAACCAATAGAGCAGATCTTGAAAATCCCTGTTTGTTTTTTTTTTTTTTTGGGCAGCCTTCAGAATTTTATCATATAATGTATTGTCATATGGGGTCATTATATCAAGAAACAGCAATTTAGGAAACTTCAATTGAGCAACAATTTTTTAGATAATCCTGAGTTAGTAATTAGATTTATCTGTCCTCTTAACATGTAAAATTTACAGACAAAGATCACAAGGAAAGATTCATACAAAACAGAACTATCAGAAAGGATATTTACCTTGTTCAATCAAGTGTGATTAAAACCATCACCAAAGTAAACACAAAAATTAAATCAAACCCTTACACTAAAATAAAAAAACAACTAATCTTTCCTTACAAATGAAATGGCATATCTAGACTGCCAGGGCCAATATCATGTCATTTGTATATCTGCAACATAATTGCAAATAAAACAAATGTAGCTGGTTGAATTAACTTCTGTGACTGATTTGAAGCACTATTTTGCATTTTTATGTGTGCATAATTTATTTATTTTTACTAGGGACAGTCATTTCATGATTTTTGAATTATATACTTTTCAGACTAGGTGCCAGCTGAAAAAAAAATGGAGAAGTCAAAGTAAGTAAACATTCCTAAAATTCATACTTAACCAATCATTTGTTTTAAAAAAAGATAACTCCGAAAATTTAGCAAGGTATAGAAGCAAAACTCGATTAAAATCTGATACTAAAGCTTAAAACAGCCAAATAAAATAACAACAGAAAGCAACAACAACAAAACAAATGAGCTAATAAAACCATCTAGCTAGATAAACCCTCTCTGATTCTTTAATTAAGAAGCTAAACTCCTGTCTCTTTAAGGTCTTTACACTGAAATTCCTTTAGGAATCCGTGAGCTTTCTGCTGAATTAAGCAGTCAGCACTATACTTACAGAATGCCATAAAAAGTACTGGAGAAATAGTATTGAGAATAGTACCTGCTGGAATTCTGCATACTTTAGAGAGACAAGTAGCTAAAACCCCTCATGTTTCAGAAGTAGAAGGCCTCAAGAACAATAATTTAAGTAATTTTTTTGTTCAGAACAGCATCTGTTTCTTCACTGTGTGGCCAGGATTGTTATCTCATTATCTTCTCCGGTAACTAATTTCTGCACACATTAAATTCATGTAGGAATGTCCTGAACTGTACAGCCACATTTTGTGTGCTGTTACAATATTATGGTATGCACTGACAGTTTTTTGTCTTTGTCTTTTGATTAACACTAAGGATCAAAATATAATTTCGACTAAAAATGGGGTTTTGTGAAGTAAAATACTCTTGGCTAGATAATTGGAGACAACATTCTACATCTGTTTTGGTGAGGCTGTTGTTATACATTCCCTTTTCTGTTTAAGGAAGAGAATGAAAGTTTGTAGAGATAAGCAAAAGATTAAATTAATATTTCAGCTATCTCTATATGAATCCCTCTCTTGACATTTAGAAGTTTTTTAATATTATACCAGGGTTTTTTAAAATCAAATATAGGTTTCAAACGTATCACCTCACAGCTTCTATTTAACTTACTAACATTTAAATGGTGTGCGCAATTTTCACACCTGAGTGAAAATTGCATAATCAACAGGAATCCTTGTATCCATAAGACACATGCAAAGCCACCACCTGAAGATGTGAGAATGATGTTGTGATAGGAGAGCCAATTAGCACAGAACCTGTCACTTGGGTTAGTGATCTTTTGCAGAGCACTTGGTCCCCTTCCCATCATTTTAGACATACACTGGAAGAGCTAGAAATGTGATATACAGCTGCAAAAGAGCAAAACTACTAGAGCTGGGAAGGACTGTAGCTTTAGAAATCTGAAGAGCTAGATCTGACTACAGCTTTAGACACACCTCAAAGAGACATTTTGTACCTGAAAGTATTGGTTTTGCTGGGCCTGGTTTTTGGTGGTGGGGGGGCCACAGAGAGAAGCTCCTGTGGGAAGCTGCTGGAAACTTCCTACCACGTCTGTCAGAGCCAATCCCTGATGGCTCTGAAGATGAACATGCTGCTGGCCAAAACTGGGCTAATTGCTAATGCTTTTGTGATGATGTATTTAAGAAGAAAATCAAAGCAATCAAAGGTTTTTGCTCCTAGTCAGAGAGGGAGGAGGTGAGACTATGTGAGAGAAAACAACACAGCGACACCAAAGACAGTGGAGAAGGAGGGGCAGGAGGTGCTCCAGACATCAGCTGTGAAGAGGGGACAAACACCAGAGATTCACCAGGTTCACATCTGCTCGTCTGAGCTCTCAAGCTGCTGCGTGAACATTTTTTTTTCCCCAAGAGAGGAGCTGGCACCATCTTTATCCGCACCATGTGGTAGGGGTTTTTTTGTTTTCCTCTACCATTTTGGATCTTTGTTCTGATGTGTTCAGGGGCGCTGGAAGGGGGGTGTAAGGTCCCACAGTTCAATATCTAGCATTTAATTACCTCTTACTGTGCTGTGTGCGCATTCTGTGGTCAATAAATGGATTTTTCCCCCCACTTTCATCCACTGCTATTCATTTATTATTAGCAGAAAGGGATTCTTGGAACCCTTTTTTTAGAGGAAACGCTCATTCCAGAGTGAATTTCTTCTAAATTTCTCTCTAAACCAAGACAGAAATGTAAAACAGGACCCTGTGCTCCAGTTGTCCAGTGCCCTCACCAGTGCTTAACAGAAAAGAAGGACTTAACCTTGTCCTGACGGCAGTGATGTGTCTGATGCAGCCAAGAATGCTATCAACTTTCTTTGCCCCAAGGATGCAAAGCTGGTCCATAAATATAGGGTTCACCAGGACCCCCACGTCCTTCTCTGCCAAGGGGCTTTCCAGCTGGGAAGGCACCAGCATGTACTGATGAATGAGGATATTCCTCCCCAGGGGCTGGCCTTCAGACTTGCCCTTGTCAAACTTCTCGAGGTTCCTGACTGCTCAGTTCTCCAGACTGTCAAGATCCATCTCAAAAGCAGCAAAACTCTTTTGCAAATCAGATGTTCTTTGTGGCTTTGTACCATCTGCAAACCTGCTGAGGGTACAGTCCCCCTCATCACACAAGTGATTAATCATGTAAGATTGGTCTCTGAAATAGCTGCTGGCCTCTGAGTAAGCTTTGTTCCACTAATCTGAGCACTCTAGGCCCAGCCATTCAACCAATTTTCAGTTCAACCCTTGTCTTTCGGATATGATCAGTCGTCACAACTACCTAGAAAGCTTTTTAATTGCAAGTGTACTGAAGAATGTCTCATTAAGGACTATTTGTGCCATTGCACTTACTTCCTGTACAATTTTTTTTCTCTATTTCTCTAGTAGTATTTTGCACCAATTTCCAAATGGCACACACCAACTTTAAATGAGTTATGGTGAGTCAATAATATCTAAGAGGAAATATTATGAAGTGTAGGAAGAAAAAGAAAGCTGGGAAACTTAAAATGCTAGACCTATTAAGATGCGTGTATGGGGAGAAAAAAATTGTTTAAGGACTTTGTACCTACCCATATTTTATCTATTGTGCTAAAAAACTGTGAAATACTGTTTTCTAAATAGCTGTCATGAGGTCAGTACATTTCCTGATAGCACTGGAGGGGGTGTTTATGATTAGAATAACATTCTTAGTGATTGCCTGCCAATTTGGAGGAACCATTTAAAAGCACAAAATGTTCATTGAGGAACTATGCCATGATTTTATTTTGAGCTTTTTGACATGTATATTTGTTCCCTGGCACACATTTCTGGATTTTCCACATGGCATTCCCATAAGCACTTTAAACTATTGCAAAGTAATGCTTTGAATGCTCACAAGGAATTTGCCCTGTACAACAAAACGTGGTGAGCTCTATAGAAAAGGTGTTGAAAATGGTCCTGTTTGGGTGATGCTAGCAAATGTTAAATTTAAATTGATTTTTAACATTTTACTTATGAAATAGCTTTAAATGATTAATCCTATATTTTTGGTTTGGTTTGGTTCAGTTTCAGTTTGTTTTTTTTTTGTTCAGACAAACCCCAGCAGGCAAAGTTTATTATTGCTTAGTAAGAATAATAATAATTAAAACCCTCCCCCATATAATCACTCATAGTAATTATTCCGTATTCTTTTTTAATGGGTAGATTTCCATAATTTTGTGTGAATGCAGTATCTAACCTGCGTAAACTAGAAATAAACAATGATGGGTAAAAGAAATTTTAAACAGAACGCAGTTCCATTGAAACTGAGTATATGCTCAAAAAACCCTCCCTGCAAAATCTGCTGTAAGATAAAAGCCATCAGCAAGCAAGAATGAAATTCCACAATCAGTTTAACTTGTAATGTCAAAATGACTAAATAGTACTTATATTAGAAAAAATATGCATGGGGAAAACAGATACTAACAAAATATTTATTTCTGTCAAATCTCTTTTCTTTCATGAAAGATGGCTCCAGATTCTAAAAAAAAAATTAAGTACTTCCACATTTTCTTTTAGAATTTTTCCTTTTTTCATATAATCAAATCCTTTGTTTTTGTAGACTGGTGTACACTGCTGCTATAGTTTTTAGCTTAGCAAACTCTTCAAAAGCTCTGCAGTTTCATTACATGTCAGAAACTTCTGGGTATAGCAATAGCAAACATTAGGATGTGATAGTTTGGATTAGACAAAAAACTAAAATCCTAAATCACTGAAGATTAATTTTGGACCATTTCCCTCTGTGAGTAGGGGAAATGCTATTTTTTGGTGATATTGGTTGGGAAAAGTAATTGGGAATAATTTACAGGGAAGGAGTAATCCTTTGGACATAATCCCCTACAGGATCTCTGGATGACTGTATATCTCTTGCCCATCTGTATATTTAGTCTCAGCACAGCTATAATTGTAGGAGTATTAGGGTCTCCGTACAACTCTGCAGCCAGTGAGCCTGTTAATCTCATTTTAATGTCATTTTTGCAATCAGAAAAATCATCTTCAGCTGAGGTGACCAAATCATGTTTTTATAAATTATTTCTTGAAGGAATTTTCTTCATTTAAACGTGCCTCTCTGTCTAACAATCACTGACATTTGAAAGCCGTAGAGTTATATAAAAACATGGTAGTGTCAGATTTGATCATCCTATTTGATTTACATTAACTGTGTCTGTCTGTTCATTTTAAGTAGTTATATGTTGTGTCAAAGACAGTGGAAAAACTGGTCCTAAAACATAAAATCCTAGACTTCCGTAGTGGGTTGACTCTGGGCTGGATTCCAGATACCCACCAAAGCAGCTGCATTGTCCCTCTCCGTAGCTGGACATGGAGAGAAAATGTTACAAAGGGTTCATTGAGAAAAGGGACAGAGAGGGATCACTCACCAAATACTCTCAAAGGCAAAACAGAATCAAATTAGAGATATTAATTGCATTTATTACAAGCAAAAGCAAAGCAGGATAATGAGAAAGAAACTAGGACCTTGAAAAGATCTTCCCCCAACACCTCTCTCCTTCCCAGCTAGACCTCCTACCCCACCATCGGGCAGAGAGACAGGGAATGGGGGTTATGGTCACTTCATCACACACTGTTTCTCCAACTGCTCAAGGGAAAGGAGTCCTTCCCCTGCTCCCATATGGGGTCCTTGCCATGGCAGGCAGCTCTCCACAAACTTTTCCAACATCCCACACGCAACAATTCTCTCCCAACTGTTCCAACATGGGTTATTCTTCCATGAGGCCCACGTGTCCTTCCATGTGCCCTTCAGGCACAGCACACTCCAGCCTGGGTCCAGTGGGGTCACAAGTCCCACCAGGAAACCTGCTCTGCTGTGGGCTCCTCTCTCCCCATGTCTGCAGGTCCCTGCCAGGAGCCTGCTCCATCGTGGGCCTCCCAGGGGCCCGTGACCATGCTCCTCTCAGGCATCTGCCTGTTCCTGTGCGGGTCTCCTGCACGGGCTGCAGGTGGATCTCTGCATCCCTGTAGATGTCCATGGGCTGCAGGAGCACAGCTGCCTCACCACAGGCTGCACCATGGGCTGCAGAGGAATCTTAGCTCTGGCTCAGCCTGGAGCACCTCTGCTTCCTCCTTTTGCACTGCCCTTGGTGTCTGCAGAGTTGTTCCTCTCACAGATTCTCACTCTTTTACATCTACGCAATTTTATCTGCATAACAACACTATTTTTCTTCTTAGATGTTATCACAGAGACATTACCACCATCATATCCAATGGGTGCAACCTTGGGTAGAAGGGTCTGTCTTGGAGCCACCGGGATTTTACTCTGCCAGACATGGAGGAATCTTCTGACAACTTCTCCAAGGTGCCACTCCTAGAGCCCCTGTGCTGTCAAAACTTGGCTACACATATCCAGTACAACTTCAATGAAGCAATGATCAAAGCAAGATTCTCCACTACATTCCTTAAATTCTACTAATTTACCTGATCAGCAAATTATCAGAAGCAGCATTCATAGACAGTGATTTCACTTTCTACCCCATGAGAGGGTGTGCCTTGGTTTAGAGACAAGTTTAGGAGAAAAACACTCTGGAAGAGTGTTTCTTCTAAAAAAAAAAGAAATGTGTGCCAGTGGATGAAAGTGAAAAAGCAACTGTTTATTGACAAACCCAGTGCCCACATGGCATGGGAAAAAGGGGGTAAGTAAATGCCCCCTTCTAAAGAGATAGAATAATCAGACCTTATTCCCCCTCCACACACCCTAACACCGGAACAAAAGTCCCAACATGCCAGGGGAAGAAAAAAACCCCACAACTGCTGGCAATATGGTGGGGAGTAAAAATGCCTCAAGGAAAAAAAAACAAAACAAAAGGTTCACACATCAGCTCTGGCAAAACCAGATAGAACCTGGTGAATCTCTGATCTTGGTCCCCTTTTCACAGCAGATGAAGCAGGTGGGCTTTCTCTTGCTGGCTCGGATTTTCCGAGGTCTGGGGCCAAAATGAAGCAGCCCCTCACCTTTCCAGCTGATCCTTCTCTCACTGGTCATTCTCTCTGATCTTGGACCAGAACCAAACCATCCAGTTGACTTTGAAAAATGCTGCCAAAAGATTGCTGCTGCAGCCTCTCCAATGCCAGGGAAAGGAAAAAACCTTTAAAGCTACAGCAGCCATTTCTGGGCATGATGATCAGGGAATAGACTAATCACCATAACATTCCTCAAGACAGAGTGATATGCTGCTCTACCAAACTGGAACTTTTTGCAATGGCAACAAGGGAATTTAACAGCAGGATTATGCAAGAGTTAAAGAGGCAATGTAGAGGAGGGAGTTACAGGATGAACCTCCAAGCATGAAAAATTAAATAGAAAAGAGAGAAGATACTAGTGTTAAGAGCCCTGTTTTCGTTAATGTCTTCACCTTAAGGTTTTTGTCGGTAAAAAACAAACCTCTCAGACAACAAAAAAGATGGCATCTTTTTTCTTAGAGCACCATTAATGATGTCTAATAGGGCAGAGGTAAGTACTGTGGGAGAATAGTTTCACAGATTCTGTTTCACAGGTTTAGTTGTTTTGGTTATGTTCTTTAGAATATTAATTTCTCATTATTCAGAGAGCTTCTAAGAATATCCCTTTTTGTAAAGGGCACTGGAAAGAGAGTCTGAAATCTGGCATCTTATTAGCCCACTGCTCTCAGAATTCATTTCCTTCCTTAAACTACACAGCAGCCCTGCTGGGCTTTAAAGCTCCATGTCCCATTTTATTGTTAAGAACAAGAAATTAAGAAATCCATATGAGTCAGTGGCCTCTAGGTATACTTTTGAAAATGCAATTACCAACTCCTTCATTTTATTTTATAGTACTGAGTTTAACAAGGTTAGAAAGATGGGATTAGATATTTACTCACATGTAGTGTATATAAGATGAAATGCACATCACTCTAACTATCCACTGTGGATTCAAATTAAAACAAGTTTTTGCTGACCTCTCAATCTCTCTCCGGTTCCACATGGTAAATCTTCTGACTGAATATATCCAAACTGATCAGTTTGATTAAAGACCTTTAAAAATTCAATAACATTTTTGAATTGTATGTTCGCAGGTTCCCTCACTCTGCATCAAGTGGGGAAAAAAATCCCAAAACAAAAAATCAAACTATAACAACAAATCTTCAGAAAAACAACTCCAAACTCTTCCAGGCTTGAATGCTTGTAAGCCATTTATTTTTCCTGTTGGATGGGCTGACTGGAGCTGTAATGGACAAATAATGTGTCAGAGAGGACAGCCTTGCATCCTCTCTGTATTTTGCTTGTGTTGACTTGAAAGATAACACTAAAATACAAATGTGGGATTAAAAAATAAAATTGTCTGTCTTCATGAGAGGTCTTGGGCAGTTATACCAGTCCTTTTCCGAGCTCCTATAGAAAAATCCCACAGGAAAAATCATGAGATTATTTCAAAGGATTAATGTTTCTCACAGATGTTACTGGAGTGTCATGGTTTAAGCCCAGCCAGCAACAAAGTCCTATGCAGCTGCTCACTCACTGCCTTGCCAGCAGGATCAAGGAGAGGATGGAAGGGTAAAAGGTAGAAAACTCATGGGTTGAGATAAAGGCAGTTTGATACTGGAATCAAAAGCTGTGCACAGAAGCAAAGCAAAACAAGGGATTCATTCACCGCTTCCAGTGAGCTGGCAGCTGTTCAGCCATCTCCAGGGGAGCAGAGACCCACCCTGTGTAGCAGTCACTTGGGAAGACAAACACCATCACTCTAAATTTGCACCTTGTTCTTCCTTCTTCTCCTCACCTTTTTATACTAAGCATGATTTTGTATGGCCTGTACTATCCCTTTGGTCAGTTTGGGTCACTTGTGTTGTCTGTATCCCCTCCCAACCTCCCATGGCTGTATGGCAGTGTGAAAAGTAGAAAAGGCCTTGCCTATATGTAAGCCCTACTCAACAACAACAAACACATCTCCATATTATCTACTCTGTATTCAGCACAATCCAAACACAGCCCCATACCGGCCACTGTGAAGAAAATTAAATTACCCCAGCCAAAATCAATACATGGGGGAATGGTCCTTTTGTCCTATTATTTTCAATTCTGTGACTCTACCTATAGTACATGTAAACATCTCAAATTATATGTTTTAATCTTTTCATAATGATTTCTGGTAATGACACAAATCATTTGTTAGCTGTAATTTTGTCTTGAGGTAATATCTCATGTGTACCTATGGCCAAAGCTGTTACTGAAATATGAGTACTTTAATAGACTAAGGAAATACTCTCTATGTCTTTGCTACATCAGAGACCCAAGCTCTTGAGGGAAGGTACCTGTGCAGAAAGAAATTGCAGCAATATTTGGGACATTTTGCTGGAGCCAGAGGCATAGGTCTTGGTATTTGTGCAAGGTGTGCTCTGGTGGAGGGGCTAGGCTACCAGGTAGTGGAGGTGGTTTTTGTGAGGATTGTCAAACCCCGGCACAGGCTGTCCTGAGAGTTGTGGTCTCCATCTTTGGAGGTACTCAAACACACCTAGACACAGTCCTGGGTAACCTGCTGCTGCTAACCCTGCTCTGAGAAGTTTTTGGACTAACCTATCTCCAGAGCTGCTGCACCATCTCAGACACTCATAGATTCTGTGATTTCTGAAGCAACTTCTTTGACAATATGCTGAATATATCACCTCTTCAAGATCTTCCTCTTTGCATTACTATAACCCTCTTCAGCTCATTTTATTATGTTTTTGAAATGAGTTTATCTTTAAAGTTTGATAACCCTCATTGCATTCACTATGAAGTCACTGGTAAAAATCAGTCTGCTTTATACAGCTGATGATCAGATCTTGCTGGTCTACCACTGATAGTTTATAAAAATACAATTTTTTGAACATTAGATGTAGTATTATATTTTCTTCAGGTTTTGTTTCATGGTGGTTTGCCCCCTGATAACTGGAATTTTTTCTGTTTATCACTTTCTTTTTCTGGTTCTCTCGGTGCTGTCCTTATGTCAGCTGGACCCATGCTCATGTTCATGCCTCAAATTACACAAATAGTGACAGCAGGCCCCAAATCTGTAAAAATAAATTTCCTTTTGCTCCCATAGCACTGTTTTCCTCATACTAATCTCAAGTCTTCTATGCAGTGTGTTCTGTCTTGACAGACAGAGTAGGTCATAATGCAAACTGTTTGATTTCATGCTGAGATAAGACAGAGAGGTCATATGATATTCATTATGAAATTTACATTAATAGTGGTTTTAAAGACTGCCCTCACTGGCTCATTGTTACATGCCACCACCACAAAAATGTGTACTGTTATAGACGAAAAAAGAAACTATCTTGATAACATGTAACTAAACAACAAGTAGAAATTAAGCTAAACATCACTTTTTCAAATTGATCCTTATTTGTTGGCACACCATCCTTGTGGCAGCAGAATTACTTGGTATTATATGTGCTAGGAGAAAATCCATGCCCTTGATGCTCAAATAATCTGAGAAAGAATTGTGCTTCAGAAAGGGAATCAGTGCAACTTGTTGTTCTGCACAGCTGCTTCAAGCAACACTCCTAACTTGTTTCTCTTTTATGTCTGAGGTTTCTCACATAACACCCCTGTGAGAGACAGGTACCTGACTGCTTCTCTGTAAGGCAAACAATACCACCTCTACTTGTTGTTCCTTGCCTATTCCAAATGACTGTTATTACCTGTTCATGCTCTTGCATGATATTCATAATACATGAGTAGAACTTGGTGAGCCACATTGATAATTAAATATATAAAATATTTAGTGATAGTTATGTGCAACTGAATAATTCAGGACTAAATAATTGGTATGTTCTAGGGAAGTTTCAGAAGGGGTTACACAATATCTGTACCACATCAGTTCTCTATGGCGAACACTGTATTTTTTAAAACCAAAGGCCACTCTGACTTCTTGGGTTCTCTTGGATGTTGGACGTGTTCTGATTTTTACTGTGTCAAGATCATGGACTCACTGTATGGACACTTTCACAGGCCTTCATTTGTGAGGAAATCTGTGCACATAGATGGGCTAGGATCCAACTGACTCAGAGGCCTTGAAGCCTGCATACACAATAATGCATACACAAGTGGGGAAATGAGATGCAACCTCATAGCTTTCACTTGCTTCTGTGAAAGCTTTCCTGACGAAAACAAGTTACATTTACATCGGAAAAGGAAAATTGGCTTTCATTATGATTGTTTTTTTCCATACATAACAGTCTCCTGCATGGGAACAGTTGCTTATTTATTCAGCCAGTGAATCTTCAGGGAAGAATTAGTTTATTGCATTAGTGGTCTTAAATTATAGTTGCTAAGGAAAACTTGGACTAATTGCTTTTTGAATGGAAAATACTTGTCAGTTAATTATGATACATATAATGAAACAGTCATAAGACTCCCTGTGTTTTGATTTGGCAAAACATAAAATTATGTCTAAAGGTTCCAAATTTCATACTTCTACATAGATCCAAATATTATAAACTTTGTTTTAAAAATCTAAGTTGAAATTATTTCCTTGCACATGTTCCCAATTAAAAAGTTTTATTACCTGTTTTCTTCCTTTCCCTAAATTACTCTCCCCCCTCCTTCCAGAATGACAATAATGATGTATATTGAAAACCCTTTCCAAGCTGAATACCAAGATTGTAATTCAATGAAGTGCTCTACTCTCATTCATAAATCACCTGAAGGCTGCTCTTGTGTCAGCAGAACTCTTCAATTGAATTACATGCTTCCACTCAATCAAGAATCATCTATATCACATTATAGGGTGACACAACTCACTCTGTGATAAGGCTGTGAGACTTACTCAGCGTTACTTTTCAGAAGCTTGTGTCTCAGTAACTGCAGCTTACTCTTAGCTCAAATTTGACACAGTTGATTATCACTGGTAGCTCCATAAAAATGCCTGCTACTTGTAAAATACATCACTCTTCAGGTGTACTCACATTTAAGGATTTCCTTCTCCTGGAACATCAAAGCTATTTTGGGACTAACTTGGACTTTTTGGAAGCATCTGGTCTCTATTTTAAGTGACCAAAAATTTCCAACATACTTAGTTAATGTATTAATGAAGAATATACCAGATAGAAAATATGAGTTTGAACTAGCATTACATATTGTAATGATAATGCTGTTAATCATGTTAATGGCCCCCTTACTAAAATACTTTTGTTTGATGTCTCATTGAACTTGATTCCTGTTATTTTCCAGCTCTCACTTACTGTAACCTTCAAATATTTAAAATTTGAAATATGTGAGTCTGATATAAACAAATTGCAAAGATCAGCAGATAAGCTGGTTTTACACAGATTTAAAAATTCTGGAAAAGTTCCACCCTATGTTGTAGATAAGAAATTTAATTCATAATGCTTTTGAACTTGAGATTTTTTTTTCCTCTAGGCTTTCTCTGTCATATGTGGTTAATGATATATGCTAACAATCATATTAAAGAATAAAATATCCTACATAAACTAGGTGCAAGTCTTAAAATGAGCAAATCTGCCTACTCTCTGCTTTAAAAGAATTCACACTGAATAAGCAATTTAATTGGTTCAATCTCTTCACTATTTACACTTTCCTAACTGTATAGTTTCCTTCCTTGTACTCCAAACCTTGCCACTATACCTTGATACCACATGAAAATTCAGGTTCTTTGTTACTCCTACACTGAAGGCTACTAAACTATCAATTGTTGCAATGTGAGAACTTGCAAAGGGCCAGCTCCTACAGACTAATACTTCAAAATTGCAAGTGAGGAGTGAGAAGTAAGAATGTAGAATAAAAACAAACAACACATATTCCTTTGTGTCTTAAGTAGCCTTTTAGACTCCTTATGCCTACAGCCAGATTTTGTTCTCCAAGGAATGCTTTAAAAAAATCTAATCACTGATTATGTTGAACTTCTAGCACAGACAAAAAAAACCCATATGAATTATTCTGTCTTTTAGAACATAGTCTGAACAGTGTTGAATAAGACAGGCAAACGACTAAATAATAAAACCAGAGAAAATATATAAATAGATGCTTCACAGTGAGTATTCTTTGCCTTAAACACTGAAGATATGAGTCCTCTGGTGCGAAGGGTGTTATAGTTAAAGAGTCTCATTAAATATGTATGTGTAGGAGACCGATAAAGGCAAATTTGAAACTGGGGTATCTAACTTCGGAGTGTCTGATTTAGCAGGTTAAATATTGGTTTATCATAAATCATAGAAAGATAGGATATCTTGAGTTGGAAGGGAACCGCAAGGATAATTGGGTCCAAGCTGTTATTCCTTGTGTGGCTATCTAAAATTAAATAATATGACTAATATGTCATCTAGCTACTAATGTCTGCATCCAAAATCAGAGGAAATAATTTCAAATAACTTAATGTTGACAACTGTGAAACATAATTGGGTCTTCATGTGTGTCTTACACATACCTCCACAGACCCCCACACACTCCCTTTCCCTTTCTACTCTCTGTGATGGTGCAATCTGGTTTGTCCTAAGATAAGACCAAGTTGGTTTTGCAGAAAGAACTGCCTGTACGCTCAATAACTGTATTTCAGAGATGAAGAAACAGAGATATTTGCAATTGACTTTGGTGCTTGCATAAGGATATAAAATGCTGCTGCATATCTTGCCAACTGGGCAAATTGACATCTCAATATTGCAAACAGCTTCTGGGTGGATTTCCCACCCCTCAGCAGCGATATCTTTCTCTTTTGGTTGTCTGAGTAAAAAGCATCCAGTCAAACAGAAGTGAGGGGCTTGGAACACAAGCCCTGTGAGGAATGACTGAGGGAGCTGGGGGTGTTTAGCCTGGAGAAAAGGAGACTCAGGGGTGACCTTATCACTCTCTACAACTCCCTGAGAGGTGGTTGTAGTCAGGTGGGGTTTGTCTCTTTCTCCAGGCAGCACTGACAGAACCAGAGGACACACTCTCAAGGTGTGCCAAGGGAAATATAGGCTGGATATTAGGAAAAAGCTTTTTTTGGAAAGAATGATGAAGAACTGAAATGGGCTGCCCAGGGAGGTGGTAGAGTCACTATCCCTGGATGTGTTTAAGAAAAGACTGGATGTAGCATTCTAGCTACATCTGGCTAGGATGCCCAGTGGGCTGGAAGAATGATGTCCAGAACTCCATGATATCACAAGGCTAATGAATTACTTTATTATATTATATTGCAACTATATTAAGCTATATCACACTAACAAGAACTTTCACTAACTAACTAACTAGAAAACCTGTGGCTTTCTGCCCAAGAGTTCCAACACACGTGGATCCAATTGGTCAATGAATCCAATTCACCATCACCCGAATCCAATCAAGCAATCACCTCAGGTAAACAATCTCCAGAACACATTCCACATAGGCACAAACACAGGAACAGCAAATGAGAAAATAATAGTTTTGATCTTTCTTTTCTCTGCTTCTCTCACAGCTTCTCTCAGGAGAAATGTGAGAAAGCTAAATCTGTCTGTTCAGAGGGCAGGTGAATACCACAGCATTTGGTGCCATGGTTTAGTTTAGGTGTTAGGGCATGGGTTGAAGATGATGATCTTGCACATCTCTTCCAACCTAGTGATTCTGTGATTCTGATTCTGTGATATGTAGATAGAATCCTAAAGTAGCTGCATGGCGACTTTGTTACTTGGAAATTGTTAGAATTTGTTGCTTGGTATTTTGCAGGGCCAAAGGCTGCAAACATGTATGTTTCTAGCCAAACCATTTAGACACAGACTGTTGACCAAATCTGAGACTAAGTGCACCTAGGTGTAGCCTCTCTCCAGTGGCCGCGGGGCTGTACGGGAGCCCGGCTGGGTGCCCCTGGCCCGGCCGAAGATGGCCACACGCAGTGCCACTCCCGGATTCCCTCCAGGACCCTGAGTAGTGATTGCCGTCTGCGGCGCCGGTGGCACCGGCGGGATCTTCGGCTACGAGGTACCAAAGCAAAGGAAGGAGAAGGGACGCCTGTATAAGTACCAAGGATCTTTTAACATTCTTCTTCGGTAGGTTCAGGGACAGGCAACAAAGACACTGTACCGGCGGCACGCTGATAAAGGGAGTGGGTGTGATGGGAGGAGACACAAAGCTTACCAATAGCAAGGACCCAGGGAGGAGCGTGGGTTACAGCTAAGCCACTGAGGATCACACAGGGGAGGGGAAAAACCCTCAGAGGCAAATCATACTTCGAATAAGGGATGACTGACACAGAGAATTCTCGAGATAAGGGGGGGTGGTTACCATGACAGACAGGGGAGAGGGGGCAGCTCCAATAGGGAGAAACCATTGTGAGAGAAGAACATGGCGGGAACCGAGGACCAAACCATTATTGAGTTACAAAAGGAATAACTGATTCTAAAAACAGACAATGCCACACCTAGCCACACCTAGACTTCTCTGAGAAGTTTAGAAAGCAAAGTGACCTCACTGCAGCTTGGGACTATGACTTAGTTGTACTGCAATGCACTGTTACAGAGTTGTTATTTAGACACTGGCATTGATATTTAGGCATTGATGCTATTTAGGTATTGCATTTGCAATAAATCTAATCATAATCATCCATGCAATCACTGTGTCCCACTTCTTTTGCTTGGCTGAGAGCATCCTCTCAACTACTCTGCCACAACAGTAAAAAGATAAATGCAAAAAACTCCTACCTAAGCTTGGGAAATAAGCAGTACTCCTGAGTAATATATAGGTTGAACTCCAGTTGAGGAAAGTGTTCTTAGTAATGAAAAACATGGAGGAGAAGAAAAATTAAGTAAGTAATTTTGTTCTGTCAGCACTGGATAAATAAAAACCGGAGTTAGCCCAAGACAAATGACTGATATGTGCAGAAAATTGAACTGCATAAGAAAGTAGAAAAATGCCAAGTACCCTTAATATTTAAAGCTATCTGTCCTCTAAACGAAAAAGCATTAAAGAAATAATCAAAACACAGCTTAGTCATTACGTTATTTGGAGGGATCTCTCTCACAAGTTGATTGCTTTTGCCTTCAAAGAGAAGCTTTAGAAACAAGACAGTATTGTAGTGATCTGGCTGATTTTTGTGTAGGTCTTCTTAAGATTCTCCTTCACAGCACTATTCACAAAGAATACCCTCGCCACCTGATGGGATTCTCTTGACTTAGTGAAGAAAGAACTCTAACAGGTACGGAATTTTAAAACTTGGCTTGCTCTTATGGCTCTCTTTACAAACTGAAATGGGATGAACAACCAACATTTGTGGGTGACACCAGAGATATTCTGCAGAATGCAAGAGGCTGTTGTAAGAAGTCATTTCCTATGGAAGGATGAAGAATAGGAAAAATGATTATGATTGCTCTGAAATTTACTCAAATTTTCACAATCTCAATGCCACATATACTAACAGACATGAAGAAGGGCTTGGGAGAAAAATTTCTAATTCAGATTTTTTTCCCTTTTTTGCCTAGATGGAAAAGGGAAGATAAAGAGGATCACGCTCTTCATCAAGTGCTTGAAAGTCTGAAAATGCAAAAGACCACACAATATTTTTTGTCTTTTCAAGACAATATCAAAACTTGCCTGCTCCGGAAGAGAGGATGAACCAGAAGACCCAGTGACAACCTCTGAGTACCTCCCCAAAATCTGAATAACTGGCCTCACAGAAGAATCATACCAAATAATGATCTCAGAGAACATGCATAAAAACCCCATAAAAATTTAAGTGTCTCCCATTTTCTAATTATAGAGTTTTGGTTAATTGGTTGCTGCTTGAGTAGACTTTTCTTAATAGTACACATAATATAGGAAAAGTACAAATATTATTTAGCTGTTCAATATTTTTATAACTACTTTTTTTATAGTACCACAATCTCAGTACTATCGGACAATTTTGATAAAATTCTGGAACTGCCACAATTTTGCTAGGAATCCAGCATTTCACAGGTATGTTAAGACAACAGAAATGGACTTTCACAGCATGATGTGGTTGATTTCTCAATATTATGAGGTCTAGGGAAAAATGGACAAGTTGAACTAAAGAAATTCTTACCTTAGGATGAACAATCTCTCCATTTTCACTGACTGAATGTTATGTTTTTGCTCCCTGCATGGATACTTTAATGAAGTTGCTCAACATGGGAATAGACTTGCTGTGGCTCCGCTTATCAAAATTCGTTTCATTATAGTAAGGCTGTCTCTCTATATGTCACTTGCAACTGGTATTATTGATTATATTGACAATGGTAATAAAGAATAATCTGCATTATATATCTGAAAATGCGTATTATTCATCATTCACGATATCATTATGATGTGTTCTGTCTTATTTCCCCATAGATGCTAATTTTAAACAAACACCTTGACACATATACACACACACACACATACACACTGAATGTTGTTATCACTCTTTTTTTTTTCATTCACACTGTTTTTATCACTCTTGCTAATTTTTCTTTTCTGCTGACAGGTGAATTCAGAACCATGCTGTATTGTTTGCATGGCCAAGTTTTGATAGCAGGGGGGCTACAGGGGTGGAACCCCGGAGAGATTGTCAGAAGATTCCTCCATGTCAAACAGAACTATTGCCAGCCAGTTCCAAGACAGATGTGCTTCTGGCCAAGATGGAACTCATCAGTGATGGTAGTAACGCCTCTGTGATAACATTTAAGAAGAAAAAAAATGATACTATGCAGATGTGATAACAGCCAGATAATAGCAGAGTGAGAATCTGTGAGAGGAACAGCTCTGCAGACACCAAGGGCAGTGCAAAAGGAGGAAGCAGAGGTGCTCCAGGCTGAGCCAGAGCTAAGATTTCTCTGCAGCCCATGGTGCAGCCTGTGGTGAGGCAGCTGTGCTCCTGCAGCCCATGGACGTCCACAGGGATGCAGAGATCCACCTGCAGCCCATGCAGGAGACCCGCACAGGAACAGGCAGATGCCTGAGAGGAGCGTGGTCACGGGCCCCTGGGAGGCCCACGATGGAGCAGGCTCCTGGCAGGGACCTGCAGACATGGGGAGAGAGGAGCCCACAGCAGAGCAGGTTTCCTGGTGGGACTTGTGACCCCACTGGACCCAGGCTGGAGCGTGCTGTGCCTGAAGGGCACATGGAAGGACACGTGGGGCTCATGGAAGATTAACCCATGTTGGAACAGTTGGGAGAGAACTGTTGCCTGTGGGATGTTGGAAAAGTTTGTGGAGAGCTGCCTGCCATGGCAAGGACCCCATATGGGAGCAGGGGAAGGACTCCTTTCCCTTGAGCAGTTGGAGAAACAGTGTGTGATGAAGTGACCATAACCCCCATTCCCTGTCTCTCTGCCCCTCGGCGGGGCAGGAGGTCTAGCTGGGAAGGAGAGAGGTGTTGGGGGAAGATCTTTTCAAGGTCCTAGTTTCTTTCTCATTATCCTGCTCTGCTTTCGCTTGTAATAAATGCAATTAATATCTCTAATTTGATTCTGTTTTGCCTGTGAGAGTATTTGGTGAGTGATCCCTCTCTGCCCCTTTTCTCAATGAACCCTTTGTAACATTTTCTCTCCATGTCCAGCTACGGAGAGGGACAATGCAGCTGCTTTGGTGGGTATCTGGAATCCAGCCCAGAGTCAACCCACTACTCATGCATACACAGACAGACAGACAGACACATATGTGCAGATATATATGTCTAAATGTACATATGTTTCCATAGACTTATGTACAAACATATTTCCGTACACATGTGTATCTGTGTATACAAATGTATTTTTCCGAAAATTTAAACACCTCTATGACTTTGTGCTTAGTGTGACTCAATCCCTTTTTCAGTTTTGGGAGGTTTTATGGTTGCATTTTTTTTTCTTCATTTTGGTTTTGGTTTGGTTTTTTGGTTTTTGTTTTTGTTTTTGTTTTTGTTTTTTGTTGCTTTTCAGTTGTATATAAATTGTGCATATCTATATTTTTGACTTCAATGCCTAATTAGATCTTAATAGAAACTTTAAATTTCAGGCTACTTCACAGGTCTTTATGTTTCTAAGCTTCAGTTATGTAATGCCATTTTTTGGTGCCATTTGTTCTCCCGTTTACTTGACTGCAGGATGAAAACACTCAAAACACATATTTCTAGCAGCACACTTTTTCCACAGTCAAAATCTATGTCATTATTATTTTCCATCACTGTGAACTTATTTCCTTTTCTTTTATTCATTTCTTGCTCATTTTTCTTGGCTTTCAGTAAGTAGTTTGTGAACAGAAGGGTGCAGGAAATTGTTAAGACACATAGCCTGCAGAAGCAAGAATACCCACTGAGTGGTTAAAGCTGATTTTATGGTAAAACTTTCAAGCTAGGAGACTTTCATGATATTTTTTAAGAAAAGGGAAAAATATCTCCTCAATAAGCACAGAAAAAGGGAAGAGGAGAGAAGGGGCTAGAAGCAAAGAGCATTTTATTTTATACGCGCCGTGTAGGTTTGCGCCACAGATAAAGTAGATGAATGAATTACCAATATGCAGCAAGTACAGCCCTGTACAACAGTACAATTCTTTCCTCCTGAATAGGACCCAGCAGAGTGCCCAGGTGGCCAAGAAGACCAAGAGCATCCTGGCCTGGGTTGGGAACAGTGCGACCAGCAGGACCAGGGAGGTCATTCTTCCCCTGTACGCAACACGGGTTGGACCACACCTTGAGTGCTGTGTCCAGTTCTCGGCCCCCAACTTTGGAAGGATGCTGAGATGCTTGAATGCGTCCAGAGAAGGGCAGCAAGGCTGGTGAGGGGTCTAGAACACAAGCCCTCTGAAGAGCAGATTAAGGAAATGGGGTTGTTTAGCTTGGAGAAAAGGAAGCTCAGGGAAGACCTTTTCATTCCCTACAACTCCCTGAAAGGAGGGTGTAGCCAGGAGGATTTTGGTCTCTTCTCCCAGGCAAATGGTGATAGTGTCATGTTGTGCCAGGGGAAGTTTAGGCTTGACATTAGGAAAAAATTCTTCACCAAAAGATTGACTGGGCATTGGAATGGGCTGTCCAGGGAGGTGGTGGAGTCCCCGGAGGTATCTGAAAAAAGACTGGACATGGCACTAAATATCATGGTTTAATAGAAGAGGAGATGCTAGATCATAGGTTGGACTTGATGATCCCAAAGGTCTATTCCAACCTAGTTAATTCTGTGACTCTTCTTTCTCTGTCACCCCAAGACCCCATCTTAAAGCAAATAGTTTAAAATTGGCTGAGATTTATTTGTACCTGCATCATATTCCAGTTCCCTCGTTTGGAATAAATGGCATTGTTCTTGCTCCATTATGTAGACACTTCATTTCCCCAAGAGAATATAGGTGACCAGGGAGAGGACATATGCAGTACTCTGGAAAACAGAAAAGACTATGAGCATCAGTGAACATTGTTGGAGACACTGGTTTTATTCCTTTAAGATCAAATAAAGTAGTAGAATATTGTACGAATGAGTCAGCAGCCTGGAATGTCTCCATGTTGTCATACAAGAGAGCATTCCTCTGGAGTAAAGTAAATTAATTCAATGAACCCCAATAGCATTGTTCAGATAAAGCAGTGGGTTTTTTCATAGCTGGAAGCCATTGATACAACACACTTTCGTTTCTTTCATGAACATGCCAGAACTTATTTAAAACCAACAACATTTGCTGAATAGTTTTTTGAATAGAATTCAGCCACAGAGATGAAAATTTTGAAAACTTCTGTCATAAAGATTAAATAATTTTCAGCCACATTATACTCTGTGAATTTTATTTTCTATGCTTAAAAATATGATGAAAATTGCTTTTCTTTCACCACCATATCCTTGGCTGAAAAAAAATGTCATTTAAATACTTTTAATTTACCATGCTGTCATTATCTGATACACAAATTCTAGGTTTATTTGAACAGATGCTGCCTAGACAAATGCAGATAATTTACATTTATGTTTGGATAACATTAATGAATCTATAATGAATACTATTATAACATTTGAAACACTTGAATTTGAGAGGGTTTCTTTTAGTTTTTTATGAAAAAATCTCTCAGAGGCCATGTCCACCCCTCCCCTTCTTCCCCACTCCCAACTCCTGGATGTTACTGAATCTAAGCAGAACATTTTAAAATTTATTCAACTGTAAAGATAGTATATGGGGGAAAATATGGTTTAAAAAAAAAAAAAAAAGGTCATTTCTCACTCCTTTTAATATACTTATTTCTGAAACCTCTGAAACCTCATAATAGCAACTTTATTGGCTTTATAGTGCTAATTGGTAATATCATCAATGTTCAGGTAAAATGCTTAAATTCCTTTTTGTCCTGAGAAGAGTTTAGAGTATGCATTTCTCCACCCATGTTTAGAGTCTCCCTCACTTTCAGCAGTATGTCCCAATTGCAAAAATAACCCCCAAAAACCAAAGCAAACCAAACAAACCCCAAACCACATAACAAACTAACAACAAAACAGTAACAGCAACAACAATGAAAAGAGTAGCCCAGACAAGCAAAGGACTGGGCTATATATCTGAGTTTCATGAATTTCTTGCAGTGCAAATTCAGGAAGATGAATCCCAAAAATTTGTTATAATTGACGAGGCAACAGCATGAGTGGTCACCTGGCTCCATGGGAAAGATATTACTGCTTGTTAAGCACGCTGCACTGTGTAATCATGATAATAGCACAAATATCATAGGCCTGGGGAATTCTAGGGGATGAATTTCAATACTAAGATAAAATGGAAACATTTACACTAAATTAAATATTGGCTAATTTGGGAAACAATAGCAGAAGGAATTAATTTATAATGAGTATTACCGAAGGCAAATGATCTGCCCAGATCTGCATAAATTATCTTGATATAGTTGTATAAATTTTATGTGACATGCAAAAGCTGGAGATCCACTAAAGCGGGATTCGGCTGAGGAGGCAGGATGACCCACTCGGGTTCTCCCCACAGGGGAAAATCCTGGGCAGGAGAGAGTAGTCCAACTCCCAGGGGTGCTGCCTCCTCGATTCACCTCTCACGCACAATCCCGGGTAGCTCTTAAAGTCCAACCAGTAGAAGAAGGAGGGCTCTGCACACTCTGTGAAGGTTCCAACCGGGTTTATTCAAGGAGCAGTAGAGGGTCCAAGGCAGAGTGGGTAGGAAAGAGGCAGGGATACAACCAGACTCAAGGGAAGCAGGTGGCAAAAAACCCAGAACAGGGCGGGAACACGGTTTATAACATAGTAGCAAGCAGGAGGGGCCAGGGTGCAAAGAACCAATGGGACAGGGGACCAGGAGAGGAGCAGGAGTGGGGTGATTGGGGGTGCACGAATGAGAGGAGGAGAGGAGGGTGGTGCTAACATACACACCAATGGGGAAGGGGGAACCGCAGAACCTTCTAGTTCTTTGGGAGGGAGCCACAGTTGATGGACATCTACAGGGGAGTGTCCTCCCAGGGCATCTCCACCCCCCAGTCCCTGGGGTCTCCTCCCACATCTCCCCCGTTTCTGTTTACTAAAAAGGCTTCCCCCACACTCTTCTGCAGAGCCTTCTTGAAGCAACCAATTACTGCAAACACAATCACCAGAATGATGATGATCCAAAGAAAACTTTTCAGAATGGAAATCAGCCATTCAGGAGCCCCCCATTGTCCGAACAGTCTGTCAAGCCAGTCGGCTGCCTTTTTCTCGGTTTGAATGTCTCTGACTTGATTTTGCAGTCCTTTAATGTTGGAATGAATTGAGGTGCTGTGTGAGGATAAATTGAAACAGCAAAGTCCCTCAAAATCTTTGCAGCCATGACCATAGGCGAGCAGAAGGAAGTCAATGGCAGCTCTGTTCTGGAGTGTGGCGTGTCTGGTGGTTTCCTCGTCCAAATAGGGCGGCAGACGTGGCATTGGCCTGCTTACTCAGCCAGCACCCCAGGTGAGAAAGCTCTCTGAGGGCCTTGGCAGCGGCAACCCAGGGAAGGAAAATGGATACCGCAACCCTCTTGGTGGTGCCCCAATTATAAATTTGACTGTCGCAGTTGGGGTCGAATTCTTCAAAGGATCTTTTTTGGCAGGCCAATTTATTTTTCTTCCAATTATTTATCAAGGAGGAATTTGGGGTGAGGGTAGTTAGCTGGCCAAGGCTGCAGGGGCCCCCTTTGATGTTAGAGAGGATTCCTGCCCAGACCCTGTCACCGCAGATAAGAATCACTCCCCGTGGGAGCACCCTGGGATAGGACATGGACTTGGATGGTGTGGTGCTGGTGTAATTGCACCATTCTGCCACATTGTATCATTTGTCATGGGGCCAGATGTCTGTGCTTTGTGGTTTGGACGTGGATTGCCAATTTGGTCTCGCCCTGTATTCAAAGGTAATACAGTAACTAGCTTTGGCGGAGCCCAATAGATCTAGTTCCTGGGGCTCCTGTGATGCATGTGGGTAGGTCCTCGTCCATTCATCCCAGGTGTCTGCCGGGTTGGGTTTCTTACCTACGTAAGGATATTCATTTTGTGACAGGGGGATTCCCACCAAACATGTGGAGAGTGGATCATCCACACTTCCCATGGTCATGCAGAGATTTTCCTGCTGGAGGGACTTTGCCAAGGTGACCCATACATTCTGCTTCGGCTGCGGTATGATCCAGCCGTTGGTCACCTGGATGGTCAGAAAGAGATAGATGATGGCAGTGCCTGCGGCAGCATTCCTGGCAGCACCAGTGTTGTCAAGGGGGTTTCCCAGGATCATCATGAGGGGAGTCATGGTTTTCCTCATATAGAGCGTGTTCTGGAAAGAAAGCATGCATGAGTTTCCTCATACCCACTACCAGAGAGTGACCCATCTTTCTTTCCCCATAGCTCTGTAAAGCCTCCCCCTTCTTTTTGTTTAGAGAAAAGAAAAAAAGGGGGGTATGCAGGGAAAAAACAAGGGGACAAGGGTCAGGCAGGGAAGAGTCAAGTAAAGGAGGGCTTGGGGAGATCAGCCTGACTGTCACTAGAAACAGTGACAAGGAAAGGTGGTGAACTGGAGGGGGTTTTAAGGGTAGCAAACACTTGGGAAGGGTAGGGGTATGTCTTCCTCCGATATGTCGGTGCAGTGCATGGAAGGGACGTATCAGCGTGTTATAAGGACTCGTGCGATGAAGTTCGGATACATCCCCTTCCTTTTCCTCCTTTTCCAGGAGAAGGCAGAGTTGTGTGTTCGGTGGTTGGCATAATTAGCTCGCTTGTTGGCTGTGGCGTCTTCAGGAGTACAGTCGAGGTATGGTTTCACATGCCTGCCTGGAATCCATTTCAGTCTGGACCCTGTAGAGACACAAGCAAAGCCTCTCCCCCATGTAATGAGTGGATAAGGTCCCTTGATCGTTTTCGACTCTGGATCTCGAACGAGCACGGGAGGTTTTTCTTTGAGTTGTGCATGGGTGTTATTGTGGAATTGACTGATAATGGGGGGATTGGGCTCCTTCTGGGAGCAGTTCATAAAGTTCATCACGTACAGAGCCTTGCACAACTTTTCGGGCGGGGAGGAGCTAATTGCTGGGTCATTTTGCTGTTCTAACAGTCTTTTAATTTCTTTATGTGCTCGTTCGACAATAGATTGACCCGTGGGGTTATGAGGGATGCCTGTGCTATGGGAAATTCCCCACTGTTGGGTGAATTCTTTAAATTGCTTGGAAATGAAAGCTGGACCATTGTCGGTTTTTATACTCTTGGGGACTCCCAGGGTGGTGAAGGTCATGTAAAAATGTTTGAATACGTCCTGTGCCTTCTTGCCTGCATGGGCTGATGCAAACACAGAGCCTGAAAAAGTGTCGATAGACACATGTATATATTTGGGTCTCCCAAAGGGGGCGTAGTGAGTGATATCCGTTTGCCAGAGCTCAAGAGCTCCCAAGCCTCTGGGATTGACGCCGACTGGCATTGATGGTAGGGAAAAGGCCTGGTAGTTAGGACACGTTGCTATGATCGTTCTGGCCTGTTCTACAGAGATTTTAAATTGCCGCCTTAAGGCGGGGGCATTTTGATGGTAAAACCTGTGGCTCAACTGAGCCTGCTGAAAAGTGTCAGGAACTGTGTGGAGGGAGACACCCAAGGTGGGACTCGCGCAAGCTGTCAAGGGTAGGTGGTCTGCTCTCCGATTACCCTTGGTGATGGGGCCGGGCAGGTCTGTGTGAGACCGGACATGTGTGATATGATAAGGTTGCTCTCAGCGGGATATCAGCCAAATTAGTTCTGAGAGCAAGTTGAAAAATTTTTCATTTTTGACTTCCTACAGCAGGGCATGTTCTGCCCGCTCAGCTATCCTGGCGACGTAGGCCGAATCTGTGACCACATTTAATGGTTTCTGGAATTTCCTGAATGCTCTCACGACCGCAGCAAGTTCTGCGATCTGGAGAGATCCATCAACAGTTCTGACATTGGACTCCCACTTCCCAGTGTCGTTGTTTCTCCAGGTGATCACTGACTTATGAGACTTTCCAGACCCGTCAGTGAACACCGTGAGAGCATTCCTGAGCGTTGTATTTCTTTTGAGTGGTCGAGGAGCTAATTGTAATGAGTCCTTTAAAAATTTGTGTTTTGGATAGTGCGTGGAAAGCTGGTCAGGATAGCTGTCCAAGGTGACCTGTAGATGTTCATTTGTCTGCAAAAGAGTGTCCAAATGATCGAGGGTGAATGGTAAGTAAAAACACACCGGCTCAGAGCCTGCAAGGGTTTGGAGGCGACCCCTAGCCTTAGTTATCAATTATGCCACCAGCTCTTGTGGTGTAGTAATGGTTTTATGTGGCCGGTGTGGCAGGAACAACCACTCAATGATGATGAGTGGGTCCCTTGAGTTTTTGTCCCACTGGAAAATGAGCGCGTGGAACTGAGGGGCCTTACCTAACACCCTGATTTCCAGCGGCAGGGACCGGTCCACACGATGGGCTTGGCGGGACTCCAACACGGCTGCAACTTTGTCCAGTGCTGCTCGAGCTTCTGGGGTCAAGGTGCGAGGAGAGGCGAGGTCTCGGTCACCGCGTAGCAAGTCGAATAATGGGTCCAACTCCTCTGTTGTGAGACCCAGGAAGGGCCGGATCCAGGTGATGATCCCACAAAGTTGTTGCAGATCATGTAGAGTGTGGGGATCGTCCTAGATGGCGAGGGTCTAGGGCACGACGGTCCTTTCAGTGATTTGAAAACCGAGGTATTTCCACAGGCTGGAGAGTTGAATTTTTTCTGTAGCGATTTGGAGTCCTGCCTGCTCCACGGCAGCCACTGTCTTGTCCAGTGCCGCCTTTAGGCAGGCTTCAGTTGGCGCGCATACAAGGATGTCATCCATGTAATATAGGATGATGGCCTCAGGGAAAAGTCTGTGTACTGGGGAAAGGATCTGAGCAACAAAAGTCTGGCAGAGCACTGGGCTGTTCTTCATTCCCTGGGGCAAAGTGACCCAATGGTACCGCTTATAAGGCTCTTGTCGGTTGGTGGAAGGTACCGAAAAAGCAAACCTGGGAGCGTCTCCGGGGTGCAGCGGGATGTAAAAAAAAAGCAGTCTTTGATGTCAAGGACTGCGAGCGGCTAGTCTCTCGGGAGCATGGAGGGGGAAGGGAGGCCAGGCTGAAGTGGGCCCATGTCCTGTATGACCTCGTTAACTTTTTTGAGGTCTTGAAGCAGGCACCATTTGTCTTTGCCTGGTTTTTTAACTACAAAGACTGGGGTGTTCCAATGACTTTGGGAGGGGACAATGTGCCCCAGGCGTAACTGCTCTTCAACTAAGTCGTTGAGCGCTTTCAATTTTTCTTCTGGAAGGGGCCACTGCTCCACCCACACCGGCTTATGTGATTTCCAGACAAGAGGTGGGGGGTGGTGCGCTCAGCAGTGGCCCAGGCTAAAAATCCCAGGTGACTTCGGGGATATCAAGACGAGCCCCCCATTGGGACAGGACGTCCCAACCCAGTAAGGCTATGTCAGAGGTGGTAATGAGTGGCCTTACCGTTGCAAGCCGCCCCTCCGGTCTCTCAATGGTGACAAGGTGCTTGCTCTGCAGAGAGTTGACCGCTCCACCGATCCCAGAGACAATGCCGCAAGAGGGCACCAACTCCCAGTCACAGGGCCACTTCGACTTGGGGACGATGGTGACATCAGCTCCCGTGTCTGCCATCATGAGCAGCTCAAAATTTCTGTCCTTCCATGAGATTAGGGTGTTAATGTTGGGCCTTTCCCTAGTAAGTGCTTGAAAATAAAAAACGTCATGGTCAGTGTTATCATTGTCCTGTCCAGGGAGTACATACATCTGAGCAAAAAGAGCGTGCTTGCAAAGTGTAAAAGGTGGAGAGGTGCACACAACTGTCACAGTGACCTCGTTGTACGGCCACACCGTCACAACCTCGGGGATAACGGAAAGTTCGAAGGGGGTGTGCTTGTTGTCTCCTAGAAGGAGTACTTCGACAGCCTGATTATGGTATGGTGGAGGCAAGTAGCCTGCTGGGACCCTGACGATCTCCTCATCGTCCAGCATAAGATGTACAGAGCTATAGAGGACCTGGCAAAGGCGTTGATCTAATGTCCTTGTCCTTCGGAAGTATTTAAGTCTGTCCTCGTGGCTCTGCTCCTCTGAGATGATCAGGCCGGGAACGGGCTCTCCTGGATGGTGGGGAGAGATGGTCTGCCATTTGGTGTCATCGCGCGGGGCTGCGGCGTGCTCTGCCAGTCGTTTCCTAGCCACCGAGGAGGGTGATGGAGCCTTGGGGCGTGCGGCGAGGTGTTAGAGGGCGGACGCACCGATGGTGAGGGCACGAAGGAGGAAATACGACCGTCCGACAGGGGATAAGGGCAGTTGGCATACACATGACCATACTGTTTACAATTAAAACACTGGGTGTTTGGTAGTGTAACCATCGCTTCCCCGACACACTTGCTCACCGCTGCTGCTACCGTGTGCTCGATGGAGGTGGCCCTGGTGCAGGCGGTGACCATCTGGGTGATGGAGGGCTTGGGGTCTTGGGGAAGGGCCCTGAGCACCTTCTTGGTGTTGGGGTTGGCGTTGGTCATGGCCATTTTTCGTAGTAATTCATCTCTTGCCTCCACATTGTCGATCTGGCGCTCGATGGCCTCACGCAACCGATCAACAAATTTAATAAAAGGCTTGTTGACTCTTTGGTGGATGGAGGAGAAGCTCTGGAGTGGGGTGGAACTGTCTGGCAATTTCAGGAGGGCAGCTAGGGTGGCTAGTTTGATATCATTTAAAACATCTACTGGTAGAGTGGCCTGGTCTTCGGGCCTATCAAATGCGCCATTTCCCGAAAAGGCATCCAGAGCATCATTCCCCAGCCCACCCACCTGGTGTTTTTCAGTTAAAGATTTTAACAGTTTTTTTCCACTGAGCATCCCAGAGGAGGAACTCAGTGGGGGACAACAGTGCAGTCATTATATAATGGAGGTTGTGAGTGATTAAGGTATGTTCAGTGAAGGTTAGGTCAAGCAAACCTTTAAAATACGGAGAACCCCTCCCATAGTCCTTGGCCGCCTTTCTCAGCTCTTTGATTTCAGAATATGGGATTTGTTCCCACTGTGCGTTCCCGTCCCGGCTCACTGTGATTGGAGCCACCAACTGGTCGAGGTCTCTCGCAAATTCGAGGTCTCCCTCCCTGACTGCCTCCTCTTGGAGGGGAGGGGAAGGGAGGGAGAACCTTCTAGTTCTTTGGGAGGGAGCCACAGTTGATGGACATCTACAGGGGAGTGTCCTCCCAGGGCATCTCCACCCCACAGTCCCTGGGGTCTCCTCCCATACACTAATGCTCCTCCATTCCTCTTTAGCATACACTGCCTGTTTGGCCAGTGTGTGCCCCCTTCTTGTATGTACACCATGTATAATGCTATAACAACCCATGGCTCTGGTGCATATGGTAGATACAGTTTGTTTTTCAGAGTTCAGTATGTCGAAGCCATTAAGAATAATATTATTCAGGAAACCTGGACAATATAGAAAAAAACTAATCTAAAAAATTAAGCAGTCATTAAAGCAGAATATAAGTTTTCCTAGGCTTCAGAATGCAACAGATAATCATTGGATCCCCATTCATAAAATCCAGGATTTCTGCTGGAAGTAAACAATATTTAAAAAGTGGCAGAAGTGTTCTTAAGGATAGCTTTGGAAGTACTTTAAGAAAAGATATCATGAGAATATTCCTATTTTTTATTGCTCAGTTTCTTTTTGTTACTTTTAAAATTTTAGTATGGCTAAAGAAGGAGATAAAAGAACTAAGAATCCGATTTTGGCTGTTTTCAAGATAGAAATTAGTCTCTCCCTAAAGGATTGGCTGTTTTTTCTTGTGTTGCTTTACTCTGTGTGAATTATCAGAAGTGTGTCATAAAATTGGACACAACACCTTTAAATACTTGAAACTTTGTTCTACAGTCTGGCCTTGTGCAGTTAGTTTGTGCTTTTCAATCAAAATAAACCATTTTATTTGAAAGAATCTCCTTGGGTATTTGGGACAGAACAAGGTACTTTCTTTCTATGTTCTTTTTCATTCCCTGCTGCTTTTATTATTGGAACATTTTGAAGAAGACCTGTGTCCTGATCTTGTGTAAAGATTTATTTGCCTAAGTTTAGCTGACAAATCACCGGATGTGCTCTGCAGTGTAAAGTCATACTGCTGATGAGGCAAAGCATACAACTGTATTTAAATAATCAAAGCATATAATTTAGAACGTGGTAATGAATGTTTTACTAATCTAGTCAAACAGTTAAGGAACTTGGTGTAATTTAAAGAGAAATTGAAGTATGACTATATTTCAAAATGCAGCAACAAAAGTTTAATCCTGGTACAAGCAAAGCTTTCCATCAAAATGTTATGCTACATTTGTCATTTGTGGCACTTATGGCTATAAAGTTGTAGGTCTAAAAAACACCAAAGAAGTTTTATAAAAGGAACCTTAAAATGTAAACTAAAATCAGCTGCATAAAATTAGGCTGCTTTAAAGGACCAGGAGAATGTAGGAAGAAGCTATGTGGAATGAGGTTTCTGACTTCCCAGGCACCTTGAGGAGCGACTCAGTAAATTATACCTGCCAATACCTCTTTTATTATTGTATTCCAGGGTTAGGATAAAAATATTTGTGTGAATAAATAAAGTCAGAATGTTTGAACTGCAACTTGAAATAAACAGGTAGTAGTAGTTCTGTGGCTGAATACATTTATGACTTATTGTCTCCTTCTAATAAGGTATGTATAGACTGCCTGCTCTAAATATTCCTAGAAATATTCTGTTGTAGGCTTTCTTTCCAAGTGACTTTTGTATATTATACTGTGTTCATGCAGTTTAGCAGGATGTAGAGGCCTCAGAAGAGTTCAATACTGTGATAAGGTGTATTAGAATAGCATTCAGTACTTTGAAAGTCTTTGGGGAGTTTCTTTACATATGGCTTTATATGATTTTCAGGTACAGATCTCTTAAAACATGAGGGCGGTTCTCCTACTGACAACCATTTTTGAAGAAACAGAAGCCACCATTCAGTCTATGAATACAAAAGTCTTAAAAACACTATTCCATAGAAATTAAGTTTCAAACCTTGATTATCAGAAGATTTGAAAAATACTAAACTGTACCATAATTTACTTTTACTTCTTCCTGTTCCAGAATGCAATTTTAAATATCCTAGGAACAAAGACTCTGTAAGAAAATTCTGACTGCTTCAGAGTCACTGTATTCCTGACAGGATAATGTTCATGCACTTGAACTTATATTGTGACTCTTGGAAGAATGGCAGTTGCAAATAGTTTTTTTCCCTAGCTGAATAGGTGTTCATAAATAAAACTTAGAGATGTAACCTGCTTTATAAATGGCTAAAATATCCTGAGGCTGAAAATAATTCAGGATGAAAAGATACAGTAATCTTTGCTTATACCAACAGATATTTTTAGAAAACACATTTTTAAACCACTTAGAGGTTCAGTCAAAACAATAACTCACTTTCTGCAGATTTTCCCAGACAGTATATCTTTACTGCATAGTTAATTCAAGCTGTTATTTATCTATTATCCCTTTCCATCTGAACAAAGAAGCTCTGAGCAGGATTTAAAAGGGCTTTAAATCTTATCCATTTTACCAAGATGGAACATAGGCTCCATTAAGAGTCAGGATGATACATCAGTGGTGAAGATATAAGTGAATGAAGTATTCTGAATATTCTCCTGTTCCTCTTTCATTATTGAACATGAAGAACAGGTATAATCTCCAGAGAAACAGAGAACTGAAGAAGAGTCCTACACAAAAGAATACACATACCTGCTATCCTTCCCCAGACACAAAAATAAACCTCATATATGCCCAGGAAATACTTGCGGAATGCACATGAAAATCTAAAATACAGCAACTACCTGTGTGGCTGAAAAGACTGGGAAACACAAATGAAAACAAAATTTTTTCTCTGGATTTCAGCAACTTTCTCCACCCAGAAAAGGAGCAATGCTTCAACACAATATGTTAGTATACTGAAGAGAAGAGAAGAGCAAGTGCTGTGATAGCACTTAGCAACTGCGCAGCTTTTTCCTAGGTGTCTGTCAAACTTATACAAGGATAGATATCAGTTATGACCATGGAAAAGATCATACAAATCAAATGACAGCATGTTAGTATGATACAAAAGTGCTGTTATCTGAGCTGAGACTGCAGTATGCTCCATGCCTAGAAAGAATTTGTTATGTCTAGAACAGGGGCAGGCTCATGCCAAGTGAGTAGGCAAAGTTATTTTTCCTCTACAGGGAACTTTTCAGCATATTCTCCATTATAACTATTAGGGACTAGTATTCATTCATCTTTCTGCATCAGCACAAAAATCTACATCTGGCATGGGCTGTGTGAATCACAGTGCAGCAAAACTGCTTCTGTTCACTGCTTCTCTACTGTGGAAATATGTTCAAGATACTAAAATGACCCCTGCCCCTGTGGTCTATTCCACTCTGGGTTCAGAACTGAATTTCAGCAGCAGAAATCAGTAATGTGCCTTGTGTACACTCACTACACTGGTACATGTCTATCCACTTGAAAAGGTACAGCATGACCTTCAAAACAGATAGGAAAATCATGATATAAGAAGGATATTTAAAGTCTGGATATAACAATGATTCTCAATTTCAAATACTTCAAGGGAATAGGGAATAAATAATAGTTCTGAACTGCAGAAGACAGACAATGGAAAAATACATTCTGTATGTCCTATTAAATTGTTGCTAACTTTCTAAAATGGATGATATCCAATATTATAATTTATTGACATGATTAAACATAATGTATTTATTTAAATTGATTTTTTCCTCTCTTATATGTCTTTATTTCTCTCATATTGCAGTTTTTTGTTTGTTCCAGCAGTTAACATGGTAACATAAAAATAGTTGGTCAGATTTGATTTGGGTGGTTTGTTTCTTTAAAATAATTTACTTAGACTTGTCTATTTTCTATGAAGATAAATAAATGTGAAAAAGAATGAGGTAAGATAAAAGAGAAGGCACTTGTCTTTATGCATTCATACATGAAGGTGAGATACCTAACATGGGAGAAAGACATTTTTAATTATATCCTGTTATTAGGACGGGCAAGTTTTTGCCGTGCTGTCAGAAAGTGACTATACAGAGACACTATGACTTATTCTTTTTTAAATGGAAGACTCTTGAACTCTGGACTGTGAGCTGTAGCATAAAATCTATTCTAAGAAGGGCAACTGTTCTGATCCCAGTAAATATAGCTTTTAAAAAAGGTTGAAAGCCCAGATGAATCAGGAGATTAGTGATAGACTGTAGAGCCTTTTCACTGCTAAGTCATTAGTTCAAGTGCAGCCATGACTGGCAGGGTTTGAATCACGGCTCTTTGATGGCAGTTAGAAAGAGTATGAAGAAAATTCTGTAGTCTTTGTTCCTGTTTTGTTTTAGAGGGCATCTCTGTTACAATATCCTCATTATTAAACATTCAATAGTAGCTTAGTCAACTAAATGGTTGCTCTGTTTCAAGCCCTGGCTGTGTTTTGGGAAACAACCTTTTTTACATTACTATGAGATTTTTTCACTCTGAATCCCCATGTCAAAGGAAGTAGCATCTGCGTGCAGAGTAGACAAATGTCAGCAAATCTTTCTGCTCTGGTTTACTGGCTGTAAAATGCAAACAATTGTCTCCATTGTTTGAGTTCCCTGTTCATTTACATCCTAAATTCATCGCAAAAATAATATGCTTTTCTTGATGCTATACATGGATCAGAGCAGGGAATGTCTACCTATGAATAGTATTTATGGCAGTGGGATTCTTAGTTGTCATAGCTGCATTTCCCTGAAATGCAAGAAATAATACTGAAAGAGGAACATAGACTAGATTTGAAATCTAAGTATGCAAGTCTCTTTCTTAGCAAACATGTGAAACATTTCTTGTCTAGATTCTTTGTATATACAAATTTGTGTCCTCTTTATACTTTAATATTCAGATAAAAGGAAAATGTTCTGTTTCTTGAGATCCCTTGTTTCTCTTAGCTCTGTTGTGTCAGTGCACATTTTACTAAATATGTATCTCTAAGTGACTGCCACTTATACTTACCCAGCACGAACTAAGTGTCAATTTTTCAAATTTGTCCCTGTCTGGAGAGCTTTCTATTTCTTGAATAAATGTAATAAATCAAGTACAGTATATCTCATAGTTTTCTTGAGTACAAATTGCTAAAATATATGTACATTAAGAGAGGACAAAACCCACAAGCCTAAAAACCCCTTCTAATATTACCTCTGAAAGCAACTGCAGAAAAACAAACAAGCAAACAAACAAACAAGCCAGAAAGCAAACAAAATTAACCAGAAAAAGGTGTGGCACAATACCTTGACAATGAATTTCAGCTTGATGCAAAACTGTGGGCTGGATATATGTCAGTGTGGCAGGTAACAACTGTCACCCTTCATTGAGGACAAGCCACTTGTGAATGGCTCTAGAAAAAAGAAATAGCCATCACTAAAAGCACATACTTTTCTACAATAAAAACATATTTGGGTGATAAGACTTTGCTGGGGTGTGTTTTGGCTTGTTGGGTTTTTTTGTTTGATTTCAGGTTTCTTTTAGTTGGGGAAATTTGCTTTATTTTTCGGGTTTTTTTTCCCCATAGAGAGACGTGTGTCTCCATATATGAAAGAAAAAGGAACTACAAAAGCATCACTGAAAAAAATTAAAGAAGAAACAGAAATTAAAGAACCTCCTGAACAGGCACTGAGAATATGGCTCTGAGGAAAGTTTAGAGCTGGGGAGATTTCTGGAAAAGTATTGACAGACATGGAGCTTTAAAGAAGTGAACTTATTGGTCACTTGATTTGTTAACATTTAGGGAATTGAATATTTGGATTATGTCCCTTTCTCTTTTAGCAATTATTATTTATGAAATGAAAAAAATATGGAGGAAAGATTTCAGTTTACCTGGTTAAAATTTTCAAGGAAAATTTTGGCTCCTAATGTTCAAAACAGGCCCTGCTTCATTGCTGTTCCAATGTGATATTGAAGCACAGGCTCAGGAAGGCAAAGGCAAACCTTTACAAGAATTTTAGGTCTAAAACTGTTTTATGAATATGTAGTTACTGAATTATTGAATTATGCCATGCTGAAGAACCTATGAGGTAAATACAGGTGTTCTCTGGGCATTTGCTAAGGCTTTCTTTTTTTTTGTTCACAGTCACATCATGCACAAAAAAGATAGATCAAACTATTTTTTTACTTCTTCACAAATAGTGAAATTAAACACAGCTTTCTTTACACACTTTTCATTTCAGTCACATATTTTGCAAATTATTTAAATAGAAGGAGAGTTGGACTTGATACAAGCCACCATAATAACAGAGCAAAAGCTGTACTGACACTGGTATCTTATAAAATAAAATTAAAAAATAATTAAAATTTTAAAAATAGGCTAAGAAGCCAATTTTTTTTTTTTTTTTTAATTTGGGGAGAATACCAATGAATGACTTCATGGTTGAGCTCAGCAGATCATCACTTTCACTGGACATACTCTGTATCCTTTGGGAACATTTTGTATTAAAAAAAAATTCTGAACATTCTCTATGGCACCTGCTCACACCCAGTTAAAAGGATACACCAGGATATAATTTCCAAATTAGAACATAAGCATAATTTAGCCAAAGGGAATGAATGATTCGTGGAGATTGAAGGCTGCCAAAGATAGAGACAAAAGCTGGTGAGAGCTAAAAATCAATCATAGAAAGAATAGGTGGAAGAAACTATTATGAAAGGGTAGAATTGGGTTGAAGATATGATTTAGGAAAGACATGTGAGACAAGGAGATTTGTAATTTCTCAGCAATTTCTTTATCATACTTCTGAAAATATATGTGTGGATCTCAGAATTTGCTGACACTTTGCTACTTGCCAGAATAAAAATAACAATTCAGAGCTTCTGCAGAGCTCTTGCTGTATGAGCCTAGCACAAAAAAGCCCCAGACTGTCCAGGTGACCTCAGAAATAAGTTGACTCAGATCAACCAAACCTTCTTTTACACCCTTCCTTACACAGGCCAGTGACATTCAGGTACTACATTTGCAATATTAATAGGTTGGTATCCTAAATTAAAAGGATACCAACCAATGGAAAACAGGATTAAGAACAGAAATCTAGGAAAAACCCCATAAAAATAGGACAAAGAAGATATGCAACTATGTGAAAATGCAAACATATAGAGTAAGCTGAATTTAGTGCTGCTTGCAACAGATCTGTAAATTTTTTAATTGATGGCTGTTTCCAGCAAGGAACTATATTGCATGTATTCAATACATTTTGGTAGACATTAATTCATTTTACCATCAGGTGAGATCTGGTTATAAATGACATGGAGCTGCTAATGAGATAGGTAAAGGGTATGCGAATACAGAATTATTTTTCTAATTTGCTGTTACTATACTTGAATTTAAATAGTTTTGAAAAGATGTACTTAATTAGGAGGAGCCCTCCCTTGAGAGTGGAGAGTTGTGGATAGACAGAGAGTTGAGCAATCACCAGCTGCATGACTTGAAGAAGAGTCAGTGCCAGATTCTCCCCCTGGGACAGGGTAATCCTGGTTGTACGTAAAAATTAGGGAATGAGAGGCTGGGGAGCAGCCCTGCAGAAAGAAATGTCTCCTCTCTCTGGTGCCCAGCAGTACAGCATGAGGGAATGGAATGAAGCTTCATGCATAAAGGATGATACTCCTGGTCATATGATTTAATTTCAGGTAGTCCTACAAGGAACCGGATTTGAACTTAATGATCCTTATGGCTCCCTTCCAAACTGAGATATTCTGTGACTCTATGATTTTACATTATGTGGGCTCAACAGTCCCATTGCTTATTCTCTACTTATTTTGTTAATTTTGTGGTAGTCTGTGCATAGAACTTTATTCCAATTCCTGAAAAAGAGTCCATTATCTGGATAATAGACTGGCAGGAATATGTTCAGTGATAAAGCTTTAAGTTACTGTATTTACCTCAAGACTGCAGGGTTCCTCCAGGCAACAGTGCATAAGCAGTGCAGAATGAAATTCAGATGACATAAACAGAACCCTATGTGCACCAGGAAAAACTGTTCTCTGCTGTCCTATTTCTGTCAAGCATTGCAGAGCTAATGGGAAGGTACTCACTTGATCTATTTGCTTCTCCCAGTGATTGATTAAAATTCCCTAGCTTTTGTAGAGGCATAAAACCTTTTCATCAGTCCAGCCAGGCACCTTATGTAATTTAAGTTTGATATTTTTGAGAGTGTGTTTACCGTGATCTAAAGCACCAGAATAATTATCGATGTTCAGCCCTTTATGTTACCCACAACAGGCACACATATCCTTTGCATCATTTTGTCACAACAAATACACGAAACATGAATTAGTCAGGATCATTTGATAGGGTTCATTAGTGACAATGTGGCCTCATTTTACTCTTCTACATGTTGGTTTTGCTCAGAATGCAATGGCAGTTACACTAGGTTCACAAAATTTTAAGCAAGAAATTGTGTAAATTTAACCTTCCTGCAGCACCAGAGCAGAGTGCCACACAAAGTATGCTAATTGAAAACTACTGCAGTTATAAATATTTCGCAAAAGTCTGTGTAAAATTTATGATATTCTCTGTTTCCACACATTCGCAGTAATCTACAGTAATACTACTTTTACAAAGCCAGATAGTAAATCCTTTATTTCCATTACTAGGCACTCAGTCATGAATTCAGGAGTATTCCTGTGATTAACAACTCACCAATGGAGTGGAGAGATCAATATTCTCAGCCCTTCCTCAAAACACATGTAATAGAGACAGTTAAAATTTCTATAATGAAGAAGATGCTATCAGCAAGATGCTTTTTGGATGTCTCAGGGCTTGAAATAACCCATATAGGAAAGAAAAAAAAAAGAAACAAAGAGTACAATTAATTTCTATTTTTCAGGGATGCTTGGACTTAAACACAAGGAAAGAAAGCAGTATGCAGAGGTAAAACTGTATTTATGAGAGAAAAAAAATCCTTGAGGCAGAAGGACCATCTTTTTTGCTACAGTAACTGAAGCCTGTGCTCTTAGCCTTTGAACATATGTGCATCCTTATTTTCATATAACCAAATAAAAAAAATGCTGCATGTAAGTGAAGAAATATTATTTTGCTGTGACACTGACTGCTTATTGCTATGGTAAGTGGCAATCCTGTCTTTCTTTCAGTTCCCACTCTTGAGTAGTTCACTGTTTCATCACACTGCTTTCTGTATTTCAAAGGCATATTGTCAACATCAATCCAGCTTCTATTTAAAAAGAAATGGGCGGGGAAGGGGTTAGGGAAAAAATACACAGGAAGAAGCATCTGAGTATGCAGGTTTTCTCTCTCTCTCTTTGTCTGACTTCTCTGTTTAGGCTGCTATGTTTTCTATCTAGGGCAGTGACTGTATTCCTCGTGCTTTTATATTCCTAGCACAATTTAATTTCCATCTTGGCTGGAAATTGTAGCCCAAATTAAAAATAAAATACTATCTCATTATATGAAAATGACAAGTTTTTCATTTGGCAGTGTTCTTTTGCTTCCTTGTTGTAATTGCTTCTAATGGTGACCAGTAAAGGGCATCCTATTAATGGTGTTTAGCAGAATGAAATAAGACACTGGCATACAGGAAATATTTTTGTCTTCATTTATAAAACCTTTCTATTTAAAATAAAATACATTTTCAGCATTCTTAGTTCATAATTTATTTAAGGAGATTTATTGTTGTCTACACATATTTTCTCTTTTAATTTCTGAAAAATGATGTGTGATGCCTCACAGATATAAGCTAGGAACACATGTGACTGTTCATAGATTTAAAGGAGCATTAATTATTTTAAGTTCAGCTATAAAACCAGAAAATATTGCAGAAACCCTAATGGTCACTGGATAATAATAAAAATATGTGTATTCATAAATGACAGACTAGTGTTAACTCATGGGATGACAGGCTTTATGTAACTTTAAGCAATTACTATTATAAATATTTAAGTTGGTTCCTTTTGTAAAAGTCTCCAGACACTCATACAAATAATCTAAAATGATTTTTTTACTTCAGGAAGGGGGAGAACTGGACAAAAAATTATATTAGTAAAAAGCTGCTTTGTCTTGTGCTTTCTTTTGTTTACAAGCCAAAAGAGGAGTACATTTGTAACTTATCACTGGATGTAATTAGCTAATGTTAAAATATTGATTTTACATTAAGCAAGATAAACGTTAAAATATTGACAATGGAATGTACTTCTTATTAAGACTGTCACTTTCTGAGATAAAAAGATACTGTATTCTAGGCAATCTTCTTTTTAATTTCAATATGTAAATTTCTTACTATATTACAACACTGAGAACTGCTTAGTCAGGCATGGAGAACTTTCAGCATGCTGGTGCTAAATAAAGGTACAGGTTAAGAAGCTTGTTTGGATTAAATAAACTTAGGGCCCAAGTTAATGTATGAATCACTTCAAATCATGCTTTCTCATTTTTTACAGAAAATCAATCATGTGAAAAGGATGTAGGAATTTTCATGAGGCTCTATGTAACCTTGCACCAGACCTTACAAACTTGCTGTCACTGTGATGATCACAACTAGAGCTCTTTTTTCTTGGCTTCTTTCTAGTTCTCTCTGGAGATGCAGAAAACAGATTCTGCTGATCTAATTAAGTAGGTTAACAAAGTTCTTCAGCTTTAGGGTAATTTTTTTTTCTTATGACAAAATGGAACTATAGCCCGTAAGTGTAATGAGGAAGAAAGGCATTCACCCTGCAATATTTTGGCATTTGCTTTTCCATGGGAGCATCTACATATTTTTGTAAACACCATTAATTTTACTGGTCTCCTTGAAAGAGATATTATTTGTATCTCAACTATTATTTTAGAAAAGACTAGGTTTAACAGCATGAGTAACAAAGAATCAGCCTCAGCAATGGAGTAAGATCCTCATTTCTGTGTGACATTGCTATTGGTACTGCTTCTCAATAGAAGGTCAATAGAATAGGCAAGGTGTCAGCACAGAGAAGAAGGTAAAATTATACTTAGGAAACTTAAGGGCAATGAGTAGCCTCAACTGCAGGTGGGACCCTGGATAGGCACAGATTTTCAGCACATTTTCTTGGAACTTTTCCTAAAAATAGGCACTCCAAAAGCATAGAAATGGCTTTCAAATCTTGAAGATACCTGCTATTGGAATAAATTTACAGAAAGGATAACTTTCAAATGAAAAAGATAAGATTTATTGTCTCATATATATTAACATAAAAAGGACATGATAAATTTTGCACTGGCAGAATTTTTCTGAGCTTTGTCTACTCATGCTTCCAACTTCAACAGCTCCATGTATCTTCACGAGCTGAGGCAAAGTCCTTGGGAAAACAAACTTCTTCTGTCACCATGGGTGCAAAGTAGGTTTTATATTTATTCTTACCTGAAGCCCCCCCCCCCACCTCCCCCCCCACTTTCCCTTCCCTCAGCTCTGCTTGCCTACCTAAAAAGATGGGGTCTTGTCTTCCAGGAAGAAATTTCCACCTAGCTGAGTGAACATAAATTATTCTTAGGTCAAAATATTCTCTTGTTTTCAAGCTCATCATGTCCTCTGCTGATAGGGAAATGCAAGCAGATGTCATATGCACTTCCTGTCTCACAAGCTGCAAGAATTCAGTCGGTGTTTTTGTACAAATGCTAGCACTTTGGCAGGACCTCTGTTTTCTTATCTTCTCAGCAAATACAGGCACTACTGGAGGGAGATTTGAAGAAAATAAAGAAATTTTTTGTGTGTTGTGTCCCTGTGCTTTTTTCATTGATTCTGATGGAAGGCACCAGTTAGAGAAAGGCCTGTGAAGGTTCACCTTTGGTTGAACCCAGGTATATTTCTTGTAGGTTTCTGAAAAACTTGTAAGCCACCAGAAGGTATTTATAAAGGTATTTATAAAATCACTTACATAAATGAAATTATTGTCAAAAAAATTGTTCCATTAGCAAGCAGAAGCAGAGGAGATGCAGTAGAAATTTCAGTTGTTACTTGTCATGCCAAACCAGCATAATCATGGCCCTCTTCAGGTTTCTTTAGATTCTGCCCCCTCAAAAATATTCAGCAGCATTGTACCTTAGAAGCAATGCTTCTAGGTGTGGTGAGAAAGCACAAACACTTTTTCCACGCAGTTCAGCTCATGCCATCTGTCTCCCTTGAAAAGGCATCTTCTGACAAAGAGGACGGCTTTTAGACCACAGGGAGTGTAGAGGATATGATTGCCCTAGATCTTTTTTAAAATAAGGTTGGGCCTGTTTGAACCCACACCCACATCCTCTTTACAGAACCAGGTACAAATATATTGTCATTCTTTAAAAAAAAAATTAAAAAAATTACTTCTCTTGCTTCACTGTGTCCCATGGATTTTATCCCTAAAATGGGACAAGAAAAAAGAAAGAGGATAAAAATGCTTCTATAGAAAGCCAGAGATACTGTGACCTGAGAACATTCTCTTTCATAAAGAATACCATATTTCCTGCTCATTCTCTGTCTCCTCCATTTCACCTCTGTGGTGCATTGTGTTCAAACACAGCTATTCTGAAGCTAAAATAACCATTAAAGACTTATCATTCTGGGTGAGACTCTGAATACTTCACAAAGCATTTTTCAAAAATGAACTTTTTTTATCCTTGTGAAGTAAAACAGTATGGATGAAGAGCTGTGAGACTGAAGTCAGTGAAAAAGCTGATCATTACAAAAGAATCTTATTTTTAATCTTAGATTCTTCTAGTGTTATATTAGCTCTTCTTCCTGCTTTAGAGGATGTGAGGATGCCTCATATCCTCATGGACTAAAAATGGACTAATCATGGACTGAAAAAATATTTAACAAGTATTAAACTAATTAATAAACCAAACCAACTATTTTCTGGATGATGCCTGTCTTTACAGAAGCAAGAAATAGATCTGAAATTAAAGAAAAACCTGCAAATTTAGAAAAAAATAAGTGGATTGTGTGCATGCATGCACACACACACACACACAAACACACACACACACACACACACACACACACATATGTATATCTATTTAGCAAATATGCATAATCTCTAAAGGTATAATTAGTGGAGAAGGAGACAGGAATTTTATACTAGGCAAAAAATAGGCCAATTCAGCTGAGGTTCCCTACTGCACTGACAGCTGGCTGAATCTTTATATATGTTAGATGTATAAATACTAGTGATTTATTGGTTTGTTTTTCTCTAGCATCTTTTGTATGACAGCTCAGGAGAAGAAACTTAATAATGACCTCCAAACCGGATTTTTTGCTCCTTTATTTCTTTTCTTTGTTTGCTTGTTTGCTGTTTTTTTTTGTTTTTTTTTTTTTTTTTTGTGAAATAGGGTAGGCATTTGTATGATAATCCATTTTTGAAATTAGTGTTTTCCAAAATTAAGGAATTCTCCATTAGAAGTAAAAGGAAACATTGTCAGTACTCTTCAAATACAGTGAAATCATGGCTATCAAGAAGAATACACTAGAAAATTGACATTACCTGACAAACCAGAATATAGAAAGAGTCTGCAAATTTACTCTTTTTATTTAACAAATAATTATGTACAACAAAAATATAAGAAAAAATTAAATATTGGTTAGGCAATTGAATTGAATCCTACCTACACTTTCAAATCAGTGCTTTTCAATATAGTATCATAATGCTTTCTCTCATACAATAGTTGTGATCTGCATCTCCTCATTGCAGCATCTCTTCTGTAGCTATACAATGTTTCCAATATTGTGCTGCTGTTGCTTACTGTTGTTCTGTTGCTCATTTGCAGAGTGATCACATTTGTATAAAAATTTTGTGTTTGCCTTTACACCTTTTAAAAATTAACTGATAACTCAATCTGCACATATTCAAGGACCTTTGCCATAGCTTTGGTGAATGTGATGATCTATTTTCAGCTAGGTTTTCAAGGTCACCCTCTATTCAGCTTAATCCAACACCTTTATTTTGTCTATTTTCTCTGAAGAACCATATTGTCTGAAAACAAAATCTTGTGTAAGGTGAAGTCAGCTAGATTCCAGCCCTGCCTCCCCACGGAAGTGCCTGCAGAGGTGAGGCAGGTCATCTACTCTGATTCAGGGTTAAGCAGTCCATATTAGAAAGACAGCCTGATGAGGTTATAGTGAGTCAGAAAACCACCAAGAAAGACAAGGAGGGCTGTCACTATGGTCTTAGGAATAGAACACAGGTAGTCATGATGAAAATTTAGAGTTCTGCTCGCAGGCCACAAAACTAGAACTTTCCTCCAGGGTAGGGGCTCTTCTAAACCATACAAACCTTCCAGGGTGTAAACCAAAAATGTCTCTCCTGTTTTTCTCCATTTCCCTGTCAGGTACAAAATTTTGCTAGAGAAATTAGGCTGTGGTACTCACTCTGACTCACTGATTATATTTTTTGTATAGGCTTGAAAAGAAGTTCAGCATTTGCTTCACGTGGACCAAACAGTAACCACTTTTCCTCTCTTTGTACCCACCATTTCAAAGTCATAAAGTTAAATGTATTAATTTAATTATACCATGTCTGGGCCTTTACTTATTGTTGTTTACTATACTATTAGTTCTTCATTATTTCTACCATGTACAAATTTAGTCTTGAATCAGCTTTTCTGGGTTTGGCCCAAAAGAAGGTTAAGAAATAAATAAAAAACATGATCTCATCTGCTATAACAGTTTTCTGCCATTTCACTCAGCTTCCCACACAGAGATCAGTACTGCCCTAAATGTACTAAGCTGTTCCTGGGTTAGTACCTTCTCTTCTCACAGCTAAATAGCCCATATAGCTGATTCTGTTCTTGTTCTATTTTCTCTTTGATGTTCTCAGTCAGGCTGGCTATGACCTTCTGGAATTTTTAAAATTATATATTGCATAAATTATTTTTTCTCTGGGATTTTCAATATTTTTTCTCTAACGCAAACTTTTTAGTCCATTTCCATTTTTTACAAGTAGCACTATTTTCCTCTTCTTGCAATGACTTGTTATCATTGCAATATGCAATCACCACATACTTAGAGAAAGACACTTTTTACCTTTATTATTCACTATGAATTTTGAACATAATTTTCACTCCTTTAAAGTCGTTGTAAGGATTGAAACACAAAATACTGTGACTGTATAATATGTCTCCTTGCGGACTCATCATTCATTATACGGGTTGATTGACTGTGGGTCAGTAGGCTATATTGGATTCTTCCTAGAAAGGACTCTGACATAAGACCCTTTAGGTAGGTAATTGATTTAAGTATCAAAGACCGAATTTTTATCAACAATTACAGTGGTGACACCCATTATTTTTCAGGCTGTAACAACACAGGGTGCAATTTTGCATGCCATATCATACTCACCCACAGTAACTGAAAGTGACAACTTGTCTTGCCTCAAAGAGATTGTTTTGTATGCCAACAAGGTGAAAAATAACAGCCAAAAGTCAGGTTACACACCACAAATGGATTGTATTTTCTCAGTTAGGTAGCCTAAAGAGAGGAGTAGTACACCCTTACTAACTCTAGCAATCATATTAGTTAAAGAATGTTTGCATTTATAAAAGAACAATGCTTATAATGCATGATGATAAAAGAATGGAGTGCATTCTTCTCCACACAAAATATAAAATTTTAGTCCTCTGAAGTATATCAGAAATGATGATTTTCAAAAGAAAAAAACTTGAAGTAACATAAAGAAATAAATTATGCAATACACAGCATAAATTATGAGGAATGACACAAAAGATAAGTAAGAACTTGAAAATAAAATGCTAAAACATTAATTTTTAGTAACACATCACTATGTACAAGAATAAGGTTAAAGACACCTTAGTTTTCTATATTATGCAAATAATATCTGATATTTTTAATCATATCTCAGCTTTAAGTACCCAAAGTCCATTACAAGTATACACACAAGATTGCCTAATTTGTTACTAAAGCAAAGCACTTTTTGGCAAGAAGAGTGAGAAGAACTGCTTGTTTGAAAAAAAAAAAAGGAAACCTTTATGGCACTTTTTGGTGTAGGCAGAGTGCATTCTTTTGACAAGAAGAAAATTCAGTACAACTGAATTAAGAATATTCAGTGATTTACAAAATTTTACACACCCTATTGGCTTCAAGTATCTTGGCTTCCATTTATAAATCAAGTTTATTTGCACACCTACTGATGCATAGGAATATAAAGTGCCTTAGGGCAATGAGAAATTAATACTGTGCCTTCCTCAAGGTTTATTTGATAGCATTCGATATGTAGACTTCCAGCTTGAACTGTTTAGTACTCTTTCGTGAGGGGCAACCTCACCTGTTCCCAGGACAGGGGAACAACCCTGCTGCCCACATTATTTCTGACACCAGCCAGGATGCCATGGGCCTTCTTGGCCACCTGGCCATGTACTGGCTCATGTTCAGCTGTTGTTGATCGGCACACCCAGATCCTTTTCCACTGGCATCTTTCCAGTCTTCCCTAGTGCTGTGTGAGGTTGCTGTGAACTAAGTGGAGGACCCAGCACATGCTGAACTTCATGTCACTGTCCTTGACCCATTAATTTGGCCTGTCTACATTTCTCTGTAAAACCACTAGTGTGGTGTTTAGTGGAATGCTCTGATTAATGTACATAATGAAGAAATCTGGTCTTGCTAATAGAAAAATTCATGGCCTCTTTGTATGAAGATCAAAGGCAGGTGCCAAGAGGATGGTGCCAAACTCTATTCAGTGGTGCCTAGAGACAGGACAAAAAGTTTCACCATCAATATGAGGAAGAACTCTTTTCCATTGAGGGCAGCAGAGCACTGAAATCAGCTGCTTAGGGAGATTGTGGAGTCTCCCATTCTAGACATATTTAAAACCTGAACACAATCTTATGTCACCTGCTGTAGACGATCTTGCCCTGGCAGGAGGGTTGGACTGCATCTCCAGAGGTCTCTTCCAACCCTAACTTTTCAGGGATTCTGTGGCTCTGTGATGATGACAGTTTCCACACCTAGCACTCTGCAGTACAACTTCTTATGACTTTCTAGAGCTATATTTTTGGGCAATTCAAAATGAGAAAACTCTGCTTAATGACTGCTTAATGAGTTTGGACAGTTTGAGATATTTGTGAAGCATTTCTTTAAATCTAGCTAATTTACATTGCTACAGTACTCAGAGAAACATAATTCCATTTTCCATGTTGCAGTACATGACATTCTAGGATGACATCAATTTTATAATAGTTGCCAGAGATCTAAGTGAAAATGCACTGTGTGGTTGTTCACATGTGTGCATGTGCATTTCCTTTCTCAGGTATATAGATTCTAGGCAAAAGCTTCAATAACATTAATATAAAGAAAATTTAGATATCTGGAATACAATCAGGGCAGCACACACTGAGTGATATATTAAAAAAAAAAAAAAAACAACGAAACCTTATTTTTTGTGAATACTTTGCTTTTTGTGGATCTGGGAACTCATACTTTAGGGAATTTCTCAAAATAAATTTTGAGAAATTCCCCAAAACTGATATTTTTTACATGCTTGGATGATTATCCTCTCACCAAATGACTGCTTTTTTACAGCGTTTTTGTTTTATATTGAAGAAAGATAGAACAAGCTTTTAAACAAAGTTTATCAAGGGCTATGAATCTAGCTGACAGCTGAGGAGCACACAGAAGCATAAAGCAAGTACTTAGACACCACAGAGGATATGTAGGTTAGTGATATTTCTGTTGTGGAAGAAAAATATGTGTCCTATAAAATATTCCTTAAGAGTTCTAGCATTAAAGAGAGGGCAGACAAAATGTTCCATCAAATAAGTGCTAGAGAATTGGTGGTGCTCATGTTTCATGGATTATTAGCGTCTGGAAACAATCTGCAAGGAAAAAGCATTTCTGGTTTTGGTTTTTTTTTTTCAAAATTCATGTGCTTCAGTTGACAGGCAGGAAATAAAGAGGTCATTGTAATAATATGATAGTGTTTTGCCATTCTGCAGTTCTGGAGGCACAAGCTTTATTAAGAATCTGTAGTGTTCTTTTCTACAGACTGAAAGCAAGGAGATAAATGGGTGGGGATTCAGCTTGGGTGGGGTTTTTTTGGTTGTTTTTTTTTCTTTCTTTTTCTTTTCTTTTCTTTTCTTTTCTTTTCTTTTCTTTTCTTTTCTTTTCTTTTCTTTTCTTTTCTTTTCTTTTCTTTTCTTTTCTTTTCTTTTCTTTTCTTTTCTTTTTTCTTTTCTCTTCTTTTCTTTTCTCTTCTTTTCTTTTCTTTTCTTTTCTTTTCTTTTCTTTTCTTTTCTTTTCTTTTCTTTTCTTTTCTTTTCTTTTCTTTTCTTTTCTTTTCTTTTCTTTTCTTTTCTTTTCTTTTCTTTTCTTTTCTTCTTTTCTTTTCTTTTCTTTTTTCTTTTCTTTTTTCTTTTCTTCTTTTCTTTTCTTTTCTTTTCTTTTCTTTTCTTTTCTTTTCTTTTCTTTTCTTTTCTTTTCTTTTCTTTTCTTTTCTTTTCTTTTCTTTTCTTTTCTTTTTCTTTTCTTTTCTTTTCTTTTCTTTTCTTTTCTTTTCTTTTCTTTTCTTTTCTTTTCTTTTCTTTTCCTTTTCTTTTTATTTCTTTTCTCTTCTTTTCTTTTCTTTTCTCTTTTCTTTTCTTTTCTTTTCTTTTCTTTTCTTTTCTTTTCTTTTCTTTTCTTTTCTTTTCTTTTCTTTTCTTTTCTTTTCTTTTCTTTTCTTTTCTTTTCTTTTCTTTTCTTTTCTTTTCTTTTCTTTTCTTTTCTTTTCTTTTCTTTTCTTTTTTTCTTTTCTTTTCTTTTCTCTTTTCTCACAGAATTCTGGTCTCCCTTTTTTTCTTGCCAGAGAAGAGGGAAGAGAAAGGAAGAAAACAACCAACAAATCTGAGAACATGATATTCCAGGAAAACTTAGTTTCAGGCAAGAAAATACATATTTTTTTCTTTTTTTGAGGCACTAACTATTCAGAATTGCTTTTAGCCAAGCAAAGGGCATCTCAGACTCGAAACAAGCTACAGAAGGATGTGGTAATATTGTCAGATCTTAAGAAGCAAATCCTACAATGATGCAGATTACAAATGAAATATAGTATATAGCCTTGTCTCCTTCATTTGTGTTAAGCAGCTCAGGAAGATCGGAATATAATAAAATAAAGTAGCATGGCATAAAAAAATAAAATTAAACTCGAAAGATTCAGAGAAAGAAGATAATAATGTTCAGAAATTTTCTAATTGTGAAGCTTTTCTTAGTTTCTGGAGAGTAATCTTGCAGTTACCATCTCAGAGAAAAGTCAATGGAAGAGTAGCAAAGCATTAGCAACCTCTTTGCTCTTCATTCCCTTTGAACTAGTTTGTTACTTGGCAGGAATCTCCCTTTTGACAGCTCAAAACACACAAGTGTTTTCCATCTATTTTTCTCATCTTCTGACATGTTGGCATTACTTTCAGGGTTACTAACAAATGAAAAGTTAAGTTTATATGCCTCTCATTTGTTTCTTATTTATCCTGTGATCCATTTGCTCTTTTGGGAAATGCTAAGGAGCTTTAGAAGGGTATAAAATTGCAAAAAGAAAGTAATTATTTTTTCTAATTGCTGTATAAGTTTTCCACATATGGTTCACTGCCAACTTTTTTCAGGGTCTTCTGAAACTTGAAGGACAGGAGAAAAGAAAGACCAGAATTTGCTATTCACTACTGCATAATTTAGACTTTTCAGGAGGTCATCTCACACTGCACCGCACTGGGAACTTTGATATGGTATACTGCTTCTGAACCTCAGCTAATCCATCACCTGGTGGCAGGCTGCACACAGTTAGCATTAAAAGAGAACTTCATCTGTCAGATTCAGATAAGAATCTATATCTATTTGTTCATTTTGTGAAACTTTAAAAGCAGGTATAAACAGCTACTACAAGACATCACTGTAAAGACCGCTGTTATTTGTCAGTGTGCTACAGGGGATACCAATTCAGACTGACCACATCATTAGGTGTTATTGAACTGTTCCAGCCCTTACACAGTGCTACAACAAAATTCAGTCTCAGCTGCTACACAAAGTGTAGCCATGCCTCTTTTCTCTGTCCCTAGAACATCTTAATTCTGTGCTAATATTACAGAAGGGAGGCCTACAGAATTAATGATGCCAGATAGCTTGACCATTGCTATCAAGATTCATGAAAATTCTGAATACAAAAAATGAGGATCCCTTTTCATAAAAGACAATTAAATACTTCAATACATGATAGGAAAGCATTATTCATTACACTAATGAAGTGTGTGATAAATTGTTAGCTCAGGCAGTTCAAAAGAACTCAAAAGCTGAGATGTGATACCATGCCTAGAGAGATCAAAGATCTTCTAGCAATGGCATCAGCTCCCATCTTCAGTGACCAGAAAGCATATTCACTAGAAATTATGAGTTTGGTAGTCTCTATATATTCCTCAGAAGTTCCCCAAACTGCTGAAAATGTAGTGGAAATGGATTTTGATAGGAAATTCCATCTCTTTGGAGGAAAAACTCAAAAGAACTCAGCATCAAATTTGCATTATCCCTGATTCATTCCTAAACTCCAAATACGATTTGTTTTCTAAATCCTTGATATTAATCCTGCCTGTGGTATTGAAACAAAATAGGAAGAAGATGCTCTGTATCAGGCTGGGGATCTGTACTTGGCAGGAATCTGCATTATGAAAGTTCAAATCACCCTTCACCCTTATTTTCCATCTATTTGTCTCATTTTCTGACATATTGGACATTGCTTTCAAGGTTTCCTACAGTGAAACATTAACTTGATATACCTATAATCTGTTTCTTATTTATACTATGATCCATTTAGTCTGGAACAATGCTCTGTATCAGAGCATTTTCATGCCTTCCTTAGATATGCAGGAGATTACATCAATTTATTTTTTCATATTATATTTCATACAATATTATACATGAAATACCAAATAATTGTCAATGTATACATGAGAAATCAATTTCTAAAAGATTGACTATTGTTCTCTTACTTTCTAGAAAATTTCTGATCCTTTAAATATTCAAGGAATCTTATTTTTTTAATACCTGTTCTAAATACGAGATTTAAAATATCATGAAATTTAAATTTTGAATATCTTCTTAACTAGAGTATTCTATGCTTTTGATTTGTGGCCTGGAACTGATTAGTGCTAAAGGACTTCCTGTAACTCAAACTTTTCCATCTCATTCTTCAATATTGCTGCATTTGCTCCATGAACTAAAGGAAAAGTATTCCTGGACACAGTTTTAGGCACTGGATTATGGATCAGTACAGGCTGTATTTGGGCAAGATATTTGTTTTATTTATTTATGACTGTAGGAGGCCTACTATTTTGTATTATGTGAATACTGTTAGAATCCAAACCCATCTTGTGAAATGATATTAGTGTGGAGGAACAGGGTCTTATATTCTGCTGTTTAAAAATTAATCTGGTTTTTGTAGAAGAAGAAATTTTTATAGGCAAGTTTTTAGGTAAAACTGATTCCACATTAAGAGTATTCTGAAAAAAACATAAAACACAATTTTACTTTTGTTAAAGTTCTACAGACACTAAGGTCTGAAGAGTGCATATAAATCAAAGCATTATTTTGCATATTTGAGGAATCTGCCTAATACCATTTACATACTTTGCTCTTTTTTCTTTTTTTTTTTTAATTAGGGCATTTTTTTCATGCTTCTCTCTGAGAGTCTTACCACAGCAGAGTGAGTATATAAAAATTATGAAATCTTTCATCTTCAAGAGAACCTAGTAGTTTTTACAATATAGTTTTAAAACATTTGCTACCACAATTTGTGTGGTCATTCTCTGCCTTATATGCCAGGAAACATGAAAATTTCTTAGCTAATGCAGCTGTCTCAACATCTTTCTTAAAAGGACGCTGGAATTGTAGCTGCTAGGAGAAGGTCATCGAAAAGCATATAATGTCACATTATAAATAATTGTAAAAGTTATCAACAGGCAGAAAAAAGCTATGTATTTGCAACTTCTACCATTCATGAAAATTGTAAAGAATATAGCAGAAATTGAGGAAAAGTGGTCACAAAGCACAGTAAATTTTGGCATTTCATGCATATGCAAGAATATTTCCTTAGGTGAGTGTACTGCATAGAGGAGGCACTCTGACACTGCAGAAAAAGGTACACAAGGAAAAGTAGGATGGCCTTATTGCCTAAAACTACTAGCACTGCTGCGTGTCAGACCATGACATGACCCAGTATATATAGACTACTGATTTCCAGGAAATAATAGGGCGTAAAATATTCAGGTTTGCTCTTCACCCCACAACAACACTTAGCTAAATGCTGGTTGCAAATCTTTTACATGTGTTGGATATGACACTGTAAGCATTGAATAATTATTGGAGCTACTCTTGTTCGGCAGTAGGGTCAACATTTTCTCTAGTAAGTGATTGTGTTTGGATACTTTTTATTATGTGCAGAAACTCTGAAGTCACTGTGTACATAGGATTACTTTAAGCTTTTTTTATGCTAGCAAGGCCTTGTATCATTGAATCTAGCGCGAGAAAGCTTACAATTCCTCATGCAGGAACTTATTGACATAACCTGCTGGACAGGAATTTACAAGACATCTGGAGAAGTTATGACCTCTTGATGACATAATGAGCTCTATCCCTACTTGTCTGTGTTTCTGCCATACAGCTTTGCACTTTTTCTGACATTTTACCTTTTTGTACTGTTTTTCTCTTTCATACTGGACCTACCATTTACTCAATGGTTCCAGCCCTTTGTTTCTTTTCTGATGTTTCATAGTCTACTTGTGCACAATTTTTTCTTAAAGTAAACCTAAACCAAAATGCCATGGCTGTGGTCTGCAAAACCAACTTTTAGGCCCTGTCACCTGAACACTTGGTTGTCAGGGAACTAAAAAGGGGGAAATCAATCAATATAAGTTGACCCTGCAGAGATCTTAATCTCCAGCCCTTTGATTGTTCCTTTTGCTCTCACTCTGTAGTAATTAGCCAGGCCACATTTCTGCCATACTTAATCTTCTCCTTACAGTATTTCCAGGTAAGAATAGATAAAGTTTTTTCCTTGATTATTGAACTGCATGGTAACATTACCTTGCTTTGTTTCATTGCACATATGAATCATATGGCTTAAGCCTGGGAGAAAAATCAGATAGTGGATGTCACCAGCTTCCTCTACTACAGACACACTTCTCTTTTCTCTGCAGACATCTCAATATTTAGATATTTAATTATATGTTTAGGTCCTTCTACTGCCAACTCAGCTAGCCTTTACATGGCTTAGGATTTTTTTCATAAGCAGTAATAATGAGAATTTCTGGCCCTCCTCCTTCTGATTTTAAATAATTCACATACATATGTTTTTACCCTTGAATTTCATGTTGGCAATATGCCTAGTAGTTCTAAAGAGTCTGTGCACTGATGTTTATCACAGGACACCATTGAGATCACAAACCAGAATGGACTGGATTTCATCACCAATTAATTTCAGAAAAAAGAAGATAGTCACAAGCAGCGCTTCAAGCAGAGGCACAGAGTATTTTCTGCTGCTAATTTTGATGTTAACACCTAGGGAAGCATACAGTTCTGCTTTTATAGCCATTAATTATGTGCTGAAAATTTTCAGAGAATCTTATTTTTTTCCCAAATGCTTCTTTTCATTTGATTAAAGCATCACTTTGTAGCAGATGTACTAAAAATTTTTAAGGAGCATATTCTATTCCCTAACTGGCTCTCCCATGTCCCCTAAAAATCAAACAAACCAAGGCAAAAAACTCAAAAAAAATCATGGGCTTAAAACAGTTGGTTGTTCTGAAAACAAATGTGTTGATTTATTTTGTTCTTCTTTTTAGCGTGAGATGTGTGGTGTTCTATTTCTAAATAAATGGTGCCACAAGACAAGCATATGTTGTTCTATATCATGCACTGCAGGTGCTGCAGTACAAGGTTGCATAATGTGCCACCTGAAACTCACAGAAGCAATTTTCTTTAAAACGCCAGATTGTGGAGGCCTAGCTCATGCTGATAAGCACCTACTGACGCAAGCAGTTCCATTAAAGCCCCTCCTTTCAAGTAAGTGAGAACTTACATCACTAAGTTTTATAGGCCATCTCTGAGCTTCCAGTGTATTTTGGCATTAAAAATCACATACTGACTCATATATTTTTAGATTCTCTATCCATATAAACTATGTAGAATATGGAAGGTGTTGGCAAGAATTTAGGATTTAAAATGTTTCACATTACAATATTTATTAGATTAAATCTTATAAGCGCGAAATCCAAAAGACCTCTGCTTTAAGTGCAGTCTTTTACTTAAGCTAACATGGACCTTATTGATATATAGGTCACATAGTCTTTTAGGTAGATACAGGACAGAGGACTTACATATACTTGCCATATATCAAGAAGAGCAGTCTTAGGCAGATGGCAACAGTATCTGCAAGGGAAGGTAGGTAAGAAACTCATGGTGGTTTTCAGACCCAGACATGTAATTCAAGTTTGTGTTATAAAATACAATACTTTTCTATTTATACAATGTGGAATTCTGCTGTGCTGCCTGTGATAAACTGTTTTAATCTGTACTGAAATGATTTCTGTTTAGCTCTTCCCAATCCTGCTGCTTTCAGAGTCTGAATTCCTTGTGATAGAGACCACTGCAAATTTATTTGGCATGACATGAATTTTCTGCCTATACAAAAAAAAGGACAATTCCAACAATACTGTTGCAGTACTTGGTTTTGCAAATTTTCTCACATCACCTATGTAGACAATTGTGGAAGAAACTAGACCTGATTTAGACAGAACTGCCTAGATTGAAAGCAGTTGTGGTGGTTTAACACCAGCTGCAAATTAAACTCCCACTGCTCCCCATTCCGCACTCCTTCCAGTAAGATAGGGACAAAAGCAGAGACTATGGGTTGTGATAACAATTCAATGAAGGAAAAAAACAGTGGAATAAGAAATTCACAGTAACAGCAGTTAACTAATAACAAAAGTATACAAAGAGAGAAGGTGCTCACAAAAAAGGTGTTTACCACCTTTACTTATTTCAACATGGCTGCTGGGACAAAGACACCACGGCAACTGTTCCTGCTCCATGCGGTTTCCCTGGACAAAAATTGGATGGAGGCTGTTCCTGCATTCTGTGCAGCATGGCTGCAAGGACAAAGGCAAGATGGAGGCAAAGGGGCTCTTGTGGCTAGTGGCTTCCATCCTTGAGCCCCAGATAATGTAAAGCAGTGATGGACAAACCCCCAAAAGCTCCATTGTCCACGTTGTGCTGCCCACTTTTCTGAACCGCTGTGCTCAGTTGTGGTTCTAAGTTCATGGCTCAGCTCATCCCTTTGCACTTTGGTCTGCCCCTATTTCACTCCCCACACAGCTGTTGCTGGTCCCTCACTTCTTGTCCCCCTCAAGTGCTTCAACTCCACTGACTGTGGGGCACACACATAGGGCTTGGACACACTGCCAATGTTTTCTTTTCCTTTAAGTGGGGCATGCACTCCAGTTGGCTCAGGCTTGCCGCTTCTTTTCTCGGAGCAGGATCTCAGCCTTGTTGCTTCTTTCCTTCAGCACCACGTCTTGAAAGTGCACCTTGAAGGGACAGGAAGGGGACCAGCAATTACAGCAGAATACTGGGTCTGCAAAGGCTTATCTTGACACCTCTCCACTCAAGTGACAGAAGGAAAATGATTGACTTACTGGGGTGGGCTTGCACTTTCTTCCTGAAACCACGATCCCCATCATTAATGTGGGTGGTACAGAACCACAACCTAGCCACACACTGGTGCTAAGCTCCACCCCTCTCTGAAAACAAGATTTAGGAATCACAGTTTTGGAAGATGTTTTCAATCTAAGGGGAATGCACAATGTGAGCATGGAGGGATTCTGATTGTAATCTCAAATGAGGTAAACAGACTGAGGTCCAGTTCCTAAAGCTGTTAGTAATGTAAGCATTACAGAGGAAATAAAGAAAAATTCCTCTAGATTTTTCTCATTGTGTTTCTAATGAAAGACCACTCAGCACATAATCATCATATCAAATTGTCCAAATGGAATGCAGATCAAATATTTTATGCATTGCCTTGAGTGACATAGCATTGCTTTTTGAATAATTGCAGGTTTGCTGTACATAGCTAGATTTTGACAATTATACAAAGACACAATTTTTTTCATTGTCACATAAGGACTGAGTTATGTTTAACTGTAAAATGTTTACAAAAGACCTTATGCACATGCATACATATTTGTAGATATAAAACACATAACATCTGTGTAGCACTGTATGTATATGTTGCATATATAGCTATAGATATATAGACACACACACAGACGTATATTTTGCTGTTAGGGGACTTCCCTGCCCAACCATTCAGGAACGACTCTGGCAGTCACTCTCACACCACCTGAGCTGGGACCAAGGTGCACATTCACCCCCCTCACAGTATCAGATCAGGTTTTCCCTACTGGATCTATCCTAGGTTTCCCATAGCAGAGTCTCAGACATCTAGATCTTAGGATGAAATAGCTGAACAAGAAAAAACAAAATAGCAGCTTAAGCTGAGTGCCTCCAAGGAAAGACCCCAAACAGAGGATCCCATGGGATTTGTACACTGGCATTCTAAGCACAGGAAAGTCTGGAGTCATTGGCTCCTGTTCTGTCTCTGAGTGGCCAGTCCCCTGGCCAGCCTCAGGTCCCTGGGCCCGTTTTTTATGGAATGCATTGGCAGTTCATGGCCTCTTGCTTCAGACTCAGATTCCTGCTTGGCCTCCTACCTCACAGAACTCATCCTGGAGTTCACACTGCGGCTTGTGCACTGAGCTACCTACATTGAAAGTATTCCTCAAGAGTACATAAGTATTTATAAATATATATACATAAATATATATCAGACATAGAAGCTAAATCACCTAAGTAAACCTGACTGAAAGTTGGGTATGATCACAGGCTAAAGAAGCAGGCTAAAACCATTAACTGTATGGTTGTTGGAATATTTTGTTGGTGGGTGACACAATGAAAATAGAAACATCTTCTATTCTTAGTCTAAATTTTTCCTACAAAATAAATGAAGGGTGTCATCATAAATATTATTCTTGGTACCACATTTACTTCCCAGAAGATGAGTGATTATTTCACTACTTTTCACAGAATCACATAATTATTAAGGTTGGAAAAGACCTCTGAGACCATTGAGTCCAACCCTTGACTGATCATCACCTTTTCAGCTTGACCACAGCAGCAAGTGCCACATCCAGTTTTTTCTTAAATACCTCTGGGAACGGTGACTCCACCACTCACTGAGCAGTCCATTACAATGTTTAACAACCTTTTCTGCACAGAAATTCCTCCTGATGGCCAACTTGAACCTCCCATGAACAGCTTGTATCCTTTTGACTTCTCAGTGGTTGCCTGGGAGAAAAGACTGACCCTCACCTGGTTACAACCTCCTTTAAGGGAGTCGTAGAACATAATGAGGTGCCCTCTGGGACTTCTTTTCTCCATGATGAACAGCCCCAGCTCCCTCAGCCACTCTTCATAGGTATCTTGGTTCCCTCATTCAGACCATCAATAAAGATATTTAGCAGTACTGGGCCCAACACTGATCCCTGGGGGACATCACTAGTGAGCAGCCACCAGCTGGATGCAGCTCCATTCCCCTCCACTCCCTGGGCCTCACTGGCATCAGCCAGCTCTGAACCCAGTGAAGGGTGCTCCTGTCCAAGCCGTGGGCTGCCAGCTTTTCCAGGACAGGGCTGTGGGAGATGGTGTCAAAGGCCCTGCTGAAGTTATGGTAGACAGAGCCTTCCCTTCAACCACCAGGCAGGTCAGCTGGTCATAAAAGGAGATCAGACTGGTAAGGCTGAACCTGCCTTTGTCCATTCTGGCTAGGTCTGATGCCTTGGTTGTCCTGTATGTTCCATGTGATCACTCTCAAGATGATCTGCTCCATAGCCTTGCCAGGCATTGAGATCAGGCTGACAGGCCTGTAGTTCCCTGGATCCTCCTTCTGGTCCTTGTGCATAGGCATCGCATCAGCCAATTTAGCCAGGACTGATAATAAATTATGGAAAGAGGCGTAGCAATCTCTTCTACATGTCCCCTAGTACTCTTGGATGAATACCATCTGGTCCCATACATTTATAACAGTCTTAGTGGCACTTCCTTCTGGATTTTATGGGGTGTGTTTTGCTTCCTGTCCTTGTCTACCAGCTCAGGAGGCCAGTTGCCCTTGAAGATAAACAGTCTTTATATTAAAGACAGAGGAAAAGAAGGCATTAAGTACACCTGTGTTTTCTGCTTCTTTGCTGGCAGTGTTCCCTGCAGCATCCAATAAAGAAAAGAAATTTTCCCTGGATCTCCTACTGTTATTAATATATTTTTAAAAATACTTTTTATTGTCTTTTAAAAAAGTGGCCAGATTGAGTTCTTTCTGAGATTTCACCTTTCTAATCTTTCTACATGACCTAAAAACATCTTTGTACCCTTCCTGAGTTGTCTGCTTCTCTTTTCAAGGTCATACACCCTCTTTTTCCCCTGAGCTCCTTTCAAAGCTCCCTGTTCAGTGTGGATGGCCTTCTACCTCACTTGCTTGTCTTTTGGTACGTGGGAATCTTCTCCTCCTTCACAATTTCTCTGGACGCTTCACGAGTCTTCCTGGACCCTTTTGTTAAGGACTGCTTCCTAAGAGAGTCTCCAGACCAGTATCCTGAATATGCCAAGGTCTGCCCACCAGAAGTCCAGTGGTGTTCTTCTATTGAATGCTTTCACAGACAAAATGTATTTTAGAGTATGCCATTTGCTTTATTTCTATAATTCTATTCCTTCTTCACCAAACAGGGTATTAAAAAAAAAAAATCAGCATTTTTAAAAATGAAGATTTGGGGTCCCTTGGGACTCTTTTTAGTGTTTTTTTTCCCCACTGCTGTATTATAAAATCAAGTAACCTGTGACACTTGGAGGAGCGATTCTGCTGTAAGGTGAAAGTAGCACTGTTTTATGTATGTGTCAGAGTGTTCTGTCCTTACTCTCTGAGCGTCAGGAGTGTGTGACTCTTTCCATCTACAACATACAGACAAATCCTAGTTTTATGAATTTCATAGCCTTTCAGAGAGTTAAGGGCATACCCTTACTTTGTCCCAACATGACATTAGAATATGACAACCTCATTTGCATCTGAAGTTCCTAAGCGCAGCTGCGTTTTCTGTTCTATGTGCAGTAACAGTGGCACTTGTGGAACTGGGCATACCGTGAAGCTTGTGGCAGCCAAGGAGTTGGGCCACCTAAAATCTGATGTAACTAAACAAATGAAAATTCGAAACATTGGTCAGTCATATTACTTTTATGTAGATTCCAGATGTAATGGTCTACCAGTAGAGTTTATGTGCCTGTGGTTTTTGTGAGGACATGCCAAATCTGGCGGATGGTTGTTGGTGAGTCTGGGCACCTACTGCCAGTAAGCACATACAAAAACACACATATACAATGCATATTTATGCACATACACTGACCAGCACTGACAGAAGCCATAGCACTCTTGTAGGCACACAAAAATAGTATTTATAGCCTTGTGCCATTTCCCTTTCTGGCTGGTCAAGATGAAGGCTGTTTAGTGGGAGTACCTATATGTACATAAAACCACAAAATGATCCCTACAGCAGCAAGGCTCAGCCATGGTCTGTCCTTTTGCCTCCTCAGGTTTTAGTTCCCCCAGTAGCTGCTTCCTGGACATGTAAACACCAAGGACACATACCTTTCCATAGGTATAAAATTCCATTTACAGACACACACACAAGTGTGAACCTCCTGGCTTTGTTCTTCGACATGAGGTCTGTCAGGGGACTCTCCGTGGATCCTCCTGTGTCTCTCTCACACCCTTGCACGCACACACACATGCATGCATGCATGCCCACACACTCACTGGCAAGTCTGTCACATGACCTGCACATCCACAGTACCTCTAGCGATAAGCTTGGAACCATACTGCCTTCAGGACCCAAGCCCTCCAGGTGCCTCCTGCTTGGAGATATCCACAACTCTATCCTGGGGTACTAGGTCCCTTCCTGTCAGGTCAGGTTACACATTTTCTGGGGATCACAGAACAGCACATGAAGTTGTGATGGCTCCAGGGCTGCCACCATGGACACATGCACCCTGACCCACAGTCCCCTCCCACAGCCACAGCTCCTTGCCCAGGAAACAGAAGTGAAGATCAGAGAGAAGACAGGGTTAGATCACATGGGATAGGTGCTGGGCATGACCCCATGAACACACTGGCCATCTTCTGCTCACACTTTTCTGGCCCTTGGTATCACTTTTTAAACCTCTTTTCCTATGCTTTCTCTGCCTTAGATCACACTGATTCCCAAGTCTGCTTCCTCTGGTTCTTCCACTGCACATACCCATAAGCCTTATGCTCCTGCACCCGTGAACTACCTCCCACTCCTGGGCAGTGATGCCTCAGTTTGTAGGGAGATCTGGAGAGCACACCAGCCCCACAGTGTTGGAAGTAACCTGGTCCAGGAACTGACATCCCTGGAGCTTCCTGGGGAGGTGCCTGGTGCATGCTGGAGGGGCTATCCTAGGTATCAAGACACTCTATCCTCAACCCTCAGCGTCTCTGGGGTCCTTTTTATGGGTGAAGGTGATATTATGTGGTTTCCTAACTTTTTTTTTCTTTGTGCTCCTATTTTCTCATGGATGTATGCTGGTTTATAATATAACCTTAATAGTTCTACCAGGATAAACCAGAAATTTTCACAGAATCTCAGATTAGTCTGAATTGGGAGGGACCCAGAAGGACCACGTTGTGTGCCTGTACAATAACATTTAATTTAAATGCAAAGTGCTTTGTAGTTCAAACATCAAAATTATATTTGAAGATAGAATATTGGGAGTTTTACAATATGTCTACATTGCAAATGGCTTCACTTGGAAAAACAGAGTGTGTCATCTACATTGTAATGATATTTTAGAATCTTGAATTCAATGGTTGCACCAAAATTAAGTCTTGCTTTGACTATCTGGGAGTGTAATGGTCCTACTTCTGAATTTTTTAATCTTTAAAAAATCGACTGCAATTAGAATATGTCCAAATAATACTGAAAAGCAGGCTATGGTTTGAGGTACATGAAAGTCAACATAATAGAACACCTCATCTAAGATAATCACCACTGTTCAGTTGCATTTCTGCAGCTTTAAAGCTTCTCTGTTACCACATTATTCTTCTTCCACCGTAGCAAATTAAAATAAAATTAAATTTAGTTAATTCAAATACTCTTTACTTCAAATATTCCTTGGTGGGTGGCAGCAATTTATTGACTCCTTTGCAAAAGTCAGAAGCCCACATTAGTTCCTTTGAAGACACTAAGAGCTCATCAGTTGCTGTGAGTTGTTCTATCCTGTCAGCAGCTTGAGCTTCCTCCTGACTCTCCTGAGTGGCAGCTCCTAGCCCCATGCTGGCAGGAGTGAGAGAAGAGTGTTGCATGTTTCGAGAAGAGTGTTGCATATTTCTTCTAAGCTTATTTATGCTAATGCACAGGTTATGGTTTCTTTCCTTCCCCCAAAAACACGCATTTGCACATCCACATTCCCCACAGTCTTCTCACTTTCCTCCAACACTTATTGAAGTAACAGGCTCACAGTGCTGTGGAGGATTGAGTGAAACATCAAAAGTCTGATTTTGAGAAACCTGCTTTAACCTCCTGTATATTGGTGTCTTTCTGTGATTGAAGAAAACAGAATCAAACCCTACCAATATTTTGAGGCTTTCTTTAACAGGGCATAATTTATGCTTGTTGGAATTTAAGGGGCAACTGGTATAACCTGCTTAAACATTCTGACAATGGGCTTTGTGTTTATGGGATAATTAACAGCTACCTAAGATGAATAGCTGGAAAGAAATACCCTTGCTGACTGAACTTCTCCATAGATCAGATCATTGTCTGGCTTTGGTACATGCTGGGTAGATCCAGAAGAAGGTAGTTTGCTTCTAGAAAAGGAGTTAACTTTTGGGGCTTGTAACTATACTTCACAATAAAGAACTTACTGTAATACAGATATTATTTTCTTTCTAATTGCATGGATGAGGAAAAAAGATTTGCAGACACGAATATTAAAATTAATCCTTGTAAATAATCAATCAGGACCCAGCTAGGCATCAAGTGTACAAGACCTAAAGATATATTATTTCAGGAGAATTATTACATTTTTTAAATTTACAATAATTTAGAAGAAGTTTGTGGTGCATGGTCTGTTTAAATAGAAGCCAAAATGTTTATCATGGCAGAACAGATTTGACAAAAAACAGCAGGAACCAACAAATGATTACACCTTACTGGTTTTCTGACAGCCCGTGATGCTTAAATGCTGATTGAACACAAGCATCCACTTTGCACACAGACATTTTAGTTTCTTATATGAACAGTGCTTTCAGTCCAATCATGCCCTGTTTTCTTTGACATAGTGTGTAAATGACGAGGTGTAGCCACTGTTGTTGTCATATGTTTCTGAGGAAATTTTTTAATACTGTTTGTATGTCGACCCATATATGTACATACACTCATGGACATAAAAGCAGAAGCTGCTTCTGCAGCTAAGAGTGGTTGTGGCTGGTATAGATCCATTCTTGTCTGTTTCCTGATGTGGAGGAAAGGCCTGAAAGTAATGTATCTGAACTAGAAATTTTTAGATGTTCTGTATTTTAGCACAAAGCTCTCAACAGTATATCTACACTTCTGCCAGTGCAAAAAATGCTGTGAAAAAATGGTGTCAATTCCCAGTAAATGCTGTGAATGCCACTCAGGTATAGTTAGGAACTTGTGCTAAAATCTTGTCTTAATAACGTTTTGCATCAAGTGTTTAAAATTCCCCGTCTTGTGACATCAAAGGCCATTCATTAAGACATGCTCTTGGTTGGTTGAAGTTCTATTATATTTGAGGATTTCATGCCTTCAGTAAAATACAAGAGATACCCATTGGTTCCACTTTATTGTGACAGTGGAAATCATCTAATGAGAAGTTTAGTTTGTGTGTCCTACATATGCCTTCTCACATTTGTATCGCTTGTGTGGAAATATATTTTCAGCTGATTCTCTCTCAATGTCTGTACATAAAAAAAAATCCTTTTATTTGAATTAAGATGCTTCAGTTTGTTAATTTGGTTAGTCAACTTTGTTAGTTAATTTTGTTTGCTAACTCTGTCTGGGCTTAATGTTCTGTGTGTGACAATGAAGCATTTATGAAAAGTGACATCTAACCAAGGTGTTCACTATATCTTGTCCATAAGTCACATCTTCAGGTTTCTTACCAAAGTGACCCTGAGTTATAACCTTTTTAACCTACTGCCATTGCTATTCCTGAAATTTTGGTATTTGACCAAGGGAATGCCATTATGACTGTCAATGGCTGCAACATTTTTTTATGTAAGAAAAGTTAATCTGGAAAAATTGAGCAGCTTTTAGAAAAATAATAAGAAAAAATACAAATGCTTCATTTTATTTTTTTTATGAAACATCTTGCAGATACAGCTTTACCTAGTAATATACTGTCTCCATTTATCCAAGTATATATTTTTTCTATTGCATCTATATACATATATATGTAGTATACCCCAGGGAGGGTAAAGGAGAAGACTCCAGAAAACAGGCAGCTCCTGAGAAGAGTTCTGGAATGTTTTAAAATTATCTGAGTCAGAGCTTTGTTTACATGAATAACCCCTACAATGTCATCCACACACTGAGGGTGTGACTACCTAAACTTAAGGTCACCTCTGATACAGTGAAGCTTGTAAATTTTGGATGAGGCTTCTTTCAGAAAAGTGGAGTTGTGAGACAGAGATATGTGATAAACTTTCCCTGAGACTTGAGGGTTGCTTTGAGGCCCAGAGCCTTGCCTGATGTCTGTGTCCCAGCCATCAGCCAGCCACTGCCTGGCTGTGCACCCTTAGTCAGACCTTGGACCTTTCTGATGGCTGCAGTTGGGTCTGGCCGTACTTGCTGTGGGGTGGGGCAGCCTCTGTGTTGAGGCAGTGGGTTGTGCTCCCATTTCAAACAAGAACTTGTGGCTGAAAGTCCTTAGTCTGGCTGAAAAAAACCTTAGAAAAATACTGCTTAGAGAGAAGAATTTTGGATGGCTGTGTACTGGAAACCATGTTGAAGATGTTGAAATTGTTACAGACAAATGTAATCGATGAAAAAAATTTTTTTGTTCTCGCTGGCATTGCTCGCTGCTGTTTTCTAACATGAGACAGCAACTGAAAAACCATATTTGAAACAGTTAATGCCCCAGTTGTTCCTCAGGATCTTCTTATCTGTTCTGTCTTCCAATCTGTGATCTGTGTTGCTTATATATCACTTACAAACCCATGTCTGTCAAAACAAACTGGATTAGCCTAAAAATCTGAAATAGTAGAGCTTCTCTAATGAAGTCCATTTTGATGGAAATGGCACAACAAACAGCTGATCTGGCTCATCAGACTCTGTTATTTTGTCTCTGAAATGAAATTCTTCAACAGAGCATTTCTTTAGCATTTTACCAAAGTGACCAATCCAATTTGATAGAGAAATCCAGTGGAAAAAGACATCACAGATATGGAATAGGAATGCTTAAGGAAAGGAAACAGAGAAATTTGTATGCTACAAATAATGAGCTAGAAACAATGTGGGTGTATTCAGGAACCACATTCAATAAATATAATTGTTTTATATATCTGTAATCATCCTCTCTTAAAAACACAGAAAACCCTCGATGTGTTGTGACTACTCAAGGGTACAGGAAAGGGATGCTGAAATTTAAAGTACAGATTTTAGGTCTATGAGAAAATACTCTTTAAAAGGCCAAAAGTCAAAGCAGAAAATCTTCGACATAACAAATATAGCCTGCAGGCTATTCCTGGACCTTTCTCAAGAAATAAATCATTTGCATATTAGGGAGAAGAATATCTTTAAATAAAACAGTAATATTAAAACTTCCATGACCTAGAAAAAGACAGCAAATGTATTGTGAGACAGAAAACACCCAACCACTTGAGAAGTGTTATTTTCTTGAAGAAACTGGAAGGCAAATTATACAAACTAACACTAAATTCTTAAATATTATAAGAAAATGCATTGAAAAGAATAATCTGAATTTCAGTATTAATCACCAATTTTATGTGTTGATGAATCCTAAAATTATCTATGTGGTTATGAGATGAATTTGTCTCATTTTCTTCTGTGCCATGCTTCTGCTTCAATATTATTTTTTTTTTTCCGCTAAAATTACTGGAAATTTCCACACATCATAGAATGTTTATTTGAAATTAGTACTACATTTTTTTGAAATTTGAATTTTCACAGGAAAACACTAAAGTCATTTAAAGTGACTACACAAAAGTGATGCTGTCATCTTTTAAGTCAAAACTGCAGTATATCTTCACTACCTCTATGAAATACTGCTCATGTTTTGTACTCTATTGGTACTCTGAAGAGTTGGCACTATGAAGGCTTTGCTCTGATAGGTAAATTGATACCAGAAAAGAAATGAAAGAGCTGTTTAAACCATAGTACGAACATTTAAAAAATTATCGTTGGCTGCAGTTGTATTTTTACTCTTGAATTTTATCTGCAAGAGAAATGAAAGCACCTGATGAAATCCACAGGTCTCTGCTGTGTTCCTTCTGTCTTTAGAGGAACTCAATTAAGCACAGAAGCTGAATACATTTTCACAGAGGGAAATATCGTGAGATAATGCTGAAGGGAAAGGTTCTTCAGTAGCGAACACCCCTTGCCATGTGAGACTTTTATTAGATATATATAGGATTTATTGTTTTTAAAAAATGCTTATATTACATGACATTCATGAAATCTTCATCCTTTTCTCTACCAACAGCAATATCACTGAAGAAAATGGTTTCTGTGAAACAAGAAAAACTGTAATAACATGTTTTGCAGAAATATGTTAAGTGGATGAGTATTTTACTATGATTCACAAAACTAAAAGGTCTTGATAATTCCTAAAGTTCAAAATCTTCAAATTTGATACCCACAACTGAAAGCGGTACCTCTTTTTAGTCAGGATAGAGTAATACAACTCTAAGTATAGAGTAACACAGTCTGAGGAAGTAATTTATCTTTGTCAGATATCTACATCAGGATTAAATGAATTGCAGTCCTGAAGTGCCTGTTTCTCTTTATTGCCAATAAATGGACTTTAGACCCCTAACTAGAACAGAGCACATGAAAAGCCCATTTCTCTCCACTGATTTTAAAGAGAGCCTACATGACTGTTTTCTTCAATAATTTCAAATTTAAATTATTGAAAATAAGGAATTAATAAGTAAAGCTGAGTCAGTATTCATTCCAGTAGATTGGAGTTAAAAAATCCTCTGGGAAAAAATCCTAAGAGCAATTCCTGGAATCCACCTAGTCAGTTATGCAAATCAGTGCAAAATGGAAACTTCTTTGGGATTTCCTTATTTTGCTTTCTTAAAGCCTGAAATGACCTCTTCTACTTAATTGCTGTCTTAGCAGATAGGAGTTCAAGCCACAAAGAATTCTTCAAGACTGATTAGCAGAATTTCAACTATGTAATTATTCTCCTTGCTAAAATCTGTTCTCAGTAAGAAGGTATGAAAAAACTCCAACCAACATTAATTAGGTTTTTTAAGTAAATATATTTAACAAAGGAAGAGTAAAAGAGAAACAATGAGAGTCAAAGAATGAGAGAAGGCCCAAAGAAGCTTCCTTTGTGGAAACTTCCATAGGTTGTGTGGACACTTCTTAAATTGTTTGCACAGAGCAGGCAGAACAGGAACCTCTTCTTATTAATGCCTTAGGGTGCTAAAGTAATGTAAGAAGAACAATGAAGTACACACCACATCTTTTACCTTTGTTTTTCTCACTGATGTCGTCTGTCTTTTTCCTTCTCATTTTCAATTTGAAGGTAAGAGTGTGCTATTAAATGACACCTTCTGATCTACAACAAAGAAGCCCAGAGGGACTTATTCTCTCAAGCTTTCTGGTGATATAAGCAGCATGTTGCAGCTCATATCTTTTTTCCAATTCAAAAGTGCCAGAACACCTAGCTCTCAGATGACTTGCAACAAGATGTATAAGAGTAGATATTTTCACACAGCTCATATGCCTTCTTTCATCACATTTTGTATAGGGATGAAAAAAATTCCATCTATGAATTTTTTTTAGGATATTATTAGAATATAATCCCAATATTGCTGAGTGGAGTGCGCCTGGGCTTGCCTGGCCTTAGTGCTCAAAGGTAGCAGCTGTGGTTTTTCACCTCAGAGACTCCCTTGGCTGGCCGGCAGTTAGGCACTCAGAATGAGTCTAAACAAAGTAGAAACTCAGTTTACCTCTAGTGGAAAAAGTTCAGGTGATAGTGAAGAGAAAGAGAGTGGATTCTGCTGGAGGGTTAAATCCAGAGCTTATTCCAGGGCCACACATTCTGAATCTTTCCAACAGCTCCAACAGAATCCCGACCACATGGCTCCAGTGCCTTTTAAGCCCACAGGGAGGGGTAGGGAGAGGATAGGTGAGCCACCAACCAGGTGGGAGGGGGAAGGTCTCAGGGGACAATGACACCTGGACAGGCCAATGACCCCAGGTCTGAGAAGCATCTTCTGAACTTCTGCCAATCACACAGCGCCCTTACTGGAATGTGGAACTTGACAGACAGCAATTAGGAAGAGGGCAGGGGGAAGGGAAGGAGGAAGTTGTCACAGCTAAGGGACTGGATATAGCTTCACACCACAACAGGATATGCCCACAATTTGTTCTACAACAATTCCTTTCAATGTGTTAATAATGTGTTTCATACGTACGCTCTTTGGCAAACTGTATACACAGTATATTTTTGTATTGGCTATTTACACCTGACAAATTTAAATAATTTCAAGCACTGCTCGGCAGATAAATGGCTATGTCGGATAACCTCAAAATCTACAAGAAAATTAAACCCATTAACTGAAAATACTGAATCAGTTCTGCTATATTTTGATACTTCACTTGGTCTTGTTCAATTGAATTGCATTTATTAGAAATGATCCCATAATTTTACTACCTTCTGTTCACTCTTTTACCTCTCGTCATAAAACCACAGCACACAGGAAATAGGTACTCTTTACATGTAAACACACATCCCCCTCATCCCACTTTTTTTTCTAATTTCATGGTACCTTGAAAAATCATTGAAAATACACACACACACAAAAAAATTGTTCTTATGAGGTTAATCACATGGTCAAGGAATTTAAAAATTGCTGGTTTAGTATAGGATATGAAGTGCCCGAATCAAATTGTTAAAAGAGAGAGTCCAGAGCCAGCTACCTATCTATACTCCTCTCTGTGTGGGAGGTGGGTAGGCAATGGGCAAAACCTTGATAACCACTGTCATCCTTCTGAGTTGCTTTATAACTTCTGGTTTAATACTCAGTTGAAGAACGTACCATAGCAGTTGAGCAATCCCTTTCTACTTCCTGAGAATGACAAGGAAAGAAAGCATAGTAGAATAAAAGATATGCCTGTTAACTGTGTCTCCTGGGAAAAACACTACTCTGATGCAGTTTCTGAGCAAATTCTTGCTCAAGGTTTCACATAATCTAGAAATTTAATCAGAAAGCCTTACTGAACAATTTTAAATTAAAAAAGCATGGAGGTTTCCTGAATTTTAAACTCTGAATTTGCTAAAATTCAGAAAACATATCATCAAATCATAGTCTCAGAATATAGTGAGTTGGAAGGGACCCACAGGGATCATTGAATCCAACACTTGTCCCTGTACAGCACCATCCCCAAGAGTCACATCATGAGCTTGAGAGTACTGTCAGTGCCCAGCACTGATATCCAACCCAAACCTGACCCAATCAGCTTTGTGCTGCTTCCTCCAGTCCTGTGACTAGTTACAAGAGTAAAGAGATTCGCACCTGCCCCTCTATTTCCCCTTGGGAGAATGTCAAAGACCATGTAACATACTGTCACAAGTGAAAAAATGTGATCTATGTATTTCCTGTGGTTATTTTAGCTTGTTTTAAAAATAGTGAGGTGTTCAATTTCAGTTCAAAGACAACTGCTGAAAAATAAGAAAATATGGGTATACTAAAAAAAATTGGTAATATTTTAAGATTTTGTGATTTACTGGTGAATTATTGCTCTCACAGTTCATCTTTTGTCAGTAAAACAATAGAGACACATAAAGATAATAGCAGACATTACATTTTAAAACACTATCTAAAATAATCAGTGCCTAGATTGTTTCGTTCCTTTAAACTATTATCTTACTCTCTCTAAGAGATGAGTTTTCACTTCCTTGTATGCAGCAAATTCTTTTTTTTCTGCTTTCCTTTTGTTTTCTGCTCCTGTAGAAGAGCAAAAAGACCATAAAATCATAGAATACTCTGAGCTGGAAGGGTCCTACAAGAATTACTGAAATCCTATTTCAGGCTCTGCACATGACCATCCCAAGAAGCTCACATTGTGCAAACGCTTCTTGAACTGTCTCAGTTTGGAGCAGTGACCACTTCAATGGAGAGTCTGTTCCAGTGTCCAACCACCCTCTGAGTGTAGAACTTTTTCCTAGTATCTGTCGGAACTCAGGACATTCCTTTGGGAGTCCGGAGTTTCCTGGGACCCTTGCCAAGGGGCTCGGAGACCCTGGCACGCAGCCCAGAACACCAGCGGGTTCAATTACGAACCACGGAACAACTTACCACCTTTACATGAAGAGATAAAAGCCATGGCAGTTTAGATAATATAAAAATAAAAAAGTACTCACAGGGTGTAAATGTAGGTTTTAGGATTTTTGGTATAGGGGTTTCTGGTGACAAGATGGAGAGATCTGGGCGTGTCTAGCCTTTCTTCTTCTCTGCCTCTTGTCTGGTGATGTTGGCACTTTTAGATTGGTCTAAAGTAGAAACCCACTGTCTAATGTAGATGATAGGTATTGGAAAATAATTGTAAATATTGTACACGTAGTTTGTAGTATATAAAGATAACACCGCCCTGGGGGTGGGCGGAGTGCCTCTGACTGTCCTGCTGAATGGATCTCGGCTGGACAGGGAGAAAGAATTTTATAGATAAGATAAATAAACAGCCTTGAGACCGAAAAAATGAAGAGCTCATACTCCTTCTTTAAGCTGGGAAAAGAGACTTTCGAACTTTTCTCGGGGTCACTCTGACCAGCTAGAAAGAGAGACCCTGGCAAGTATCCAACTTAAACCTCCACTGACAGACACCCTCATGCCATTCCTTTCAGTCCTATCACCAATCACCAAAGAGAAGAGACCATCACAGGCTCCTTTTCTTCCCTTCATGAGGAAACTGTGCACCGTGATGAGGGTTGCCCTCAGCTCTTTGTATGGCTTTCCTTACAGACCTTCATCCCCTTCATAGCCCTTTTCTGGACGTTTTCAAATAGCTTTATATCTTTATATTTTTGTTTTATTGTGGTGCCCAAAACTTCCCCCAGCACTCAAGGTGAGGCTGTCCCACCTCAGGGCAGAGCAGGACAATCCCCTCCCTTGCCTGGCTGTGATGCTGTGCCTCATGGCCCCCAGGACAGGGCTGGCCCTCCTGGCTGCCAGGGCACTGCTGACCCATGTTCAACTTGCCATTGACCAGGACCCCCAGGTCCCATTTTGCAAGGCTGCTCTTCAGCCTCTCATTCCTCAGTCTGTCCATACATTGAGGATTTCCCCATACCAGGTGCAGAATCTGGCTCTTCTTTTTGTCAAACTTCATACAGTTGGTGATTGTCCAGTGCTCTTGTTTGTTTAGGTCTCTCTGCAAGGCCTTTCTGAAGATAAGGGAAAATCAGTCTAATCAATCACAAATAAAATAGGGATGTTTTTAATTTAAGGGAAAGCTAGTAACATGATAAAAGTGAATATTAAATTTCATTCCAATTGCAAAAAATGAACGGCAATCTGCTGGAAATACTGAAGGAAAAGCCTTTTATTTTTATGATGCTCCTTGGGTCTGTAAAAAACTGAATTAATACCAAGTATCACAGCATAGTCTGACCTCAAGAAGGTTTATTCTTGAAGCCTAGAAAGGAAACTTACATAAGCTGTAAAGAATTTTCATCATGGTAATGCAAATTGCAAGTTAAAATGTTGGCCTATCAGTGAGTATCCATTGATCTTATTCATAGAATAAGAATCTTATTCATAGAATCATTAATGTTCGGAAGAGCTCCAAGATTATCTATTCCAATCCTTGAACACCACCTTGTCATTAAGATCAGATTACTATGTATCATCCATGCAAATATTTTTTGTAAACTAAAGTGATGAGCATTTTTTACTGGAGACTGAGGTAGCATAAAATATATTTCCCTGTGCAGAATGCATGATAGAAACCAAGTGTGCTAAACCAGAGCAGACACAAACATAATTTTTCATCCCAGGAAACCACAAGTATCTGTGAAAATCTTAGCAAGATTTGAAATTTAAACTGATAATCACTCAAAGAATCTGCCCAATTTTTTTTACACCTTTTATTTGTCTATTTCACTATGGTCTTTTTGCAGCAGGTGTGTGAGTAGTTAGGAATAGGTTTTTGGCAGGGAAGAGCATTCCAATAGCCAATAGCAGTACTTTCTCAGGAAAATATTTCTTAGCTACTATTTGAAAGATACTTAGTGTCACCCAATAACCTGCATGTAAACAGTCTTTGAAGTTACACTGGCAGTAAATCCACAAGAAATTCAGTTTATATGGCCCACTGGCATAATCTTTGCTTTAGAAGTAACATTGAAATGTAGAAAGAACAGTGCTTTTGATTATTATATATAGAGCATGAAACTTTTCAAAATAAATAATAGATCTCTGACACAAAAGTTTCCTGTCATCTGATAAAACTTCTCAAAAGAAACTTAAAAATATATAATCTGAGACAAAATAAAGACTTTAATATGAGAGAACTGTCACTAATATATATCTTTAAATTACCTAATGCTTTCCATGAAAAATCCTGTTTCTTACTCTTTCCAATTTTTCTAAGCTTTAATCACTTGATGTGAAAATTCCTTTGCTCCCTTCCTGTGTCAGGCTGAGCTATTTGGGAAAATAAACCAGAAAAACTAGCTAGACCTAGTTCCAAGCTAGAGACAGATAGTCTTGTCAAATGTAAAATGTTCTTACTTTTTTAAAAATACTGTTTGGATGGTGAGGAGCTGGTAGGGGAATGGAAAAGCAAAACTATGCTAAATACCAGAGAGATTTGAAACCTTGATCTTTTACCAATGTACACATGCAGTGCTTGTGACATCTAGCAAATTGATGAAAATCTTATTTTTCACATGGAAATATTTTATTATTATATGGAAAATAGATTTCATTCAGAAACTATTTTTGTAGGAAATTCCTGGTTGGTCTATCCTGATTTTTTCTTTTGAAAGAGAAATTTCTGATTTCATCTATTGTTTAGGTTTATGTACAAAAATAATTTTTATATACAATGTACATTTTATGAAAAGAATGACACATGAAGCATTAAGGATAGGATAAAAAAAATACCATCTTGTGGTAACGCTGTGTGGTAATTTTCAGTGTTTAGATTTTTAAATTTTCTGGAGTCACAATGGTGTTGTATACAGTGAATAATTCTCTCAGCAAGCACTTGCAAAGGAAGAAAGTACTTGTGGTCTAATACGTTTATATCTTATGCCAGACTAACTCTTATTGATCCCTCTCTTTTGGAGAAATCCTATGCCTAATGATCCCTTCAAGCACCTTAATAAATAAGAGAAAACTTAACTTGTTGTCTTTCAAGTCTGAGTTTTTGATGGAGATTTAATGACTGACTTTCTACTGTTTTTCTTTTGAGTTTATCACAAGTTTAGCAAGCCTCTAAAGTTATCAAGATACCTAACAATGTGCACTGTGCTGCTTTGTTTAGCATCATTTAATTGGCAAATATTTTTTGGTGATATTGATCCTAAAGTGTACAGAGAAAATCAGTGTCTTCTGATGCTAGCAGTGTTACTGTCTCAGTAGCTGACTTGTGATATTAATGTCTGTTACTAAAGCAACTTCTTTTACAGAGCTTGTGCAAAGTTAAGAAACCTTTTAGAAACCAACGTCAGTTTGAGTTACAGTGAAAAAGAAGCCAACAAAATATCCAAGTCCACAAAATCTGCATTTTGATTGAAGTTTGCAAGGTTTCAGAGTTATCAGATACTTGGGAAGATGCTGTCATTTTGTCTCCTCAGTATTTTTGAGGAAAGAGCTAATCACTAAGGTAAAAGTACATTCAAAATACTGCCAGTTCACAGTCATAGGTGCTCTTGTTTCTCAAAAGTAAAATATCTTCATCTATTCTTGCTGCAGAAGGAATTGTAATTACTCCTATGCTGGGGGAAATGCAGTGTAGTCTGTTTACTATCAAAAATTTGCTTTGGAAAACCAGCTTTATAAAGACCTGCTTCTTGCAATTTCAATATCAAATTTCTTCATGCAGAGAAGTCTCCACCAGATCAAAATTTAAGACCCAGATACCTGCTGAATTGATACCTACAATTCTTCTGACCCATGTAGTCAGAAGAATTGTATGTAAAGGTTGAAACACCTTATTTTCTACCTTATAAGAACTCTCAGGGTGAAATATCCATTTGAATCTGGGCTGGAATGTACTGTGTGAATAGAGATTAGAAGATGCACTGTGTAAATAGACATTAACCTAACCACTAAGCCCTTAGCTGTGATGGAAGATGTGTACACCCTACTATGAAGAAATAAATTAACAAGGAAACAAGGCTCACCAGTATATGAACATCACAGTAACTTGCATATACATATGTAATCTAGACAATTTTCCATTCATGACTAGTGCAGATGATTTTATTTGCCCTTAAAGCTATCATCCAAAACCTGAAAAGAAGAAAATGTGATCATATTAATGATCAGTTAAAGGCTGTGTTTCTCAAAGAGTGGTCTGGGAGCAGGCAGGAACAAGCTTTTGTGTTAAGTATGGATAGGTCACCATATCAGAATGACTGCACAAAGAAGGATTGGAGGGTGGGAAATGAGTAAAAATCCAAGACAAAACATCTTGAAGCTCTGCAACAATAGATTATATTGCATGTATTTTTAACTGTTTATTCAATTTTATCCTGAGAAGAAAGATCTTTCCTAACAGTCTAAGCCAATAAAAAGTAAGGCAAAACAAGTGTTAAGTTAATGATATTTCAAAATCTTGTGAAGCAAAACACAGTTATACTATAGCTGTAAAACCAAATGGAATTTAAAGCAACAAGAACAAAACAAAGCAAAGAAATCAACAAACCCCAAAAACATCCAACCAGAGAAGACTATAGCACTATGGAAAATGAGATCTGGGTCCTTAGACTTATAATAATTTAGTCTATTTACTAAACAGTAAAATAACAAAATAATAAGTGTCTTAGCCTGAAAAAGAAGAGTATTAAGGCAATGTGTGTACATACAAAACTATACATACATACATATGCAATGCAAATAAATACATACGTATACACATACTTCCATGTATATCTGTACATACACGTGTATCTGCAATTTTTATTACCTGTGTCCATATATGGTTTTATATATAAGGTATATGTACATATATGGGTATGTATGTGTAGGTATCTATCACCTAGGTTCCAGTAGGAACATATATACAAGCAGATATGTATATGTATAAATATTTTCCCCCTTTTCTTTCCCTTAAGGAGAAAGTGTTTAGTAAGTTTTATATCATAAAAATCATAGAATGATTTTAAAGATCATCTTGCTCCAACCTTCCTTCCACTAGACTAGGTTTCTCAGAGTCTCATCCAACCTAGTCTTGAACACCATGTGGAGGGGGGAGCTCACAAACTTACTGGTCAACCTGCTCCAGTTCCTCCCCACTGTTGAAGTGAATTTCTTCCTAGTATCTAATCCAAACCTCCTCTCCTACAGCCTAATACCACTCTGCTTTGTGAAAAGTCCCTCTCCAACCTTCTTACAAGCCCTCATAAGGTACTGGAAGATTGTTATAATATCTTCCCAAAGCCTTCTCTTCTCCATGCTGAAGAACCTCAGCTGCTTTAACCTGTTTTCATAGAAGAGGTGATCCAGCCCGGTGATATTAGTGGCTCTTCTATGGACTGACTCCAACAGGTCAATATATTTCTTATGTTGAGGGCTCTAGAGCCAGGCTCCAGGTGGGAGTTTAAGATCAGTGGAGTAGAGAGGCAGAATCACCTCCCTCAAACTGCTGGCAATTTTTCCCTTCATGCCGCTCAGGATGCAATTGGCTTTCAAGGCTGTGAGCTCACATTGCTGGGTGATGTGGAGCTTCTTGTTCATGAACACAGCCAAGTCCTTCTTCCTAGGGCAGCTTTCTATCCATTCTCCACCCAGCCTGTATTTGTGCTTGGGTTTGCCCCAACTCAGGTTTAGGACTTTGCACTTGGTCTTGATGAATGTCATGAGTTTCATACAAGCCCACCTCTCAAGTCTGTCAAGGTCTCTCTGGATGACATCACTGCCCTCCAGCATTCTGACTGTGCTAAACAGCTTGGTATCACTAGCAAGGTTGTAGAGGGCGTGTGGGCAGCAAAGATGTTAAAAGGTGCTGGTCCCTATACTGATGAAGAACATCACTTGTGACTGCTCTCCAGTTGGATATTGGCTTGTTGACCACAACTCTTTGAATGTGGTGATCCAGGCAGGGTTTTAGATGGTTGGTCTACCCAATCTATGTATCTCCAGCTTAGAAACAAGGATTTTGCCTGAGACAAGTGTCAAATGCTTTGCATGATTGCTGGTATTTCTTTTTACAGGTTAGTCACAATGGACACATTCCCTTCCTCATTATATAGCTAAGCTATATCTAGTCTTTTTGACCTGAATCTTTCCATGATTACGATCATAAGAAATTATGTTTCTTTCATTTTTCAAAAAATGAAGGATCTACATTTACAGCTGTTTTTCCTGGTTAAATTCTTCAGCATGATCATAATATGTATTTCCTTATTCACAGTTTTAGAGTAATTTTTCCTCTCAAATATGTGATTATCTAGCTCATTTATTGAAGAGAGATAAAGTATGATTTAGTCTGAATTTACATAATTTTAATGAATGCATGATATATTATTTTCTTATTTCTTTTGAGAATGCTAAAATTAAATATAGTATTGGACTTGTTACTGATGAAAACAATTTATGAAATAACAGATATCTAATATAGTTCTTCAAGGCTTTGGTAAGCACTAAGTGATGAACAAATGTGAAATGTGTGTATTCTGCCTTTTATACAGATGCTGCCTCATTTGAGTATTTCACTAAATTACAGAAATCCTGGCACTGAAATATACTAGAGTTTACTCCCTCCTATGAAAAATTAAGGTTTCCTGCAAACCAGCAAAGTATTCCAGATAAATTAGAAGGCAAATACCTTTCATTTTTAGTAGTGTCAAAGCACTTAACTATGATGGAATTAAAAAACCACTATATGATAGCTTCATTTTAATATTTTAATATTTTAATGTGTGTAGTTCCATTGAAACAGAAGAATTGTTAATAGTCTTGTGTTCTAATTCAGGGGGAGATTTTAGTTTTAAATGTTTCGCTAATATAAATTATATTTCCTAAAAAATATTTTTTGACTTTGTGCTTATTTTCAGTTTCCACTACAAGGGTAAGAGGATCTCTTTAGACATCAAAAGTTCTGACAAAGAGGAATTGCTAATGGTAGTTGATGCTTCCAGCTTCACAGAGTAGATAAAACAGACACCTTTTATTGAGCCTGAAAAGTCCTTTCTTCATTTACTTCACAAGTTGACTTATATTATAAACTTTAAATCCCAGCCTTATGGCCAAGATTTTTAATTACTGGTCATCCCATGAACCAATCAAAGAATAAATTAACCACACAATCTTACAATATCGAGACCATGTGGAAGCCTATATTTAAATTTCATTCATGTCTGTGACAGTTGGGTTGTATTTAAAAGAGGTCTCTTCTAATCTACTCCAGGTTGAATCGTACTATTGTGAGCAAATTACAACCAATCCAATTTTAATTACCTTTGGGGGGAAAAAAGTGTGACTAAGGTAATTATATGAGTCTACTGAGCCCATATTATTAACACTAAATGACATTAATATTTTCATATGATTAAGCAGGAATAATAATTATATTAATTATATTTTTAATAGAAAGAAGGAAGAAGTCACCTTATTTAAAAAAAGTCTTAGCCCTTTTTTGTGCTGCTTTAAACCCACAGCATTTACATAGACAGGATATGCAAATAATCTAAGTACAGAATGTGAACAGTTCATGATTTAGGATCCAAGTCCCTTATAATTAGTATAACAGTTCAAATCCCTCTAAATTCAAGTTCTGCATATGCATACATTAGCATGAATTAATGTGAAAATATTGTCTAGGCAAGATTACATGTAGGTTAGTGAAAAATTAGATAGTTAAGATTATGTAAAGAGACAAGTAACATACTGAGTTACAAACAGAAAGACATGACACACAAACATACAGGAAATAGCTAAAGAATCTGATTATCACCTGTAAGAGCGAAGAGAATTTTAATATAGATCAGTAGAAAGATATTTAAGTCAGTGCAAAAAATAATGGTCTCACTTCCATTTTTAGAGCTGTGGGGTTTCTTATGTTTTTAACACATGCTTTGAGACCTTCTCTTCATGCTTTTCTTCTGACTGCACATAAAACAAGTTTTAGATTGAATCCTTAATTCTGCATAGGATATATACAGTGAAAAGCTATCCAGAAAAAAGCAATACTTCTTTAAACACTTAAATGCATAATCAGAGAAATAAAATTTAATATTTCCTTTAGGTCAAAGACAGAAATATTGAAATGTTGGTACTTCAAGGGAACTAAAAGGTTCCTCAGCTGGGCAAAGGCTTTGACAGGAGCTTTGATCTCACAACTGAAAAAAAAAAAAAGAAAGTGGTTTTATTTTTTTTTTAATTTGCTTTAAATTGTATTTTCATTTTCTTCAGTTTGGTTTCGGTGTTTAAAGTTTTTTAAAATATGCTGACCAAAACGACAATCTTAAATTAGATTGACACTTCACCAGTGTCTCTCTGTTCTCCAGTGTTAATCTGTAATAAAAAAATTATTATTCTGAAATAAAAGTATTATAAATCCGAGATATATTAACTGTCAATTTACACTGAATTAAAACAGAATTGTCATAAAAGTTTTTATATGGAAACCATTCACTGAGGCACCACATCTTGGGGTTGTTAGAGAGAATGGGCATGGTAACAGAGATCTCAAAATACAAGCATGAGCTGAAAGCAAAGGTTTGGAAATACTAGCAGAAACAGCAAGCCCATAAGCACAAGGCACAGATGGTAATTAGTGGTTTATTAAAGGAGAATAACCTTTGGATCTGTGTGCAACATACTTTAAATGTAAGAAAAAAATCCAAGAGAATAAGTCTCCTTCACAATCAAATATAAATATAATGTGGAACTGAGAACCATTGAAGAAATTCCTGGTAAGCAGGCCCTGTTGGGAAACATATGAAGTGATCCCAAAAAGAGGAGGAGGAAGACACCCCACCAGTATCACACTCCCCCAACAGAGAATGTGCATTTCTGAAAGGCACTGATCTTACCTCTGCATCCCATACTTCTTCCTGAAAAAGACTGATTGCCCATTGACATAAGGACCGAGAGATATAGTATAAAGTATAAATGAGATTCTATAATTGGAAAATGTTGACTACAACTTATGGAAACATTACTAAACAATAATTCTCAGGCTGTTAAGATGTAGTTTGATTCACTCTAAACTCTTGTCTTCTCACTTAAGGTTTTTTCTTTAAACCAGAGAAACTGAACAAAAAAATGTGATGACTCTGTTCATTTGGATTAGTTGTTAAAATAGAATTGCAACAGATTGGGAGAATGTGGGAAAACTAAGCAATAATTTGCAAAGTAAAATGGAGGTATAAGATTTTATCTTCTAAATGCCTTATCCATTGCATTTAGATAGATGTATCTAAATGCATTATTGTTTGATCAGAAATATTTTTTACTCCAAACTAACTGTAATAAATCAGATTATCAAATTTGCACTGCCATTCTGATTACTGAATTGTATTTCAAAATTTTATTAAAAAATAATAAACACTTGTATTTTCAATATTAACTTTTTTCCCATGCCTCAGCTAACTAAAAATAAGTGAGACTTTTATGGGAAAACATAGCTACTTTTCTTTTTCCGTTGAAATTATGGAACATATTCCAAGCAGCTTGAGGGGCAATGTATATAAAGGTAAATTTCTATTAATGGTGTTCCAGAAAACTAGTTGCACTGCTCTTGAATGATCTCCAGCTTTTCAGCTAGAGACAATCTTCATTTTACTGCAAGAACACTGATTATTCTTTCAAAAGCACAATATGTAAAATGTTTAGGAAAAAAATTATTCCTGGTTAAGTCTGTATTTGTCAGACTCCCTGCCTTTTACTGCAAATTATCACAAGGACAGGACAGAGATCCTTCAATGCATTATTAGGAGAGTAACATAAGTGACACAATCTATGCTTGATGACTTGCCATGTTCCCCAAACTGTGTCTTGCACTGAAAGGTGTGATAAAAAACATGTTTTCATTCCTTTATACTTAGAAAGCTGAACGCTTCTGCACAGCAATATGAAAGTCCTTGTTGTTGCAATGTTCTCCTTGCAGAGGTAAATTCATCTTAGCAACTGATTATTATAGATGTGATTACTGTCTCTTTCAATGTGTTTAAATTGAAACAGAATTCATACACAAGCTGTTACTATCTGTTATTGTAAAAAAAAATTACTTACAATAATAAAAAGAATCATGGACAAAGTCTCTGTATAATCCATGAATCATATTCTTGTAATCTTTAATTTTCTTTTTCTTCCCCTCCAGGGGTATTGTCCTTCGCACATTAAAGAGATCATACATCTTTTTAGGAAATACTTACACCACATAAGAGGATGGTCAATTTAATGTGCAAAGTATACACTTACAAACCTTAAAACTTTTCCATTAGTATATTGGGGATTGAAATGCCCCTAAGGATACTAAAGTCTTGATTTTAAATATTTTGTGACAAATGGTCTCTAATATGAAAAACTGAGGACACTCAGCAGTACTGTATGACTTAGAGATTAGTACATAGACACAGAAAAGTAGCATTTTAAATGGAGACCTCATCAGAAAGTAGGAGTTGAGCAAGAAGGCAAAGATATTGTAGGATGACAAACTTAGTGCTTGGATATCCCAGGTAACAAATAATAGAAAAATATTATATGGAACATATATTGTTGTTGACTGGATGAGCCATAGGGATGTATTTTTAAAGATCTTTATCTTTTAGGGCCATAATTTCTTATACAAGTAAAGTTTAGGCCAGGAAGAAACAAATGTATTAAAAATGTTTTTCAAACATTTGTTTACCAAAACCAAGTTATGGGTTTGAGTCTAGCTTTGAGTGAAGACACATATGTGTTAGAAAATTTATATATTAGTTCAGATCATTATAGCAGAGAAGACAATGATATGAGCCATATTTCTAAACTGCTTAGAAATAGACCTTAAGACCGTTTCCTTCCAAGGAAGTTTTCCACTTCAACTTCCAGAACTAATGCATCACTCCTTGGTTTCAACTGGAAGGATCGTCATAAATTTTCTTCAATATTATATTAATAACTTAAAGGAAAAGATTACATAAAATTTGCTATTAGCCACATTATATCTCAGAAACAATCATTCTTTAATATGGTATTTGAAATCAAGCTGATTTCAGATTATAGCGCACCTAGCCTGAGTCTAATTATGATAAAAATGTTCAAGGGCTTTTATATGGCTTTTGATCATTCACATTGAGAGTTCCACAAAATCTTGACCAACTTCAACGTCTCAATTTTAATATTTTTAATCTTTTAGTTTCATCTTTACAGCACAATCTCATGATTTTCCATTATTATCTCTTTACATTTGATCTTCCTCTTTAGAGATAGGCATAATTGTGTGTCTTTTTCTCAATACAACACTGAAAGAAATATTTGTAACTTGTCAGGATACAGGCATTAAATTATAGTTTCATATAGACACATTGGACATGTAAACATATTGACATACTTTTGTATTGAGTCTTTTCTCATGATGCTTTAAGTAAATCAGCTGATATATATCAATGACTAAAACATATATTCAAGAAGATAATATGTGATGGCAGCTAGATACAGACCTGCTGCAACCTATCTCTTCTTATCTTTTCTAGAAAGGCTGTGCCACATTTTGCAATCTTTAAAACATATGCACAAGTTAATCTTGAATTCTGGCAGCTCACTGAAATGTTCCTCTCTTGGAACAGCCTCACTTTAGCCCATGGTCTATTCCCAAAGGGCAATCTGTGCTTCAAATGTAGGAATTTATAATAGCAAGAAAGGGACCTGATCCTCAAAAATGCTTGCAAAATTCTTCAGTCTGGAGTGCTTAATGTTCGTAGAGGGTCTCAGGGTCTTGCCTGCCCATTGACAGCTATCTTGGGAAAGTGCTGAGTGCCTCATTGTTACCCAGGGCTACCACAGAAAAATACTCAGTACAGCACCTCCTCTCCCCTCATAAACTGAAATCCCTAGTACTGGCTGTCTCTGACATGACCTTCCTTTAGTTTAGCTGAGTTCTCAGAGAAATCATGTATTGCACTGCACTTCCCTCCTAGATTTATTCTTCTTTAAAGGAGTTAGATTCAGAGATCACCCAGCAAGTAGCTGAATATTCCAGCAGCTTAGGATTGTGATTTGTGGTTTGTAAGGAGCAATTAACTAGTGGACATTTCTCCCATCTCCTCTCAGATGCAGTCAAATAAATTGGTGGGTTTATACTGTTGCCAGTCCAAATCTGCTATGAATTAACAGCAGGATAGAGAAGGGAAGGACATTTTACACCATTTTACATGGTCCTTTTAGTCACCTTAGTCTAGAAAAAAATGCATTCATTTAGATTGATATTTCTTTAAGTTTCTTCATTACACTCATGCTTCATACTCAAAAACACTTTTAGTAAGTGAAAAAATATATGGAAAGCACTAATTTCTATGAAAAGTACTCTAAGTAGCATGGTACATTATTTCATATTATAATATTATGGTATTCAGAATTAATAATTTTTATTTAAGACAGAAAAATTGCAGTAGATCAAAGGAATGTATATCTAGTAATGGTACAGTTTTTAAAATGTAAGATCCATATTTGCATATTATATCCTATACTGACATAAATAGAAGCACATATATGTACTAAGATATACACATATATTTTTCAGGGATAGTTTTGATATTAAAATGTTTTGTCTAATTGATATTAGGTTAAAAATTTGGAAGTTATAAATTACAAGTTGGAAGTTTTGAACACCATAAGATAGGAGATTTTACTTCAAATCAGGCAATATATCTATTAATTTTTTAATTAATACAGATGTAGTCAGGATTGATGCTAACAAGAACCTTTTATCCACCCATAAAACTCCTGATAGATTATTTACTCCATTTTAACATATGACTTTGTATTCAGCAACAAAATGTCCTTAGCTCGTAGCTTTATTAAAATGCAATATGTATGTTTTCTGTTATATTATGATTTCTAGTGGGAGTGACTGATATATTTTTTTTAATTTATAATTAAATTTATATTTTTATTAATCCCACTCATAAAGTAGCAGTATAATTCACCAATGCCTGAACCATTTTGTCTTGTGAGTTATAGGGGCTTGCTGTCTATGAGTGTGATTGAAAATCTGTAATTCTGTTTTACTAATCCTCCCTGAAAAGATACATAATTAGACAGAGTTTAGAAAGTAGCAGTCAGATTTTATAACACCCAATTTTTTGTTTTAATGTATAGCAGACTACATCTTTGTGCAGAAATTTTCTGACTGTCAAGTGTTATAGGAAGGAAATAACATTGTGATAACAATATTGAGACTTATTTTATTTGGTTGGTTGGTTTTGTTGTCTGGCATTAGCATATTCATCATCTGTTTATTGAGTAAACATTTGGAGAAATTATTGCATAGCCAATTGAAACAATCCTGAATAACTGGTAGTTATCTAAAGATGTTAATAACTACTAAACAGCTAGATATCCTAATGACATACTTCAGTGATCCATGCCATTTCCAAATGTTCCTTGCCAAGCAAACAGATCTAAAGGGGTGATTTACAAAGGAAGCTAATAAACTCAGAGAGTTCCCTATTGTATATGTAATTGCCTTTCACATTGATTCAAAGCAAAGTTCTTCTGATTTCAGCTTTTTTTCAAGGGCTTTTGCTGACATCAAGAGTGAAAGTCAGTGGTAATGGTCTTTGTAATCTGAGACAGGCTATCATGTTGTTTGGTTTGCTGCACTTTTTTTCCTTCAACAATTTTTTTTTGTAGTTTCTGACACAGGCCTTCCTCTCTACTTATTCCATCTTACTTCCACATGCTGATATTACATCTAAGTGACAGTGTGAGACTGAGACTTTTGCTTTTTCATGGTATAGCTAACTCCAAACCTCACAAAGAAAACCAAGTTTAAATACTTGAATGTCTGTTGGTTTTAACACCAGACACAAATTATAACTGGTGTCATGGTGTGAGGGCTCCTCAAACCATGACACCAGTTATAATTTCCTTGGCCACTATATGAATTCCTATTCTTCTAAAATTTTATTGTTTTATTCTTATTGAATTGAGAAGAAGGACAAAACAAACAATCAAACAAACAAAAACAAAAAAACCCACAAAAAACCAATGAACCAACAGACAAAAAACCAATGAACCAACCACAATGAACAAACCAAAACCAACCACCAAAAACCACAATGAACCAACCACAAAAACCAAGCATCCCAAACATCCCAACTTCAAGGGCTTGACTACTGTAATTCTCGCAAATCATCAAAACTTTAAAAATCATGTGAATTGTTATGTGAAAACACAATTAATTTGTAGGACCTACACAAAACACAGTCAGTGAAAGCTGATTTGCACAGCAAGGCTTTGGTAGTGGCAGGGGTTGCAGGGGTGGCTTTTGTGAGAAACTGTTAGAAGCTACCCATGTGTCAAACTTGGTCATGCCACTGGCACTACAAAAGTCAATGGGTGAAAAATGAGATGCAGAAAATTCTGTATTAGTAACACAAAACACTTTTTTTTCTTTCCTTTTTTTTTTTTTTTTTTTTTTTTTTAATATTGAGGACGTCCAAAGATAGGGAGATTGCCCAGAGAGGTTGTATAGTCTCCATTTTTTAGAGATATGTAAACCTTCCTGGAGAGAAGCCTAGCTAAAAACAGGAGTATTACTAGACCATCAACCCCTCTCTAGTTCTGTGACTTTGAAATGTTGTGGAGCTGTGTGTCAGCAAGGCCAACTGGAAAGATTCAAGTGCTCTAGTACATTTGTTAGTATTCAGCAATATTTTCCTGCTGAGAAATGTTCTCATAAATATGCAGACTGATATATGAACACAGAATGTCAAACTTTTAGAGAATATGAAAGTTTCCTGGTGGCAAGTATGAGGAAATGAACAAGAATCTTGTTAATTGAACCATTTCAAACAAATGTCTTCTAAAAATTTATACATGTTTGTTTGTCTCTCAGAGTTTTGGTGGTGGGAAACTGGATGTGCACCTGATGAAAAGGTAATTTCCTTTTGGTAAGAAAATTATATTGTTATATAATGTCTAGGAATCTGATCTAGTATGCCTTTTTGTTTTCTAATTTAGATTTTTATTTTACTTTACTTTTCTCTTTTACCATATATTTTATTACAGTTCTGCATAAGTTTTCACAAACAGTATGAACACTATGTCTCTGTCCTGACATATTCATTGAGATCTCCATCTAAGCAATCATTCAGTGGCTGAAGAGACTATATAATATGAAATTGGAAAGGATCAAAATGTCTTCATATTACTAGAAAAATATTGAAAAGTATAAGAATTTAAGTAGTCTGGAAAAAATAGACACTGAATAGTGACTACTCAGTATCTTTTAAAGAAGAATTTGTAAATCTAAACTTTAAATGTTTTAAAAAATCTTGGAAGCAAGAGGTATTTTCAATGCCAAAAGCATGATCTTTTGTTCCACATATTTAGTGATAGTGTTTTAATTTTATATTGTTGAAAACCAACTTGAGCAAGTGTATTTACCTTTCCAAATGATAAATTACAATGGAAAATTTCTGGCTAGTTAAGAAAGATTATAAATAACCTTGAATATCTTTCAAGAGTGAGAGCCCGAATGTCTAGAGAATTACATATCCTTAGATGTAAAAAGGAATTTATTTATGCTGCACTGATCTGCACAGATCTGCATGCAATTTTCACCTGTTTTGCTCCAATATTTCCATAATATTTTGTTTTACAATGTCTTCTCTAAAATACATATAAATGCCTGCTTTATATTTCAGTTAACAGTTCTATGGGACAGATAGATACATAGGAGTCTTCTGTATTGAGTTTCAAATGTTTAAAAATGCTCAAACTATCTGAGCAAAAGTCAAAGGGCCAAGAAACCAAAACATCTTTTCCCTTACACAATAAAAAAAAAGTAGAAAGGGGCATGATCACCATTTCAGAAAAAGTTGTCTTGTAATGCATGTATATTCTCAGGAACCCAGCATGAGAAAGGTATTGTGTAGCAGCTTTGTAATCTAGTTTTTTTAGTAAGACATTTCAAAAATGAAGAATTCTACCGAGTGGATCAGAGCTACACATTGTCATTGGAAAGGACTGACTTATCCATCTTCCTTGCAAAGAGAATCAGCTTACAAAGTCATTATTTCCCCTTAACGGAGATGTCACATGAAACGTGGAGAGAAAGCACCGTTTGACTAGGAGGCGAGAGTCACACTTCTGAACTACCATTCTGTGACAGTTATTAAAAGATCCTTTCTTGTTCTAAAGACCCCTCTTTTTGAATTGCATGGCTTGATGTTCAACACTTTAAATTTCACCTTTTAAACTTGAAAAAGGTGAAAATAACACAGAACAAAGATCTTCTGAAGTCTGAGATCTACAAATGAGCTTGTTTTTGTCTAAAAAAAAGTTGTGTGAGAGAGATGTAAAAGAAAAAATAAGAAAGACTGTAGAATTTCAGGCTGTATTCAAAGGAGAGAGATTGTGCTTTTCCATATTAATCAATGCTCTGTATTTTTATAGATTTTTGTCTTTTCAGCAAAACTGTATTTGGAAAGGTACTCCATAGTGTGCTACCCTTCTATTCTTCATTATTTTGTTTAAAGGTAATCTCATATTCAGAAAATAAAGACTAAGTATAGGATAAACTTATTTTCCTTAGGAAAAAATATGTTGCCTCAGATCAGAACCTTTGGATAATGTGACTATATACAGCAATTCAAATTGAAATGTAGAGATTTTGAAGGTATTTGTCTTGTATATTTCCTATTTAGCTTTGATAAAAAGAAACCCCAAAAAAATGAATAGCATGTTCTTATAATAATTTCTGATGATCAAACACAGAGTCTGCAGTAGCATTCTTCTATAAAATTGGAGATGAATATAGGCCAATATAGCCTTAATTGCATGTTGGTGCTGCTTTTCCAAATCTACAGTCTTATAATCATAATACAGTAAAGATAGGTTTTTATAATTTATACTGATAAACCTGTAAAAATACAAATACAGACAAATTCAACCTGGATCATAGATGATAGAGGGAGTACATAACTGTAAAGTCCAAAGACTTTTCATATTTCTCTAAATAAACTGCTAGAATACCAATGGCAATCTGGGTAAGTAGAAAAGTAAATTAAAAACTTCCAATGCGCCTTACTGAAAAGCAAGTTATTTTCTGCTGCTCTTGACTACTTATCCCTACTAATTGTATGCCTGGAGTAATCATCATTGTAAGGCTTACAATAATCGACAACAAAATTCCTTTCTTTACAAAGGAAGGAAAAAATTCTTCCAATTTATTTGTACCAGAAAAAGAAAAGTGCTTCATATGTTCCTGGAGTCTTTACAGTCCCTGCGTTATTATCAGATATTTAATGTTCTGCAGTAGGAACTTCGGGTTCATACTCTACAATATAATTGGAACTTGAAGCTTTGGGAGTGTCAAAAAATTCCTTTGTAATTACTGATTGTGAAATAGTTTTAAAGAGACTTCATTCTTCCATGAATGGTTTGGCATCAGTAGGAGTTTTAATTCAACATCTCTTTTTGTGAGTTTTGGTGGGTTTTGGAGTGTTTTTGTCAGTTGGTTTTTGGGGGTTTTCGGGGTCGGGGGAAGGGGAAGGTATTTCTTTTTGTTGTTGTTTTTGTTGGAGACTTTTTTTGTGCCAAATTTGTGTCTTCAATGGCACAAATATTTCCAGTTTTATACATCATGCTGCCAGTAATTTTTCACTTTCTCCATTATTAGTGGCCTTCATTTAAACCAGTTTTTTAATGTCAAATGTCGCTTTCCATGGTCCTTATTTAATTTTCATCAGAATACAACAAAAGAATTTTTTTTCCACACTTCATTGACTTACAAATAATGACTAAGGCAATTTGAATCATTTTCTTCCCGCAGTCAGTGGGATTCTACACATTTTAGATATGAACAATTAAAGGAGAAATTTTTGAAATAACTGTGTGAGGTTCTTAGATAATGTCTGAAAGTGACTGGAGAATACATAGCATTCACGACAGCTATTTCTGCTCTGGTTTTTAACAGAAGGTCACCTTAGTTGAATCCTATATGAAATAAAACTTCTTGCTAATGAGCATCTGCAAACTTGTCCTTGTTTATTCAATTAGAATTTTTATCCACTGGTCAGCAGCTATGTATTATTCCCTACAGGTATTTTGTAAAATCTTTCTATAAAATCAATGACTCATATGATTTCATGTGAACAAGCTCCCTTGAACTGTTTGTGTATCTGAAGTAGCTTTAATAATCTGTCTTGGGAAAACTCTAATTGGTTTTGAAAATATGAGAATGAAGTCAACATTTATGTTTCTATCTAATGTGTTGTATTTAATTTCGCATCCTTTTATTATGCTCTGCATAGCTAGGACAAAGTATAAATGCCTGCTTTTATATTTATGTCTACTGAAAGAAGTTAGTGGAATATATCCAGTGTAGGCTTTTGAAGCTGGGTTCTTGCCTTGCCTCATCTTCCAGTCTTTTTCCCTTAAGGCCGTAGATCTGTTGTTTAATTGAAGATGTATAACTACTTTTTTTTTTCTATGCACAAATCCAGTTTTCTAGCAAACTATGCTATCTGAAGAGACATCTTCAAAACACAAGGGGAAATGGATATATTTTCCCCAAGGGTTTCAAGGAGCATCAGAATGTAGATTTTTTTGTAAATTTAGAAATGAGAATACTAGTATACTCTATTGTGACATAAAGGTACTAATCACAGAAGGATTCCTGTAACTAGCAGTTTAGATTACCTAGGAATGAAAAGAAAATGTCCAGGAACAAAAGAGAATGCTTTCAATACTTCAGATGTTGAGCACCACTATGATATTATAAAACTGCCAGAATGGAGAAGAAAGAGAATTAGCATGAATTGGTGTACACCTGGATATAAGGGGAAAAAATGAGAAGGAAGTGAAAGTGCCAAAAAAGTTTCAAAAAGTAATGTGAAAAGATATCTATGAGATGTCTGCATCAAGTGTAATTGAGGATGAGATGTCCAAAAAATTGCATCTACAGTTCCAGAGTATCTTCAAATGATAAGTCTTTTTGGACTCAGATTTTTTTTTTTTTAATTTTAACACAGATTTCACCCATGAAGCTGTAAGTATAATAATTTAGCCACAGTGATTTACAAGAAATTTTTTATGCCATTTCCACAAGCTCTGCATGGAAGTAAAACATATTTTTCCTGCTTTTCTTCAGATAATTCCTAACTAGGAAGCACTTGTTGTTTCAGGTAGGGAAAGAGTGACAGAAGATCAAACAAAACAATACTTTGCCACCAAATAGACATAATCAATGTGTTTTAAAGTGAGAACCATTATCACTTCTTTCAGATTTATTTGTACTATGAAAAACGCATTTCCAATGAACATTGATATTCAGGATGGCATTTAATGAAGTGTTTAAGCTAATATGTAGTGATACACTACAATATGTACCAGTTTCACCTAATTTTAGATATAATATGGTTTACGGTTTTATTTTATTGTTCAAATGGCAAAGCTGATGGAGGCTTATAGTATTCAGTTACAGTCAAAAGAAACAGACTTTATTCATGCAAGAAATTCCTAGGGTCAGAAGTCACCAGCACAAATTTGTGGAAGACAATTTTCTTTACAGAAAACACTTTTTCATGGGGAAAAAAAAAAAAAAAAAAGAAAAAAAAAATTGTCTTTTCAAGATAGAAATGTGCTATTGTAAGTGAAAGAAACAATCAAAAGCCGAAAGGTTTTTGGTCAGATAGGATAGTCCAAACTGAAAACATGAAGCTTCCAAATTAATTTATCTTTGCAGTAAATTCTCTGACTGCAGTTTTTGGCATTCAGTGAAATTTCTGGGTTTAATGTATTTTGTTTCAAGATAGGGTGGAGAAAGACTAATTCTAATTGCAGGAAAAAAGTGTCACAGAAGTGACTATAGAGTTCAAAACAGAATGTGAAATGTAGACTCATACAAGAAAATTAGAATCAACTGAAGATTTTCAGCAGGACAGAAAGATGTCAAATAGAAAGTCATAGAATCATAGAAAGGTTTGAATTTAAAGGAATCATCAAAAATCATTTAATCCTGCCTGCTTCCATGATCAGGGACATCTTTCCCTAGACTAGGTTGTCAACCTTGTCTTGAACACTTCCAGTTGAGGGATATTACAGTGTCTCTCTATTATCATGGAATATTTCTTCCTTAGGTTCAGCCTAATTCTACTTTCTTGCAAATTTAAAGCTATTGCACATTGTCTTGTCACTACAAATTATGGTAAAAAGTGTCTCTGTCTTCTTTATAAGATCTCCTTAAGAAATGGAAGGCTGAAATAATTTGTCCTTGGATATTTATTTTCTCCTGGCTGAATAACTCCAATGATTTCAGCCTTCCTTTATAGAAAGGTTAAGATCATTGGAGTTATTTAGCCTGGAGAAAATGATCCAGCCCTTTGACTATTTTCATGGTTCTAGTGTGGACCATTTCCAACAGGTCCATGTCCTTCCTGTATTGAGAACTGCAAAGATGGATGCAGTTCTCCAGCTGGGTGCCAGTTTTCTCTAAGATAATACAGTATCTTAGAAAGAATGATGACTTTTCTCAAGAACAAAAGTATAATTTACTTTCTATGAATGATTGTTTGTCAGCGTTCTTCTGCACCCTGAGAAGTGACAAGTGCAACAACTTTTTAAGGTCATTGTAGTTTATATTTAACATACAATTTCTGTTTAATTATTCTGCTTTGTGATTTTTAAGTCTACTAATCTTATTCCCCATAAAAAAAGGAGAAATTTCAGTATAATTACAATATAATCTTCATGTGATTAATCATGTTTCCTTAAAAATTAAGAATAACATATTTAAAAGAATTACATCTTTGAATTAATCTGAGTTAGGTTTGTGTGCTGAGTTTTTTTTTAGTTACAGGTGTGACTTCTAGAAGCTTGTCACATCTGAGCCAATCTTAGCTGGCTCTGAGATAAACCTGTGACTGTCCACAGGGTTGAGCCTATCTGCAATGGAAGTAGCCACTCTGTGACAAAGTATTTTAGAAAAGGGGAAAATACCTGTACAATTTCCACTAGAGAAAATAGGAGTGAGATTTTGTGACAGAAACATCCCTGCAGACACCAAGGTCGGTGCAGAAGGGGGGACAGGAGGTTCTCCAGGCACTGGGGCTGAGATTCCCCTGCAGCCAATGGCACAGCCCATGGTGAAGCAGCTGTGCTGTCTCTCATGGAGGGCTGCAGGGATGCAGGATCCACCTCCAGCCTTTCGAGGGCCCCACATGGCAAGTGGATGCCCAAAGGAGACTGTGACTCATGGGAAGCCTGTGATGGAATAGGGTCTTGGAAGAGCTTGTGGGCTTGAGGAGAGAGGAGCACAGGCTGGTACAGGTTTCCTGGCAGGGCTGTACGGGGGACCCATGCTGGAGCAGCCTGTGCCTGAAGGGACCCACAGTAGAGCAAATAGCAGAGAACTGCAGGCATGTGGAAATGACCCATACTGAAGATGTTAATGGAGGACTCCCTCCTCCCATAGAAGCAGAAGAAGAGGAGAAATGAGCATCAGAGATAATGGTTGTGATGAATTGACCACAATCCTCATACACTTCACCCTTGCACCACCCTTGGGGAGGAAGGAGACCAAACAAGAAAGGAAAGGGAGTCAGGGAAGAGGGGAGGGTTCCGGGGAAGGTGTTTTTAAGATTTGCGTTTATTTGTCATATCCTACTCTGATTCCAACTGGCAGTAAATCAATTACCCCAAGGTGGCTCTGCCCATGATGATAGCTGGTGAATGATCTCCCTGCACTTATCTTGACCCATAAGCCTTTCTTTGCATTTTTTTCTCCTTTCCAGCTAAGGAGGTAGATTACCTCAGTTGCTTGGTGTGTACCTGGTGTCCACACAGAATCAATCCACCATATATTCATAATCCATGACATCATTTTCATTATACAACTGTTCAGAAAAATATGTATGCATCCAGATGCACGTCTTTGCAAGGTACCTGTTGAAGTAAGTTCAATATTTACTTGTTTGAGACAGTTCAAAACTAACCATGTTCAGCAGTCAAATGCACAGAAATAATAAAAAAAAATTACATACCTTAGGAGTTAGCTTTAGATACTCTTTTTACATAGATATAAAAATAAAGAACTTTTTTGCCCCTTCTTGGTAAAGAATTCGCTTATATTTCAAGACATAAACCACATACAATTTTTTTAAAGCAGTTTGAAATATGCTACCTCTTTTTTCCTATATGATAGCACACTTTTCTTTAATCCAAAAGATTTGGTAATACTTGGTCAATATTAGACATCACTTAAAACTGAATGCTGAAGTACTACTTCCTTTCAAAGTCTAAAGTCTTTAAATACTAGTGTCCAAACAAAATGGCTGAAATTAGTCATGAGGCACTCACAGTACTGTAATGAGCTCTCTCAAGTACTACATACCATTTAAACAATATGAAGATTTTAAATAGTAATGCTCTTATTTCCAAAGTCATAGTCATAGTCTACCACTGTCATAAATAGATGCTTTTGAAGACAGAATAATATTACACATTTGTAATGGCAACAATTCTTAATAAGAGATTAATGTTATATGTAAATACTGTTTTAACACAGTAAACAATTGTAATAGGAATAAGCAGAGAAAGATCCTAAAATGAGGATAAATTAAGAGATGCATTGGGGTAATATTTAAAAAAAAGAATATGTTTCAGGTCATAAGGAAAACAAACAGAAAGGTAGCATGGGGAGAGGGAAGAAGGTGCTCTTCTGGTTCACTTTTGCCTTTAAAAAGAGAGAGTTATCTTGTATTTGTCAAATGAAATTCCTCCATAACATTACTGTAGACAATATGTGTCCATTTGAAGTGCTGTTCCAACTTTTGTTTTGTCTTTTCTTATTATAATTATTCCAGTGAACATAATTATGTCAAGTATTCCATCTGTACTCTCTTGCTGTAGTCCAGAAGTTAGTGTGTGAGTGTGTGAGTTTGGTTAATATGTGACAGCTGCCACATGCCTCAGAACTGGGGATACAAAGATTGTGCAATCAGAATTCTCCACTGACTCATGAAAGACTCAGAAAAACCTTTGGCTGATTTATATTTGGAATCAATGCCATATTGCTCTTCATTAATACTGTGAATCTACAGTCTAGGATATGTAAATGGGTACCTTATTTTATTGGGATCTTTGCTTGAAAAACATAGGAATTTATGAAAATGACAAAAAATCACAGGTTAAATGAAAAAATATGATGAATTCTTCTTTCACAAATTCCTAAATTTATTTTTTTTTTTATATTTGCCTTCCTGTGGGAAGGAGAAAGAAGAAAATGTACGGTCTTCTAGAGTGTGTCTATACAGAAAATCATGGAAAGGTTTTCCAAGGAAGAGGGATTATCTTACACCATTTTTATGTCTTTCTGTTTTTTTGGGGAAGAAAAAGGCAAACTTTGCAAATCTATGAAAACTGTGACCTAAGGATCTTCCTGAGTATCTATCTGTTTGACAAGAGGTTCTGTGGTCCCACAGAGCCTTCCCTGCCTTATTACGCCCACCTGCCTTCCCTTACACACAATGTAATACACTGAATTACAGTAGAATGAGGCCTCCAGGGCACTGAAAATGCATAAATAACTACACTGTTATCTATGATCTTACAGAAGCAAGGAGCTAATTATAGATATCTTCTTATTATATTGTCCTACATTTTTCCTGGTGGATATAGAAATGTCTCCTCCTCTCCTTAAGCTAAAACTATTAAAGAAAAGCTTTGTCTTAGCTTCCTATTCCCTGGGTGAAATTTTCTGAGTGAATTCTTTTCAGAGTAGAAAGAATCTTCCTGCTTTCATTTTTTTTTTTTTTTTTTTTTTTAAACCACAATGGTTCACAATATTGCTTCATTTTTAAAAGAGAGAGCACAGCAGCCTGCTGGATAAACTTACTGAGCTCCTAATCTTGTGATACTCTTTTTATGTCTCCTGTCAATAGGGAGCAACATTTAAAGATGGAACTATTTTCCCAAATTGTATCACACTTCCTGAGTCTTATTTACAAATATAGAATTAAATGGTGAGGCAGGAAAGGGAGTTGAAGGGATTATTTTGTGCTTTTAAGTCTGGTGCTCTAACAAAAGAAATGGTCAGAAAAGCAGAAATCATGATAGTTCCTCTAAGCAGAAGGCATCTAAACAGTAACTATGAAAGCAAGCCTTTACCCATCTTGCACTGATATCCCCAGTAGGAATTTTTTCCTGATAAAATTAAAAATTAAAGAGATAAAAGTAACTAAGTAAGGTGTTACAAAAGCAAAGGTCACATTTTAAATCCTCATACATCTGTTTCACTCCACTTGAAATCTATGGAAGGCAGAGAGACATGGGGTAGTTTATGTTCAAGTGTAAAAGTCTCACAGCAACTGCTGGTTTCTCTACATTCTTATATAAGACTTTAATGGGACACGGAGCAGAAAAAGGATAAAGAAAATAGAACAAAACTTTAAAACTGGACCCTAATCCTCCATTTGCTCTTCTGCTGTGTAGTTACTAGTATATCCCTTTCTATCTCCAAAAGAAGATAGATGTTTCACAAGTGGTTCCTATGTTGATGCTTGTAACCCTTGTAGAACAGCTTCCAATATACTGACACATTTCCACTTTCATTTGTAAGAGATAAATGTTCTAGCATGCACACCATTGAAAATTAATATTATCTAAATGCTCTGAAACTCACTATCAGAACATGTAAATACTCCTGTTGAAAATTTTGATCCTTCTGAATTTTATCTTAAGCAGAAGTTTGAGCTGATTGTGAGAGAGAAGCTGTACATTTATATGTATATGTGTGCTCTGGGTTATTTTTGACAAACAAGAGAAAAAAAAAATAAAGGAAATAATGAAATATCGAGTACCAACTGATAAAGGGGAAAGATTGTTACTGCTTCACTACTAACACCCACTCCCACCCTATCATGCCCCAGTTACCCCACCAATAATGCTGCTTTATTGAGATACATATTGGGAAAAGGAAGAAAGGACACGAAGATATCTGCTGTACATGTATGTACTTATGTCTACAGATATAGAGAGACTTTTAAATCTTGTTGCATGAAGCAATGCCCTAATAGCATAAGGCTCAGCCTGTTTGTAGCAGTGACCTGTCAGAAACACAGCAGGTGCCCCTGAGTGCACCAGCTGGCAAAGGCCAGAGGAGCTCAGGAACATGATGGCACTAGGAGCCCCAGGGCAGTCACATAAATGCCTGTTTGCTGATGCAGAGCTGTGTAACAGCCTAACAAAGCTACACATAAATAATAGCACGGGTGGAGTTGTCTAATGTATAAAACAACAAAAATGTGCAGCTTTTTTACCGGGGATGTAGCTACACTTGGTCCTACTTCTTCGGAGGTATGAGGAACTGATTGTTGTGCTGTCTTGTCCTGTAATTTATATGAATGTCTCTCATTTGTTGCTGCATATTTACTCCTCAGCCTGCACAAGAAATAATTATAAGCTATTAATTTTCTAAAATAAAAACTTGTTTTCTGCCTTTTTTTTCTACTTATATAATTCCTTCCAATTCCTCCATATTGACTTGGTTTAAAGTGACAGGACTGAAATCAATGGACAGCAAAATTGATTTTCTGGATGCTGACGAGCACACAGTTTTCTAAGGAACATGAATGATCAGCCCTAGCTGTAGTGTCCAAATTATCATCAGCCTATCATAAATACTCAACACTGGTACTAGCTCTGGTGTGATAAATTTCAATTCCACTTCTTGTCACAGAAGAGGGTTTTCAACAGACACTAGGATCTTCCACTGCAGTGCGTTTCAGCTGCTGTTTTAAAAATAAGTTTCACATCAGTAGCTAGCAGCAGGAGTAAAACCAACCGGAACTGGAAAATAGAAGCCTTTAGTCACAGGTTTGGATAAGCAATGTTTTCCCATAGTTCCCTCACCCTTTCCCATTGTCTCAATATATGTTTGGTTACTGACAGTATCTAAATAAATGTCAAGTGATGACACTTGACATTTATTTGGATACTGTCAGTAACCAAACATAATTTTCAAGGAGAAAATTATATCAAAGACCAAGACAATCCAACAGTGTGTTCTGAGCAAAGGTGAAAGTGGTAAGAGATTGTTCTCCCTATTTTTCCCACTATTACATTGACTTTCACCTCTTCTGGATCTTAGGTACTCTATCAGCAGTTTTGGGAAACTTCAAGAAAGACTGAGATTAATATATATTTGAGAGATGACAAAGGTGAGGCAATCATTCTTGTACGCACATGGGCACTAGGACAGGGATCCCAAGGGCCCCAGATGAAGTTGTCCAGGGCCAGTAAGGTCTGTTAATGACCTCAGGATCCAAAGATATTAAGTCTGCAGGAGCTTGGCTGGCTCCCCTTGCAGAAAATATGGATTCTGGGTTACCTGATAGGTGTCTGTCTCCTAGTTGGAGAACCCAGAGAAGATGAAGCCAGACTCCAACTGGAACTGCTCAAGTCTACTAAACAGGAGACTATGACAAGTCTGAGACTTTCTGATAAATTCCAGTGTGCTGTAAGAAAAGGACTTTTTACCATGATCAATCAAATAAGGGAACTAGTACACAGAGACACTGCAAGATGTACATCATTGGAAGTATTCATGACTCAGAACCCTGAGGTCTGGAGGCTCTGTATCTGATTAGACCTGCTATGAACAAAGAGTTAAGCCAGGTGATCTCCGGAGGTTCCTTCTGACCCATTACTTTGTGAATCCATTATTAGAAGCAGCATTATCTTCCTATTGGAGCATGTCACGAGAAAAAGCATTTTCAGCAATTTAACGGCTCCAGAATACAGAGTGAGCCTGCAGCTGTGCACTAAATACAGAATTTGTACTTTGAGAGAGATATCTGGTCATGTGTACTGCTAGTTTTATCAGGAAGTTATGTCACCTTTTCACACAGAATATCATTATATATGAAGTTGGATTCATCTTAAGCCACTCAGCCTGAGGTTTACAACTTACATGTTATTAGGAGACAATAACTCTAGAGCCACACTGACCTCTTTATAGAAGCATGAATGAAAACAGCTGTCACATTTGTAAAATTCAGTTAAATTACTCATTACCAATCCATTTTTTTTCTCAAACAATGCAATGATTTAAACTCTAATATCAAGCATCTGCACTTTGCCTATTCTAAAACAACAATACAGAGTTCCAAAAGCCATCATTACATGGAGTACAGCTTTGTCAGGAAGTGGATTAGCCTGCTTTACCTTTTCTATTAGGTAGCATTTAGATGCACACTGAAGCTTTTGAGTCAACAGAAGTCACAGACTTCTATACCCTGTTAATTCTCTCTCTAACTTCCTTTGAATTTTTGTAGCTTTCTTTGAAGCAGCATTAATTGCTGTCAGTTTCAGGTGTGCTCCCTGTGCAATTTTGATTAGGTGATTTGCATATGGCTAATCTGCATAGAAACCTGACCTGGAGCTTAGATATCAGCAGGCTCTGCCCTTAACAGTGGTAAGAGCTAGCCATGCCTCTGACCCAGATCAGGGAGAAAAGATTGTCTTCAACAATAACAAGAAAGATGCCCTGTGAAATTTGTCAGACATTTTTTAGCTTTTGATCTACTTTTAGCACTGAATGACCATTGCTAAATATTTTCCATGCTATTAAAAGAGGGGGAAAAAGATCCATGATTTTGTCTGTGTGCCTTGGATGACTTTTGCTAAACTGTTCATTGTAGGTGCTCCTTGTTTTGTGTCTTGCTCATTTTTCCAAGGCATATCACAACCCTCTGTGATTCTTGGACCTGGTTTGCTTTTCTATTTATCTTTATTTTTTTTCCTGCTAGACAAATAAAATCAGTTTTTGTTGCAGTCTTTTCCCTGATTTTTCTCATGCTGATCTTCTGTATGGTAATTGGTGTGCTGCTTATAAAACTATTAACCATATCATATAAACACGTTTAATCTTAAAATCCCTCAAATCCCCCCATCAAATGACATCTGCCATCTCTTCTTCCATGAATTAAGGATATGAAAAAACTAAAAATGCAAGAAACTTTTCAAAATCACAAGAATGTGCCCTTAAGAATATATTTTTTGCTAATAATTTTTGATCTCCAACATTCTCCTTGATAATTATCTTCCATTTTAAAAGTGTTTATAATCACATTTAGATTATGGTGTCTTGATAAGCGAAATAATTTCCAGCGAAAATATTTTTGAAGAAAAGTAGTTTCTTTTCTCTCTTCAAAAAAAATTTACCTCTTTTTCCTCTGTTAATGATATCAGAAATTTTAATGTGCTTAATGATACAGGATAAAAGTTTGAAATATACATGCAGAACAGAGGAGACAGACAAGGGCAATATAGACACTTATTTTGTTTTTCTTTATGCAGTGCAGTTAGTTTGCATATAAAGATGTTTCTGAAACATAATCTTTTTCTTATGGACAGCTTCTGAAAATTCTGACATCAGCACAGCTGGATATCTGGCAAGCTGGAGGATTTAGAAAAATATAAGCTTGGGTACTGCAATATGTTTGATTGAAAATATGTCTCATACCTATGGCAAATGAAGTATCTCTGTGTTTGAAGGAGGAGGAGGTGAGTACTGTAGTTCTCTGATTTGTCCCTATTGAAGAAAATGACACAAGGTGCTGCTAGAATGAGATACCTTATCAAAATAAACTGTACTCAGAGAGTTAATTCCATTGAAATTGGGAAATTTCCTTATAATAAATATTCCAGAATCTAGGTGAAGATCAAAGCCAATAAATAGAGTTTCTGTGATCCAATCTGGTTGATTTACATTAGAGACTAGAGGAGATATAGCAAAGCTTGTGTCCTGAATAAACACACAAGCAAATTTTCATTGGGTTTTCACAGGTATTATGTACAATAACTTACTAATTACACTATGGGAAAATAAACTTCTACTGGCCTTTTTTTGTAGCTCATGGCAAAGTTGGTTAACTTTTAGAAAGCATTTTCATACTGTGTATATTTTTTTCATGGAAATATTATAGGAAGGGATATGTAATTAATACACAAAATAGTTCAAATCTACTGTATAAAACTTGTAACAGTACTGCTGGCTATGCTGCTTTCTGGCATGCCCTATCTGACACACTAATTTCAGTTGTAAATTAGAATGTAGGGAGTTTCAGTGGCTGCAACTCTTTAAAAAAGTACCCCAAATAACTTGTGTTGCAATCCAGTTTCAGTGTTCATTGGCATATATGACTGTTCATGATGGAAAGTTACTTTCAGTGACCTCAAGGACAGCATTCCCAGTGACTTCTACAGGAAGAAGATCTGGTTCAGTGTTTTTCAACACCTGTGTCTCTACAATAGCAATAAGCATTTTAAAGGGCATATCTCTGTAAGGGGTGGAAAACCAGTTTCAGTCAAAGCATAAACTAAGAGAGAAACTACTAAAACACATTTCAGTTTCCAAATCCGCATATTCACCAGTCTTTCCAAACTGAAAGTAATTTTTCATTACCTTGTCAAATGCTATATAGTTTCAGTGTACTGCTTCTTTTAAAGAAAATTATCATTGTAACATTTTTGACCTAAGCTATGGATGTTGTTTTTGTGCTGCAGAGAAGATATATTTATATATACATATATATTTTTAACCTCCATTCTATTTTTAGTGATTGAGAGTAAACAGAAACACAAGGTGAAAATACAGACTCAACATGATTCTCATGCATTTTTGTTTTATACATAACTGAAAAAATATATCCTCTATGCTTCTTTTTAGACTCCAAGCTAAAAACAAAACACTAGTTTTATAACTAGCTAACGAAAGGTATATTTGCACTCCAAAGTTACATGTTCTTTCGTGTTAAATCTTTAAAATGTTTAAATCTTTAAAATTCCTCTTCTTTTCCAGCAGTTACTGTATATTATTGTTTGGGTCTTTTTAACAATAAGAATTTTTCTGAGCATTCTGCGCAGAGTATAAAAGCAATAAAAGGTAGATCACTTCTTGGAAAAAAACCATTCTAAATGTATTTTTTCCAGTACTTAATAGTCTGCAATGTTCCATAAGAACAGTTGAGTTTTAAGTCAATTGTGTAAAGTATGATACCAAAGAAGCTTGGTAAAATGGCAACACTGAACGCTCCACAAAACCAGGTTAATAAATATCTGCTAATAAATAGTGGGCCCATGAGGTGATGCTGAAGGAAATTAATGTTTTCTGTTCTTTATTCTAATATTTTTGACATCTTAGCAGGGCTTTAAAAGACCTGGTAAGTTTCATTAACAATGTTACAGCTTAATTCAACAGGAAATCTAAATTCAAGGTCATAAATTCCCATTAAATAAAAGAGAATAGAGAAAAAGGATAATTTTAAAAAAGCTGGAAATAAAGAGGATGTAGTACTGTTTCCTTACTCAGATACGTATGCATATTATTAATCTGCAAAAAGTAGTCTATAAATGTTATTATTAATCTGCAAACAGTAGTCTATAAATAACATTAAAATTAAACTCATTGAGCTGAAACATAGCTCCAGTAGTTACTTGATTTCATAGACAAAATTACATTCTAGATAGACATAAATGTGTCTTTGACATTTAAAAGAAGTGTGCAAAACTATAGATAGTCTGACCCTTTGCATAATAGTTATTGCTTCAGGTAAAAAACTTTTTTTTTTTATTTTTACTGAAAAAAACTAAATTTGGGGGATTTTAACTCAAAATGCAAAATTGCAATAGCAATTCTTTATAAAATTCAAGCTTGCAGTAATTTTGCAGATGACACCTAGTTAAATTGGAGTGTTGATTGGAGTGTTGCTGGAGGGTAGGAAAATTTTCGGAGGGATCTGGACAGACTGCTTTGATGGGCTGAGGCAAATGGGATGAGGTACAACAAGGCCAAGTGTCAAATCTGCTTTGGGGCCGCAACAACCCCAGGCAGTGCCACAGGCTGGGGCAGAGTGGCTGCAAAGCTGCCCGTAGGAAAAGGAGCTGGGGGTGCTGATGACAGCAGCTGAACATGAGCCAGCAGTGCCCAGGTGACCAAGAAGGCCAATGGCATCCTGGCCTGTACCAGCAACAGTGTGGCCAGCAGGAGCAGGGCAGGGATTGTTCCCCTGTACTCAGCATTGGGGAGGTCGCACCTCAAATCCTGTGCTCAGTTCTGGGTCTCTCGCTACAAGAAGGTCATTGAGGTGCTGGAGTGTGCCTAGAGAAGGGCAACAGAGCTGGTGAAGGACTTGGAGCACAGGTCCTGTGCCGAGCAGCTGAGAGAGCTGGGGGTGTTTAGCCTGGAGAAAGGGAGGCTGAGGGGTGACCTTATCACTGTCCACAAATACCTGAAAGGAGGGTGTAGTGAGTTGAGGGTTGGTATCTTCTCCCATATAGCAGAACGGAGAGAGGAAACCTAATATATGGGGTGTATACTAGGAAAAATTTCTTCACTGAAAAGGTGATCAGACATTGAAACAGGCTGCTCAGGGAAGTGGTAGAATTACCATCCCTGGATATGTTGGGGACATGGTTTTGTGGTGAACATAGCAGTGTTAATGTTTGGACTCTGTGATCTTAGAGGTTTTTCCAATCTCAACATTTCTTTGGTTCTATGACTCTACGTATACTGTGACAATCCTGTAATTTAGATTACAGATTCCTTGGAATGTGTGCTGAGCCTTTCCTTTCTGTAACATCATTTCCGTTTTGCACCACAGTTGGAATAGTAAGTCATACACATCCATGTTCAAGATGGTACAGTGCAGTGCAATGTAGTGCAATATAGGAAGTAATATTTAGTGTGACTTTGAAGTCTTAGAATAATTGAAAACCTGAAACCTGAGCTTGAATGGATTCTGGTGTTCACAAGAAGTGTGCAAAACACATAGGAGCAGTGGCAACAAGAGGTCCATGTTGCAATTCAAGCTGTGAGATTTCATGGCCTTTCCCCATAACTAGAGGCGTTGATGGATATCTGAAATATACAATGTGGAAAATAATGTCTGGTATAAAAACATTGCAATGACTTCTTTAAAGATAAATCTACAAACGAGAAGTAATTCACAATATTTGAATTCCTTGACTGCAGCTGAGTAATAAAGCAGAACAAGTATGAATGGCATGGGCTGTTATCGGTGTTCATTCAATGGATACAGGACAAGAGCTGATGTTTTTTGAACCATAAGTCACTTGGCTGCAGTACTGATCTTGTCAGTCTCTATTGTTTTGTTTCTTTACCAAATGGTGTCTGATATTCCAAAGCTCTTGCAGTCATACTGTTTATTTTCCTGACCCTCTGTCAGAGCTTGCGTGAACCAGAGAAAATGACTCTGTCCAACCATCTCATCAAACTGAATGTCTGCATGAATCCATCTGTTTACTAGAAAATCTACTCTGAAGGGCTATATAGCCTTCAACGATCTAATATATCAAAAAGAACCATGGCAAATCAGAAATCACCACCAAATAGTTTTCCCTTTGCAGAGACCATCCTTTCCAGCACACCTAGCAGGGCAACCAGAATATAAGGAATGTCAAAGCAGGAGGTGGGGTCACAGTGGGGTCACTCTCTGCAAAAGTGACCACAGGCATAGGTTTGGCTTCAACATGTGCCTGGAATAAGAAAGACCAATAATGTATGTTTTCCATGTGTATCTACTCCCCAATGAAAACAGGAATACAGATCTGATAGCGATCTTGCATTAAATTATTACTTAGTAATACTGAAATTTCAGGAATTTATTGGCATGATTTTAGATGTATGGAGTGATCCTTTCTTAATTTTCCCCTTCAGGTTTCCCCATTGACAAATGAAATATTATTTGCCCCCAGAGAACTGACATGTGCAGCTAAGAGATAGTGTAAACTTTATTTACTTTTTTTTTACAGTTGGCTTTACATAGGTACTCTACCAGGTATAATAACACCTATATTTATTTTCCATTATATATATCTCCATCATTATCATCCAGGTTTTCATATGTAAAACAGCATTCAGTTTTTTGTACCTGATTCATATTTAGAAAGATTACCCTAAGAAAATATAATAATAATAATAATAATAATAATAATAATAATAATAATAATAATAATGCAAACAACAAAACAAAAATCCCTGATCACAACTAAAAATCACCACTTATTTTTCATCAAAAATTTGTTATTGCCTAAAGCAGGTGTAAATATTCTCTTTGTATTTCTTATTAGAAGCACCAAAAGACTCTTCAAAGCATGTTGCTGTTGTCCTGTCCTCAGTATGCACTTTAGAACCGATAAAAGCATCACTGATCTTTATTGCTGTTCCAGTCCTCCTGATGCTTAATCACACATGTCAAACATATGCCAGACAATGTTGGATGTCATGAAAGTCAACATTCATATCTTCTGTACTTCCTCAAATACTTCAGCTAATGTATTCTCTCCATCTGTTGCAGAAAAGCAAATATGATGATAATGCAGTGATGCTGAAGTTATCTTATAAATCTAGTCTATTACTGTCAAAGATTGAAACTTTTTAAATATTGTTAGTTGGTAGGGATCAACTAGGTCTCCTAAACAGCTTTGAAAGTCTCAGGCAAGATTCCAGCTTTTTGCCATTGGCCACAGAAGGAGACTGAATTTCTTATTGTGTCTTTAACCTCACGTCCAGCAACCCTGCTGCAGAGCCTTCCAGCTGTTTCCACTCTTGAGAATTTTCCCTTCTTACTCATAATTTGCTCATATTCAATAACCAGATCTTAAATTGTTAACAGTCAGGCACATATAAAGCCATTATGCAACTTCTTTTTTTTTTTTCCTTTCCTCATACACAAAACCTCTCTCATCAGCAGGTCCCAGCCTTACTGTGCCAGCCCTCTGTATATCTAATAGCATGGATGACCTCACTTAGAAATTCTAGTCCTCAAAGGAACACGGAATAGCGTATATGTAATGATAAGGGAATGGAAGATATTCAGTGTTAGCTGTCAAGGAGTATTTCCACCATCAGCATTAACCATATAATATAGTGGCAGTGGAGGGCAATGAATGAGGAGAGAAGTGAGAGCAATCAGCAAGCTTTCATTCAGTGAGATGGAAGAGCTTGTCAAAGACACAAACAACTAATCAGTTGCCAGCACTGATTGATGTCCCAGCCTGCATTCAAATCTATCATTGTGACCAAGTAGTGCCTATAGTTTACCCAGTGGATGGATAAACTAGAAGTAATATATGGTGTCTAAGCAAATAGATCATTAATTCCGCTTAATATGTGGGGGCTAAAGTTTAAATCTTTTCCAAACAGCAATCTTTCCCTTCAGGGAGGGAAAAAAATAAAACACTTAAAAAAAAAAAAATCTAGTCTGGTTGACTAGCAACAAAGTTGGGATTTTTTTTTTAAGTTACAAATCCATTGCATTGGATTTTATTTCAGTTTATGACCCATAATTGTCACTGAGTATTAAATCTATGAGCAAATTTATTAACATCTTAATTAAAATGGCTAAGGAAGATAAGAAATTATATGCAGACAGAGAAAGAGAGCTGTCTTATGCTTAGGCTTTCTTATTCCCATAAGTGTTCCCAAGCTCAGCCCTGCTAAACTATTGCCCTTGACTTTATATTCTTTTTTCTTACTATAGCATGGAAATTTTAAATGTAGGCATACAGTTAATTGGATTTTATTATTGCTTGACTTCTTCTTAATTGCAGGGCATGGCATTGAATGATTTCTCAATGGTTTGTAAATTCCGCATTTTACACCAATCAGCATCAAAGTCAACAGATTTTGGCAGATGCTCTTGCAAAATGTTAACTCAGGTCATAATTACTAGGAAAAATGAAGTCTGCATCAATATAAATTAGGATTGTATTAGGACTGGACAGGAGGAAAGAAGTAATCTGCAGTTCTCTAAACTGAAGCTTGGTTTTATCCTCTGCAAGTCATCAATAGGGAAAAATGTAGGTGTTAAGAATTAAGAAACAGCATGTCAATTTTCTGCTTACATTGTAATGAAACAAAATTTTAATCTCTGAAGCAGAAATAGCTATCAGTGTGATTTCTATATTTTTGCAGATTATTAAGAGACACTTTGTCTTGTTTTGAACATTGTCATTAGCGTTTCATTAACAGACTAGTGCTAATACATAATTAACAGTTTCATTCATGATTTGTATCTTAAGCTATAAATTGTTAATATCAGGCAACTACAATAACCGTAAGTATTTCTATATTCCTTTAGGTTTAATATACTTCACTTTTAAGACCGTAAAGGAGTTCAAAAGTACTATTAAAGTATTTGCCAAAAGCACAAGTCTGCTGAATTTTTTACTAAGTACTATGTTTGGAAACATTAAGGCCAAGAAAGAGAATATTTTTCTCCTTTAGCTTCCAGAATTATTTTCTGAACACAAAAAGCCTTCCTTTACAATTTCCAGATGATCTCCCAACTTAAACCTGACTCCATAAGGGTGGATGGCAAACCTGCAAACTGTTCAGCCATGTAGATATTTTCAAAGTCATTGTGTTTGTCAACTGGAAACTTAGAAGAGAAATTTGACCTCAAACACCTGTCAAGTCATCCTGAGATTCTAAATTTGTTAAGACTCACTGACAAAGCTCAATTTAAAATCAGTAAAAATTAAACTGAAAAAATACTCACTCCAATGTTAATATTAGTCCAGAGGCACAGATAGAAACATTCTGTTCTTTCAGAATGGTTATCTTTTTCTCAGTAATCCATTTACCTGGAAACTGTAATATCATTGTACATTTCTGTGATAGCTTTTCAAATACATAGGCAGTAGAAATGCCTTATAAAAGTATTAGTAAGAGGTTGAATGTAATGGTTCACATGCTTGATTTAAGAAAAGATGTTTAAGCACAATGGTCTGAAAGCACCTACTTTAAGACACATTCACTAGCTCTTTGCTTTGAAAACTGAAATACATATTATTTGAAAAGTATTCACCTATGTTCAGAACAACCTAGTTGCTTTTAGGGGAATATTTTTCTATCATAAATAAAGTATCCATTTTATTAAAACTATCAATATAAAAACATGCTTTAGTTTTTCTTATAACTGTTAGATAAACCTGAAAAAGTACTTGATTAATAAGTAAAATATACTATAATGTAAATATTATAAACCTGCCTTTGCTGTTTAATACAAAAATTTGGTTTTCAATCGTTTCTTTGATAGCCTCTATGAGACCAATAAAGACTACGTAATCAACTTAGATTCCATGAAATAGGCCCAAGAGGACTGAAATACTATTCTATATGGGAAATTTTACTGAGCAGATAATACTTGTAAATGCTGTTTATTGCCCCAGCCCCTGTTTTCCAACAGCTGCTAATGTTGCTTTACAATCTTGTGCCTAAATACCAAACTGCAGATTCAGTTACAGGGAATAGCTCAGAACTCTAACAGTTTTTTCTCTGTTTCTGAGCATTTTTATTCTGTCAGGAGTTTAATCAAGTCTTAGCATTTTTGGTGCAAAACAGATACTTATGGCAGGGATATTTAAATAAATAGCATTCATATAAACCTTCTGATTATCTGGCCTCTTCAAGGCATAATGGTTTTAGAGTGCTTCTCTGCATATTGCAGTTTTTTGACCTATCACTTTTAGGACAGAATCACACTACATTTGAATCCTGTAATTTTCCAGAAATTAACACATTTCAAAAATATATATTTTGCTTTGGTTTGTTTTGATTTTTAACTTGGAAAAGCAGATGTTAAAAAAATCAGCTGGTTAAAAAAATTCTTGGTATTCAGGTATCAGTGAGAGTCCTGGCTAAAAATAGAAAATGACTGGGTGGGATTTAAATTATACCTATCCATATCTGTATTTTAGGTAGTTAAACAAATTAGCCACTCCTGAAAAAGATATGATCTATACAATAAGGAGATTAGAGGTTCAGTTTAAATATTCACTATACAAACATGAGTCTCTACTCTATATATATTAGAACGGAATCTGTGATGGATGAGAGAAAAGACTCATTTTTATAAAGATACCTGTTCTTCCTTCAGGAGAACTTTTGGAAGTCATAAGGATCTGAAGAGACAAAAGTTGCTTGAAGTCCCTGACTCAGAAATTATGACGCAGTCGTTGATAAGGAAGGTGCTCACAGTTCAGGTGATTTTCAAATTAAAGGTATCTGAGATAAAAAATGAATGTATGGTGCAGCTCCCAACATGCTAGTCACAGAAACACTGTAAAAACTCTCAGGGTATGTAGTTCCATAGTGTAAGTCACTCTTTGCATAGCTGACTGCATTTTCCTATATCAACAGCTCCACTGAGTTTAGTGCTATTTGTAATAGAAAATATCACACATTGAAAAAAAAATGGACTAACATATTGCCAGCAGTGTATTTTTATTATTACTGTGGAGTTTTTTACAGCCATTTCCTGAATTCCAAAGATCTGAACTCTGGTAAAATGTCAACAAAGTTTAACAGAAATAGAAGTTTATGAAATTCAAGATGATTTTCTACAAGAGTGCCTTTTGCATAAATAGGAAAAATTTTTGAATACTTTTCAACTTCTTTATTTTTTATTTTATTTTTTAAATATTTTCCTACTAGTCCAGGTCTGTCAGGTAAAAAAAAAAAGAAGAATAGTACTTGATAAAAGCATTAGAAATACGTACCTTGAAATCACAGAAATTATACAGAAAATGGTATTATTATGTAGACTAAAGTTTCCTAATATTGGTGCTATTATTTTTAAAATGATAGTGTATGTCTTTATGTTATTTAGTAGGGTAATTACATGCTTGCTGTGGAGAACAAGTTAATCAGGATTTTAGAAGCAACACTCTAGAATGTTACTCTTAAGTCTAATTTGCATTTTTTTTTCTTTATAGGAAATAAAATATAGCCTGTAGGAGTAAACATCACTTCCAATTATGAGAATATGGAACTGCCATTCAAACCTATGCTAGTGAGTTATGGGACAAGTAAGAAATGTCAGGATGAGTGGTTTTTTGCACTGGGACAGCAAATGACTTTAGCTTAGTTTTAGCAAGAATGAAGTTGGTTTGGAAGTTGTGGAGGAAGTAACATTACTTTGAACAGAAATTTTATTTTCTTGATATCTGAATTATCTACTGTGAGGTAACTCAGTTATTTCGCTTAGGCATTTATGCATAAGATTTATGCATTTGCTTCCATTCTCTTATAATTCCCTCTGTCAGAATATGTCAATCCCAATGTAGTACAGCTCCCACTAACTATGCTTATTGCTAAAAGAAAGATTAAACAGACTTTTGTTTGTCTTTAGGCTATCCCATAGGAAAAGGTAAAATAACTTGAGATTTTATTTATTCCATTCACAGATTACCTTGATGATTCATACTGTCCTGGCAATGAACTTTAAGTGAGTATATTTACCTTCCTGTGCAAACCAGGTGGGAGAAGGAAGAGAATTGCCTGTCGTGTTGAAGTGCAGTCCTCATACTGCAACTATGCAACTACTCTATACCTACACACTGCTTTTTGTTTCCAGGGCAGTTCAAGGAAATACAGTCATAATTTCTAAATATTCAGATATTAAAAGATAGTGGGAAGTCACAAAAAAGTTTGCCCCCTTCCCACTTTAAGAAAAATATTCTTCATATGTCAGACTACTATTTAAATCAAGAGACTACCTTGATTTAATGATTTAAGATGTTGCTCGGACAGCTTTCCTTCCAAGGTGTGTTACTGTTAGACAACCCATTGCTCAATTTAGCCTTACTCACCGAGGTCACATCAAGCTGGGTTTCTGTGATGTGTTCTTCCCTACTTTCCTCAGGTGTTGCTTTGATTGACTATGGATGCTTTTGTAACATTTCGATTCTGTATGGCTCTTCCAAAGCGAAATATTTCTGATCACCTGGAAATGGCCTATTGAAACACCAAAGAGGTGTATATTTACTGTTCTTTATTAAGGTATATTTTCTTCTCAAGAGGTTAGACTGTTGTCTATTTTGGACTAGAAGTATGTAAAGTAAGTATTTAAAAAAGTATTAAACTGTTTGCATTACAACATCTTTAATGTCTACACACAGCATACATTGAGAAAAAGAAGAAGAAAAAGAAAACGCAAGCTCCATGGTTTAGATACCATAATGAATTTGCAAAAAATAGGTATGTTAGAAACTTCAAGAAGATTTAGAGTATGAGGGACTTAAAGACCCTATTGAAAATTGAACTTACCCTTATTCACACAGCTTAAAGCAGCACAAACAGTTCTTCACATATCTCTGAAAGTCAGAGCAGAGAGCTGTTCTAACATAATCTGTTTTCAGCATCTCAGCTATCTGAAGACATTTCAAATGTCCTTGTACACCAATGTAGAATGATAGAAGATGCCTTTTGAAACACCTTTGTGCTGGACTCTCACATAAGAAATACCTGGACCAAACAATTCTGTCCCCAAATAAAGAACATTCTATCCTAACATTCTGGTTTTGTTTAACTTGGGATTTTGTTTGAGATTTTTGTGTTAATATTTATTTTTAGTTTCCCTATAAGCATTTTATCCAAACTAATGGAATCTGAAACATAGCCCTTGCATTCATTATGCTCTGTAACTTTTAACTTTTGTCTTTGGTACAGTACATGCAATTCTAACCATAAACACAAATTTCCTTGCATAGAAGTTAGGGAAAGTGATCTGATTGACCTAGATGGCAACAAAAAGAGATCATATATTTCACACATATTTCTTAGGAGCACTAGGTCTAATTCTCCTCATCATTCATGGCTAAGATTAAGGGGGAAATGCTGCAGGTGTTTACCACACTTCATAGAACATGAGTATGAAATTTAGAAAAAACAGTTTATGTGCAATTGTGTGAGGAGTTTAGGAAAAAAAGAAGCATCTTCTTCTGGTGTTTGAATAACAAACCAAAGGAAAAAAAAAAAACAACCAAAAAAAAACCCAAAAAAGACCCAAAAACATGCAGCTATAATCACAAGGACTGGTACTTTCATCTCTGATAATGGGTATGTGCTAGGAAAAAGGAGAAAGTGTTCTTCAGTAGTAAAGGCCATATTTTATACACGTGACAGGGGTGTTTTTCCTTTTTCCAATGGAATTTTTTAATTCCTATATTTTAATGTCTCTTTGGAACAATGGGTAAGTATGCAAGCCTTCTTTCCATCACGGGAAGTAAGGTGACTGAAAACCACTTTACCTTCCAATATTGCAATCCTATGACTGCAGTGAATCAATGGCACTCATTCTACAGATAATATCTAGGATCCAAGCATGTGGTTCTGTCCCTAAATTTTGTTGCTTCCCTGGAAGTCCATTCTGTAGCAAAATAAGGAAGACGGTAATCTGAAGCATCTTCCTAGGCACAGTTTATATATATTTTTTTTAATAAATGGTAGCTGAAACTACAAAAATCCCAAACAATAACTTGGATTAAGGGGTGTCCTTCTTCATCAGGAAATAAATTCAATTGCCACTTTCCTTTCTCTTTTATGGAATTGTTGACACCACATCATATGGGAGACCATTTTGGAGATCTACAGTTCACACTTTCTTTTACCTCATGTTGATTACTCTGTGACACAGAGAGACAGGATCTCGCCTGAGGATTGTGTGATACCAGCAGAAGAATATCTTCAAATATTTACACAAAGATGTAACTTTTTCTCGTGGGATGTTTTATAGCATGTAATTTGCCTTAAGAATTACATGCTTTAATGACATATGTGTTACTCTACAGCACACTGAGAAAAGCCTTAAATTTTCATCAAAATAGAGACAATGCCATACCTGTGAATTGCTTTGTTTCTTATTCTCCCTTTATAGACACTGAATAAGAAACAAATAATTCTGGAGGAAAATAAAATTGGCATAGATTGACTTTTAATTCTCTAGTGGCATGTTTCATTATTTCTTGTCCTGAGTCCAAAGGCAGAGTTACTTCTGCCTCTAGAGGGACTTGCCAGAGTGTTTACCTTACTTCCCACCTTTTATACAGTCTTTTGCAGCTGACCAGCTTCCAGGATCCAAATGGAAACAACTTTGAGGTATAGTATGAGGGTTTTTAACTGGGTTTTTTTCTGGCTCACTGATCCTTATGTGTAAACTAACATAATACATAATGTGTCTTTTTTTTTTTTTCCCCCCAGGACTGAATGCATGGACAAAAGAGAAAACAGCTACGTATTTATATTTTTTCCTAAAACTTAAAATCCCCAAACCTCCTAGTCTCTGGTCCAATCAAAATTGAAATTGTCCTTGCAGATTAGATTTATTGAATTGTTTGATACTTTATGGCTGGTAACATTTTGTCAAAGAACACACAATGCATATTTTCATTCAAAGTTGTTTTAGTATTTTGCTGATGGCTGCCAAAAAGAGCAACATGGGCATGAGCAGTCATTAACCCATAGGATGTTGTCAATTACTTTTACATTGACAACATCCATTTTTAACTAAGCATTTCATGTTCTGTATTTTCACACTTCATGTCAAAAGGTGGCAGAACTAAGCACTGCAAAGCTTGGCAGGGAAGGCTAATTTTCCATAGTTTTATCATGCATGAATTCCTCTTTGAATCATTGTAAATGCTGTTAGGTGGCACAATATTATTTGTAAAACAGTTTCTTTCTAAATGGTTTTAGAGCTGACAGAAAGCACTGGCTTAACACTTCAGCGGCCTATAAAAGAACAGGTACAACTCAGAAGCAATAATTTTTTTTCTTTCGACTTTTTTGTGTCTACTTGGGCTTAAAAAATAGTATTAAAAAATAGTATTTATCTGATACTTATGTGTTGTCTTGCTATAGGTATAAATGTTTGTAGCTGCTTTGTCTCCCAGGTAATTTGATTGACTTAAGCTGGATCACCTCTGGGATAATTACTCAAACACCTGAGAAAGAACAGAAAAATCTAGTATTCATCCAGCACTGACAACTACAAATCATTAACAAAACAACACAAAAAGGCAGATGTCATTTATAGTATAGTATGCTATATTACAGACATATATCTCTATATTTCTCTCTCTCTCTAAGGTACATTTTTGGTATATGTATATGTGCATAGATGTTAATAAGTATAAATAACTGTTGTCATGAAATGCAACAATCATAAAATATAGTTGAATCACAGGGCAGTTGCTCAGAACATTTGACACTTAAACATAGTAAACCTGTCTGTTACAGAAACTTGCATACATACATAGATTCACGGAACTGTTTTCAGCCAGCTTTGGATACAGTGTTCTTCACGTCACTTTTTGCATCTGCATTAGTGTTGCTTAATGGCAGTTGTGTCACTGCTGCATACTGTGCCTGTTTATTATGACTGATGCCACTAATTATACTAATACTATAAACAACATAAACAGAAATATTTGTTCCATCAGCTGTCACTTTTGATACCCATCGCCATAATTGAAAGTCAAGGAAAGAAAAAGGGAAATACTTCACTGATTCCAGAGGTGTGCGTAGTATTCAGAAATAATTATACTACTTGATGAACCATGCTACTGTCTGCTCTTGTCTTCGTGTTTGATTACAAATCTGATACTAGCACTTAATGGGTAAGTGAGCTGTCACAAAGCTTTCCTTCATGCTATGTTTCAGGAAACATTACAACAATTCATGTGATTAAATGCAGCTTTCTACCATATGCTGACATATCACAGTGCAAGATGGTGAAGTGTCTTAAGCAACGTATTGCAATGTGATCTGCCACCCATGAAATGGAATGCTTCAGAAAAACATGCCAGTTCTTGAATAAACTCTGACTCCAGTACCTACCGCAGCCAGTAGACTGTATAAAATGCCTTAAAGTTATCCACAGATTGCCCAGCTCTTCTGCTAGTGTAAAACGAACAGTCCAATTTTAGCTCCACATTGGAAAGAACTCAGTTAACCTTACAACACTGCAGCACTACACCAGCAAGATTTTATTTTAGCCACTAGAGTAAATGCTGACTTTTAACTTTTATAAGGTTATTTATTAAGACATGCAGTTACCTCCCAGTACACACAATTTCTCTATGACTGTGAATAGATAGCAAAGGTCCCAGCATTTGTTAAGCCCTGCTACAAATCAAGTCTACTGAAATAGTCATAATGTATTCTATTCGTAAGCATAAAAAATATATATGCAATATTATGTCAGCCTTTCAGCATAACGGCTGTGAGATTTGCACCATAGTTCACTACAGTGATCCTGAGTCAGCACTCCCAGGAAGTGGAAATCAAGGGTAACCTAGCTCATAAGCTGTAAGGAAACAGTAATTCTGTTCTTTACTTGCAATAATAGCTTAACTGGAGAATCTCAGTCTGGCTGTACTTGGCTAGCAGGTACATCTTCTTGCTGGGCTGACAAAGACACCAGTATGTTTTTTGAGATTATATAAAGTGCTATGTTCTTGGGGGAAATGGGGGAAGAAAGGAGAATTTCAGCCATGGTAAAGTTTTCTTGACTATTCACCCATCCTAGATACCATGTAATATGTTAATTTAGTTTAGATTAGTTTAGCTTGATGAAGACTGCTGTATTTGTTTCCCTGAAAGGACAATCTCAAGTCACAGAAGGAGAATCTGAAAACACCACAATACTGCTGTGAAAGCAGGAAATGTCTGTCTTCTAAGCAAACTATAAGGAGGGCTCATGTGGTAAAACCACTGGGTAGTATGGGGCTAATTTTTGGTATTTACTTGAAAAAACTTGAAGTCAAATTTAGTTAAGAATTTATTACATGAGGGTGTTGACACATTGCTTAATCCTCAAAAATCAGTGGTCCCAGCTCTTTGAAACCTAAAACACAGCCAAACTGGTCAAGACTAATGTTCATCATCAGAGAATTCCAGTAAACTGTAACCAAGATATAGCAGACCAGTTGTTCTGGTCGTAGCTTGAGGACATAGGGAATCCAAATTGCCACTGACAGAAGTGTAGAAATCCTGTCAGGATGATAATGATGCTCACTGTCCCTCTTTGAGCACCATTAGATTTTGTCACTCAGATGGGCGACAGTGGCACTACCAGAAACTGCCACATAAATACCATGCTATCAGTTGTGACAAAGTTCTAAATGAAATGGTAATCCAAGAGTAATTATGTCAGGACTGTTTGACTTGACTACCCATGATGTTATGGAGGATATAGATTGATTACTTCTTGTGTTTCAGCACCCTGATAAACTCTAATACAAGACATTAGTGAGTAACTCTATGTGTTCCAAAACCTCCCCAATCTTTTCTTCTGTCATTATTGAAAATGAACTGCTGATTTGCTAAGAGCTGTTTTCTGTTATAACTTATAAAACCTAAAACTTAAAACAAAATTTAAAAAAAATATTATCACAAAGTATTATATCTTGAAAGAAATAACAGATAAGCATTTCTCTTAATGGTGTGTTCCTTCTTGTGTTCTTCTAAAATCCCAGAAGAAAAGAATATCCCTGCCCCTACTCTCGAATACCATTTGGAAATTTTTTGATTCTTTAATTATTTTCTCATACTGTCATACGAAGAGTTAAATAATTTTCTTCCAACCACAAGAATTTCAAAGGTGATCTATGCTCTCTTACAAGAAACTGCTGAACATAGATTCTTATGATTTTTTGTGGACACTACAATTACAGTGTATGTGAAAGGAGGGTGTCAAAAAGATGAAGACACATTCTGCTCATTGGTGACAAGCAATAGGACAAGAGCCAATGGGCAGAAACTGATGAAAAGGAAGTTCCACCTTAATATGAGGAAGAACTTCTTTAATGTGGGAGTGACCAAGCACTGGCACACATTTCCCAGAGTGGCTGTGGAGTGTCCCTCATGAGATATTAAAAAACCATCTGGACGAAATCCTGTGCAGTGTGTTCTGGGACAACCCTGCTTGAGCAGGGAGACTGGATGAGCTGACCAGCTCAGGTACCTTCCAACCAGACCCACTCTGTAATTTTGTGATTATTGTTAAAAGATTTTTTTCATTTGTTTCCTGCTCTTGATATATTGTTTTCACTACATAATAGATCACTTTGAACAAGTGCTTGTCAAAAAAAATTTGAAAGATAAAAAAAAAAATTGTAATTGGCTATTCCCTAAAAGAGACCTTAAAATAATTTCTGTAGAGATAGCTGCAAACAGACATGAATTGGCCCTGCTTCAAGCCACAGCAGCTGAAGCAGTGCAAATCAGGAAGCCATACACCGAATTAACACTGAATTAATACTTCTTCATGCGCCAGTCTTCCCGTCCCAGAGAGAGACAATAACATTATAAAGTTATTCTTACTGTCCCTCCTGGTGTTTCCACCATTGAAAGCACTTAATACAGCTGCAAAGCTTACTTCACTGAGGTGGGGTCATTCTCAAACTTAGCACCAGTAGCCTGAGAAAATATATTTGAGTTTGTTTTTCTTGATTGCATGCTCTTCTCTACCTTGTTCTCTTCTTCCAAACAAGAAAAGACAAATGAACACAGTTATGATCCACCTCTCTATGAGGAAGTACCCCTTTGACAAGAGAATCCTGCTCTAAATAAATTACTATCTACCACATTTCTGGCAAAAATGATGTGAATTATCATTAAACAAAGACTTCCACTGACTTTTTCAGGAATTATATCTGAATGGCCTGAGGCATTGCAGACATTTTATCCCTGTCAATTCTGGCAAGAAGCAGAACTGTGAGAAAGAGATGAGTTGACGTTGAAATTCAGAGGGGGCAGGGATGGAGAGTGAATGTCTGCATGGTACTTAGTTGTCAGCTGGTGTTAAAGTATGGCAGATAATTGTTCAGGAGCTGCTTCAGGCTCTGGAAGACAGCAGAACACAGTATCAGACACTTTGTCAGAGCTATTAAATAGTAGAAAAAGGAGTCTGCCCTGACTATATGGCTACTCTAGCTAGATAGAAACATGAGAAGCTGCCAGATGCTCCTGATATCACAGAGACAGCTAATCTTAGCCATCTAGTTATACTAACAAGCTAATTGTGTGATTACAAGAAAGCGGACAAGAACTTCATGGTTTGCAAGCTAAACAGAGACTACCAAGGCAACCCTAAGTTCAAAAAATGGTGTCAAAGAAGAATAAAAAAGCTGGTGTGCTTATTTAGGAAATGATGAGAGTAGGAATGTTGAAAATGCATGAATGTTTCTTTTTGGGAAAATAAAAGGGTATATAAGGGGCACGAGTAGGAGATCAGTCCTACTGTTGATCACTGTAGCTTGTGCAGACTATAACCCTTGTCCTTTTCTGAACATACTGATATCAGACTTCTACAGTCAGGAAAGCTGGGCATGTTTCTCCCCAGTGCTATTGAGGGCGTACTGTGAATGCTCTTCCAAACCTCAACAGGGGAACACCCAGAGGGTGCCTTGTAATAACATCATCCCTTCTTAACAGAGAATGTCATGTCAGATTTGAAGTCCCAGAACATGAAAGAAACACTGTGAAAATAAAAAATACAATGCTATGAGAACTTTGGTGAGGAAAAGTGACCAGCAACATGCTGAAGAAAGTGTGCAGCAGATAAACAACTAAAAAAGCTGTTTCAAACCTTCAAAACCTTCTTTTTACTTACAGAAAACAAGTAAAAGGACAACTTCAAAATACAGAGAATCAAACTGAGCTGCAGAATATCTATCTTTATATAATTTCCTCTTAAAAATAGAGATAACTCAACCAGTTACTTTGTGATGCTTCCTTAATCAAGTTTATACTATTGCAAGTTTATACATGCAATAAACTTGTACTGTAATGTTTGGTTTCATCTTATTCCATGCAATACATAGTATATAATAGGATGTAGAAGGTTTTATTGTTTTGCAGCATCCTAGCTCATTCTTAAAAGGAAATTTGCAAGTATATTTACTGAAATAACAACAGAAAAAATCAAATAGTAAAAAAGTAGCCCAATAGTAACATAGCTGTGTCTTTTAGAGATTAACTAGTACAATTTAAAGTGTTTAAGAAAGTGGCACTCAGCTTCTTTCTGCTTCCAGTTTTAAAAGGCAATTATTTATCTATTTTTTTCAAACAATTTTTGGAATTATTGAACAAGTTTCCCTTTCCCTTTCCATTGCCTGCTTTTGGATTTCCTCCTTTACCCCCTTTTCCTCCTCAGTTTTTCCTCTTCTCTTTATTTATTTTTTCTTTCTTCTGCTTCCCTTTCCTCCTTCCCCCCTTTTTCTTCTTTTGATAGTATAGTTGTGTCTCCTTACTGGTTGCTGCAAGAAGTGCATCAGACATCAAAGCAGCCACAGTTTTGCTGGGACAGATTAATTTACTTCATTTTTCTGCTGATCTCATGGTGTTTGTTTTGTTTTTGTGACCAAAACTGTGTTGATAACACATGCATGTTCTCAGCTGTTGCTGAACAGTGCTTTCACAACATGTTTCGCACTCTGTTTGGCTAGCAAGTAGGCTGGGGGTGGGCAGGAGGCTGGGAAGGGATGCAGCTGGGACAAACTAACCTGAATTCACAAAAAGAGTATTCTCTATCATATGAGATTTGCTTCAGAAGTAAAATTGATAATATTGGGAAGGGGACAGGGGTCCAAGGTAGGTACTCCTGGAGTAGCTGAGTATTGCCAATGACCATTTAGTAAGAAATTATTCCTTTTATCTCACTTCTCCTTCACTTTTTCTTTCTTGTTTTTTTTTTTTTTTTTTTTCCTTCCACTTGTTAAATTGTCCTTTTCCTAACCCATGAGTTTTTTTAATTTTGCCCTTTTGACTCTCTCCCCCATCCATGTGGAGGGAAGTGACTGTGCTACTTGAAGGGGGCTTGCTACCTGTGGCTAAACCACCACAGAGACTTGTATCCCTCCAACATAAGGAAGTCAACATAGAGAAACAAAACATTATTATGGCACCAACCACAATATCTTGCAATATATCTTTGTGGGTTAAAGTCTTAGGGTTTTTTATCTATGTCTTCTGATGTAATGCATTTGATCACTTGCTTGGATGATGCTTCTATTGTTGGCTTCTACTCCAAACTCTTGTGTGAGTTTTGTGTATTTATGATATTACAAAAGTACTGAAAGTGAGGGTTTGAGTTATTCCAAAAGGGAAGACTGAATAATGACTATTCCATCAACTCAGCTCTTGATTCAAGAGTTTAAATTTTTCACACTAGCCTGTAACATAATATTTTTGATGGGACAACAGAAAAGCATTTTTCAGAACAAACTTTCAAAATGCAAATGTGGATCTTCACAATGTTGTCAATTTTCACATATATTTTAAATCAAAATACTCTGTTTAAATTTAGCTTGTTCAAAAATCATATCAAGTGATGATTAATTTTATAAATTATATTTTAAATGGTTTATTTTATTTATTTATATAAATAATAGAAGGTTGTTATATTGAGTTTAGGAGGGTGCTCTGGAGGTCCTCTGGTCTAAGCCCCCCTGCTCAAGCATGGCCACCTTGAGCCAATTGTTAAGGACCATATTTAGATGGCATTTAAGCATCTCCAAGGATGAAGGCACCACAGACTCGGGGCAGCCTGTGCCAGGGCTCAGTCATGATCACAATGAACAAGTGTTTTCTTAACTTCAGAGAAACCTCCAGTGTTTTATTTTGTGCTCAGAAAGTCCTATACTACAGAGCTGCTTTTAGGCTGGAGGGTCCCAGGTGTTTAATGGAGATGCTAAACAGGACTGGACCCTGGGAGCACACTGATGCTTACTGGATTGAGAAAATTAGTGATGTATTACTTTTCAACTGAATAGTTGACCTCTAATTTTTGACCTCATTTAAAAAAAATAAACCATTATCTGTCTTTGCTTTTTTATTATCTTTCATTTTTTCATTTTAACGTGGGAGTTTTGTTGGGTTTCTTGTTGTTTGGGTGGGGTTTTTTTCCTAGAAATATAGTGGGTAAAGCAGACTCATTTCTTTTCCCTTTACAATAGAAATTTCTCTTTACAATAGAAATTAGATTTATTTTCAGTTTTCTATTTAATTTCATTTAACTTTTCAGAAGAAGTATGTAAAATTTTCTGGATTGTTGTTTTAGAAATTTAAACCTTAGTTTAAATTTACTAATTTACTTTAGTGTCTCATTCAAATTACTATCAGTTTTCTTGTAAATGTACCTTTTCATTTGAATATCAAATTTATAATTTCATATTTCAGCAAGTTTTTTCTGTGAAATATGTCTTTCTTAAACCAGCAGTACTAAAAACCCATTTGATTTTGGTTGGTTATTGAGGGGATTCATGGGTTTACAGCCTTCACAGAAATTTACTGGTTGTCCACAAAGGTTGTGGAGCCTCATTCTTTGGAGATACTCAAAATCTGACTGAACACGACCATGAGTAACGTGCCCTAGGGGATCCTGCTTGAAGGGAAGCTAGACCAGAAGACCCTCAATGATCTCTTCCAACCTTACCCATTCCATGATTCCATGAAAAGCATATTAGTTCTTGTTGTTTCATTATTGAATTGCTCGTCTTTTTCTCTATTTCTGCCCTGTAGAGTAGATACAGATGTAATACACTTATATAATCATTTGGTCTAATATTTTATAAGCATAATATAAACTAGGTTTAAAGCATTATTTTCTTCCCCATGAAAATGTAGTCTTGGAAATGTTTAACTGAATCTTGCCTCTGTATCACTTTAAACTAGTATGCTAGTCTTTCACTGCAGATTGGAATTCCTTACATGACATACCCTAATTAATTGGGGATCAAGTCCCTCTTATTTATATATTTATCTGCACTGATAGTAGCTTTGTCCTTGTGATAAAAGTTGGGACTACAATAAAGAATGAGCAATCAGCTGAGATGATAAAGACAACAGGGTTGTGTGAAGCACCCTTAACTATCTGTCTAAAACAGATAAGCTTCACCATGCCAGATCAGAATCAATGTGATTGCCAAAGATCATTAACTCCAATCTTACTCAGCCTGAGAACTCTGTACAGTACTTAAGCCTACTGCAGGCACTATTAATTCTTTGTTTGCTTGCTGTTGGCTTGACATTCCCTCTCTTTTTCCCACCTCTACCCATTTTCTTTCATTTTTAATTTAGAACAAAGTTCCATTTAGGCAAGAACATTTTTTCTCAGTAATGGTATTCTGTATTCTGTATTCTTCCAGGGAGCTTTCTTTTGGACAAATTCTACCATTTTGATTTCTTGAAATTCCTTCCCACTTATTTCAGAGGAACAAGTCTGTCAGCACACATCCTCTTCCATTACAGCTATGCCAGAGTTACCGCCCACAGCTTCTCACAAACAGTGCCTCAGACCTTACAGCCATGAAGCTTCATTTACAGAAATTGTATTTGTTTTAATCAGAAAATCAGCCCACTGCACCTATGTAATGTGGAAAGCAAGTCTTAGCCCCATTGTCTCTCTTAAACTGAAAACAGTTAGAAAAAAATCTGCAGGAGACTATAGGTTGGAGAAAGAAGCAACATCCTGTTGCCTGGAAGGAAGCAGCTCTGCATTCATCCGCCACAGCTACAATGGCTGCTGCAGGTGAAACTAGAACTGCTTTCATTCCCATGTGGCATGGCAGCTGGGTATTATTTTAGCTTGCAAGATATAATTGTAATTGTAGTCCTGTAAGCAGGGTAGCTCGATAGTTTGGGACGTGAGAAGGGAGATGGATCACACGATTGCCTTTTTTACTGAAGCCAAAGCATTGTGTCACAAGGTAAAAGGCAATTGATCATGTCATACCTGTGTTTAGTTACGGATATCAGTTCTGCCACAGCATGCTCTCTACTCAGGAAATTTCAAATTTGCCTATTAGGAGTTTTATAATTTAAAACATGTCTAAGAATTTATCTCAAAAATCCACATAGAAATAAAAAATGAGATCTAGAAATAATAAAACTTAGAACAAAATTATATCAGCCATTAAAGAGTGAAAGAAAAGCATTAATTGATGGAAAAATGCTAAGATAGTTTCTTGGTATGTAATATTCAGAAGGTGGGTTTTTGTGTTTTGCTGGGGGTTTTTTACTACATGCAGATCTTTGATGTTGATTTCATACAGGAGAATAGGTTTTTTAATCTAGTTGAGAAAAATTACTTGCATTTGATGGTTGAGAAAATGTAGAAATTACATAAAAATTAGAGATCTTGAAATTTACTATTATTTTTGCTTTACTGAGATGAGGTGGTGAAAATATATTTGATAGCTTTCAAAACAGAATAGAGGGGACATTCTGCAACTCCTTTGTGATGCTAAACATATGTAAGACACAGATGGAGAATAATCAGTTTTCAGAACTTAAATGATTTTGTCCCCAAATAATTGGTGGGGGTGGTGGCATTTACATGGGGGTTTCTTGTATGTTTGGGTTTTTTACTGAAAAGTTGATTAAAAAATGAGGAAAACATACACCCACATCAAAATTTGGGGAGTTTAACCACTTTGTTGTGTTTAAAATTATTTTCTTCAGTTAAGATCAGCTGAATTATATTGTCTTAGCTTACCTTGGTTTGCCTTGCCTTTTTCTCACTCCCCCAGTTCCTATGTAGTGTAAACATTATAATAAATCAAAACCTTACAGTGACTTTGCATTTTCACTACAAGATAAGAAACAACTTAGCATTTGATTTTTAACCCAAAACAGAACTGCCTCTTCATGGAACAATACTTGGTACTGTTTTCTGTTTAAGCAACTGAGAACTCAAAATGCAAACATACACATACACACACACACAAATACCCACACACTTTTATCCTCCTGGTTCCTGGTAGCCTAGTAGACTAAACATTTCTAATGAAAAATGTGCAGGTTTGAAATCTATACGAACATTTAGATATTCACCATTACTTAATGTTATCTCTGTACTTAGATGAAAATATTTAAATTATAGGTGTTTATTTCATAAATTGGGAGGAAAAAGGACATTTTTTTCTAGACAACTGACATGAGTAGCGTAAGTCTACAGAGTGGCTATTTGTGTTGGGCTAGTACAGAAAAAGAAAAACATAAATTTACAGGGATTCTTTTATCCTTTAAGCATAGAATTAATTTCCTCTCCATTTATAAAAGCATTAAATTCCAGGCCCTCCTTTCAAGTAATGAATATTTTACCCAGAGCTCTCCCTGAGAGGGAGAGAAACAGCTTTTCAACCAGCTGGTGCAGGGTTATATTTGGCATATGGAGCCTGGATTCAGTTATTGACTTGGAAGCCCATAAATACCCCCTTAACAACAGTGCTGTGTGTAATACACATCGTTGGGGAACTCCTTAACACAGATTTCTAAGGTATCAGCCTAGTTGTCTATGAACACAATATACAAAAAAGCAGAAGACTTGAATTTAGATCAGGTTGATAAAATACTAGGGCAGGTGGAAGCTGGTGAGTCTTCAGTAACAAACTCTGGGAATTTGTTTAATGAAAAAGAAAGCAAAAACCTTTTCACTAGTTCTTAGAACTGTTTTCAATGTGGTTTCCACAGTAAATTAGTGATAGCTGCTGAATTAATAGCATCAAGGAATGACAGACACTTTATGCAAGTCATATATACAGTACAACCATCAACAACAAAAGTTTTAAAGGTATCTTTTCTTTACAGTCTCGAGTTTTAGTATAATTTGGTTTCAACTAAATATTTTAATTTTTTTTCTTAATGAGGGAATTAAAATGATTCTTCAAGATTACTCATTTCATTCTCCTTGTTAAAATTTCTTTAAAAATACATTTTGTAAATTCATCTTCCATTTGCCTGAAAAAAAAATAAAAGGTCTGTATATGCTGAATAGTTCAATGCATGTGTTGCAAAGGCATGTAACAGCTGGGATCTATCACTGCCAAGCAATAATTAAACAAAGTTGGCAACAGAACTCTGGGAAAAATTTTGTATGCTAAACAGAACCATACATCTTCTGTAAGAAAGTTCTTGTGGGTGTGTAAAAAATGCATTCAGATGACTTTCTCTTTTTTATTTTTTATTTTTTTATTATTTAATCTGATTAGTTACGAGAAATAAAGACATTTTCAATCAATTTAAAATGGGGAGGTGTGGTGGTTTAATGCTGGCCAAATGCCAGTGCACATACTAGAATGTACTTACTCATTTCTTCTTGTGAGATAGGATTAGGAGGAAGGCAAAGCTGGCTCAAACTTTAAAAGAATATAAATTTATTTACAGTAACTAAAAAAAAAAGAATAATAAGAATCAGAATAAAACTTTTAGAACATTTCTGCTCCCTCCACAATCTTTTCTTTCCCATTCACAAATTATAGAAACAATTCAGTTAATCACTTCTAAAATTGTCTTCCTGCAGTTCACTTAGGGAGAGGAGTCCTTCCAGTAAATTCATGGAGACTTCTCTACAAAAAAATAGTTCTTTTGTGGCTTTTAATTTCTATGAATAGCAAACACCTGGAAAAATCTGTAATAACAAAGTCCCTCCTATTTTTCACAGCTTTTCTCACAGCTGCGTTTATGGGCCATGTCAACTTATGGGGTACTATTTTAAAGATGAGCCATTCAAGAGCAAAGGTTCTCTTTATTTATCTCTGAAATCATCTCTAGGAACAGAAGTCTTCTTCTTCTCTCCCTGGGGGCACAGGATCTTTATCACTCTTCTCTCTTTCTCTGTTCAAACTTCTTATGGGATCACAGTTACTTCATTTGCTTACTTTAGCACGGAGGCCTTTGCTAGATAATGTATACAATTTGAACAAGTCATCTCCCCATACTTTCAATGTGTTATAGGGAAAGTCTGATGTATCGATTACATCCTTCTCCATAGCTTTACAAGAGGATTTCCGCCCCAAGATCAAGGCATCTCCTCATTCCTCTCATCTGGGACTTGACTCTTTCTTCACTGACCTCACTGTCTTTATGTTGTTTCTCTAGATGTTCTCACTTTATCCTTTTCTCTCACTCGAGGGAGGACTGAAGCACTGAAAGAGTTACTATCTCACCTGGGCCCTGCAGAAGGTCACAAGCGCCCAGCTCCCCAGGGCACGGTAGCTTGTGGCCGGAGCTGTTTTATGATGGAGGTCTCTGCAGTGGCTGCGCTGGGGCTGTGTCAGGATCAGCCCAGCAGCCAGGCTTGGACACAGCAACCAGCACGGCCAGGGCCGGGGCTTCTCTTCCGCCCTGCCCTGGCCGTGCTGGTTGCTGTGTCCCAGGCCCAGGCTCACCCACTCTCACCGGTGGGAGAATCCTGTCAGAGCCGGCCCGGCCCGGGCTGCTTTCTGCGCGGGCGGCAGAGCCCCTCAGGTTCATTCTGGCGGCTGCCCCGGGGCAGCGGGGGCAGGCTAGGATCTCAGCAGCCAGGCTTGGACTTAGTGGGCGATGGCCTCCCCTTCCCCTGCGCCGCAGCTGCTGGGGCCTGGCCAGGGCTCGGCTCCCCGGCCTCCCCTTCCCCTGCCCGGCAGCCGATGGAGCCCGGCCCCGCCCGGCCCAGCCCGGCCGACAGAGGGGCTGAGCCTGCCGTGTAAACTCTTTGCCGACCAGAAAAGAAAAAGAGGTTTCCTGTGATTTTTAAATTTTTTACAGGGGTGCTCACAGAGTTGTATCAGCTTTCTCAGTGGTTTGACTGATTGTCTGTTCTCAAAGCCTAATTACTGATTGGTTTTTTTTTTTTGTCAGACAGACAGATGCTGCTAGCAGCTTCTCTTTGCATCACTTCTGTGGTTAAGGTTATGGAGGTTAAGTCTGAAAGCCATCAAAATCAGAAAAGTCAGTCAAATAGCAAAATTCCCCAAAATTTACCTTATGCAGAGAATTAGAACAAAACAGGACTTCTTGAGACTATACATAATAAATAAATTCTGCTTAATTTCTAGGCTGACTAAAGGGTTGTGTAAATTTTATAATAGGCTCTGTTTAAAGAAAATGTTGTAGACATCTTGTATTTTGAAATATTGTAGACTAAGTGTACATGTATAATTTAATATTTCAATCTAAATTTTGACTCTAAGAGTGATGTACCTTGAGTCAGGCAAAACAAACTGTCATGGTAATTGTAATTATTTAAGAAAGTGTATTTTTACACTCTAAACATTTATTTTTCATGGCCTTTGACAGAATGCCTCACAATATGAAAATCAGGCATTCACGATTTATTGGCAGAGATTTGCAAAACACACAGTTATCTCCACATATAGACACCCTGAAAGGTACGCAGAAGTTAATTACATGTGACAAATATTTACAAGAAAATGAGAAACATTTCATTGCCATGTGAGAGAAGGAAATGAACCTTTCTGAGGACACTGCTGTGAATAAGATGGTCATATCTGGTAACTATGTATGTCTAGTAACTATAAATCTTATTGATATTACTTGGGATTGCAGGGCTGGGCTCACTACACCAGTTCGCCAGGCTCTGTTAAGGGTTGCTGCACTACAATGGTATGAACCAAGATACTTAAGAAGAAGTCAGAATTTATGATAGTGAGATTTTATTACTTGGTTGATTGCTATTGGTAATGGATAAAGCTGTTCTGGAGTTGTGCTCAGCCTTTTGGGAAAGAACTTAAGGATTGTTTTGATGATGTCCTATGTTCTTGACTGTCGTGCAAATTTTAGCCCTTTAGGTCAGCCAACCTGTCTTAGAATAGTTATTAGGTATGAGCCAATAGTACTCTTCCTTTAGTCAGAGACATTTCACAGCACCTATGCCTGTGAATAAATTGAAAGCTCTCAATGCTCTGATTCTCAAATTATCTATCCATTTGCATAGTGATAATCATTTTGTTTCAGTGTGTCTTTTTTATTTAATTACAGCTGAGCAACTGGAACCCCTGGAATATTTACAGATGTGATTTTATACTATGAGTCTCTTACTTCCTTTCATACTTTCCTTTACTGCTGATCACCTGGTCCTTCACCCAGCATGAGCTGTATCCACTCTTACTAACTCTTGGCAGTTGTCATAAAGCATACTTGCCATGATTATGTCCAAGTAGCATGGAGGACTAATTTTTCAGTAGTCTTATTGCCACAATATAATAGTAAGCAAGTGTAATGCCGTTTGAACTTAGAACACTGGCAAGATTATCAGAAAACTTTCACATTTCCAGGCTATTAACATAGCAGTTTTGAGACTGGATGTGGTAAAGGAGAAACTTTGTTGACTGTAGTGGCTGTATATCTCAATATTGGAGCTTGGAAAACAGCTTGAAAGTTTTGCAGCCAGCTGTGTTCTGTAAATGCACCACAGTAGAGTATCACAGTCTGTAAAGTATTGTATTTAAAGGTTCTATCTGCCACTAAGTATAAAAATGTTTCCTCAGGAAATGTAGCTGGTTATTATTGTGGGAATACAGCGGTCACTGAGGTGACATTATGTAGGTGCTTTTCAATGCAGATCAATACTGGCAATTCATTTGGATCCATATGAGATTTCCAGTGTTAGTCCATTAATGTTGAAAAAGAGTAATAGAAGACAGGATGTAGAAACAGAAGCAAAAGGAAGACAATGATAAAAGCAAATGAACTGCTTTATATTAAAATGGAAAGGGAGAAGGAGGAGGCAAACCAGCTTACAATGTAAAATTTACTCATACACATGGTAGGCTACCAAAGAATGATCCTGATGTTAAAACAGAAGGTGTGTACTGACTTGCCTGATATGACAATGATCCTAGGTGAGAACCTTAAAGCAATTTTGGCTACAATTTTGGCATACACACAGGTGAAGTAGCTAGAGATCATTTTGAAACAAAAATATGAAATGCAAAAAAAATTATAATCATTTCCTCTTCTTCTGTAAGACATACCCATAGAACTTTTCACTATATGGAAAACACATGTGGTCACCTTTCATATTGTAATTTCAGCCAGCATTACAGGAAATGAAAGTAGGAATTATCTACAGTACAAAAGATACAAAAGTACCCAAACTGGGAACTAAAAGCAAAAGCATGTCATTATTGTCTTGAAATCCCTGGATTCTTTCTGTTAGTTAATATAACTTCATTATAGGCAGATGACTCATATTTAGTAGTTTTCACAATTCTCATAAAAGTTGTGGGTTATGTCTTGCTCACCTTTCTACTGCCCAATATTTGTGAACCAAACTAATATTGAATTTATAAGTTTGGAGGCACCATAAGGATCTCAAAAAGATTAAGAAAATAGGATGCTTCAGTATGTTTTAACTTACTTAAACTGGTTATTAAAATTCAATAATTACTTACATAGTTGTTCATATCTAGGAGAAAACAGCCTTTTAAATGACCCCCCAAATAAGCAGTATAGCAAGGATAGTACCGCAGTGGAAGGTTGCTGATACCAAACTTGGCTAGATGAAAATTTTCTAACACAATTTTTAGTATTAGAAACCAGGTATTCATTATTGCAGCATGCTGGTCACTTGGAGGGTTCTTCCTCTAATCAAGTGCACCAAGTGTTAGGAAAACAGCTTTTATCATGCACACTGATTACATATTCACTAGCTATCCCTTCTTACTTGATGCATACATACCAGTTAATTTTACACAGTCATACCCCTTATTGGAAGTCCTTGTATGGTTCTTTGAGGGTCTTCTTAGGTGGTCTTCAACATCCAGTGTCTTTTTTAGGTGGCTGTTCCTCGACCCCCTCTTTTGAATAAGTGTAATTTTGCTGGTTTGCATAATTTGTGCCTTGTCAGCCTTGCAGAGCTGAGCTGGTATCCTGCTTGTATTTTGCATTACTTCCTTTTTGTCAACCTTATCTGCTCCTCCAAGTCTACATTGTTCATTTTTCCTTGATAAGAATAAAAAAAATTATCCTGTTCTACTATCCTTATTACACAGACCTCCCACTAAGGAGAAAGCAAATTTCTCTTTAGCGTGTGACATGGAAAAGTGTCCACCACTTCTTACAACTTCTGATTTTTTAGAACTTAAAGCAATTTTAAATCATTTAGTTAATCCATTAACATAATTAAGTATTAATTGATGAAAACAATGAAGTTTCATTTCATTTGTTCAACCATTTATGGAAGATGAGAGAGTTATATAAAGCTGGAAGATGAAAACCATGATAGGAAGTTAGAATGCTTTTAAAAAAAAAAAAGATAGAATTGTACCCCTTTCTCTTGAACTGACCTTATTTCCACGACTGTCAAAGGAATATTAATTTTGACAGAAAATAAATAATTAAAAATGTATATCTTTGATCAATTCAGTGAAATCTTGATTACATCCAGAAATGGTCAGTATTAAATCAGAAAGGAGAGAATTACATTTTCACTCCAAGTGAAAATAATCTTTGGATGGATTCAGAATTAGTGTTTTAACAGCGTTGATACATTAAATACCCACCTCTTTGTTTTAAGGCACATTATGCATAGTAGTAATTGGAAAAAAAATATGTAGAAATGTGGAAATCAGAGGAACTAAAGTGACTCCTGGTCACTTTGGTCTCCGCAATATTTTTTCAAGGGTTGTTTCAACTGATGGGAGGATTATAGCACTCCTACTGCTTCATGGAAATTTCCCATAGGCTGTTTTGTACACACACCTTGAAGTAGCCGGCCTAATTATAGGACTTTGATAAAATCCAATTGAATGCAAATTATTTTGGATGCAGAGTTTTGTGATCATAGAAACTTCTGTTTTGTGTACTGTTACAGTGAGATGTTACTTTGTCTGTGAAGTGCCTAAGTCATGGAGCAACTTTAAAAATAAAAGCAACCCAAACCAAAATCTGAACAGCCCTGCAGAGTGTAGAGCATTTCAGTCACAGTACAGTGGACTCTTGTCTATATTTCTTTGCTTTCAAGAACTATGACTATGAAGCACAAAGTAGTGACAGTAGTCACTTTCCATCTTGTTAGTGTAACTCATCATTACCTGACAGTGCAGCAGCGCTTCCTCCTGTAATGAGCTGTTGGTGGGGATGCTTTGCAGTACTGTGGTGGTACATAGGATTGACATTGACTGTGCCTCCCCTGTATGGCACCTGAGGAAGACTGAATGGGAACACATGAAAGAACCTGTGAACTTGTTCCTCTTCTATAAGATAACGAAAACTCTCTAACACATAGAAGATGTTTAAAATAAGGTCAACACTATGCAGAACTAGCAGCTTAAAAAAAAAATTTATGACTACATACAACTTAAAATATTTAAAATATCTAGTTACTTTTTTGGAGCAATGCAAAATATTAAGGAAGAAAAATCTATAGTGTCAAGGTAAATAAAAGATATGTGAATTATTGGGTCAGGGTATGTAAAACCGGCTTTGATTTTAATCCCAAGTGTTTGCAAAAGAAAAAATTTGAGGTTTTATTCCATTGAAAGAGATTTTTCTTTTTAAGTATTCCATTGTTTTGGAAGAATTTTATTATTTTTCACTCCATTAAGAATAGCCACTAAATAACACCTTCATACTTATAATTTACCCTGGTTTAGGGTAAATTTGGGAGGAAATCTCCAAATGAGGTCCCTTCCTCCTGGTTCAGGAAAAGATTTCCTTCGAGAAAAGTGGAAAAAACTGTTTATTTAACAAGCACAGTATTCACGATGATAAAAAATGAATAATATTAAACAATAAAAGTCTTGCTGTTCTGAAGAGATGGCAAATTCAGAAAGTCCTTTGTGTGGGGTGTAGCTCAGCTTGCTCAGTCTCTTATCAGTCCCTGGTGGAAAATGCTGTGTCCCAGGCCCCAGTGGGCCCCAGGCGTGAGCTCCCGATGCTCTGTGTTTTCAGTCCAGAGCAGGGCCAATCAGTTCCAAGAAAAACAGAAAAAAAGCCAGGGAACTTCTCTGCCTCAGCTAACAAAAAAAACCCTAACTAAAAAGCGGGGGAGAGCTCTCTCCCATTGTCTATTTGTGCTGCAGACAACACAGTCTAGGAGGCGAGATGAGGAGAAACGAGTGCAGTTTCTGCAAACAAACTGCACACTTCCCCCCAGCCACCCCCCCTCCCCACTTTGCTCTCAGAACGAGTCCTAAAGGTGGAGAGCTTAAAATCCAGCAAAAATAGAACAGAAGATTGGGGATACAAGCATCATAAAGTCACCCTAGGACAATACTGAAATATTAATATGGTTGTATAGATGTAATTCATCACTGGAACAATAACACTTTGTTAAGACTCTAAATTGATTTGGTGTCAATTCAATACTTAAATAAGAACATTAAGCTTTACTTAAAATGCAGATACAAGCTATCAGATGCACAGTCTGTGCAACTCAGTATACCTGATACCTCCTGAGGAAAGCATTTTTTGAAGAGGTGTCTTATTCCATAAGAGTTTAGCAAAGGGAGGTATCCCTCCTCTTATAAAATGCAGAAAATAAAAAAAACCCAAACCATAATTCTCTTGAACTGTTACTTTAAATTTAGATAAAGGTTTTCATTTCAAAATCACCTAAAAACTGCAGTATCATAGAGTCATAGAATATTCTGAGTCCAAACCCTGGTCCTGCACAGGACACCCCATGAGTCTCACCATGTGCCTAAGAGTGTTGTCCAAAGGGCCCTTGAACTCTGTCAGATTAGTCCTGTGAGCACTTCCCTGGGGAGTTGTTCCAGTGCCCAACCACCGTTTGGGTAAAAAACTTAAACCTCCATTACACAACTTCAAGCCATTCCCTCGGGTCCTGTCACTGATCACCACAGAGAAAAGATCAGTGTCTACCTCTTCTCTTCTTCTCACGAAAAAGTTGTAGACTACAATGAGGTCAAATTACCTCAGCTGCTCCTTGTAGAGTTTCTTTTCTAGGCCTTTCACTGTTTTCATAACTTTTCTTTGGATGCTCTTTAAAAGTTTTATGTACTTCCTATGTCATGGCACCCAAAACTGCACAGTGTTTTCCTTCAGTGTTCTACTTGCCAGTTATTGTGTGTTTGTAACCTGTGGGATGTAACTGAGGGACTATATTTTCCTCAAGTAATTTACCTTGCAAATTTTTGTAAACCTGCAATAACTCAGCCTTTACACTCCTGCATTTTGAATCACAAAGGTTTACTATTCCTTACTTTGCTGTAAAGGACAAATAAGCCCAAAGGAGACAAATTTACAGTGATTATGTTAGTTTTAGATTTCAGTACTCTTGGCCTTCTTTTTGAACTAAACAATGCACCAATGATTTTGCATTCTTCTCACTAACTTGAAGTATATTGGGAATTCATAGTTAAAACCTGCAAACTCTATTTTTTTCTTTTCAGAATTAAATCAGGAGTAATTAAGTACTTATTGAGTGGGAATGGGATCTAGACTTCCAATATGTATAGGCCTTACTGGATATTGCATCTCTGCTCCATTGTTCTAAACTCTTCTTTAAGACTTTAGAATTGCTCCTCCAAAGTAGCCATATTTTTTTCAGTATGCCTTGGTGTTATCATAAAAATTCAGATACTAAATGTACATTTCAACAGAAAAATTAGACATATCTTAAAATAAATAGTCTGGGTGAGGAAAAAATTACCATGCAAATAGAATGTAAATAAGCAGAAGTGAGAAAAGGAACTATGATAGAGTGAGTTTATAAAACAGAAAAAGTAGGTCACAGAGAGTGAAAAGAATAGACACTGGCTTTATCTGATAAGCAATCTTATAATTTATTTAGTTTATAATTTATTTACAACCACATTCATGCATCAAAGATGGTATAGACTTGTTAAAAAATGGATGGAGAGTTGATCTGCTCACACTCCAGAAATTGTGTTATAAGATCATTTGAATATCGTAATCATAGTATTAGCTGCTCAGTTGTGGTCTGTGAAGAAAGAACCTTTTCCAAAGCACTAAGTAGGGAAAAATTAGTTAAGAATGTGTGGGAAAGGGAGATTCCACTGAGCTGCCATGTCCCATGGATCACTTTTTGATTCTGAGGAACATTACTGACCAGTAACATAGTTACAAATTACACGAACCAGAAATTAATCGAATCTTTGGTTGACAGATGTTTGGTTCTATTCTAAGGCTCTGTTACTACAAACATATTTTAGATTTTTTCTAACGTTGTTTACTGGACCCTAGTTCAGACAAGCACTTTAAGCAGACACAAATCCTTTTGATGTCAAAAGTGCTTGATTATATGCTAACAATTAGGTATATACTTAAGTGTTTTTCTGGCTAAGGCTAAGGATTATATCATCATCTGTGGTAGGAAAGATATGATGTGCCTGCAGATAACTCTGAAATGAAGTTCCAAATTGTAATTGTATTGGATGACTGCATTTTTTAGTTTTTCATTTTAAATTTAAGTCTGCTTTACCTGAAGTGTTCTAATGTCCACAATGCATGCAATTGTGGTCACAAGTCAAGTTACAGTGTTCTATTTAAGAGTCGAGAATTTGCTTCATCCGAATGTTTCTGGGATAAAATCAGAAGGAGACCCACTTTCAGTAAAGAGAGACTGTTATAGTGTAAAAAAAATGTTATTAAAATGGCCTACTTTTTAAATATTGAAATTGAAGATATTTGAAACACTACTTGAATCTAATATAAGATTCCTAAGCATATTACTGCTATTTGACTCCAATCGTAGTTACATTCCTTGTAGATTGCTTGAGAGTTACATTGCAGTGCTTGGCTGTTGAACAGGAAACAAACAATGGTACAAATAATAGTATGATGATAATACTATGATCTTAAAAAAAAAATCTTTTTTTTTTTTTTTCAATCTTAATGTTTGCTGTGCTATTTTAAAGAGGAATGTTAGCAAAGATGCAGGAAATCATATCCATTTCCTTTTTGGTGCAGCCAGAAAACTGCAGTTGCAACGCCATAGCTCATCATCAGCCAAATTAAATGTTCTAAATCTGGCTGCTTATGTAAAATCAGTTTGCAGGTCTTTTGTCCTTTGATTGCTGTTCTCAGCATTAAGTAAACAAATTAACATTATTCTTATTTGATGCCTTCTGTAAAAGGAAGACCCAGACTGGAATACTCATGTTGAGAGGAAAAAGGAGGCTATTCAGGAAAAAACAGATGGAGAAGACACAAGCAAACTGGCCTAGCTAAAGCTGCATCCTCCCTAGTAAAGTATCTTTCAGATTATTATAAAAAACTTTTTTCAGATCAGCATGGGAATTTTAAATGTAGGAATCTGATGCATAATATGGTAATGAAATCCAGCCCAGAGCACCAGGCTACTAAGCTTAGGTTTTCTTCTAAAGTGTTATTCATCAAGAAAGATCTAGCACTTAATGTGTGGTCTGAACAGTAATAGAGTCTGACAATGTGTTAAAAACCAAACATTTATTGAGTCAATAAGAAAGATGAGCAACAATACACCCCTACAGTGATCAATGACAGGAAACAGGGGACTGTAAGTGATGCCATAGCTCTGGAGGACTGACAGGGACACTTTATGTCGGGGCTCATTTGACACCAACAGTCAATCATGCAAAAATTGCATGAATACAGGTAGGAGTTCTGCAGCCTCCTGGCTCTACCAAAAGCAATGTGATTGAAGACTTGTCTGTACCTTGCTTGAGCACTGTGAGCAGCATCTTGTCTCTGTTGACAATGTCAGTCTGTGGACTGAGTATCAGAAGAACTGTATTGGCCATCTGTCTGTACTGCTGATAAGGATCCGGGGAGGGTGTGGGAAGATGGGGTGTCACAATGTTTGATGTTATATGTCGGAGAAGGGAGACGCGGACACCAGGTGGTCATCAGCAAGTCTCAATTTATTAGCATTATCCTCATGATTAAATACACTAGTTAATCAGCTCATACATATTGCAAAATTATAGCTCCTTATTGGTTACGCTGCATTTTTCGTCATTGCGAGTTATCACTAACAACTTCTACATTCCTGTAGTTAAGCAACAATTTCTGTTCCGCGTTCGCATCTCTTTTTGCACATTCTTATAAAGCTTCTTTGTTCTCAAGGGAAACTTTGCCCTTGGAGCTACCCTTGGCCTAAATATCTCTCAGCACTATCAAGTCAGCCTGACCATGGCCCTTCTCTTCAAGCCAGCCCTGCACAAAACTCTCCACAGTTATACACTCTTAATACAATATCTAGGTGTTCTTCATGGCTTTGCTTAAATGACTCATATATTTCATTGCTTATCCTCATTGAAGTTATAGGGAAATACCTGTGTAAATAGTGTTGCTGAATATCAGAGCTCTGCTTTAAAAATAAGGAATTAGAGCTATCCGTTTTACTTCAATTATTGTCTTATTCAATTACTGATGGGTAAGGAAAATAGCTTTCCTTATGCACAGAAGGGAGACTTGCACCTGCCTTCAGGTGTTACTTATTGAAACAAAAGAGACAACATTAAGGTTACATTGCTGAATGCTTCCTTGCTCTCAATAGCATTTGCTCTATTCTATCGACTTGTCTTCCACAAAATGCATACAAACAGAGTGGCTCTCTTTACCAAGGCATCTTCATTAAAGTTGCACATTTTAAGCTAGTTTACTCCAGCAGGATACAATCACAACTCTTTAACATACATTGCTGCTGTTTCAGATGATTTCACATGGCTTATCCTTTCAGTAATTGCAAATTATCAATTAAATCTGATAGATGTTAACTTCACTCTTTTTCTCATTACTTTCTCAGATAACAGCCTACAACATTTTTCATTAAAAATAATTGTTTGGAATCTGTTTCTATGATCATCTAAGTAATCATATTTTTAGCTTAGCAAATTTATTTTGTGCATGTCTTTCTCCCCATAGTATAAATGTTTTACTTTTGTTTGGCATTTACTGTACTACTTCTTACTACGGGATTGTTTTTCCATGCCTTCCTACACCCTGTATATTACCATTACTGGTGTGTAAAATAATCCTTTCTGGTTTTTTTTGTTCCTCATATTGGTCAGAAGCTCCTTTGGGTGTATACATTTCTCTGTCACTTTTCTCACTTTTGTTCTATGTTTAACAGATAAACAATTGTGATTATCTACTAATAGCTGACAAAGTTAGAATAACTTGTGTAATTTAAAGAAAGATGGAATACCTAGGACCATCTCACATAAATTTCAGGATTGGGAAAGAGTGGTAACTTTTTGGGTTTTAGGTTTCTTTCTTCCCTGATAAAGTATTTCAATTTTAATAGTTTAGATGAATGAGAAACTGAAAGCATACACTTTTAGCTTATTATTTCTAGTTTGTGAAAAATCTGTCCTGGCAGGTGCAGATGCTTTAACTGCATTTTAAAATCTGATTATTTGGGTTTATAATGTTAAACAAAGAATGCAAATTGTTTTTTACCCAAAAATGAAATAAAGCAAGCTAAATATTTTTTCTTATTATTGAAAGAAAAAGGCACACAGATAATCTTCTGCAACTATTGTCTCCTTTTTTAAATTAGCTCACTTTAGTAATGGATTTATTTTAGTTGTGTCCAAAAAAAATATTTTCTAAAAGTCATCCCTCAAACACATATACCTTATTTTTTCATCTATACTGTACTTAAAGGGTTTGTTACCGTCTTCTTGCTTGATTTTTTTGTAACTAAGTTACATAGTTCTAAAACCACAGCATATGTACTGAATAATTGCAATAAATTATTCCTCCTCAAACCTTAGACTGGAAAAAGCTCTGCTATTAGTTCTTCATAGTTAATAATTCAAGAGTTTTTCACAATAGTGAAAATATTCTGTAATCTGCCAGAATTTACATTCAATGGATAACATCTACATAATGAATAATTAACTTCTAGATGTTTGAGTAATCATGGCATTGATACATTTGCTCCTAAATATGAAAATGTTTTTTGATATTACTGCCAAGGACTAAGTAGTTCTCAACACAGAACCCATAAAGAAATTAATGCAAGTAACAGCTTTTTAAGGTAATTAAAAAAAAAAAAAAAAGCTATAGTTGTCGCTGCACTGACATATATTCCAAAATTAGGAACAAAGCCCAGTTTTTACAGTAAAGGAAAAGCAGGAAAGAATTGAGGCAGGAGTATGTTAAGAGTGTAAACTTACTGAGATTTATACCTTTATATCTTTGGGTTTTGTGTGTTGATATTTGAACAAAGGTACAGATATGCATTTAAGTGCTTGCTAATTTACTTGACTTTTTCCTGCACAGCTAGTTTTTGCAGAATTTATTTATTTATGTTTCACTTTATCCTTTCAGCATGAGGTGCTTTAGATAACTCTTCTTCTCCTTGATATCTTGCAGTATTTGCAGTGCTCATAACTCCTGTAGATTAGGCATTAAGCTCCGGACAGTTGAAATTATAGTTGCCTTATATTATGTAGATCAACATTCAAGGTACCAAATCATAAAGATAATTAAAAAAAACATATTTTCAATACACAAACCATTGAGTTTCCTGACCAGTCAGAAAAAAGCCAAAGGTTTTGCTAATGAAATATTGATTGTTGCCAGTCCTATGACAGTGGCATCACTTAAGGCAGTGTAAATAAGCAGCAGTTCCAGGGTCAAACTCACCAATATTGAAACAGGGATGTCACAGCCATTGATCTGGGACTCATTAGGGTGCAGACTAAACATTACTGTGCAGTCGTGCTAGTGAGATGGATCACCATTTGCAGATGGAACATGCAGAGTGATTTTACTGTCTTTTCCTGAGAAACGTATGTGGTTTTCCAACAACAGGGAGATTTGTGGGTACACAAATCAAATCTATTATGGAAAGGACATTTGTTTTGGAGCTTTGTGTTGCTTTCACAGACTCTTTGATGATAAATCCTGAAGCAAAGGCAATATGGTTGCATTTTCTATCTGCAAAGCTAGAAATTGTAGCCCAAAGCTGGAATTTGGTCAGACTATTTCCATAATAGGTGTTAGGATATTGTTTCTGTGGCATGACAGCCTTCAGGAATTCATAGGTAAAGTAATTCTTGAGTAACCAAAAGTTATTGAGGAAAGTTAGGTTTAGTAACTTATTCCTACTGATTATAAAAAATGAAAAAAGTCTCAGACTGCTCTGGAAGAATGTAGGGATGCAGGAGTTAAAATACTGAAAACCAGTCCTCTGGGAAACCTGTGAGTGTGTAGAAATATTGAAGATTCGCCAAAAGGCAAAACCTATATGACAGTCTCAGGGAAGACAAGAATTCAATAGCAGGATGGCCCACATCTCTTACAAGGGGCATAGCAGACTAACTTCAAATTTGGATGAACATTATGAGGGAAGCAACCCTTACATCATTAAGCGGATGAAATATTACCTTACTCAGAATACTCCTGAATTTGTGGCTCTTCCAAATTTTTTTTTCTTTCTGATACAGCTCATAGCTCCTTGCAAACATGCCATAGATAGCCTAAGGGAGTTTTTTATTGAATCTTTGACTAGAGAAAACAATTCATTCCCAATGGAAAAAAGTAATAGCCTGCCTGATGTTCAAGAAATACGCTTCTACGGGAATGCCAAATCTCAGTTGCTGTATTTCAACCTAGAATGTTCAACCCTATTATGCTGGAACAGATACAAAATATTCAATACTTCATTTCTATACAATCCTTATGGTTTTTGGAGCTTTTAGTCTTAAACTATGGTAACAAGTCTCATGATGACTAATTGAAACTAATTACTTCTTAGAACAAATTAAAGAGGGCAATTTGGGAGGGGGGAAATAAAAAAATAAATGCCTTCTGTAGATTATGTGAGTGGGTGTATTGTGCCTGAGCAGCTGCGTTGCTAAGTACTGTGAATGCTTTCTGAGGTCTTACAATTCTAAAAATTCTGAGCAACACAGTCATACATGTAATTGGAGACTTATTTTTCTGCATGAGGTTTAGGATTAATGCACCGTTTAGGTGTTCTGTCATGGATTAATTTAATTTAATCATTGTTTTCTAGAACCGAACACTGGAAAGCATTAAAACTCTCCAAATGTAAAAAAACCCCCAAAACAAAATCACCGAAAAAAATAAGGGTCTGGGTATATGATTTTGATAGAAATAATTTTTTAAATCCCTTTTTTATTTTTTGTTTGTCAGAAAAGGTAATCAAACACTTCAGTCTTCCTATTCGTGCCTTTTCTCCTTATCTGCTCTAGAAGTGACTCTTTCTTTTGGCCCCTGATACTAATTTTTATAAATATATAGCTGTATTTAAAAAGCATCACTTTTTAGTTGAATATCTGCCTGAACGGTGAGATTCAACAAAATGTTCTAAATCATGTACAATCATTCCAAATTTGTGAGACAGTCTAAAAATAATGGTTTTTATTTAAAACTAATAATGAAAATTATGACATTGGAATGAAAGCCCAAAGAGAATGGTATTTTACTGGGGATTTCTTGTTTTATTTTAGATCAGATCCCATATTTTTAGACATACATCAGTAGAAAATACCTTCTGCCGAACATTATCACAGAGCAAATTCTAAAAAACAAACCTGACAGTTAAGAAATGAGCATCTAAATTTTCAATGTCAACACTGTCTAATCAAGCAAACCAGAAAACAAAACATGAAATTGTGGCAATAAGAGGTTGAATTTTTTTTTCCTTATTGTTGTCTTCTTATCTTCACTGACTTGTTTAAGCAGAATTTTTCTTATATATTCTTCATTTATTTTATATTCCGTGACAGTGTAGATCACTGGTAGCGAAAATCAAAAGAGACTCTCTTTTTAGCTGGATTTGTTAAATTCACAATTTGCTAAATTCTATTAATTTTGCATAGGAACCTTTTATACAACCTATGCATGAACTTGTTAAGCCCAAGTGGTCTTTTCAAATGACAAAAGATACCACAGCTCTATGTTTTTTGAGGTAGGCTGCTTTCACACTTCATTATCTCTCACAGAACAACTTGTGCTTGTACAGAATACTGCCTTTGGAACTCAAGTATTTCTTAAGTGTCTTCAGTATTCTTTTCTCTTTGTATCTTCATACTCTTCAGGTTCTTAATCCTTCATCTCCAAATTGTTCATGACAGTATAAAATCAAATGGGATGTTGTGTTCACAATCACTACATCTTATATAGTTTTGGTTCAATATTGAATAATTAGATGTGAAATAGTATACAAGCTATTTCATATATTTTAAACAAATATTTTTAATATTTAAATCATAACATTATATGAAATACCACTGATACTATTAAAAATGACAATATTATGCTTCAAAATATTCTATTCAGATTAGGAATCAAGGGTACACAAAGCCTTACAAGCCCTATATTTTTAGGATTATAGTTTACAAAAGCAAAGGTCATTGTGTTTTCTTAGACTAATGTGTTATTGTAGTGGAACCCAGGTACAAAAATACATGCAACGTTCACACAATATGATTGCAGAGTTGTACCAAATTCATCAGGAATTAATTTATTCTTATAAATATTCTTATATTCTTACCTCTCAATGTCACTCAAAAGAAGAATCTTACTTCTCAATGGACCACACTCATGTATACTTGGTATTAATGAAAATCCCTAAGGATCCCTATGGCACTGCACAGTTTCTGCTATTGTTGCATACTCCCTTCCATTTGAATATTCTTTTTTGAAGCAGTGCTTGACTTTATAATAACAGTCATTTGTTAGTATGTGTATGCACATATTTTACAGCTAAGCTTTAATCACTTTCAAGGCTATGTTTTTGTTTACTGGTCTTCAGAAATTAATCACTGCTGGTTCATTGTTAAGAGAAAAATGAGGCATTGATGAAGTAGCAACAATTTGTGTTCTCTGTATAAAAATCAGTTTATGCAGAACTAAATCAAGGACTTAAAAGATATTATTCAGACAAGCTCCTTTCCTACTTTGCATTGCAAATGGTCGTGGTTAAAGGTGCAGTAATTGTATCTTGGTAATATCAAAAAAGGGGAACTCTTTAATAAATACTTGAAAAACTGTTTATCTATCTGCCTGAATAGACCTAGTGCAATCTTCAAGAAATACTGACTAAACAAGGCAGCTCAGATACGGGCTTTTTTACTGTGATTATAAGTGAATAATACTCTATCTTCTGTAAGAGCAGTGAGAGTTAAAAGCGCCTATCCTATTTGTTTGGGGAGTAGGATTGCGTATATAGAAGTAATAGTAAATCAGGACAAGAGACATTTGTGGTAGGAAAGAAGAAGATAGATGTAAGGGTTGACTTTTATTTTCTTCAGAATTTATATATTTCAAACATGTCATAAGCAGAAAAGGGGGAGAAGGAGAAGGAGAAGGAGAAGGAGAAGGAGAAGGAGAAGGAGAAGGAGAAGAAGAAGGAGAAGGAGAAGGAGAAGGAGAAGGAGAAGGAGAAGGAGAAAATCTGTAGATGTCATACTCATTACAGTCACTTCAGAAGTCCAGAAAACTGATTTCTCCTTCAAATTCTGTAACACTTGTGTTCCAGCAGGGTCAAACAGAAATGTTTGGAAAACAATTTTGTTTATTATTTATTATAATTTTTTTGTTTATTATTATTATTAAAAATAAAAGGAAAAATCTTCTCAGTCACTTTGTCTTTTCATTGTCCTAGAAGCATGTCCCAAAAGCCTGCAGTCAGCTCTCTTTTGGAGGTAGTACTGGAGATTTGGAACTTGCTTCAGTTTTTAAAAATAAAAAGCTAGAGGAAAACAGAAAATTGGGAGAAGACAGAGGGAGTGCTGAAAAAAAAAAAAAAAAACCCACCAAAAAAAACCCCTGGAAGATTTTGGCTAGTTCAACAGAGTTTTTTGTAGACTGCACACCTGAATAATTGTGTATGTATTGGGATTATTGTTTTCTACCAGAAAGTAATCTAAGAATTTTATGGTTTTTTACTACTCGGATTGGGAGCACCTTTATCTCTGAATAGTTCATACCCTCTCCTGGATGTCCCTCTAGGATCTGCACCAAGCTGAACATAACTTTGCTCCCTTAAAGAAGCTAATTGTGAGAGTCAGGCATTCTAGCTTCCAGTGACAGGAAATGCTAGGTGAATTACATTTTCCATCTGTTTATCCTGTATCAATATTTCTATGGCACATATTTTTGTAACAGAGACAGAATAAGTTCCATGATTGTATCTTTCATTTTCCCCTGAGCAGGGATGTGAACAGACTAATTACATGGAAGAATACTGGAATACTCAATTGAATAATTTCTTTAATTTTTATGTTAATTTGCACTAAATGAAGAATTAAACAGTAACAATAATTGAAGAAGTCCACAACAAATTGCCCCCCTCCCTCCCCCCGCCCAAACACTAGGAAAACCCACTGACCTCCTCCTAAAATACATCCAGAAATAAAAGATAAAGAATTCTAGAGTTGACATTAGTTTGCTTTCAACAATTTTTCTTAGTATCTTTTCCTAAAGATACTAAGATACTTTTCTATCAGTATGATAATAGACTAGTACTTGCTTCTGGCTGAAACCACAAGTAGTAGCAGAATTCATTGTACCCACAGGTAATTTTCCTCTTCTACCTGCACTTGTGAGAAGCAGTACTTTTCTGCAGAAAACATTCATCATTTTTCACAAAATCACTTCAGGATTACACCCCTCCATGCAATAAAATAAAAAACACTCCTCTCAAGGCTGTTGAATAGACAGATAAGAATTGTGACTCGAGAACAGCAAAGAGGAATACGAGGAGTCGTATCAGTGGGAGCTATCGGAGGGGTCATATTGGTGGGGACAATATGACTGCTAAGGATTGTCACAGGGAACAGTGCCCTGTTGGAGTGAACATTGTAGATACATATATAGCATGACACTTTCTCCTGCTGAATTTGCAACATAAATGGACAAAGAATAAAGTGTGCATAAGGGTAATGCTTTGGTTTTGTTTCCTTCTTAAAATAGCTTCCCATACTAGTTCCTGTAGCATTGAGCTCATGCTCCAGATCTTGGCTAAGACAAGATCTGCAATTTTGTCTGATCCTCATGGGAGGGATTGTGTAGGAAGAGAATACCATTATTATGATCTTTTTCTCTTCTTTGGTAGCAGTGCCAGTCAGAGTCTGGCCCAGGGCCTATTCTGAGGGAAGAACAGCCTTGGGATCTGGCTTGCTAAAATCATTAGTCTTCTTGGTCATACTCCATACATATCTGTAAAATAAAACTGATGAAAGTACTGTAGAATATCTTTCCAGGACCCCATGGGAATATCTGGGGGCATTTTGAAGTTACGTAATGAAAATTGCTGCAGGGGGATCAGATAAATTGTGTGCAAGAAAGCAATAGTGCTCAGTTAGCTGAAGTCAAGCGACTCAATTGTAACTTGGTTTTTCTTTTTTACTGGGTAACTAAAGCAATAGGATCCATATGAAAAAACCAGAGACCTAAAAACAGTCACAACCGTGTTTTACAGCTTTATTGGACTTGCTTGGACTTCAAATACTGTTCTAATTCACTGTTTGCTTGTCATGGTGCAGAGAGAACCATCTGTTTGTAATTAGTAGCTGTATGTGCTTCTGTTACTAATAATTGTGTTAGGTGTCTTAAAGGACCGTGTGCTTTTAGTTCACAACTGTCCAGATTTATCTTTGGTGCAACCCCTCTGCTCCTTATTCCTCTCTATGTTTTGGTGATCGTATCACAGAATAAATGAACAAGCAGAGACTCATTATAATTGATTCAATTACTGCTTCAGAATCTACAGAACAATACATGGACTCGTATGTGAGAATATATATGAATAATTAGAGATTTACAAATAAAATACACAGTTCTGTGTTTGTGCTATGTATAAAAGGGTGAACAAGGAACTTAATAGAGGAAAAAATTATGGCACTTTGGCACAGATAGGAGCCAGCAGGATCTAATGAAAACAAAATAGGTTGTTTTAGAATTAGTGTTTTGCAACAACAGAGTGATGTGGAAATGGGAGTTATAGTGAATAAGGTGTAACTGAAAAGCATGCAATAGATTTAATTTTACTAATGAAATAAACATGGTAAGAGGGAAGCACATTCAAAAGTTGGTTAATAAATATGAGCATGAACACGATCTCTGTGGACCACTAACAGATAATTTAAGGCAGGAGAGAAACTGAAAGTTTTCAAAGTTAAAATAAGGAGATAGACCTTTTTAAAATTCTTATACATTTTAAAATCAAAAGAGCCTATACCGACCTTTTTAAAATTCCTATACTCTTTAAGATCTAAGAAGTCTGTGTAGCCCTTGCTAAAATTTCTATACTCTTTAAAATCAAAGTTTATCTAGGCAATGAAATTTAAGACTATGAGAATCAAATGGAAGAAGAAAAAAAATCTAAAGTTTGGTACCAGGTGAATTGCTCCTGGCAGTGCAATGGTGTGTCATTGATAGACCATGCAGGTCTGTTTGTTCTTCTGCAAATGCCTATGAGCCTGTGCTTCCATAAATGGTTTGACCTTCTGACACACAAAGTTCCCTACACCTTTGTCTCTTCTCCATTTCCTTGAGGAAGTCTGTCACCTTGACTCAAACTATGCTTCCCTGAAGGACTATAGAAATTATATTTGTTGGAAAAAGGAAAGGGATAGGTTTTGAGGTGAAAAAGAAAAAAAAAACTACAAGCAAACCAAAAGCAGATGGAACAGACCACTGCAATGTATCTCAGTTCATTTCACTAAAGGCCTTATTGCCCTCATGCTCTTAACTTTATTGGGAGTGAGTTTCGTATACTGAGATGTCTTGTCAATTTTTCGTAGAAGATAGTTTCTTAAATCTGCTTGTATTAATTATTGCCCAATTTTAACACTTAATAGGTTCAGCCTGGTATGAGAGTGGAATTTGAATTCCAGAAGAGTAAAACTATATAATGATTTCACCTCTTTTTTGTGTAGGATAACCTGAAAATTTTTTCCAGATGATTTGATGCTTCTTTGACAAAATAAGTAAAAAAGAGCATATTTTAAACTCATTGCTTGTTAGTCTTTAATTAGCAAAAATAAAAACTTTTAAAGTGGAACATCCCTGGATGAACAAAATTAAAATGTACCATTTAATAACAGGGTTTGTAATTCCTCTGATATCTCCTTTCTGTTTCCTTATGCCAAGCCTCTGACCTTAATTTTTCTCTGTGAGATTAAAATAAATTTATTTACAAAATATTTAGATTGAAATTTTTCTTTCTGAAATAGGTCCAAAACTGGTTGATATTCAAGACCTTGTTGTCATATGGCCTTTGCATGCCAACAGAAGCACCCTTAAGTATGCACAACAGATAAAGATAAAACAGCCACTGAAATCACATTCCTTCCTCCTCTGTTTGACCACGTCAGACTTTCTACTGAAATCTACTGATACTTTCCTTAAAGGACATGAAAGACTCAGTTGCTTTTGTGTATTTTTCTTTTTGCCTTCAACATTTTACTGTTCTCAGCCCAGTACTATATCAGTCTTTATATTCACTTGTCATTACCTGCTGGTGAATAGCAAGAATGATACCATATTAGATGCCCTGTACACCTTGGCATAGTTTACAACGTCACTGGCCTCATTCCAGCCGGGATTCATTCTGTGTTGTTGACAAGAAATTGCATATTTAAGGATACGTTCTGGTTTTATTATATTGACATAATTTAATGAGAACTTAGGGAGTTGTGGGTTTCCTTACTATGTTACCTCTTGCTGATTGAAGCTTCACAAAATGAGACCTTAGTGCTCTGTCTTTACAGATATGACTCAGACCAAAAGAGGTAACAAATAGTAAAAAGTTAATTGAATTACCAAAATGGAAGCACGTGACATCATGTAAAATCAGCTATCTCTGTGCAGGTTTTCTAAGACTGCTGATTGTTGCTTTTAATTTGTTTCTTTGGTTGGTTAGTTGTTTTGATTTGGTTTTTTTGGTTGCAGTTATAAAATTTTGAACAGCCAGTTGTTCTCCAAGACCTTTGATGAGACTTTCAGATAACTCATTTTAAGCTGGTATTTATATGCTTCTGAGCTTTCCTTCCTGTGCAGTTCTAATTTTTAACTTTCTTGTCTCATATCCAAGAGCAGTAGCACAAATGAGCTCTATAAAATAAACAACCTCTATTTCCTGGCACTCAAGGAAGCCAGAACCCCTTAGCTCTTTTTTATAAATAGTTTTAAAGATACTCCATTTAAATGCAGATATTTGACCATTCACTGCATCACAGTAAAAAAAAAAAATTCTTTTTCCTTATAGCATCAAAGGAAACCAGAGGGTTAACCAGGGACTTTTATTGAGATCAAATTCCAGTGCTCACTTCTGACAGGGCTTTATAATAAAAAAAATACTAATTTAATTCAAGAAAAGAAAGTCTGGTATTATTTTCAAGCAAAATTCATTTTCATTTTGACTATAGTAATGATTCTTTCACATTTATGTAAAGTGAAGGGGAGTAGGATGATCTTTATATTAGAGGGAAAAAAAGAGAGCATTTGGCTTTCTTTTAAATGATATATCATCACATGCTGTAAGAAAAATATTAATGTGTTTGAATATTTCTTTTTTCTCAGAGATACTTGGCCTGCTTTTCTATTATTGCGTCAGGATGAGGGAACAACTCAACTAGAGCCAGTGAAGTTGCACTGGTTTTGTTAAAAAGACATTGCGGCAAGCGTTGCTCTAAACAAACTTTCTTTAAAGCAATTTTTAAATTTTTCTTTTATTTTGGTTCAGTTGGCATTTTTTTTTATTATAGCTAATAAATGTATTAACATATTTGAGCAGCAATGTTGTCGGTACATCTACATATTCTGCATAGTAAAGAGACATTATGCTACATATTTGTTTAAGTTCTTTTTGTTTGTTTGCTGGTTGTGGCATTTGTTGTTTTGTTTTGTTTTGTTTTTTCTTTCTGGAGGCACTATTCAGAAAGAAAATCCAGGCACAAACAATATTTTAGGTGTAATTTCCAAACCTCAAATGGACTGTTCAGCATAACCCTTTTGACCTGACATATTTTTTATATGCAAAGGGAAATTAAATCTTATATACTTCTTGAAATTTTAAAATCCTGGTAAGGACGAAGAAACTGCATCATATTAATGATCTTTGCACATAGATCAATAGCTGCTGACCATGTACTCTAATATCCCTGAATTCAGGTGCCAGCATTGGCAGCTTCTCAAATGGCTATATTGATTTTGTTTTGCTTCCTTGGATTTTAGACTAACAGTTTGAATTGAACGAACAGACTTAAATCAATTTCCCCAAGCTATGGTGGATCTGGAAAACATTCTCATTGTATCGGCCTGTTTTGCTCTATAATGCACGTGGAGGTGTTGGGATCAGAGGGAATCTAAACACTGCATCCAGAAGAGAGTTCATTTCACAGTAATAGAATTTTTAACTGCATGGCACAGATTGATACTTCTATTGTAGAGCACTGGGAAGGAAGCAAACATTGAGCCTAGACTATGTGTGCCAGGGAGATCTGTACATATCTGTCACTGAGACATCTTGGTGTGTGCCATCCATTTGTGGTGCACATTTCCTTCCCAAAATGTAAGAAGAGACCCACAGAAGTCAGTGGACTGCAGTTCAGGAGTGCTGCTGCGCACCAAACTCCCCACATCCATATTTGACATGAAAGCACCCTGGACTCCCTGGCAGACAAATTCCAGCTACTAACTGCTCCAGGGTAACTAGCTGTGTTTCTTAGCACAGCATTGCACTGTACTGTGTGATGCCATTAGTTCATTACTGTCACCCAGGTGGCAGTGAACCGTGTACTAAATCACTATTACCACCTTCTCTGTCAAGCTCGTGGGAATTTGCCAACCAGCTAGGTGGTCTAGTGCAGCTTTATTTATCTTGTTAGTTATGCTGGGACAGAACGGAAAATATGTTGTCATAAGGCATTTTGATATGTTGAACTTCCATATTACTAGATTTCAAATTTTCACCCATCACCTTATTTTTTGAAAACATGTAAAAAATGGATGAACCACTCGGCTAGTGAAATGTTTTCGTATTGTTTGACATGTTGCACCATGAGAATTCTTTAATACTAATAAAAATAAATGCTTCAGAAAAAAAGGAAATCTAGGTAGTTGTTTAATCTTAGCCATAGAACCTCCAAAATTTTATGCCTTTTTTCCTCTGCCTGTATAATTATCTCAAATATTCCTGTATAAACACATTTTGGAGAATGAGAATGAATGACAACTGAGAGAAATTTGTCTGTGGTATCCATTTTTTTTTCTTTTACTTTGACTCTTTGTGCTTTACTTTTTTTTTTTTTTCCAGCATATTCACATACATCTCTGTAGCAAAAAGATTTTTCTGGTGTGGGAAATATTACTTTTGCATTTTTTTCCTGCTAGGAGCAGATTGCATGCTACAGTAAAATCAAAAGAGTTATTTTTTTTAAAAGTACAAGATAAGCAATTCTGATAAAAAGCAGATGTGTAAATGCTTAATACTCTGCATTGTTACATGCTACAGCAGAATCTAAGGCTGTCTAGTCTTACGGCACTGCCCTAGATTCCCTTGCCTTTGTTCTAGCTATGCATCATTTAGAGCTCTCTTGGGTGAAACTGTAATACTGAGGAAATGGGAGAGAGAAAAGGGTGGAGAAAAAAGGAATGAATTCCCATGAAAAAGGAGCATAATAACTGGTGGCATGTTGTATATATCACCTGTATGTGTTACATACAAAAGCACAGGGCTTATACAAAACAGCATGCAGCATTTTGACACACTAACAGAGTCTTCTCAAGCAAAAGTGGAATATATGTTTTTGTAAGAGAATTCAAAGCTCACAGTTTATGGAAAAGCAAAGTGCATAGGTATTTTTAGAATGTTGCCATTTTAAGGTATTTTCAGCACTGCCTTTTCTAACCCTTTCCTTTCCATATATAGCAGGGGACCCTCTTCTCCACTGAAAACAGCTTTTTGCCTCAAATAATTTATATATCCTGCTCTCTGTTTTCAATAATATACTGCCAAAATATTACAGATGTAATACAGCTGTCTGAGACCAGAATTTCAAATTCTCAGGATATTGTTTATGATATGAACAAATAGGGTAGGAATTTCTCTGAGGTGTGTTCAACAACATAAAGCTCTCTGGATTTAACAGTAACAGTATTAATTATTAAGTGATAATTAGTGTAATAACACTTCTGGACGTTGTTGTACTTATCAACTGAACCACCATTCATTTAATTGTAATATTAAATCATCTGATAGTTTCAATTTAACACTGTTGGTGAATTTTCCTTTCCAGTCTGTACAACTTTTGTCAGTTGCTGAACTAGATACATTTAAGTTATGATAGTATGAATATTAGAATATAACCAGTTGCCTCATGGAAAAAAAAATGGCTTAAACACTTTGTGAATTTATATAATAAGGTGGAAAATAAATCCCAGTTTATGGGAAGAGTTTAAAAATTATTATTTATTTGATAAATAGTTTACCCTGAAGAACAAAAATGTTAGCCAAAGTCGCCCTGATTCTGAAGAAACAAAAACACTGTACATCATGGGATAATTAAGTGTATATGGGTATGTTAAAAGACAGAGGGCACTGCAGCAGCATAAAACTACAACAGAGAGTTGCTACTGTAATGCACAGGATTACACATGCATCTCATTTTCCCAAGCTTCCTATTTTAACAAAATGCTAACTTGTGGGTTTTTGATTTTTATTTTCTGTTTTGTTTTTGTGTCAAACTTTTTATGACATCACTGTTTATCATTGTTGGTCTTGAAAAGCTGAAAAGAAAAATCAGTTCACACTGTGTTGACTTTTCAGATTATTATGTTCAGTTCTCTTTGCACAATTGATACAAAAATTTTCTCTAGCAATTGCCTTACCAAAAACAGATACTACTTATTAGAAGGACGGGTAGAAGACAGCTGTTACAGATGCATTGAGAAACTTGGAAGTTACTAATGAAATGACCCATTGTGTTGCATTTTATTTTATTCTCAGCGTGTATTAGAATTAGTATTTTGTGTTAATGGATGGGTAATAAATTGGGAGGCAAATTTGCTGTATAACAATTATGTTCATCTTCATCTTCCCAGGTCCATCCTAAACTAGTCTTTGGACAGTTCATTTCACTTCCAAGTATAAGAATGCTTTGTCTTTAAAATAGATGAAAATACTGACTAAATGAGAAAACACATAAACACCTAACAATCTGTTCTTAAGGTCTCCTGGGAAAAACTTAAATTCTTCCAGTGCAGTAGTTTGTGTTGCAGCATTCAAGAAAGAAAGAAGAAAAAAAAAAGAAATTCTCCCCTTTTGCTTCCTCATTTTTCCCCTTCTAAGTGGGAGTCTTGTGTTGACCATTGATGTCTAGGGAAAGATGAGACTTGTAGAGCTGCTGTTACACAATGTATCTATCCTGGGAAGGAGGTAGGTATCCTTCTCCTAGAGTCTATAGCACACATAGTTCTCCAAGAACAGGAAAACTGAAGGAAAAGTCATGCTGGTTTCATAGGTCTTAATAGTCACAGAAAGTTTGTTCATTTTCATAATATGAGAAATTCAGAAAATACTTTGTAACCCTGTTATATTTCCATGATACAAAAAAGACGATAGGAGGTAAGGGGTTGGTTTTTTGCAGGTCCCGTGCTTTGAGCTTTTCAACTAGAACATTTATAAGGATAGGGGAAGGAAGAATATTGTATTTTTGTAGAGTACTGCTGCTAGCTTTTTTAATATCAACTTTGTAGACAGCATTGAGGGGCATTAGATGGAAAATGCAGAGAGCTGGGGAGGATTTAGGAAAGTTTTGCTTAAACTTTGAAATTATTTTCTGTTTTGGGGGAAGGGAGTCACTGTGCTCTGACTTTCCTGCATGAGAAAAAGGTAATATGTTTTAAAATATGAATAATATAGAATCTACAAGGACTGATTTCGTCAAGATTAGCTGTATAAGAAAACCCACAGAACTGAATTTAAGAAACATTAATGGAAAACAGGAGCTTTCAGACCTTGGATTTGCCATTCAGATTACTGCTACAAACCTGAAAAACAATGGAAATCATTATAGAGACAGAGATTAGACTAGGAACTGCCTTAAAATACAATTCTGTAGTGAAGTTCTAGAGTGGGGTGGGGTCGGGGAGAGAAAAAGAGATTGAGAGAGAAAGAAAGGGAGAGATATGTATATATATGAGAAGATAAAATTAACTAGAAATATATTAGAAATTTTATTTTCTTCTATTCTTCTACTCATGGAACAGGAAAAAAATTTATGATAAAAATTTACACCTAAGTTATAGTCATCTGAATATATTTACGGATACAAGTTTTTACAGATACAAATACATTACAAAACTGCATGCAATTTCTAGCTAACTGAATAAATGCAACTTAAGAATATGTTGGTCCAATTATGTGACTTTTTCAGAAGACAGCATGAGAAATTTAGTCTAGTAGTTCTGAAAAAGTATGTATAGACTGACAAGAGGTATAAAATATTTTTTGAAACTTAATAGATCTAACAATAAAATTACACACTGTTATACAACAATATTACAAAGCATATCTACCACAAATCTTTCAGGTCTATCAAGATTACACACTGCAAATTATGGGACCCAAAGTTTT